>NC_052139.2:14698950-15898950 GCF_016086655.4 Lepeophtheirus salmonis
ACCAAAGCAAAACGTGTCTGTTAGCTTGACTTGATTTCTTGACTATGTGAAATCTTTTTCCCCACTACAATATTTCGATTTTATGATGCAAAGATATAATTACTTTATAGTTTTTTAAGTCATGTTACTGAAAGTTTTGTGTCCCAACTTTGTAAATAATGGCAGAAGATAAATATATTTAATGTTATAAATAACGTGGTGTAACTCTTCCAAATTCATTGATCCTCTTCCATATTATTTAAAAGGATACTGATGCAAAGAAATAGATTCATGTTCTACACATGTAGCTACGTGCGTATTTACATCCTTCAAGATCATGACGCTATTTACACAATGATAAGTCGACATAAATCACGAGCTTCTTAACAAGTCTTATTTTTGTGCATCTCCTCTACTAGATACAAGCAAGAACAACTACACAAATAGTTAAAGATCAAAATCAGATTAAATATTGGGTAGTTCTAATGTACATGTGTTGTAGGAAATCAGTAACTTTTATTGAAATGTACATATGTACCAATATGTATGTATAATATTACGTCGTGTAAATGGATTTAAAATGAGGTATGAACGTGATAAACAGCTAAAAAACATTCTTATTGATGAAAAATAAATATATAAAATAATAATCACATCAGATTTTCTTATTTTTCAACAGAGAGTATTTCATCAATAGTGTCATAGTCGTCGTCTCTGTGGGAATAATATTGATAATGATAGAAAATGTGATCATGTCACAAAATTTTATGCCGATAAAAACCTTTATCTAATCCTTTGTAACTCTTAATAAAGCGTTTTCATTGACGTTACTGATAAACCTAAGCGATGTCAACTTGAGGACCAAGAGTTGATAAAATATTTATCCTATATAATGAACAAATTCCCAATACATCTCGAACTAACTTCATCAAACGTTTTTAAGAGTGAAAAAAACTTTGGTTCTAGGATGATTTTGCCCTTGGAACTTTCGTCCTCATATATAAGTATGTATATTATGGTAAAAATATATCTTTTTAAATATAATTAAAGGTATAAAATGGGTCTTCTTCCACTTGACGTCATTTGTATTGTATTTTTTAATTAGCGTAAAATAAGCGGATTTAACTCAATTTTAATACATTTAAAATAGAAAATATCAAAAAAAAGTTGTAACTTTTAATAGTGAGTTCGGAGTTTGAATCGGAGTCAGAAAATTCAAAAAAGTTGAAGTGGCAGCACTGACAGTGTTTATTCAATTTTTTTTTTTTTTTTTTGTGCTCTTTCTTCCTCGTGTATCTCAGTTAAAGTACATCCGTAAAAATAAACGGTTCGAATTCATTATAATAAGATATAACATGAATACTATACATCCAAATTGAATTAAAATGCCCTCATTTCAAGTTATGCCATGTATTAAAATGAATTACAAAGTATTTCAAATGAAGGAAAACTCATTTTAAGGCGGAAAATAAACCCGAAGATACATTTATGCTAAAATATATATATGAGGGAGAAAGCTCTCACGGCAAAATATCTGCAGGACGAATCTTCGGATCACCGAAAAAAAAAAATTGGATGCCAATGAATTGTGATATTAGCATTAAATCAAATTAGAAATGAAATAATTCATTTATAAACATTAAGTGGAGCATTTTTTATTATAAGCACTAATACTAATACACGCCTTAGTAGTAGTTGCAGATTTGACATTTAACAATAAACGATTGTTATACACAAGAATTTAGAATATTGTCACAATTCTACGCTTTTAGTACAAAAAAATTTATATTTATAATTCAGTTGGTTACAAGAATCGTTAGGGAAGGATGCAGATGTCTATTGTTCAACGTAGTTATGGGACTGCATTTAAGCTGAATGAAATTCAAGTTGAGTTAGTATACGTTAGGGCCTACGTTAGCTAAATGCAATTATTATGGATGAAAATATTGGTTAAATTACAATGAGTGTAAAAACTTCACCTGAGAGAATGTCCTAAAGAAATATAGTAAATTTGAGAGAAGACATATTTGCTGACAGAGATCACATTAAGCTATAGTGATTCTACCTCATTGGTATGTTGAATTTTTTTTTTTTAAATAGGGAGGAATCATTAATAAGATCATTTATAATTTGCTCTTACTAACCACAATTTAGCCAATATTTTCATCCCTAGCAATGAAATAAGTCAATGAAGAAAAAAAGAAAAAAGTTTGATTTGTCCGTGTAATGAAGCATTCTTAATGGCTTTGATGAAGGATGCATTTGATCAACCGAAAAATGGGCAAAAATTTCTTTTTAACGTTTTGCATCAAAAAATAAAATATTTACAATACATGTTCATTTTTATGAATGTAACTTAATAAGTTCAAAGAAAAAGTAAATTGGACCATTTTTAAGACATTAGTCTTTATTAGAAATGCAAAGCCATCAAGGTCAACCCAGTAGTATGTATTCAAAGTGTATAACAAACAATTAGGTATGAATGTGGTAAGTATTTTTTGACTTTAGAAAAGCTTAGCGATGCTTAAAACACACATGACATTCATTAATAAAACTCTACAGGAGCCTCACTGAGAAGAAGAAAAAAATACAATATAAATATAAAAATAAAGTACCATACATCAAAATAATTCAGAGGAAGTAAAAAAAAGTGAGGCATCACCATTAACTCATTATTCATCTTACATTACGTTTATGAAGCTACATAGAAGTTTAGCGTTTAAAGAAGCAAATAATATATAGCAAAGTAATAGGTACCAAAGGTAAATTATAATTAATAGTATCAAAAGGTAACAGGTACAAATTATGTTCATTAACAAAATCTTTCAACTTCTTCTCTCTACTTCACGGGGGTTACCCCACTAACCTAAAAAATTACACTGTATGCTCTAATCAACTGTCCATTTTTCTACTCCCCCTCCCTTTTTCAGTGTTTTGAATGTCGATTGTAGAGTATATTTTGCCAGCTACGACTAGAGAAACAGTATTTGACAACGAATATTTTTGCATGAAAATGATGAGATGAAACGAAATATTTTTATCGTTCTTCTGATAAAAAAAATACTTTCTTTTCATCACGAAAATAAAGATATAAAAAAAATGTCATGAAGATGGGGAGGCACTGTTTTACTCCTTTTTTGCGTTTCTTTTTGGATGAGAAATGTCGTCGAACATAGTAAAGGTAGCAACGTGTTTTTTTTCTGTCTTTCTTTTCAGGAAACTTATACCACCGCTATACGTATCATATTTGGTACATGATTTTTAAATTTCTTCAATTTAAACAGTTTGACAATTTCTTATCTCAAAAAATGTATGGATGCAATTGCAAATGTCACATAATCAATGGATCATTAAACAGGAAAAAATTGAATCTATTATTCTTGATCACCTTTCAATGTTGCAAACGCGCATTACCTCATGCAAAAAGTTCTAAAATCAAGTATTACTTCTTTTTTTTTTTTGAAAATTATAAATATAATTTAGAGTTGCTATTATATGCAGTAATTAATTCTTTCTTTCTTTTTATAAATAAACATTAGCAAGAACAGTCAGACAGTCACTTTGAATTTTAAAAAATCTGAATTTCTATGCAACCATTCAAAAATTTCGATTTACAAAAAATCAAAGTTATGACTATGCTTTAATGTAATGGCTGTTCTAGAATCATTTCTTCAGATAATGCATTCCAGTAAGGAGAAAAAAAAATGATGGATCTATCTATATTTATAAAAAAAAGTTTGTTTGTCTGCTTGGATGTTTGTAGAGGCATCACTTTCGAGTGTGCATTTAATATCTTAAAAACTGCGTGACTACTTGATCTAGGAATTAATAAAGTAACGTCCACCGTGTGACGCTATGCAACGTCGTTGAATGCCTCTAAAATATAACAAAAAAGAAAAGGGGAGGACATATTGAATAAAGCAACGTTTGTGTGTCGGCCTGTAAACCATATTTTTTCAAGTATCTGCAAGAAAAAAAATGAAGGCCAAATTGTGGATTTCCCAGCTGATTTGGTACGTAAACGATTCCTTCGTTTAGATTATACACTGTCGGAAGACGTGCTCACAAACTCTATATATATTCTGCAAGCCTTTCATGGACTCAAAAGAAAATGGGTACTTCAAACCTTAATACAAATAAATCGAGAGTTGAAGATACAGATAGACACTGCACATTATGTAAGTCCAGTCTATGTAGACATATGTTCTGCGATTGCCCAAAAGTGGTTCACTTAGTGCAGATGACCACTCTATTTCTAAGGGAATATTACAAATCATCAATAACGATTGAAGATTTTCCTGGTATGTCAACTCCTACACACAGATTGCACTTTAAAATAGAGTATATTATCACAAAAGTCCTATTTATTCTGTACGTAGCAAGAAGTAACTACTCTTGCATACCTATTGGTCTGGACAGACTCCTCTAAAGAGTTCAATGTGAATGGAACGCGTATCGTTTGAGTAACTGGGTGAAGAGAAAATGACACATCTATTCAGGAATTTTTTTTACGTCTGTATATTTGATTTTAAAATATGGTGCAACTTGTTTTTCTTTTCTCTTTTATAATTAATTACATATAATTTATAGGGTAAAATATCCTCTTTTTTTTTAATGTTACATAAACTAACAAATACAACATTACAACATACCCATTGACCCGTACTATAGAGACAAATTTATTTGAATGGCCCCAAAACTAACAAGATCTCTTATTCAATTATTTATGTTTAATTAATATAATAATATGTAATTTGAATTAATTGTCTTGTCTAATCATATAAAAAAATAAAGCAATGTTTGTTTGAATGTCTGCCATCGACATCTAATAACTCAGAGGAATGATGAGTACTCCCGTTAGTACTTGAATAAATTGGATCAATATTAAATCTGTAATGAGAAACTGCTGAAATAAATTGTATATTACTCTGGATTCAAAATAAAATATTTTCAATTTCTACCCAAAAATGCAGAAATTTCAATCGAAAAAAAAGGATCAAAAATCTTCGACTTTGACGGATATACAAAAAAAAAACATTTGGATTCTCAGAAATGGAGAAGGATGATAATAATTTCAAAACAGACAAAATTATGACTACGCATTAACCTAGTGAATGATGTTAAAGGTTCAATTCACAATCATAGACATAATCAAATATATGCATCCTTAAGAAGGAAATTATCCTTTTACTCACATATAAATAATTTCATCTCATCTTTATAAGCGCGATAAATTGACATATTTTTTCTCCAACTTATCTGATACATCATATAACTGCTTACATTGGTAAATATATATATCTAAAACCAGTTGGTTAAATTTGATAATTATATATATATATATATCGCTTTTCTATTTTTATTATTATTTATAAACTTAATTTGTTATTTTATTGACTCAGTCTCTCTCTTTTTTGTTTTTGAGCTACTTATTTCATATTATCTATTTAAATGTTATGTTATAGAACCGGTTTCTGCATGCTAAGGCTTGACTTTTTCATTTATTTTATCTTATTTTTCTAAAGTAAAAGGAAACTCCAAAGAGTAATCATGTATTACTCTAGTTATAGATCATTGAAAAGTAGTATTTGTCTAGAGGCAATCATTGCTACAGTAATAATAAAATAGATGATCAACGACGAAGGGCCTTAGAGGGAATAAGCCAAAGAAGGCATAGTATTAGTGTTGTGTCGTGCATAAACGATTCCTTCAAAATGAACGGCTATTTTGAACTAGTAGAACATAGTTATATAAAATATGATCTGAATTTATATTTTTCTAGTTGGTAATCTGAAGAGTGTTTCTTTAATTCTTACAAAGAGAAGATCTAAAAGTATGAACAACTCTTTTAAAAGAGTAAGAGTTGCATAAAATATGAGCGTAACGCGTACGAGATTTTTTTCTAGTTGGCAAACTAAAGAGTACTTTTTTATTTGCCAAATATGTTATAATTGTTCTTTTATTCTCAAAGAGAGCAGATCGAAAGGCATGAATTACTCTTTTGAATGAATAAGCGTTGCATAGAATATGACCTTAACGCGTGCGATATTATTTTATTATTTGCAATCTGAAGAGTGTTCTTAATTTTCCATAGCTGTTATCCTTATTCTATAATTTTTGAAGAGAGGATATCTAAATATTAAACAATCGCTTCTGATTGTCCTAATGAAGGACGGAGAGTAACACTGATCATTTGTTAAGGAGTTATACCTCTCAGTCTTTCTTTGACTGAGAGTAGAATTGAAGATCAACATTGGAGTAAATCCTCACTATATTCCTTCTTATATACGGAATGTGAGATTTTTGTTTACTTCCTTCATTTCATAGCTTCTCACAACTAGGACTGTAGATCCCCCCTCCCCGCAAATTTTACTGTTTACTAGATAATTTAATCTTTGATTTTTTTTTCAAAAAAAAATTAATTTAACTTACCAAAAAAAAATTCCAAAAACTTTAATTTTTTTTTATGAATAACTTAAGATTTTTTTTTTTTTTCAAAATAATGATATTTGAAATTTTGTGTGAAATGCTGTAGATTATTGGAATTTTTTCTCATAAGTTTTAATTTTTTGTAAATAGCTGTAGATTTTTTTTCAAAAAAATTCCAAAAATCAAGCGGACTCACATGGGGTTATCATGTCCTACCTCGTTACTTTAATTTTTATATTCCGGAAAGTCATATTTTATACAATTCTATGTAAGACTAATTGTGATGTATTATTATATATACAAGTACATACTAATAGTTTTAACCTGATATCATCTGTATAGATATAAGATACTTTAGTTACGGAATTGACATATATTAGAAGTGAGACGTGACTATGTATTAGCAACCCGGTTCTCTAATATAAAGGCGTAGTTTTCTGTACTAATTTTAATTAGAAGATACAAAATCTTGCATCTGAGTCTATCTCACAAAGATCGGATAATTTACCAAAAATCCGTTTTCCCTGACCTCCTTATGTTCTAGAAGATACAACACAACAATCATTTATAATATGGAACCCCCTCTTGAACAATTACTTTAGGATGGCCTCTCTGGATAAGAGATCCAAGTATCAACATATTTGGCTTGTTGTTCTCTAGAGTTCTTACAAATGATCAAATACTCAGTGGGAATCCCTTTAAAAACTGACAAGACTTTGAAAGATGTTTGCAAATAGATTAAAGTTCATTCAAAGAGCTTAAAAAACCCCTTGAATCAATTTTTTTCAATAAAATAAGCACAAAATCAAGATTATAAGAGTATATGCAATAAACTTAGTCAAATTGCCGTATTTGCTGATTTGAGTAACATTTCTTTTCATTGACTGATATGTGTAGTTCTTCTTCAAGCAATGTCCCGAGAGGGCAATAAAGCCCAGCTAATGGCGAAGAAATATTTATTCTCGAGTCAAATCTCATCCAATAAGGATATTGTGAACACTTAAGAAATACATTACACAAATTCACCTGAAATAATAAGAAAGAGTCGAAAACAATTGAATAATTTGACAAACATTTCATCCAAACTTATTTAAAAAAAATTAAGTTTCGAATTATTTGACAAATAGAGTAAATTTCATTATTTCTTCAGTTATCGTTGGATTAAGACAGCGCTATTAAGTTAGTTACTGACTTAATAAAAAAGAACGCTTGCACGCCTCAAAGAAATTTGTGAATAAGAATATTAAACACCTTCAGATAAAAAGTTATATTAAGAGACTGCTTTAATTATTTATTAAATATATATATATATATACATATACATATATATGTTATACTCTATATCAATTTATAAATACATAAATGTTTTTTCTACATTCCATTTGAATTGAGCACAGGCTTGAAAACGATTCACAATCCTTACAAAACCATGTACAATTCAATTTATTTGATGCTTGATATATTTTGCGTGATGCCCTTTTGCCAAATGATTGCTAGAATACCATTACAATGTGGACACAAAAAATGAGTCAATATTGATCATATATGTTTTGTACAAGTTACAATTTCTATGTTTCATAACGCTTCATTTAATTACGTGATCAATCATTTAATTACCCATTATTCATCGATTTTTTATCTTCTCATTTTGATATTTTAAAATTACGAATTTTTTAATAAATTTAATGTTATATTGGACCAAAGAGTACTTACCAATTTGTATTTCTCACTTAAAAAGTCAAACAATTAATGGAAGCACCATCCATAAAATATTCAATTATTGTATTTTCCTCATCAACAATACTCTAAATTCTTCATTTCATTTTTTGATTGTAACTTGTACAACTTGGTTATACAAGTTACATACTTAAATATACATAAATAAAGGCCAAGAATATAATCATTTTCATTCATTACTCATTGCCTATTGCACGTATCTACATAATACGTATGTTGATGGAGTGACAAACGATCAATTATTAAATGTCAATTACTTCCATTCAAATCACTCTCAAAATTTGTCAATATAATAAAACCAACTATTGAAAATATCACTTTTGGAGATTGATTAATTTTAAAAACTTGATGTATTTTATAGCTATTTAAACATACTTTATGGGGTTATATCCTCATCTGTGTAATTGTAAAAAATATTACCCTAAAATAGCGTGGCACTTTTTGTCATTGTAACCTGAAGTCTTTTTTTTATTTTCCAAAGCCTGTTGCCATTATTATTTAAGTCTTGAAGTGGGAATATTTAAGTGTGTGAGTTTGTGGATAAAGGAGAGTAACTTAGAATTGGCTGAGGAGTTATTTGCGTGAGAAATGTAGAACTAAGGATCAAAATTGGAGTAACACCAGCCTTTATCCTTGCTAGATTAAGAGTGGGATATGTGTTTATTGCTCTCATGCCTGATTTCAACTAATTTATTAAAACGTCATGACAGCTAAGCTGCTCTCCTTTCGAATTGTTTGGGTGATTACGTTCATTTCATTTTCTTCTTTTTTTTAACATACCAGGAGGTCAAAATTTTTACAACTGTAATCATGTAAGTATCAATTATGTAACTAAGAGGTTCACGCATTGTACATAATACACAAAACACGAATAACAGCAACGACATTACACGTACGTAGTGGCATTCAAGATTCAAGCCAACATAAGGACAACATTGCCTTATTTGCGTATTTAATGTTTACTCATGATTGAATGTAAGCAAAAGATATGAATAAAGTGTCCGTCCATTTAGTAATGACTTGAGTTTTTAATACATAAATGACAATGCATAAACAAAGAGAGCTTTTCTCAAATACACCTTGTACATATTATACTTTTGAAAGGTGAAAAAGTAAACGTTGTAACATGAGTTTTTATTTATGTTACAACTTTGATGAGTTCCAAGAATGTACGTACATTGAACAAGGAGTAAATTTGTACATATTTGTTGCCCATCAACACATATTAACCCTTTTGAAGCACCGCAAACTCCACTTAAAATGACTGTATTTGAATCAAATATGTTTATTAAATATTTAATTGTATGCATTTATCAAGTAAAAAAATATATTGGAATTTTCTCATTTTTCTTGATTTAGGTTGAAAATTGTTTTCATTTTGACACACCACATATGAATGTACATTTAGTAGAAGTGTTGAGACTCGATATAAGGTAGATTTTTTTGGTCGGTTTCTGTCTTACTTGATTTTTCTCTCAACACATATTTCGATCATAACAATGGATTTAAACAGTCGAACGAAATTTAATCGTTTCAAATGGTGAACTAATTTGGTTAGTCTCAGTCTATGGACCAATTTTATCTACATCACAGTTATGCTAGTTGTATGGCTATGAAAGCCTTTAAGCTTCATATGGCCTCATCAACAATTTGTCTAAAAAAATCAGTCTAAAGCGAATTTTAAATGAGATAAATCGGGACAGAAAAAAAAATGGTTGGACCGATCTACGCCAAACTTCTTTATAGAACCAAATGAGTTTGGTCCAACAGAAATAGTAACGGTCTCGTATCAGTCTTGTATTATCAGACCGAAAGCTGACATTTATAAGTAATTCAGTGATTTCCAAGCGGAGCTCAATGTCTAAAGCTCTGAAAGGTTATCAAGAAATGTTTTTCCAACGAAAAAAATATCAAGAAAAAAAAAATCAGCGCCCAAATATTCGGCCAAAATTAACTGCTTCCCTTACCTGTATGGACTAAGCAGTAAAGAAAAGATTGTGGCTTAGATATAACTACTTATTACTTTTATGTCCAACGAGGCATGTGTATCTTTAGAATTTTCTTAACATTACTTCATTATTTTAATTAACTCATTTAATTCAAGTTTGATAAGTCCATGACTTTAAATTTTCCTTAAAAACTTCCTTGTGAAGAATGTAAATAAATTAAAAATTCAATTGAGAGTCTCTCTTTTAAGGGAATTTATAGCCTTACATATGGAGGGAAAAAGCCTCTGTAATGAATTAAAGTTTATTTTTAAAAGAAACCGAAAAAAAAAGAGTCAAAAATTGTTAATTTATAAAGATGGTATAAGGACACAAGAACATAGATTTATGGGCCATAGAGATGACTAAACATGAACTTTGATAAATATATGTACATACATAAAACCAAATCAGACTCAATTTATTTATTTTTAAATATGTTTAAACATATGCATAACTCTTCAACAATTCTTATTAGAAACGATGATCGACAAAAAAATTCATAAAACACAAGTAAGCACATACAAGGCTATAATAATTTTCACTTCCATTATATTTAAATATTGTTCGTTAGTTTGTGCACTCAATAAAACAAAAAAGAATTACGGCTTTGTCCTATAAATATCAAATAATTTAACTTGTGACCCAGTTCAGAACTCGTAACTTAATTATTTTTACTAACTTATGTCATTTCGGATTGCTTGCATGTATTAATTACTATATTGATTTTGGTATAATATCAAATTCTTACCTATCAATAATATGTAGTAAAGAATATAGGAATGACACAACAATGGGGATGATTTTCTCTCTTTCACCTTCATGATTTGACAAATTTGAATTTAAGTTTTTATAGTGTTTCTTTTCTTTTTTCTTCTTTTTTTTAATGACTAAATGTCATGATCATTATTTTCATCATATCTGGACTAGCACACACTCAATATTAAGTATCATATAAATGACATTTAGAAAAAAAAATTCAGAAAAATCTTTTAGGGTAGTAAGTACGTAGATATACAAATCTTTGGGACACACCTCATGACTTCACCGCTCAGAAGAAACAAAATGACTGAGAAAATATTAGTATCTTCAAAAACTTGCACATTTTTAGTGTTATTTTATTTCGTGTTTTGGTGTGTTCCTCTTTTGCTTATTTTACTACTACTTCTTCGTCTTGTGTGTGCGCGTTCGGTGCGCTAGAAGAGAAAAAAGAAGAAAAAAAGTTGGATAATAACAATAATAATCATAAAATGGGTGAGTGGGTATCTCATATCATCTGTTTGGAAAAATTTATGTGCTCATTTAGGAAGGAGTTTACGTAATGATTATGACGTCATTCATCGTATTTTTTATCATTAATGAACAAGGATAATATTATGATAAATAGGAAGCGATTAAGAGATCAGTAGGAGGGTCATCTGGTACTTAGAATGTGGCAGGATATTTGTCATCATAATTAGGGCAGCTTTGGTCCTTCAGGGACCATCACTGTTGAATTTTAATATTCACCATGAGCCAAAGGATCCTTCATTGAGGTGAATGGAATTAAATGTGTTCTCTGTCAAGCAAGCAGGAATTATATATGAGGGATATATACATATGAATTGTATATTCGGGTAAATTCTCTTGTAAATTCGGTCAGTAGTGAGTGGTCTATTAAAATCTGAACACTTTGAATTTTAAACTTCAACAAGATATAATTTATTAATTAACAATATAATTTCTACAAAATTAATATTATATAATGATGTGTGTCTCAGCTCGCTTATTCATTAATGTAGCCGCCCTTAGCGGCAATGATGGCCTCCAGGGGGAAGGACTGGAATCCGCTACGGATATAGTCCTCTATCATGGCGTCCCAGTGCTGGCTGACAGTGGTTTTGAGGGCCTCATTGTTTCGACATAAGCCCAAAAGGTGTAGTAGAGGGAGTCGGCATAAAGACTTTTGGGTGCCAAAAGTTAAAAGAACTCAAAAGGCTCATTTAATAAAGTTTTGCAACGGAGAAGATGGGGTTATTTCATTGCTGATGTAAAAAGTGGCCTCTTTACCCTCACAAAGTTATCTCTACAGACATTTTTTGGTAGCTCTCTGGTGTAAAACCCCAAGATTTTTTGCATGGGTCATCATTGACTTGAGGGGAGCAGCCTGGGCTGTTTTCTGTAACTCCTCCGAATCCAGGTTAGCCTTTTTGACAGAGCCTTTCCTCTTCTCCAACGTTTTGGACTTATAATCACGTAGACGGTGGTCCTTGAGACGCCAAAAGGTTTTTTCATCAATTTCTATCAATAAATTAATTATCCTTAATAATCCCTTTGATTGGCCAAAGATTGTACTTAAAGTAGCAAAAATTTTATCCTCACATTAAAATAATTCATAATTGATGTGGCTATATCTGAAAGGCAATAATAGGACTAAGATCAGTCTTATAAATCAAATCAAGATTTTTAATTAAATTTAAGATTCTTTTGGGTATCTCAACTTATCCAAGAAATTTGAATACAATGCTTAAATGTAATTAACCAAAGTATGATTATCAAATATTTTGTATAAAGGATGTAAAGAAATAAAATGGATATTTCTCCTTTTCATGAATTTTGCTCAAGATTAGTATTAACTCACCATGATTGTAAATGTATTTAGGGGGGTATAAAATCCAGCCTCTATATACTTCATCACCACAAGTATTTATGTACAAATAAATCCTCCATAACCCTTAGCAACCAAGTTGGGTGGAGCGGTTGATTTTATAAGGGTATTGGAGTAACAATAAAAATAATTAAAAAAGCACATCAGGGTTTGTGGTTAGGTTGCCCATAATAAGAAATCTATTGGGATATTATTACCTTACACCTTTTAAGGCAAGTGATAGACCTATATATTGACATAAGAACTTGAAGTTCTTATGAAAATAAGGTGCATAAAATATGTCCTAGATAGCGGGAGTTGCATATTCTAGTTGGCAATCTGAACAACGTTTTTTTAATTTTTTCAAAGCTTGTGTGTGAGTCCTTGTTGGACTCAAAGTAGAATTGAGAATAGACAAGGGAGTAACTTGTGTGTAGAATGTACTTGCTATACATGGAGTGGAATTTGCAGGGGGGTCCCCAGGATTATATATATATATATATTTATTTTTTTTGGAAAAAAAAATCAAAAATTAAGTTTTAATGTTATATTTTTTGGGAATTTTTTATCAAAAATTTAAAGTTATTCACACAAAGGTAAATTTTTGGGAAAAATATTCAAAAATCTACAGCTGTCCACTAAAGATTAAATTTTCTAAAAAAATGAAATTTCAAATATGAAATTTAAAAAAAAAAAAAATTCAAAAATCCATAGTTATTCACAGAAAATGAAATTTTTTGAATAAAATTTGAAAAATTTAATTTTTGTAAAAAAAAACTTCAAATATTATATTTTTTGCTCTGCTGCATAATTTCCCCGAATTATTTTATTATTTTAAAGCAAATAAACATTTGAAAAAAAAAATTCTAGTAAAAAGCAAAAATTCCTTCATTTGGAGGGGGCTACAACACCTTAGTGGTTACTTCCTTCTCTCACGGCTGTTTGCAGCTGATGTAATAAAATGTCATGTCATCTAAGCTTCCCTCCTTCCAACCATTTTACAAATGTGGCAGGATTACAACGTTAATTTTCGCTTTTTCTTTTACCAGCCTACTGGACATATGTTTTGGATCACTGATGTTACACCACATCTTTTTACGGACTGTTTGTATCAAAAATGATCCATCTCTTTTGAAGCAATAAAATTTAGCAAATTTACCTACAAAACTATTTTGAAATTTAAAAAAAAGTTTCATGGACATTCTAAATTTCTTTTTAAAAAATAAAGCTAAATAAAACGAATTTTGATGTGTTTTTATGAATTATTAATTACTTTTAACGAAGTTAGGTGAAAAAATTTATTGATTAATTTTGATGAGTTTGAGTGAGATAAATAGAATAACAGCTGATATTATTTTAGTACCAACACGTATACCTTAAGTTGAAGAAAAGAGGAAAAGCAGGAAAAGATCGACTTAAAAAAAAACAAATTAATCAAATTCACCAAACTTTGATTAAAAATAGCAAATTTTACAAACTATTCTAAGTAATTGGATTTTTACAAGAGCAAAAAATTACATTTATTAAGGAAGTTTTAGAAGCATACAGAAAAGTTCTAGCAATATAAGTTATTTTATACATATTTGAATCAATTTTATAAAATTTGTGAAACAGAAAATCCCAGTTCACAAACGAAAGGTTAATCAAAAAACCAAAAAAAAAGAAATCTAATTTGTTTGGAACATTAAAAAATAATTTTTTATGGTCAAGTCAAAATACCATCAAAAATAAAACGATCATTGTTTTGCGTTAAAATAGTATATTTCCAAAGATTTAAATTGATTTTATAGAAAAACATGTGTTTTCACATTTGTTTTGTCACGTAACAATATTTTCGATATGTTATCAATATTTTGATGAGCTTTTATAATTAAAAATTTCATACAAAAAAAAAGTATAATTACTGATATATTTTAAAAGAAAAAAACTAACTTTTCTAATGCAAATAGTTTTGAAGAAATTAAAATAGAAATCACTTACATAATTTTAGTACTCAAAAACACTAAAAAAGCATTTACAATTGTGTTTGTAAATATATACAAGACATACATTTTGAGCAATTAACATAAGCTGGTTACTCTCCTATTCTAATTCTCTTGGAATGGAACATACATTATCTCTTGAGTGGACTCAGGTTTTTTATTTCTGACAATATTTTTATAAAGTAATGGGGCTACAAGTATTGATTCCAATACAAATTGAGCAACGTTGGATTCAAGTAAGCATTATCAATTTTGGTTTAGTTTGATTATTTGGGGATTTTCAAATTATATACAAAGTGGTTTCTTCTTTTTAATACATAACTTTACTTTTAATTAGAAATATCAGGGTCTTTATATAGTTTATTACTATCATTTTAAGCGATGCCTATGTTTCGAGTTTTTTTTAAATTATTTGAGCTCAAGGAAAGTCAAAGTTTCCAAAGAAATATTTCAATCGAGTGCGAGTAATTCTTAGAAAACTGGTTGTATTATTAGATTTGCGCTTTTTTTTTTTTTTTCGAGATCGAGCAATACTCGAACCTAATGCTAAAACTTCTTATAGTAACGTTTTAATAGCGTCAATATCTCACTATCACGTTAGTACTGATGGTTTTAGGTAACTTTTACTGGAATACATATTGTCCCCGCCAGTCATTTTGCTCCCTATATTTCTGCCGTTGGTAATTTTGCCTCTAGGAGATTTTGCTACATGACACATTTCTATTTTCATTTTTTTATAATATCGGTTCGAACTTTACTATTGTATTAATTATTTTATCACAATGTTTTCCCTTTTTTTCTTCGAGCTAGCTGTATAATTAATCTGATCCAGATACAAAAGTAAAGTTCGAACGGATAATATAAAAACATAAAATAACGGCGAATATGTCTTGCAGCAAAATATCCTCGAAGTAAAATTAAAAGTGGCATAATTTACATGCAGTGGCAATGTTCATGGCATAATTTACGGTCACGAGTACTGATATACCAAGCAAATCTAGTTCACATAGGTATATTAAGGTGACCCTTAAAAATCATAGTTGTGCTTTTACTTATCTCACCCTTCCATTTTGTTCCCTTCATAGTAAAATATCGCTGTACAGAATATTTTCGATTTTAATTCATATATAATGGAGACCTTTGTGCTTCTGAATGTTTTTCTTTATATTGAAAAATTAGTTAATAATACTAGCTAACTAGATAATTAACTAATAACATAAATTTATGATAAGATCATTGTCTGTAAGCATAAATACATATTATGCCGATGCCTTTAGTGGTTCAGTAGTGATTGTAGTTTCAACATTCAGTCCTTTGTAACATGATCAGTTAGATTATTTGATATTTATAATTTTATTACAAAATACTTTATCTACAAAACGAACAATTATTTGGTGCACTCTTCTATTTATGAATAAAAATGTCAGCAAATGTTGAGAAACCTAAGCTACATCTTCATCTCGCTCCAATATTACAATTTTTAGTACAGAAATATATTTTGACACTTAGAACAGATTAAGAGGTTGGTTGAGAGAATAGAAATAAAAACATTGATTTTTTTAAGAACACAATAAGAGCCACCCTAAGGTATATATATACATCGATGTGTGTGAAAATGTTTTGTATATTTATTTTTAGTTCTAACTATATAGCCACCAAACATATATTTGATAGTGTATCCATTATTGGAATAATGTTTAAATTGGTTAGAGATGGTTGATGGACAAGGATTTCCTCGAATGAGTTTCTTCTATGTTCATATGTATATTGATTTTTCTTAAGTATATTAAATATTATAGACAAACAAAGTCCATGTATGTGTTTTTGGACTTAAGGTATGTAATACCTTTAAATATTATATAGGTATGTCTAATAAATTCTTCTTATGAACAAAAAAAAAAAATATTTATGCTCCTCTCTGTTTTATTAACGATTTGCCTTCATTATAAACTATTGTTTTTGACATGATGCTTATAGTATCTGACTATGAGAAGACCACCAGGGCTACTAAAGCTTCTAAATATCACTTTTAGTGTTGTGTTGGTTCTAATTTAGGACTTAAGACTGCAGGATGTCCAGTTAAGATTCTGTATAGTCCTGCATATCAGTCCAGACTACGATCTCAGGTGGTAGACCGAAATGTAATCTTTTCAAATTGTTGAACAGTTTTTTTAGTCCCAATCTATGGATCAATTTTCTCCCTTATTCTGTTTAGGAGTAAAAATGTATTTTTGGTTTAGAAAAAAAAAGTTTGAGTAGAAGGCAGGAGTGTGGCTGATGGTACTACTGAATAATAACCCTTATTAATATTATCTGCCTTAAATATGATTGAGGAGGAGATAATGATTAACTGCTACATAAAGAGGAGAACATTCTCGAATTAAAAAAACCTTGGCCAAGGGAAAATATTATAATTATATTTAAATTCATATATGTTTATTTTAAAAATAATTTAGACCAAAGATAAGCGAAAATGCTTAGTTCAGAGAGATAATTTAACGCTCCTTCGACCTATTAAATAATAACAAGAAAAAAAGAAGGAACACACCCAATTACTTTTTTTCCTTTTCTTATTTTTAAACTTAGCTTTTCTTCACAAAAATATCATCCTTATATATGAGTTGAACAAATATATTTTATCCAACACATTTAACGTGGCGTTATAGTGCCCATTTTTACAATATTGAGACACACAAGAGGATATCAACAATTCATCTTTAGGATTAGCCTTGACCGAATTTTAAATGGGACCAATCATGTCTGAATTTTTCTTTGGAACTGATCTATAAATCATAATGGCTTCACACAGGTCTATGACTTCTATAAATGTATGTAGTGTGGTTTTTTCTCCTTTTTAATTCAGTATCAACTCTTTTTTTTTTTTTTTTTTTTAAAGAAAGGAGAATCTGTAGTATTTGAATGACCTTTTTCATTATACTAGAAACTAATCATTAGTACGAAGGTTTCGATTTGTTACCTCTGCAACGAAGTTGAATGGAGATTATGCTTTTGCTTCTGTTTGTTTCTTTCTTTGTTAGTCACCAGGATTTCAGCAAGTGTTACAGATCAACATAGATCAAACTTGCTACCAAAATTAAATATGGTCATACCAAAAGCGCATTACATTTTGAGAGGTGAAAGTCAAAGGTCAAGATAATACAAAACGATAAATGCATAATCGACAAAAACAAATATTTCGGTTGAGTTCCAGTAATATTCGACTCCAACACTAATATTTACATACATAATCAGATAATCCTGTTACTATACTATAATAATTATTAGTATATATGTATCTACAATATCTGTATATTGTACACTTATAAATACACTTTATAGGAAATAATTCATTTTTATATGGTCATTAAAAGATTAAAAATATTTTTTTCAAATGAATAAAATTTGGTTTTGTTTTAATTATGTATTAAGAAAATAATAGAAAAATCAAGTGGGACAGACGAACATAAAATATCTAAATAACCAAATATTATACATATTTTGATATTTCAGCTTTTGTTGATGGTGGGATCTAAGAACTGAATTCCAACTGGTATATACGCTAGAAAGTGGTTCTTCTGTGTACCAATGAGAACAATTCCCTTGATATTTATAGTTATATGTACACAAAGTATGACATTTACACATTTTAGAAATGAAATAAAACATTGGTTGAACTCAGTTCAACTCCTTAAAAACCTATAAATTATTCTGGATTTGATATTTATTTATTTTTGAAGGTTGATTCATTTTGCTTTGTTCACTTGCAGGTGTTTTAATGGGCAATATTCACCCCACGTGTTAATAATACTATAAATATTTTCATTATACTTTTGTTTAATGTACGTACGTACATACTTACAACAACCACTGATTTAATGTTTAATCATGGGTTGATGTTTACATACAACTTAAGTACAGGCAGTCATGATGAGATACTCTACTATTAATAAAACATTTTTCATTTACATGAAGCAGTTCATACTCATTCTAAAAATATGGTTTGTGCTATTTCGCAGAGGTTTTCAAACCCTTTTTTTATTGTGTATAGGAGAATACAATATCTCCAACTCTATAGACATTTACTTAAATTTTTTGATAACATTTTATGCTTTTTACATTTCGACTATTTTCTTATAATAATTTTTGTTTATTTTAGTAGTGAAATATTTAGCAATTTGATAATATAACGTAATTTTTATACAGAAGTCATTGTTTTTTACACATAATTTTTTATTAAAGACAAAATAATGATCATTCTCCCGGATGATATTCTATTATTTAAAACGCATTTACTAACCTTTTTTTTATAAAAACCATTTTTTTTAGATGTCATTTTTTAAATGATAAAACTCCTTCTCCTAAACCTCCACCCCCCCAACTGTAAAGAGACTCAAATGTAATATTAAAAATACCTTTTTAAATAATAATTAATCAAAAGACATGTATAATATTGAAAATTGAGAGTATTTTGTATAAAACCGAAAATCTGCGCCAATCTGCTGTGAAAGGAAAGGAGAGGCTGAAAAAAATTAACAAGACATTGGTGGGAATTACACTGATATCCACCATTAATTCTACTTTGAATCCAACGGGGACTTACATTTATAACTCCCTAATAGATCCCCAAGGTTGGGGTCCGGAATAGTTAGTCCCAAGGAAGTTCACTACTCAGGAGTTAAATAATCATGAGAAGAGCAGAGGAAAAAAAAAATCATTCTCCAGATTACTAATTAAAAAAAAATTCAAATATCTTCACTCATTTACATATTCCTTGGATCAAAGAATGACTAGAAATGAGACATATATGTAAAACGTGAGGAGAATACAACAGTAATCTTTATCTACATAAACTCCATCCCTAACAATAACGCCACTCAAAAGATGTTCATTACGCAAGTACACAATTTTATACCTATTACTACAGTTTTTAAAAATATAAAAATGGTAGATTGTGTGTGTTCTTTTTTTATTGCAATCTGAAAAGATTTTTTTATTTTCCAAAGGTGTTGCTATTATTTTTTTATTCTTAAAAATACAACAATAAGTATAAAGTCATGACTCGTGCGGTTGAAACGAAGTGTAACTACGGGGATTTGTTGAAGTGTTTGTCTGAATAACCTTTGTTTTAAGAATAGAAAGGTCTCAAAAAAAATTTCACCTATTTTCTTGTAAATATTTTTCATCTTGACCAAAAAATTAAAGTAATAAGTAAAAATTCCTATTGATACTGCACCTTCAGCCCATCCCCGGGACACCATTGCCTTGATATGTATGTTGTCTCTTTCCTAAGAGTTTGTTTACCCAACTCAAGCCTCTGTATATCACCAAAGGAGATTACCACAGCTTGAGAGCCACTGCTGTATAGTATATACTATGTATTTAGCCAGTAACTCTTTAAGGAGTTTTGCGTGTGGTTTATTCTTTAGATGCATAAATAAGAAAACTTTTTGATAGAACCAGCATAAACATAATAAAATATTAATTTATTATGTTTGATTTAGTAACTAAAACCAAACCTCAAATGATTATTATTTTTTTAAATCCCTCGTCGAAGTCGTGATAAATATAACCCCTTGCCTTCCTTTTGTGGGGTCCATCTAGTGTGCTAAAAGCTATATTTCATATATGTATGTAGAGGAGGAATACATGTTTAATGTTTATGTTAAGCTATTATATACGCATTACGCACGTACGCTTAGTTTGCTTTCCTTCATGAAGTAATGGTATTTGTTATTATTGTGGAGCATCATTTTTTAGTGTTGTGTTCATGTCATCACTTCGATAAAAGTAGGTGTTGAGATTCGGCCTGAAATCTTAGACTGGTATGAGACCATTTGGATTGTATTGGATCCAAATAATTCGGTGCACTAAAGAAGTTTCGGTCTGGACTGGTCTCAAAGAGAAAATAGTTATTGATCGCCCTAATTTAAAATTGTCTAGATTGATTCTATAAATGAACTGTTGATGACATCCTGTAGGCTTAATAACTATGAACATCGGCACAATAACGTCATACAGGGGTATCTGTAGTATATTTGTGGCCTGTTAACACAAAATCAATTTAGAAGAATTTTCACCCAAATTGAATCCGCACTACCTTTATTCCATTTAACTAATTATGTTCTATTTCCAAAAGGATCATCTTAAATTCCGATTGATCCCTTGGAGACATCTCAAATTATACTTACAATGTCGTAAAAAAACTGGTGAACACAAAGGTAAGCTAGAATGATTTTTCTCAAAATTAAGATATGGGGTATTATAGCTTGAGTAAGGAGAAATCCATTATTTTTCCAATAGATGGCTTTAGTAATGTGTATCTTGCGTTGTATAAAAGTGATCGGTTTACACTATATAGTGTTATAAAGTTAAGATTTCGAAAAAACTTATGTGACCGTTTTCTGACTGTTTGACTCAGCATTATTTGAGAGCAATTTTTTTTTTTTTTTTTGCACCGTAAATTACACTTAAAGTATCCAAAATTCATCATCACAAAGAAATACGCGAAATTAATGGGTTACGATAGAAAAGCCATATTGAAGTGGAAAAAAAAAGTATCATAAATCAACTGAATGTCACAAACTACTTACAAAATTATTGAATATTTCAACTCATCCCAGAAATTTGAATATAAATCTCCTTAATCACTAAATATTAGATTGTAAGTATTTATGATGTAAAAAACAAATGAGGAATTTCTTATTTTCTTGTTGTTATTCAAGATTATTTTTGTGTAGGCACACTACATTGGTACATAGTTATAAATATCCTTTTTTTTTTTTTTTTTCTGTATGTATGAATTTCTACATATATGTAGTTCTCTAAAGAAGTTAGATATAAATTTTTCATTAATCAAAACAGCAAAGTCATTCTGAGAGAGATATATAGTATATATATATTTTTTCTTTTCAAAGTTGTAATTAATAAATTAGTTAATTGTACTTTTTTTTCAGTTACCTACATAGAGATGAGACGACTACAATAATTATCAAGGGATGGAATTCGACTTGGTCATCTGATTGCATAATCTTGATTGTGCAAAAAAATAGCTTAAAATATGAGGCTCCATGATTACTAGAATTATTAATGGACAGTTAATTGCTCCAGGGGACAGCCAATAAAGTAAAATTTCGTTTATACAAAAAAAAAAGGTTTGGAAGACTGGAAGCTTGAGGTGAATAGATTTTTATTTTTAAATGATAGTAGTAATGTGTTACAACCTTAGGTAGGTATGATTATATACTTATGTAGGTACATTAAGGTAGGTATATACATATGTCGTGTACAAGATTAAAGAAAAATGATATGAAGAATTTAAGCTACATGTGATTCGTATCTATCTATATATATAAACGAGTATATATTAGTGCTTGTGTGTGTGTCCTTTATGGGTGCTCACACAATTGGTGCCTTGGACACTAAATTTTGCATGGGTGCATCTTTTGAACCTGGTCAGGCTAATACGGGAGTGGCAATATTTTCCCCCCCTCCCTTTTTACAAAACTGTTTGTAGTGGACTAAATAGGGGGATTGAGCTATAAATTACATAGTGACTGCGTCTCCATATCCAACTATACGAATAAGTACGTTTTCTGAATAAATTCAAAATCAAAAAAGTTATGGGCAAAAACCGAAACTAGTTGAAATCGTTATTTCGTTTTTCCCAGGAAAAAATGGATTTCTAATGGAATAATTGGATTTATAGGTAATATAAAGTTTGTAGATATTTGTTTAAAGATTCGTTTGCATATCAAATTTGACAAATAAAAATCCATATTGAACTGAAATATCTTTCCCTTTCTGTATAATTTATAACATTTTACCGGGCCGTGCAGAATTATGTACCGATTTTTATTCAGAACATATTGCGGACAATAATTACATTTTGAATGACTTGAGTAAACAATTTATTCATACATTTTTAGAATAATAAAATAGTTTGTGATCAAACTTAATCAATGTAGCCACCATTTGACTCAATGACACAGGTCAGGCGACGTCTGAAGCTACCACAGACTTGCTGGATGTCCATGGAGGCCCAGGCCTTGTTGACAGCAGCCTTTAAGGCATTTATGTTCTTGTGTCGTTTTTTGCAGGCCTTGGTCTCCACGTGCGCCTAGACAGAGAAGTCTAGTGGGTTCACATCTGGGCTCTGAAGGGGCTAGTAGTCCTTGGCCAAAAGTTCATGTTGTCCTTGAGCCACTACTGAGCTTTTTTGGAAGCGTGGGCGGGTGCTCCATCTTGTTGAAAAACTCAAGGAGAGTTGCCGACTATGGATTTGATACACGGAAGGACCTTGGACGCAGAATCTTCACATAATCCTCCGCTGTTAATCTGAGCCAGTGGGGAACTATACCGGCTTCATAGCCTTCCCGTTGGATCTCCAAACATCTCCAAAGCTCACAACACAGTTATTTTGCCTGTTGAAAACAGGATCGACCATAAAAGTTTTCTCATCTGAAAAAATGATGATGCGTCCAGATGAGCTCTTGATATCATTCAAGATTTTCTTGGCACACTCAAGTCTGATTTCTCTCTGACGTTCAGTTAACAGAGGGCGTACAGTACGCCTCAGGGACTTTCCTCCAGCCCTTTTCAATGCCCTTGAAACAGTGTTGCCATGTCGGCAATGGACCTGTTGGGAGTCCTCTTGAACACTGCCTTTACTTGCCTTGTTGAGACAGTGGGCTTCCTGCCAGCCCCAGGGGAATGCTTGAGATCACCCCCAGCCTCCAAGCGCTTGGAAACGTTGTAAATTGTCTTCAACGAGGCCCCAACCTGTTCCTTAATGTTGTTATGAGGCACTCCCGCTAGGAGGAGGGCTGCAATTTCGATCCTCTTTGTTTCCTGATTGGACATGGTCTCACGTGTGGAAGTTGTTACGCTCTCACAGGAAGGATTTTTGTTTATTTTAACAGTAAAAAAACGAAAAAATCCGAAATAATTTTGCACACCCCGGTATTCTTCATTTTTTCATCAAACGTCAATTATCAATTTTAAAGAAGAAATGCCACAAAAGGATGCATTTTGGACGTAACATGTTCTGCCTTAACTATCATATGTAGTATTTTCAATGTCTGGAACATTTTACTATATAATTTTTAGAATATATGCAAAAATGAACCAGTTATGAAGGGTTATTTTGTCGGACACTATATTCTCCAGAACTCTTTTGATTTTGCAAATTAAGACTTGTGGTCCACTTTACAATTCCAATCAATGCTATTAACTACAGTTTTTAGCAATTTTCTTTGCGAAATTTGATTTGGCAACATCTTTTATATTTTCTCAAATGGACAAATTTTTCATGAAATATGTCTGTATGTTTTTTGAGGTTTATTACCCAATTTTCTATTTTAAATTCATATTTATACATTTCATAAAATATACTGAAGGGGTGTAAATATTAAGAAAAAATAATATTTACCATTGTCAATGTGATTTTGCTGCTCCCTTCTTGGCTCGAGCAACGACGGGTAACCCTTTGCTAGTATGTAATTATTATATGATGATTATAATTTCTAATGAAAATTGGGTGTATCTTTTTGCTCGGCCGTTTTTTATTGTTTTTTTTGTTTTGTTATTTTCTTGAATTGGTAATCTAAAGAATGAATAGTATTTTCTTCAACTGTTGTAATTATTATTTGAGTCATTTTCTACTGCATTCAATTATATTCAAAACCTGATTTAAAACTTTTCTGGCCTCATAAAAGATGGAGAGTAAGTTACTTCGCGGATTTATTGCGGAGTTATAATTGTAAGTCCTTGTTGAACTCAGAGTAAAATTGAAGATTGACATCGGAGTACTTTTTGATAATGTTCTTCTTTATTTCCTTCTCCCTCATCACAGCTGATTGTAGCAAATCTAATGAATTATTATTCAAATTTTCAGGTAACCCTTGTGGATTATCAGTTTCTTTTTTCTTTAAATACACAGGATTTTCATCACTAATTATAATTATCTTAGATGGTCACGGGTCATAATGTCTGGCATGACTAAATAAAAGAAGTTGGGACTTGGATTCAAGAGTTGATAATCACAATCATCGGCACCGGAATGTAATAGTAAGGGGGGATTAAATATATCATGTTAAAATCCTCATGGGAACTCATATGATTTTTTATAGGGAGGAACAGGGTTGTTAAGCTCTATGACAATTTAGATAGGATGTTTTTCTTTTTGTATCTATACCAAATAAGGAATCAAAAAATCCTATTACATTACAAAAAATTGGGAGGAGACTAAATTTGAACGAAGAACCTTTTTTTCAAAAATTATTACGATTATATTTTTGTTATATACATGAGGATTTTTTTATTGTGATAAAAATAAGAATTCTGTAATAGCTTTCATGAAAAGAAAAGTCATTTAAAAAGTCAAATTATTAATAATTTAAAGTTGTCAACCTGCAAAGAAAAATACAAATCATCGTTCTAGCCCCTCCTTGGATTTAAGTATGGTATTGGGACTGTATTCTAAATACCAATTGTTCTATAATACAAAGATATATGAAAATAAATATTTTAAGTGTATCAAAATTTTATGCATTTTTTGTTATATGACTGTAAAAATTGTAACATGTGACCAAGAACACAGAAGTAATTTAGAAATATTTTTCTCAAAATAGATTGTAAATTCTCGGACGAATTATCGTTTATTTATATTAGTAACTATTCTGATTAACCTATTGTCTATATAACTATAAAAATTGATAAATTATATTCGGGGCTAATATATGAGTATATTAAATCACATAAAAGTTTTAAACCATAAATAAAATTCTAAAATCCCCACAGAAATTTGAATAATAAGTATATAATTGACTCAAATATGTCTGTGAATATTGTGGAAGTAAAAATAAAAAAATTGGATTTTCTCCTTTTTTTGATTTTTGTTCAAGAATGTTTTTATGTTGACGCAGCACACATGACAACCTCCTTGTATTAGACTCAATTTGTACAAAAGGATAATTTGTATAGAGCATTATATACCTACAATTACATAGATAGATGAATTCTGTATACAAAATAAACATCATTAAAATAATAATTATCCATCTACGATGTTCATTATGAATTAGAGAAGAGATTGAACTTTTTTTGGTAAACCTAGTTAATTTATTTTTTTGTTTTTTTCCAATATGCGCTGTGGATTTGAGAAATGCATCCCTGTTTTAAATACATACTTGGTTAGTATGTACAAAGTATATGAGAGTTTTAATAGCCTATAAAACTTGTAATCCACAATTCAATATTAATTTTACTTTACCAAAAAAGAATGCTTGGTATAAACATGAATCTCATGTATAAAAGAAGACACATCCATCGACCTTAATTGCATTTATATAGATACGATACACGAGAACATTCAACAAATGTATAGCTGTTTTTTGCCTAAACTAAAGTCTAAACTGCTTCAATATTTAATTTAATGACTTTTTTTTTAGAAAATAATGTTTATACTTATTCTCCATTTTAAGTTTTAAAAAAGGCCTCCAAGATTTGTTAACATGTTTTTTAAAGACATTTGTTACTCCGTGGAGGGTCGGTTCCTATGTTGGCCTAAAAAATCTACTATTATTTCCTCCGCCAACAAAGTTGAACGAAGGTTATGCTTCTGTTTGTTTGTTAGTCACCAGAATTAGACAAAGTTTACAGATAGATTTTGAAATGCAAAAGTTATCATGAGTTAAGAACAAGGAGTAACATTTTTCATCTTTATCACACCCTTGATTGACGACTATAAGGCTAAATCTATCCCTAAGTAGTTATTAGATAATTTGGTGAAAAAGGAAGACTGTTAGTTTCGGAAGCTTCCTGGTCTTCTTAGGAACACTCTTTGGATCCTCCAACATGGGTAAATATAACAATTTAGCAAACTATTGCACATATTTGATATGTGGATATTTCTCTTACAGCTCACTATGTTATGTTTGTTTGTTTTTTCATCTAAGGAGCACTTTTATTTATCGCCTTGACGTCATATCTACCTGGTGAGGTTAAAAAAATGATGACTGGTCTACCTTGTCTCTAAGTATCTTGACTATTACTGTTAATCATTTAATTTTTAGTATTATATGTTATTAATAAAACGTGGTTATTCTCTATGATGTCAAAATATGTATGTCTTGCCCAGGAGTCTGTGCGGTACATCAAATTGAAAATTATATCAAGCTCGTTAATATGATGGTCTAATATTATATTTCTATTAACCTACCATTAAGAAATTTACTAGTCTTTGACTATTTCCAAGACCAAACAAAAATTCAGATTCGTCTAAAATTGTTTTTCTATCTCGAACAAGACCAAAAATGGAACTGTTTATGGCAATTAAAACCGTTTGTGTAGACTGATATTTAACGATTTAGTTCGGTCTTAAAAAAATTATAATCGATCTTAGATCTTACTATTACTTTCAGACCGAACCCCAATACTAGAAACTAAAAATGTATGTCTTTTTAGTAATTTTGAACTTTCAAGATCGATTTTGGTATTTAGATCAGTTTTCGAAGGTCTTGTTATCATAAATGTTTCATTTCAAAGAAAACACACTGAGTCTTTTTTTTTTTTTTTTTGTATTATTATTTTGGTCTTGATCCTTCAATGTCATGGTTTGGAGTATTATGATCTTGACCACAACCCTTGTTGGTTGGTAAATATAATATGTATATGATAGTGCTTTTTGCCTTCAACTTTTGCCAACTTTCAGTATTGAACGAAGGAAACAAAAGGCACTAACCAATGCCTCAAGCATAATTAAAAGATTTTATGAATGTTGTGGTTAAAGTGATGAAGAAGAAAAATCAAATGACTTGTTACTCAACAAAAAAAATGTTTTAAAAATACTTTTGTAAATAACAGTGTGTGTGTGTGCAATATATGTACATGTAGAACCATATATCATTTTAAAGCAGCTCTACTTAGTCTACAAAAGTAATCTGTGCAACCCATTTGAAATCCATCAAAATAATATATGTGGAAAGGAATATGGCTGGATAATTATTACGTTTCATAAAAGTCTTTTATCTATGGTGAATAATAGCTATTTAATTATAGGGCGTAAGGAAGCTCAGTCAAGATTCCTGAATCTAAAAGTTTTTCTCTTGGTGTAATCCTAGTCTTCTTCATTAAGAAATCATCAAAAGATGGTGGTGATCCCAAGGAGCTCATATTTAAGGATGTGGATGTTGGCTAAGTAGCGGTGAACACAAATATTAAAAGCAAAATATGAGTTTTTGTATGAATTATCACTCCCAATTTTGAAAATTATAACGTATCAGGGAGTAAGGAGTACTGTAGTTTATAAGCATATCTAGAGATATGAAAATTGTCGAAATCCTCGTGAGTATACGTTGAAAAAAACTATTTCGTATTAACAGTGATGAAAATCAAGTGTAGAATGGGCATGCTAAAAAAAAAAGAAACTAAAATCAACATGTTATCCAGGGCTGTTGAATCGGTAAATAAAATGCCGGACTCTAACTCCGGCTCTAATATTTGAATAACACCAACACCGACTCCAACACACAATTTTTAAATAATATATTTTATAACCTATATAAGTACTATTAAATCATTTAAATCGATATACTATAAATATAGATTTAATTTATAGCTATAGCTAGTTATTAGTATATACAGTAATAATTGTGCTGGGTATAATGAAAATATTTGGAACATAAGATATTAAACAAGATGAACAATAAATGAGATTGTTCAAAAAATATCTATTGCTAATACATTCATAAGTTTCTAAACATAATTTATGAACTCGTAACCGAGGAACAACAATACAAACAACCTCTCACTGCGACGTTACTCTTTACTCTGATTACATTGACTATTCACAAGACTAAATAATGAACTAGTATGACAAGTGGCTATACTCTACCCAACATAATTATTTATACATTAGATATGCTCGGGAATAATGACAGTACTGACTATAGATCATATTTGAATTTTGTGAAGTACACTTATGGATGAGTTATCTTTCAAGTTTAATAAATTAACAGTACTTAATATCTCTAAGTTAAAACATTTCAGAAAAAACTTTACAAATACTCAATGTAATCCTTAGACTATAAATAAGGTTTAATTAAATAAATTATATTAATTTTTGTAGCCGGTACAAATCTTCCGACTCTACTCAAAAAAGGCACCAACTCCACGACTCTGGTGCTCTGATAGTAACCCTCACAGTTTGAAGAATGTTTTGAGGAGAGAAAGAATAATGCCCATGACGTTTAATTGGATCAGCTACAATCAACTGTGACAAGGAAGGAAGGGGAAAAGGAAATATGATATCATGTCTCTAATGTCGATCACCAATTCTACTTAGAATCCAATAAGGACTCACAATTATAACTCCACAGCAAATCCTCAGGGTTACACTCCACCTTTTATGACGACACACAAATGTTAAATCAAGTTTCAAACATAATTGAATCTTTTTATTAGAGGATTTTCATTAGTCAGGAATTAAATAATAATGACAAAATAATTTTTTGAGATTACCAATTCCAAAAAAATGGAGCAGCCAAAAAATTCAATTGATTTACATCACTGTGTATGAATCCAAAAAATATTAGTGCACTTATTAACTATTTCTACATATTTCGAAAATTTAAACGTATTAGTCTGCAAGGAGCACTATAGTCTTTATAATGGTCTTTGCCAGCAAATTACAAAATATATTGGTTAGAGTAAGATGTACTCCCTTTTCCCTGTAGTCATGGGCCTGAAAATGATATATAGATGGAAATATTGTGTCAATTGCGGCGAGAGTAAAAAAAAACCGCCTGATATAATTGCATAAAAACTAGTAATTTTAAGAAACGACATATCTGTTGACTGATATCCCTAGGGATGTGAAAATCGTCTAAATCTTCATGAGTGTGAATAAAAAAAAAGTATATGTGTCCAAATTTAATAAAAAATATATCTGCATAAAAATATAGTGCTATTATTTTTTTTTAAATGGTCATTTTCTTAGAAGAAAATAATATTAAAAATAAAAAATCTATTATCCATTTTTGTATATTTATAGTCTTTTTATAATAATTTATTTTCATTGTAAACATGTATTACAATTTTTACCCAAATTACATCCAATTCCGCCGCAGCCAACACCCCCCACCCCCTAGTACCCCCTTTAAAACCATCCCTGATAAGGAGGTATGTCATTTAAAGGAGGGAAACGATAAAAATGGAATATCTTAAATACCTTGAGTTGACATTGAAACACATTAATTAAATGCATTAATTATTTGCCTTTAAGCAATTAAACTTCCAACGGAATATTAATTATTACATAAATGTAATTTCCTGATTATATAATGTCAGTTATAAATTTTTGGCATCGTATCATTATACAATACAAACACCAATAACTCTATAATTACTCAATTGTTTCTTTATTTTTCGTTAAATGAATATACCGGGTGGTCCATTGAAATCTGAACACTTACTAATGAAATAATTAATGAAAGTTGAGTTATTGAAATCAATTCATATTTCGATATATTAAAGAATAAACAAATAGTTACATAACACAAAAAAATGAGCTCTCTAACTTACATACAAGTCGAGAAAATGAAACTTGAACGTGATTGGCGAATTTCTATTCCCGCACTCCAAGCAGTTGGGCATCTCCAGGATAACCGTCTACGCTATCAACAAGTACGAAACATAGGAGATGAAGAAGAGCTTTGTCAAAAAGGCCAAACTGAACCCGGAATACTTAAAGAAATCAGCTCAGGGAAATCCCCTCAAGTCCATGAGGACCCATGCAAGAGATCTCTGGGTTCCACACCAGACTATCTAGAGACCTATCAAAAAATTGGATGGAATGGGCCTTCTGAGGACAGTGAGGCCACTTTTGACAACAGCAATGAAAGAAACTAATCTCCTCCTTTGCAAGAATCCTTTGAATTAGTCTTTTGAAATCTTTTTTCACACTTTTGCCCACCCTACAACCCTATTGCCAACCCCCTCCACTACAAATTTTGGGTACATATCGAAAGGAAAGCCAGCAGTGACCATAATCCGAGCTCTGAGACCCTCAAAGCCACTGCTAGCCTGCACTCACACCCCATGACGGAGGACTAACATCTGCAGGGTGTGCCAGGCCTTCCACCACTACCTGGAAGTCATAATTACCACTAAGGACGGCTAGATTAATTAATAAGAGGGCTCATGCAAACATCTATTTATACTGTTAATTTTGTTGAAATTCAATAGTTAATTAATAAATTATATCTGGTTAAATTTTAAAATTCAAAAGTGCTCAGATTTTAATGGACCACGCGGTAACTTGATATTAAAAATATAAAAAAATCTTCCGTGTAAGATACAATATTTTTTTTCATCTCTTTCTCTTCTTAGTCTTAATACTTTAATTATAACGAATTATAATATATTATGCTCTTGATGCACAAATATAGATTGAGTGAATAATATATTATATGACTGGCTCCAATTCCAAATATGGGTATCAAGTATTTGATATGTACTAGGTATATAGAAACTAGTGTTGCAACTCTGTCTGAGATCCATTTTTTTTTCTCGATTCAGTCTTAAGTGAAGACCAATATATATTTATATTTAAGTTTCCTATATAAAAAAACTCATACATAAAAAATGGGTTTCCTCATATTTATATTCTATAATAAATTGGCAAGGGACCAGATCATGGCCGAGTTTTTTTTTGTCTCAAATTTTACTACAAAAACCGGCACAGACAAAAGTCGGAACAAATTAATTAAAATTATAACAGTCTTAGACCGACTTAGGATTTCTAGACCGAAAGCCAACACTAATAGGTACGTTTTTGTGTTGGATTTTGGTCGGAAAATTGTAGACTTGTCTGGGTCGACTATAACTTTAGTAGATGGAACTAATCCCTTCTATTAAGGAAGTTTAGTCTAGACCGGTCGCAAAGAATAATGCAGTCTACATCGGATCCAAAGATAAACTTTGCTCTGGATCTGTCTTCCCAAAAAATCAGACTGAATCATTCTCCTTTAAAATTGAGTCAATAAGGGAGAAAATCTATCATAGATCGAGACCGAAAAAACGGGTCCACATTTTTGGAAACAATTAATTTCGATAACTGTCTTAGATGTGAGTTATGGGAATGTCAGAAATATCGGGCAGATTTGTAGGGGGAAAAATCACTTAAGACCGAACCGATCCATAAATTAAGACAGAAAAAATTGGTCCACAGTCTGAAACAAAATATCGGTCTAGAGAAAATTACTTAAGACTGATGGGAGAAAAATCGGTCTTGGACTGAGTCGCACCCCTAATAGGTACGCCCTATGTTGTAATTAAAGGCTTGTTGCACAGTTTGACAAATATAACATTGTATGTATTATCGTAGTACGTACCAAGATTAGATTCTCTATGAAAGACAGGGTACTCAAAAGTGTGGTAGCATGAAGTGCCAAAAATATTGTCTTTATTTGTCGTCTAAATCCCGCACTGGCTTCAGTGATGTAATTAATGAATTACTTGTTTTTGACTTATATGTATACAAGCAACAGGTGTATCAAAATAAGACATTTATTCATTTTGTTGAGTTATATATTTTTTTAAGGTTTAATAATTATTATTCACTAATCTATAAGATGTAAGGGATTAACTCTAGCTATGATGCCACACCAAAGGAATCATTCATAAAATTTCAACTGCTTATATTTATATATGTATTATTTTGTTTAGAAGTTATAACTTGTATAAGTGGTTTACACAAGTTACAACTCCTACATTTCATTAACTTTTATATAATTGTATAGTCAGTCATTGTAGATATCACCAATGAATTGGTGATCCATTTTACTTCTAAAGAGGGAGCCTAACGAAGAAAGATTATTGCAGGTGGATTTTCCCTCAAAAAATAATAGCAATAAATCAACTAATGCAGTTGTGTATTCTAACTGGAATCCAAATTTTATCTATTTCATTCATACCATTTTAGAGAAATGAGCAATTTTCACACAACATAAAGAACTAAATTATAAATTTTTACCAAAAAGGTCAAAGTGAGCAATTTTTAAGTGATTGAATGATTGCTTACAAATCCAAAGTCTAATAATAACATTTCCCTTTGACCGATTAAAATTATTATGTTTTTAAATTTACAAGTTATCTAACTGAGGGCAATTTAACTTTATAATGTGCCACATAATTTATTTTCAATTTGAAATTTATCAACGATAATGTAATTAATAGAATAATTAATATATCTACCATTTATGGAATAATTATTTTCCAATTTTAGATACTATTATAATATACTTATTCTCTTGAATTTACTATGAATGGATAAGTTAATATATTATTTTGAAGAACTGTGTTCTTCTTAAAGTTTAATTTTTGTGAGAATGGCAGGGCATCGTAATGACTCATGATCTAAAATAAATCATTCGGCATTTGAAAAAACGGACAATATATTTTGCTGACATTAAATATCAAGGAAAAATAAATAGATAAAGACCTTACACAAAGTCGGGGCGATTATACTTATCTTTCAAATACCTAGAGACCTTTAGAACTGAATTCCATAATATATACCGGGCCGTGGAAAGTTATTTACCGATGATGTAAATATACTTTTTAAGAGGTTTTGTGGCAACCAATCTGATTGTTTCGTATTTTTACTGTTAAAACAAACAAAAATCCTTCCTGTGAGAGCGTAACAACTTCCACACGTGGGACCATGTCCAATCAGGAAACAAAGAGGATCGAAATTGCAGCGCTCCTCCGAGCGGGAGTGCCTCATAACAACATTAAGGAACAGGTTGGGGCCTCGTTGAAGACAACTTACAACGTTTCCAGGCGCTTGGAGGCTGGGGGTGATCTCAAGCATTCCCCTGGGGCTGGCAGGAAGCCCACTGTCTCAACAAGGCAAGTAAAGGCAGTGTTCAAGAGGACTCCCAACAGTCCATTGCCGACATGACCAGAAAGATGGGAATGTCCACATCAACTATTTCAAGGGCATTGAAAAGGGCTGGAGGAAAGTCCCTGAGGTGTACTGAACGCCCTCTGTTAACTGAACGTCAGAGAGAAATCAGACTTGAACGTGCCAAGAAAATCTTGAATGATATCAAGAGCTCATCTAGACGCATCATCATTTTTTCAGATGAGAAAACTTTTACGGTCGATCCTGTTTTCAACAGGCAAAATGATCGTGTTGTGAGCTTTGGAGATGTGCAAGATAAGCACGGCTATGTGGCAACAACAAAGTACCCTGCTTCGGTGATGATGTTGGGTCTCGTGGCCTCCAACGGGAAGGCCATGAAGCCGGTATGGTTCCCCACTGGCTACAGATTAACAGCGGAGGATTATGTGAAGATTCTGGCGTCCAAGGTCCTTCCGTGGATCAAATCCATAGTCGGCAACTCTCCTTGGGTTTTTCAACAAGATGGAGCACCCGCCCACGCTTCCAAGAAATCTCAGGAGTGGCTCAAGGACAAGATGAACCTTTGGCCCAAGGACTATTGGCCCCCTCAGAGCCCAGATCTGAACTCACTAGACTTCTCTATCTAGGTGCACGTGGAGACCAAGGCCTGCAAAAAAACGACACAAGTACATAAATGCCTTAAAGGCTGCTGTCAACAAGGCCTGGGCCTCCATGGACGCTGATTACATCCAGCAAGTCTGTGGCAGCTTCAGACGTCGCCTGACCAGTGTTATTGAGTCAAATGGTGGCTACATTGATTAAATTTGATCACAAACTATTTTATTATTCTAAAAATGTATGAATAAATTGTTTCTCAAGTCATTCGAAATGTCATTATTGTCCGCCATATGTTCTGAACAAAAATCGGTAAATAATTCTGCACGGTCCGGTATAATGGAGGTGGCTGGTCTCTCTGCAACATTGGAAATATGACATATAGTAATTTTATTTGTAAGCCATTTCAATAAAAATATATGGAAAACAATATCTTTCAAAAATTAATAAGAAATTCAGAAAACAATCAATCTTTATTTCTAGATGCAGCTACTCAAAAAAAGGAGGTGAAGGCTTGATAAATATAATATTAAGGAAGAACATAAGTTTGGCCATAGTTACCTTAACAATTCAAACATGGTTGCCGGAAAATTTATCTCTGTATTCGTGATAAATTTTGTTACAGAAAAGAGAAATTACGTTCGACAAAGTAATCAGCAAACTCTTAAAAACTATAAAATATTATTCAATAATTGGGTAATTCCACGTCAAGTGTACACACCCTCACGGTCATCACCGATTTTACTGATTTTCGGTGAGCTGGCTTTTCTATAAGAAATAAGAGAGTGAGTGAAATATTAGGGTTATGTGACTCACCTAGGCCGTTCTAGGCCCGCTCAAAGTTGGGCCTGATGCGTTGGACCTGTGTTGTTTAGAGTAGTTAGAGCCGCTTTTATAGCATATTGGTATGATTGTTCTATATTTAAACTCGTTTTATATATAGTATACATATTTTCTGCTGATTAACAAAATAAAATAGGACTCTTATTTATGTATAATATGATTGAAAATTTATATATCTTATAAAATAACATTATGATATTGATAAAGACAATAAGTTTATATTCATAACAAAGAAATTACGTACTCAAAGTACTTTAAATCCCCACATAGTTTTATTGTGCATTAAATAATTGAAACATCAAGATAGATGCATTATTGTACTTTCATTAATGCGTGCATTTTGAAGAAAACTATTAAGTCAGACACATTCTAAAATTGATATAGCCAGGTGATAAAATGGCATCTGCAAATAAAATGGATTTTTGTAAGTTGCAGATGAGTTGTGCAGATCCTATAAAAGCACATAAAAAGAAGTATTACGGAACAGATCTTCGGGATGTCTAGTGCAGTTTTCTTCTTTATTAAAGGCAAGTGATAGACTTGTGATGCACTGGATGCAGGAAAACACTCAATAAAACAGATGCTCCTATATCACCAACAGAAACAGAAATCAGTATTCCTCCAATACCAACAGAAATTAATAACAAATTTACGGAGGATAAAATTTTGGAGGAAAATATAGAAATGCATACTTTAAATCAGTCACTGTCTCTCTTAGGGAAAGTCCATTTGACCAACGAAAAGCTGATAAATCAAAAACCTATGCATTATCAAAGCGAAAAAAAGTACAGGAATCCGTAAAAAGAAAACTGGGCTTAGTCTTTGGTTTTCCTGAAGAAAATAAATCGAATGTTCCATTATGTGAGGAATACTGCATGTCTGAAGTGATTAAATGCCTAAAAGAAAACTATGAAGTTTCAAATAATCAACAGAAAATTCAGATTTTAACCATTTTCGCCAAGACTAGGAGCATCAGATTAATGATGCAGAATTTCAATTGCTTACAACCAATGGCAGTTCAGGCAAAGAAATTACTCGATGAAAGAGACATGTTGTCATTTGCTAATCCAAAGGAGGGCAAGCCACTGGCACCTGATTTAATAAACAAAGTAGTCGAATTTTATCGTTCTGATGATTCAAGTAGAGTGTTACCTGGTAAAAAAGATTATATTGTAATACGAGAGCCTACTGGCAAGAAATACATACAAATTGTACGAGGTACAATTTCGCCAGTGTGTATCCGCGGATAGATGTGAATTAACTCCTACAATATTTTCAATGCAAGATTTTGTTGAGTGTTCCCTTGAAAAAGAAGTCAAGCTAGCAAAACACGACTTTATTGCAATGGCTCTTAACAAAAGATAAATTACGGAGGAAGAAGTTGTGGTATTTGTTGACTTTTCAGAAAATTACAGTTTTATTGTCCAAGATACGGCTCAAGCATTTCATTGGAATAAAGCACAGGCAACAATATATTCTTGGGTTTACTATTATCAGAATAATGGTAAGCTATATCACAACTCTTACTTTTCCGACGGGTGTGCGGGCCAATATAAAAACTCTAAAGCCTTCTTGAACCTCACGTTCCACCAAGTGGACTTTCAATTGTCTGCTGAGTGGCACTTCTTAGCCACAAATCAGGCAAGGGACCTTCAGATGGTGTAGGTGGCACTATTAAAAAAGAAGCAACGAAAGAGAGCCTCCGACGTCATTATAAAAATCAAATTACAAAGCCGAATGATTTATTCGAATATACACGGGAATATATGAAAATTTTTGCACAGAAGAAGATTATGAAAAAGAAAAGACTATTTTAAAAGAAAGGTTTGGTTTTGTAAAAATTATTTATGGTACGCAATAACTTAATTCATTTATTCCCGAATTAGACCGATCACTAAAAGTTCGCTTGTATAGTGAATCAGAGGAGTCAAAAGTTGAATCTGTAGTATAATTTAAGTTTCAAATCAAAATGATTGACTCAATCATATTGTTATGTTATAAAATATATACATTTTCAATTATATTATACTTAAATAAGAATCTTATTTTATTTTATTAATCCACAGAAAATAGTTATATTATATATAATACGAGTGTAAATATTGAACAATAATACCAATATGCTATAAAAGCAGCCCTATATACTCTAAAAAAATACTCTGGTTGGAAGTGATAACATTAAGATCCCACTCTGGATTTTTGGATATGTTTGAAAACATATACTGATACATATTCTACGAAAATTAAAACAAAATCGGGTTTGCATCTTGGCAGGGGTGGCATTTTGAAGGCCACGCACGAGCCCCAAACTTTTATTTTGGATTAAAATAAGATTAAGATTTTATATTAGTTAAAGTTTGTGCTCTTGTTCATCTTTTGACGTAATTTATGTTAAAATGGAGCAACTGCAAGCAGAATTATGGCCTTCTAAATAACACTTGTCCAACACATAAGGCCCAAATTTGAGCAGCCTTAGAACGGCCCAGGTGAGTCAGAGAACTATAATATTTCGCACATTATCTAATTTCATATAGAAAAGCACGCTCATCAAAAATCATCAAAATCGGAGATGATCATGCCGTAAATTGCAAAAAAAGTGTTGACGTGGAATGACCCAATTGCAGAAAAATGTTTATGGCTTAACAAGAGCTATTTTGGATTCAACCAATCAATATTTAAAACACTAATAATGGGAAAGATGCAGAAAAATTGACAGAATTTTAGTTTTTTTTGTTCGCCACAATTTTTATTTACAATCAAACTCCTTCTTGAGATTCTAGAATCTGGAAATGTTGCATAAAGGACTATGATTGTCTATAGATAGTTATAACAGTTATTTTTTTAAAAAGTAGCTTTATTTGTTGATTAATTGGCAATAATTATAGGAGAAACAATAGTTTAATTTTTTCAACCAGCTCAAGCCAGTTCAACAGCCAATAGAACACACTACACTTTGTTGTCTTCTAGAGGCGTTGAGCTGTCATGAATATAAATCTATAACTAACCACGCTATTTCCATGAATTTCCCCCTTTGGATTAAATTAACGAGATAAATTCTGTAAATGAATGACATACGTTATAATAGAAAACGATAAAGTAATTTCATTTTTGGATACTTAAAAAGTGACATATTACAAAGGGAAAAATATTTGGCGAAGCCGATTAATTCCCTCAAACTAACAAACTCGTTTTTCCAATTGGTATATAGCTTTGATTCTCCCTAGAAATGTGAAAAAAGAATATCAGTAGGGCTTTAAGTATTCATTTGCATGACTTAGATTTACTTATGTAGACTTTAGTCATAAATTCAGGCTATGGATATTATGCTAGCATAGTGTACATTTTTATATTAGTGAGGTAACGCCGTGATATATGTGTACAAATTTAGCTTTGTTCTTTTTTTTTTTTAATTCTTTATTTTCTAAGATCAATTAAAGCAAAGTCAATATTTGAGCTCTTTCGTAGCTTACATACATAATTAATTAAAAGTCCAAGCTTAATTAAATGTAAATAAAATGCAATATTATTTTTAGAAACTTTTGTTTACAATATTGCAGTCAGATAATTTAATCAGCCAATATTCTTTAAATGCAGATTATTAGATTACAGCTGTGATGCAATACAACTGGAATATATGTATTGTGGTAAACACTGCACACACCAGAGTGTGCAATTGTTAATATTTTTGTTATATATTTTTTAAATAATGTTTGTGCTTTTTTTCTTTTAAATGATGAAGGTACATGTGAGGTAGTATTGGGTTTTTGTCTGAAAATCCTTCACTGGTTTCAGACCATTTTATTTTTTGTTGGACCAAACTATAAATGGGTCAAGGAAAAATTACTTGAGACCCAAGCGAAATTTTTTTTTTTTGGTGCTGGACCGAGTCTCAACGCTAATATGTGGCTGACAATACAAATTCAAGGAAAAATTATTTTTATCAAATTTGAGTCTTGATTGTTGATTTGATAATTCGTCAAAAATACAAATGTGCAAATAAATCTTATTAACCAATTGGAGGTGCCGCAAATCGAACTTAAAGTTGCTAAAATGGATTGCCCCAAGAGCCAATTTAAGTAATTACAAAATATAGCTCTTAAACTATAGCTAAAATTCCAAAGTATTTTAAATAATCCAATAAAATTGAAAAGAAGGTCTAAAGTGACTTAAATATGTCAATGAAATATTGGGATGTATATTTATATGAATTCAAAGAACAAATTGGGATTTTTTTTTCATTTTCTCGATTTTGGTTCATGATTGTTCTTATGTTGACACACATGGGTGTCCGCAGAAAAAAAAATTGAAAAATTAACTTTTTTTATAAAAAATTTCAAATATTAGACTTTTTGAAAAAAAAAAATGCAAAAAACCTCAGCTATCGATGAAAAGTTATATTTTTTGGAAAAAGAATTTAAAAACTAAATTTCTTATATTATTATTCTTGTAAAAAAAATGACAATCTAAAGCTATTTACATAAAATAAAAATTTTTTTGTAAAAAATTTCAAATATTAAATTGTTTGAAAAAAAATTAAAAAAACCACGGCAATTTACAAAAAATATAGTTTTTTTGGGGAAAAAATTTAAAATCCACAGGTGATCACAAATTATTATATGTTTTGAAAAAAAAAATTAGATATAACATTTTTTGAAAAATTTGTGGGAGATAAATTTCAAAAATTTATATCTATTCACAGAAAATTTAATTAAAAAAAAAGTTCTAGAAAAAAACAGGAATTCCTTAATTTAGTAAGGGCTACAGCCCCTCTAGTCCACTCCTGCGCATGCCCCTGACCCACTACATTGTATTTCTAGGTGTACTTTTTACTCATTAAATAGTTTGACTTATTTACAATCAACGAAAAAAAAAAAATCTTTGAACGGCGTTCATTTTTTCGCTCCTTTTTATTGTTTCCCAAAGACATATTTTACCATAAGACCAAAGCTAAAATCAAGATGCTAACGACGAACACATGATCAATTATTGTACAAATTATGTTTGTGCTAAAGAGGTCATGAATTACTCTATAGCTAGTTATACAACCTCCAGAAATTAATACCGAGGTGAATTTTGGGAAGGGATAAAAAGGGTTTACGTCAAATTATTCAATGATTTTGTAACTTCAAAACAGACATCTTAAGGAGGATAAGTCTTTTTGAAACCAACACTGTTTTGACAATATTGATCTACCTTTCATTTTTTTTTTTTTTTTTTTTTTTAATGCACGTAAATAAACTTTCCCTATTCACCTATACAAGGCCTATAAAAATCAAAAAAATAATACTTAGTATTCTCTCCTTTTCTTAACATTTGCTTAAGATTTGTTTTATGATGTCACACTACATATGTTGTATTTCTAGGTGTACATTTTACTTATTAAATAACTTTGCTCTAAAATAGATCATTTTGTACACAAGTATGGTGTTACAATAGGTCAGTTGTGTATCTCAAAGAATAAGAGCTTTGTGTTATTAATGATTCAGACTCTGAGAAAATGAATCACATTAATGTAAATAATTAATCAATTCTATGAAATTTATTTATTCCTTTTTATGTTTTGAGAAGAAATAATAGATTTTTAGCAAGTATTTCCCATAAATACGAGTATATTCTCAATTATATAAAATTAAATGAAATTAATATAAAAAAAGTTAAACACAGGATTTCCCGAAGGAATAAAACTCTGAGAAATCTCAGGAAAAAGTGATCCTGGGATCCAGATAGAGAAACTTAAATACATTTGTATTTCATAATTATTATTGACATTCGTCAATAAAGTGTGTTTTTTATTATATATATTTTTTTTGTTAAATAAAGAAGCAATATAAAAAGGGTTCTTTTTTATTGATGTGTTTTATATATGTATTATATTGAGGTACACTCATGCTTGCATCTTTGCTGGAAGCTATAAAAAAACTTCTTGCTTTATTTTTTAATAATATTTAATATTAATCTTTGACGATGCAAATATTTATATTCATGTATAACACATGGGTAGCTTTTCTCTCCCGAGATTTATCGGGATTTTACACCTACAAGAAATTATCAGTCAACACACCATTTAATCATAAGCCTCCTTTTATCATCATAATTACCTCCGCCATGGAAGCAACTGTTTGTTTTTTAGTCACTAGGATTATGGCTAAAGTTATGGATCGATTTTGATCAAATTTGGTACAAAAGTTATATATGTTCACAGTAAGAGGCTACTAAATTTTGAGACGTAAAGATATAACAAAGCATAAAAAATATATAATTGACCATACCTTTGGAACAAATTGAGATGCAAAAATCAATTAGATTTTAGGTGGATTTTAAGTACATTATTGCTTAAAGTATTAGGTTGATGTCAAAATATTTTCCAGTCCGAACTTTTACAAATGATATTCTTGTGTATGCCTGAAAGCATTAGTTTTGTTTTGCAGGGGTGTCCGCAGGGGAAAGGGGGCTGGAGTTTTATTGTACGGCCGCAAAATGGTATCCTTGCTTTGTGTACTGATGATGTTAACTGAGCTTCTCTTCTCCAAAACATTCTTCAAATTGTCAGGGTGACCATGTTAATTTCCGGTTTGTTTTTTTAACATGCTCAAAATACAAATGATTTTTATCACAATGTATTTATATTAAAAACAATAAATAACTCCTTCATCCTTCAATGCAACATACTCAAAATAATATGACCTCAGATCTTCATGGATATTCAATATGCATATACCTATTTACCAACTCACTGATCAATAAAAATACTAAATTTATACTATGCATAATATTCAATAACATTATTAAAATATTCGTTAAAATGGATTTATCTAAAAAGTATCCTTTAATTATTCTTACGCCATTAATACATTTGAAAATATATTTACGCATAGTGAACCAATGCATATGAGATGATACTAAAATAATAGAAAAGCTTACATGTAGATAAACATTACCTTGAACTGATTTGAAATCAAGGTATGTCCTTTTAATTGTATACTAGGTTGAGTTATTTGTACCCACATTCATTGTGTAGTCAATTCGAAAAAAATCAAAAAAAAATCGATGATTAATGATGCATAAGTATAAAGTTGAGCATATATTTAGAATTATCAATATTTTAGAGGAAATTCAAAAAATATTTGATATACAATTCTACAAAATTAATCAAAATTGAAAAACATATATTTTAGAGGACTTCTCTTTACACAATATTTTTAGTACTTGCGTTTTGGTTACGATATATCCATCCTTTTTATTAACCTATGATTATTGTCTTTAATATGACGCACTGAGCTACATACGCTCATTGCTACATTATTATTTTCATAGAACTGAGGAGTCGTGTACTTATAAAATATTAAGTGTACACTCAAAAATGAAGCCTTGATTGATAGACAAACTTTATCATATTAATATATAGGGATGGCCATATTTAGAGAGCGTAGAAAAGGCAGAAGCGATACCTATGGTACTACTTTAATAGGATCCTTGTTAATATCACCTGCCTGTTATATGATTTTGAAGGGGTGAAAATTTATAACTGCTATAGAGAGGAAACTTTTATATCTTAAAATGGTATTAATAAAAGAAAAATGTTGCAACAAAAAATTTGATTGAAATTTATAGTATATTTGGACAATAAAACACTTGAATGATGAATGTGAGTTGCTAGGCTTCAAGGTAGTTTAAATAATAAACAGCTTGGCTCCAAGAGCGCAAAACTGTTCACTTGTACAATCTGTGGGCCTTGAGATATTATGAGAGATGGGGTTTTTGATACTCAAGGAAGCAGCAGGGGTGGAATTTAAACAGGCTAGAAGCCTAGCAGTTCCCCTGCACCACAACCCGAGTATATTAAACAATGAGCAACAAAGTAAATCCGTTTTCCCTTTTTGAATCTTAAAACTGCTATCTTTCTCTACTTTTTGCCAATTCTTCTTCTATATACATTCATAAAACCTTCATCAAATACTTTAATTAAAGTAAGGGAATCAACTTTTTTATCTTACCCAGAGATATCCTCTGTTTACTTCATGTCCAGAGTATGAGGGCACTTTTTTATATATCTATAAAAAAATTGATTTTAATAAAAAAAATTATATATGTTACTAATGGACTTAAATAGATAATAAATTAGAAATTAATCATTATACTTAATCAGTGCAAATCCTTCTGTCCAATCACATCAAAATTAAAAAAATATTAATGAAAGACAAATGATGGATAGATCTGCTAACTGTAGAGAAAGACAATATAGAAGGACAAGGTATGCGAAGGACTGTTCCATTGTCTTTAACTGTTAACTTTGAAATGCTTAAGGGAAAGTATTATATCGAAAAAGACATCAATTTAATAGGCTAATTTTTTCGATAAGGATTTTAACTTTTATCATATTTGTTAGAATACCAAGCACAACAGCTTGATTAAACTTCTCAAAATCAGAATAATTATACTATCAACACTTTTTGCACTAAAGAAACGGAAGTTTGATCCTAGATTTTGATTCTAATTATTCAACTTTAATATTTTTAACGAAAAAAAAAAAAAAAAAATTGGGCCCAAGCGAATTTTTTTTATTTATAAAATCCGATTTTGCTTAAGGCAACATTAAAAAAATCGTGATTTCTCGAAATTTTCGGTTCTTGATGCTCCATATTCAGGTATATAAAAAGAATAAAAAGGTAAAATATTTTTCTAAGCTTATGAATAGATTTATCCTTCAAAAACTTTAAATGTAACTTTCTTCTTTTCTTTCAAAAAATGAAATTTGTCATCCTTGTTTTTGAATAAAGATGTGTAGTACATTTTGTTGCTGACTTTTAAATAATGTGTTGTCTTCAAAAACCCAACAACTTGAGAAACGCTGATATAATGAGCCATCAAAAATTTCTATAATTGTCTGGTTAGAGACAATGATGTCTCAAGGATATCTCCATATGCAGTTAGTATAAAGAATTTTGCCATCAGAGTTTCTTGGCTTGATATGGAAATATAATAAGAAATAAATAAATTCCAATGTCAAAGAGCTTTGTAGTTTTAACAGCTATATCGCTCAGCCATGACATTCTCATTATCTGCTCTTAATAAATATATATCATATTATTCCTTTGACTTACTAAATTTATTAAATGTCAAAAAATAATTATGTAGTTTATTTTTATTTTTTTGTAGGGCTGCACAAATAAATCTTCATCTATGTAAGTGAACCTCATAATTTATATTTTCATTAATTGTTTCAATAATGAAGAAATTACTATTAATCATTACAATTATGTTTAGAGCATAGTCAAATTACTTTAAGCAAATTACATTTAATAGTGTCATGTTGACTATAGTCGATAGAGTGGAGTCAAATCAAGTCGAGTTATAAAAAATTAAATTGATTAGAAAATATGGAACATTTACTTGTTATTCCGAAATTTTATGTAAAATGTTTCTGGAGAAATTTATGTATTGGCAAAAAATTATTTTTCCTGCTGGGTGATGGGCTTACATTTTTATGACTAGTTGCAACTGGTTTGCTCAAGTAGTTGGTTTATAAGAGCTGTTTCTTGCAGACATATTCGAAGGCGTCCGGAAGGGTATGCTAGAAGGCTGTAGCCCGTTCCAAATTAAGTAATTTTTGCTTTAATACTATTTTTTTTTAGTCAGGATAAAATAATTTTACGCGAAAATTGTTGTCAATTTTTATTTTTAAGATTGTTTTTTCTTACAACAAGATCATTCGAGCAAATCAGGCAGCAAAGCATGGCCCAGTAAGCCACACATTTTTTTTTTTTTTTTTTGTAATACTGTAAAATTTCCAATTATATATATGTATTTTAAGAAAGTTTACAACTTTCTTAAAATTACTAAACCTTACACAAATTATTTTTATACAAAATCCGACTTTACTTTAGTTAAACTCCAAGTATTATTCGAGTAATGATAATCATTTGTTAAAAATTGTAGTTTTTGCTCCGATCAAAAAAGTAATTAAATTAGAGTCTGGTTTAAAAAATCATATGTAACTTGGATTTGAATTTAATGATGAATGTTTTATTTAGTGTCCCTAGAAAATTATTCAATAATAATTTTTTTTTTGTGAATTTCTATAGATTTTTGAAATTTCTTTCCAAAAAATATAATATTTATATAGGTTAAGTTACGTATCGTCGGACGTTTCAAATTGTCCGCCACTTAACAGTTAAGTCGCAACAATTCTTGAGTACTTCATCTAAGAATATCAAAAGAGATTGTTACGTAATCATCACACATTTTTAAATAATCCTGTAAGATTTCAAATCGATGGATGGTACTATTTTTTGAGAAACTAAAGTTTAAAGTTCGGGGTTATAATAATGAGTATAATAAATAGCAAACTACATAAGAGAAAATTATTCAAATAGCTGTTGATCAGAAAAGAGAAAAAGAGTAAGAGACGTACGGTACATTCAACTACATCACATCAATCATATTTGATATCCATAATTAATAAAAGGGATCAAGATTATATTTGTGCATTCAACTCTGTTTCGAGAAGGAATATAACAGATACACTTTGGCAAGATAATGTCATTTATCCCATGGATACTCCAATACATATTTGATTGACGGTAAAATCTCTCTCCGAATTATAACTATCCAAGTATCGTATGGAGTCTCTGAGTTCGAGTCGCTTATAAACCTAAATAATTATGATGGATTCCCTAACAGGTGCTCATATCAACATTAAGTTTAACTAGATTAACGCTACTATCCCTTGAAGCATTTTCAATCCGGGGAGTTGAATCTTGAAGTTATTTGGATGAATGCTTTTTATTCAGGGAATGATATGAGAAAAGACGGCAGAAGAATCTTTATCCAAATATTATGATCCACCTTTCCCAATGGTTTATTACCCAATCAAGGCGGTATATTCAAACTATTTAATCAATTAAGAACTCAAATTAATTCCTTTATGAATTGTATTTAGTAATATTAAATTAATTGATTAGTAAAACAATAAATTAGACAATATGAAAACAATCTTTAATCATTGAATCAATGAGAAACTGAATTTAGCTAAAACAGAGTGGTTAATTGTAATTTATTAGTTCCTTAATCCTGTAGGAGCTCAGCATCGTTTTGTACTCTTAACTCCATTAGTTATCGAGGTGCGAGGTAGTCCATTGACTTACTTGCATTTAAATAATAAATCGAACATGAATCTCCCAAGTTAGTGAATGAAGCCTTTCTCAAAAAGAGGAGTGACGATTCTTCTTTTTCTTTTTCTAATTTCTGTACCGTGTGTCTACTCCTCCCTCTATTCGTTCTCATAAAATAATATGAGATCCTTCATCTCACGGATTGCCAAATAATCAAGGATTTCCCTGCGTACAAGACCAGGTACGTTGTATTTTGAATTTTATCTACCCAAGAGATAAATACTCAAACAGCATTTGCACTCCTATGTATATTTATCTCCTATATCTTTAATGGATCCTGAAAATAAGAAACATGATTCGAATAACGTCCAAAATTAAAATTTTTGATTTGAAACTTGTCTGAATTGATTAATTTTGGGCATTCTTTGATGGTGTTTTTAAATCTTTAATAACCTCTTTATTCGATATTTTATTGAAATTTTTATGATACAAAACTTCTTACTAATATATTTATTAATGTGATTATTTCAAAAAGTCTCAAATATAACGCACGATATCTATATAAAGTATATTAACATAACTTCCTCGTGTGCGTCACTTACCCTATATAATATATTTAACTTAATTTAAGAAATTCATTTTCAAAAAATTTAATTTTTCGTGAATAGCTATGGATTTTTTTTTTTTTTTTTTTTGTAAAAATAGATAAGATTCTTCGTTTTGGATGGATTAAACCCAAAGGAAATTCATCTGAAGATGAAAAAAGTTTACAGGGAGCCTTTTCCTTCCATGTCAACTGTTAAAAGCAGGCAGCTGAATTAAAACGTTTTTGTTTATCCCTCAAAGATGAACCACGTGAAGGACGGGCTATAATTCCAACCACATGGGAAATAATTTTGAAAAGAGCAAACAAAAACAGGCAAATATTATTACCACCGTGTTGGGCAAAAATTATCGACTACTGGCTTAAAAAAGAAAAAAATATATATTTTTCAACAAGTCAATGCGCATGCACACCAGAGTATGATGCTAATGGGAATACGGCAGGATTTGGCGTTTGATTTGCTAAGCCATTCATCCTATTCTCTTGATTTGGCACCTTCAGACTTCCATCAGTTCACAAGCTTTTAAAAAATGTCGTTGGAAAGGTCAGAGGACCGTAGATGAATATTTTCACAACTTTCCACACTCTTACTAATCCAATCGAGACTCAATTTTGAGAAAAATTGTGCTAGCTTACTTTTGTATTGACGGGTCGCAAATACATAGACATATATATATTTGTAATACTGTAAAATAAAATTTACAGTTTTCTCAAATTGAATAGATTTTACCTGCCATATATATATTTTTTTTAATTCGATTTTGCTTTGGTTAAACTCGAAGCATTATTTGAGTAAAAAAAAAGTGTACTTTTTGTTATGAAAAAAAAAAAAAAAAGTATTTAAATTGAAGTCTGTTCTAAAAAGTTAGACGGCTTGGATTTGAATATAAAGAGGTATGTGATATTTAGTGTCTTTAGAGAAATACCTAGATCAATATTTCTCCAAAAAAATATCCCAAGGTGTATTAAAGAGATAACCAAAACTTTGAGGTTCGAACTAAACGTGAAATCTACGACCATTCATACTTTTAGTTTCATTCAATATTAAATATGTAAATATACTGAGGTAATAGTTTAATTGGAGTTTCAAACTATTAAAAATCAGTTTTAAACTCCCTTTAGTGCACCTTGGGATAATTTTCAAATTATGATCCAATGTATCCAGGTACGCATAAGTAAACTAATAGCACTAAATGTAATGTATTCGATATCACAAAAACTAAATAAGTACTATATATTTTTTCCAAACTATCTATACCTCGGACATAAATTGGGACTGAGGACTTTTGACTCGATTTAGACTCGAGTATATATTTTGAAAACTTGCGAATTGATCATACAATCAAAGACTCGAAACTCGATATGAATTGGAGAATCATTTCAATATTTTCACTGAATAAAGAGTACTTTTTATTTTAAAAGGAATTATCGAATAGCACTAATAGCTTCTTAATATAGGAAGGGACGTGTCCAATGTTTTTATGGCAATAATTCTAATAATTATGATTTAAAAGTAATAACATTGGGTTATTCATTGCTTCGGAATTAGCTATCAATAAAGATGTAACCGTAATCCGGATGCAATTTATTACGATTGATTAAAATGTTAATAAAATTGGAGACAAGTATTTTGCAAATTTAGGTTTTAGATCTTGAGATCCGACAAAATTAAGATTTCTTCTATCTTTGGATGAAATATAATAAATCCAATTCGTCCAAAGATTCGTTATTAACCCTTATCTAGATCTCCCTTTCAATGAATTGATGGATGCATTGAGGGAATAATGAAATAACTCCCTTATATGTATGTAGTAAATATTATTTCCATCGTCAATCATTTACTTTTGTAAAGTCGATGATCTTAAGTACGTTTTAACGAATTAATAAGCTTATTTCATAATCCAATTTGACCAAAACAAACATTCCCGGAAATGAATGCATAAGAAATATGATATATGTAGGTACTTCATTCCTGGTGTTGCAGCCCTTTTCTTTGGGTTTTGCACATATTTGCGTGCGTTAAGGCCTTATAACTTAAATTGGATAGTAAATAAGGTACCAAAAAAAGTTGAATATAATAAAATCTATCTCAACTTTGTATCATGTCCTATCATTATGTAAACAGCATTAATGATAAATCATCTTTGACTCATGACATTTCATTATTATTATTTTATTTTTTTCAATGAAATTTAACAATCATGACGATTCACTTTTTTTGTTCGTTAATACTTAAAGAGAGGCTTGAACAAATCAACATAAGTAAGAGGCTCTATGTTATTTTATACGTATTTATTTTCACGCCTTAATATTTACCCGTAGGAATTAGTTGTAGTTTTTATACAGGTGGCAGGACCTCCATTTTTTTAATTATATAATCCGGCCTGCAAATTTGAAATAATTTGACTATTAGAACGAAAAAGTCATTTTACTCCATGTCCTTGTCCAATCTCAAGTCTTTGCTCACAAGTCCAAATCCTTGAGTATTTTTCTCAAGTCCGCTTCAATTCCTTTTAAAATAAAAAGTACTCTCTATTCAGTGAAAATATTGAAATGATTCTCCAATTCAAATCGAGTTTCGAGTCTTTGAGTGTATGATCAATTCGCAAGTTTTCAAAATATAGACTCGAGTCTAAATCGAGTCAAAAGTCCTCAGTCCCAATTTATGTCCGAGGTATAGATAGTTTGGAAAAAATATATAATACTTATTTAGTTTTTGTGATATCGAATACATTTTAACAATAAAAAGGAAGTTGCACAAAAACTTTTTCACTCACATTTTAACATGTTCCATGATGAAATTGCCTTCCAAATTATTTTCTAACATGATGTAAATGTTTTTAAATATAAGCCTTCCATCCCCCCCCTATAGGCACGATTTATTTAATAACTTGTCATAGAAATAACAGAATCCGTCACCCTCAAGCCCAACGTTCAATGTTAGTTTCCAAAAAGATCATCATATTAAATAAAAGGTTGTACCTTCCCTAAATTTGAATTACGAAATTTTATGTATGGCATGGAACTGTCTGTGTGAGAAAAAGTGGATTTGCGAAAGTTTCTAGTATATTGCGTGAGGCTTGAGAGCCCTGGAATAGGGCCACATTTTTTTATTAAAAAATATGACATTAAAAGTGAAAAAAACAAAACAAAAAACCTTTATTTCTAATTGATGGAATTGCTGGTTGAACAAACACAGTCTGACATACGGGCGCAATAGTAAAAATGTATCTACATATGTAAGTATTAGTGTTTAAATTTGATCCAAGACCGATCTTATTTTTCAGGTTCGGCCTTAACTGATTTTTTCTAGACCAATTTGTACATATATTTCTGCTATAGGAATTTTTGTCTTTTTACTAGAAAATTTAATATTTGATAAAAAAGCATTTTATTTCTGAATTAAAAAAATATATATATATATTTGAAATATTATATTTGGAATTTTTTTTTAAACATCTTTGGATTTTGAAGTTTTTTTTCGAATAAAAAAAATCATTTTTTTGTGAGGAGCTGTGGATTATCGAAATTTTTTTCCAAATATTTAATTTTTTGAAAATCCCTATAGATTTTTGAAACTTTTTTCCAAAAAATTTAATATTTTAAATTAAATTTATAAAAATAATTTCCAAAAAATTGCAATGCTCACAATTTCGAAACAGACATAACGTCATCAACAATTCATCTATGGAATCGTTCAGGAATGAATTTTAAATGAGACTGACCCAGGTTGAATTTTTCTTCGGGACCAATCAAAAAATTATAATGGTCTCAGACCAATCCAGTGTTTTCAGACCGAAGCCCAACACTAGTACGTATTTATCATGGTTAATAGAAATACAAGGTTATACCAAAACGCTTTTCCGACTTATGTTTGACTTCCAACAAGCTTTTAATAGTAACGTTCAAGAGTGTATACAATATACAATCACTATTAATCATATAATGTCTAGTATTATGTGGTGCTAATATACTGTTGTTATTCTCTATGACGTCAAAATCGGTCTATCTTGCAGGGCAGTGCTTACGGTACATCAAATTGAAAATTCTAGCAAACCTTGCATTTCTATTAACTTTGATATTTACAATAAGACGAATCCAGACCGAATTTTTTTCTGAGACCGGCTTTAGAGCGAACTTTTTTAAAGGAGCGAATTAGCTTAATCCACTCAAAATCATAATAGTCTTAGACGGGTCTAGGATTTTCAGAACAAACCCCAACACTAATAAGTACATGCATATTATGTAGCATGTATAAAGCATAATTTATTTTCCGAGACTGGATGTGCAACCTTTTGATAAATTTGTCAAAAGGAGGCATTTTATGTATACAGTCAGAATGTTATGAGATCATTCACATTTCATTCTCAAGTTGATTGTTATTCAAGAGAATTTACCGAGGTCCTTATGCTTCAAAATGTCATGATATACTAGAGAACATATGTCTATATTATTATCAAACGTAGCAATTCATTACATAACATTTGCATGATTAAAGATTTTCTGTTTTTCATTTGATTGCATGGAAGCACTGGTACTTAATGTGACGAACCTCATTTAGCCTATCATAAAATATATCGATAAAATGTTATTAGTTATTGGACTTCGTGAAAAATTGTAATTAATGGTATCATTGAGACTTTTCCCCGATAAGCTTTACGCATGGAATGATTTAATAAATTCCTTTGCATTTAGATGCAAAATTGTGTCTATTTACATAGAATATACATGTTTAAATAATAAACCTTGATGGTCTGGACCCATCTCTCATGATTATGAGTCCCGTCTCACTTTTTAAGACAAGTAAAACTCGATCTCTTGTGACGTCAATGAAGTGTTTCTTTTTAATCTATATTAATAAAGCAAGGTTTTTATCTGCACATATGTATGCTGAAAGAAAAAAAAGTCTTTTTGATCGAAGAAATAAAAATACCAGGGGCGTCCGCATGATTTTTTTTTTTTTTGGGTGGGGCATGGCTTTTGGAATTTGTAAATTGGAAATTTTTTTTGAAAAAAATTTTTAAAAAAAATTCCAAACTTAAATTTAATATATCACATTTTAACAAATTTTTTTTTTTTTTAAAATCCACACATTTAATTAACAAAAAATTAAATTTTTTAAAAAATAATTTCAAATATTAAATTCATAGTAAAAGGGAATTTGAAAAATTCACAGCTGAGCCCCTTCAGCCCATCCCCTGCAGACACACCTGAATATAGTAATATTTTTTAAATCTCGCAGGTATGTTGCATTTAGTATCTACGTTTGTAGCTCAGCCTGGTAGAGCTCTAGAGGCTATAGTCCTACATTTGTGGAGTGGAAACAAACATTAAAATATAGGCATGGAGGAAATCATATACATATATAGGAACAATGGCGTCTTTAGCCTCTTTTAAGGAACTCAACACCTTCCCCCTCCGCAAAAAAAAAAATATTATTTATGATAAACATATTTTAAAAAATAACTATATTTATATGAGTAATTATACTAAAGTATTGATAATTTTTGGAGCCTTCCCCCCTCCCCACCAATGATTAAAGGTAGCAACGCCCATGTATAGACTACATGTATCATACTATCCTTACGTCACGGTATTTATCGTCAAAGTTGTAGGGACAGGACTTTAAAATAACGTATTAATTAATAATGATAAAACATCCGAAGAAAGAGAAAATCGGATCTAGGAACTAAAATACATTACAACTCTCTGACTCATCAGTCATAACGTCATACTATTTTTTTCTCAAACTGTTAATTTTATTTCATTCTTGAGGAGAGATCATCTATGTATTGATTTACTATGTTTGAGTATACTCATAAAAAAACGATGAGTAACACTGAGGAGCTCTTCTCTAGTTGTCTTCTATATTTCCTAGGCAAAGCTTATCTGTTCGACAACGCCTAATTACTCATGGCAATTCTTTATACTATAGCTAGTAAATTTATATTATTCATATATATTTAAGGACCAGTCTTAGACGTAACTTGGGCGAAAAAATTAGGAACAAAAGTTCACTTGTACCTTTGGATGAACCTAAATTGCAATTAAAATAATAAATTTTATGATTAAATAATAAGTGAGATCTAAATCTGTGGGATTTTCTTAATATTATTATTTTATTTTATTTTTTTGGGAGGTGGGGGCTAATATTTTTTCCTTAGAAGTGATATTTTTTTTTTTTTTGGGGGGGCTACAGCCCTCCATCCTCCAGGACTTAATTGTTTAAAGAATAGACAAAAAATATATGTGGGAGTAAAAAAATTTGGGCTTGAATTTTAACAAGTTACCTTTTTTTGAAAAGAAAACATGTGAATAACATTTTTTACACATTTTTCCATTGAAATCTTTCCTAGAATGCGGTCATTTTTAGACGACAAAAACAAATGTTTCAAGCCTCTCCAAGCTTCCCCCCTGCAAATGCCCCTGATTTTGTTCCATATTTTGAAAAATAAATACTCTTTTGTCAAAATACGAGTTTGTATAACTATTATTTTTTTCACTCTTAATAGTTGTTTGTTCAATTAGCAAATGTTTATTTTAGAATCAAATAATTATTGAACATTTTGAAGGTATACAATATGCATATATTATATGTAGAATATACATATTCTCCTACTTGCCATAAATTATAATTATATATTTGGTGCTATTTTTTGTGGATATTCAAAGAGCGTCCAGAATTAGGCATAATGATTAAATCCGTTATTTGATAAAAGATAGAAAAAATTAAGTATAATGCTCATAATAAACCTGTCTTAATGAAGGTTTTTTTTTTGTTTTTTTTTGGGTCTTTTATTTTTTGCATAACAACTAAAGGCTCTCTACAGACTAGGCAAGTATATAATTCCATAATTGTAAGAGTAGGTACCTCTAGAGCTCACAAACATAAATGCTTATTTCATTTTATTTTATAGCTTCATTTTATTGTATCTTTTTTTCAGTGTCATACATTTTAGGGTGGCTCTTATCTTGAACTTAGAAAGTCATTGTGTTTATATTAATTCTTTCACATTCCCAGGGGAGTTCACAGGATCTTTCTTCTTTCTTTTCTTTTTTTTTTTGTCAAAGAATTTAAATTTTTTGGAAAAAAAGTTCCAATATTAATTTGTTGAAAAACATTTCAAAAATCTACAATTATTAACAAAAAATAATTTTCTTGGGAAGAAAAGTTTAAAAGATTCACTGTTGTCAATAAAAATTATTTATTTTTCTTAAAAAAATACAAATATTACATGTTTTGAAAAATATTTTCAAAAATCCATAGTTATTCTCAAAAAATAAAATTTTGGGAAAAATTTAAAAAATCAACAGCTATTCAAAAAAAATTCAAATATTAAATTTTCTTATAAATATAAAAATCCTTTTTTTTTGGAGGGGGAGATACAGCCCCTCCAACCCACCCATTGGGGACAACCCTGACTGCCAAATGGTTTTAGTAGTGGAAATATATTCTTCCGCAAAATTTGTAATATTTAAGCTACGTTTTATTCTTAAACACAAATTAAACGTAGAATAAATTATAATTTAACTATTGCCATGAACGGCGACAGGTAATTGTGCCTTAAACTATTTTGCCTTAGGACATTTTCCCTGAAACCATTTCGCCTTGGAACATTTTGCATAAAAACCATTTTGCCTCAAGGATATTTCTTTTTTATAAAATCAATGAGTTTTATACGTCATTATTGTTTGTTTTCTGTTGGAATTATGCTATTGTCTCATATTTGGTCTGTTTGTAAATCCTTGAGCCTTTTTTTTATAAAAAAATCCGTTTTGCCTAATGATAATCACTAACGGAGAATTGATTAGCAATTATTATATTCGAATCGTTGCAGTGTTTATTTATGTTTGTTTTTCTAATTATAATAATTTTATTAGCTAGTTTGTCTCTGGTTCAAATTCCTAACATACTGAGATTTTGTTGGTGTATGCATTAAAATTTTAGGACATGAATACATCATTTTTTTAACAGAAAACAACCATTTAATACGTTTTATTGTAAAACACACTACATTTTTTGATCAAAAAGTTTGAATGGAACATTAATTTTAACCAAAAATGACCTATAAATCTCATTTATTTAAATATTAAGGCAAAATATCAGTGACACAAAGCTCCTAAGGCGAAGTGATTCAAGGCAAAACGTCTTGAGGCAAAATTACCTAGCACTACCAAAAATAGAAGAGTGCACCAAACAATGATTTGTTTTGTAGATAATTTACTTTGTAATACAATAAATATAAAATAATCAAATGGATCATGTTAAAAGGGATTCAGTATTGAAACTACAAGAACTACTAAACCAGTCAATGCATTGGCATAAAATGTATTGATACTGACAGACAAAGTTGGTATTGTAAATTTATGTTTTTAAATACAAAATTGAGATATGTAATTTGTCAATTAAGGACGAATCATGAAGAAGGAGCAACTTTTAGGGGCCACTCTATTGTATATGTATGTACCTATATAATAACTGCGAGAGAATATAAAGATGCTGCACCATTAAATTTTTTAATTCGTATATAGTTTTAAAAAATGTTAAATATGCAATGGGTTTCTTCATTATTTATCACAAAATGCGACAATTAGTATAATTGGTACTCTTGAGACTTGAAGCACCCTGGGTTCCCTAAATAATTATAAAATTAACACTAATATAGATAAATACATTTGTAATTAAAAATCATCAATTAATCATGTCTAAAGATACATTTTTGAGCCATTCTGATCAACTGGCAATTAATTGATGAACATAACTCACGTTGTTATCTTAATTATATTTAGCTATCCTTTCTTCGAAAAAAACAAAAAAGCAGGCAAAGACTTAAAATCAGTTGGTGCTTAGCTAATCAGGGGTGTTTGCAAGAGTATATTGGTTTTTGGATTTTTTTGAAAAAAATTCCAAAAACTAAAACATTTTTTTTTTTTTTTAAATCTAAAGCTGTTGACAACAAATTTTATCTTTTTAATATGAGTTGAACTAAGTACATGCGAGATTTCATTCATCTGATACAATGTTCCTCGAATATTATACAATATACTTTCCTTTATGTCTTTATTAGTATGTGATATACATCAGCGTGCACTCATACATACATACAGATAAACTTTGCTTTATTGATATAGATAAATGAAGAACCTACTTTAACTAAAATATATCTAGATGATACAAAAATATATCATATTAGAAAATTAGAAAAAAGTTATTTATATGAAAACGAAATTATAATTCTTTCTTGCATTTATTAAATCCACATAGTCTCAGGGTCCCAGATATTTAAAAAAATCTTAATCCTATATCCAAAGTAATTATAGGCATTTTTATAATTTAACCAATTTTTTGCTTCATAAGTCATTACAACATCAACGTTAAAAGCATATTAAAAGCTTCAAAGGCTATTTCACGTAGATTATATTCTCAATTTTGTTTACACATTCAATAAAAAGCTATATACTTCTAATATATGTGTTGTATATGTAAAATATATTCTAAATTTTTAAAGAAGTAGTGAGTTATATTTAACTACATTAGCCAAGAAAAAATCTCCAAATTTTTCGTCTGTGTCTTCTTTTTTAAATTATTTCAGCAATGCTTCCAACCGGCATTGTACACTCTTACTTGCTTGTTCTGAATATTGACCAAGTCCACAACCTTCATTTTTACAAAACATAGCAATATGTTTGAAAATGCAATGCAATTTTGGAGTCAGTTTTAGTCCCAATTAAGAAATATATTTCTTGAAATTCTGCAATATCAGACTCTGAACTAGACGAGACATCTATACTAAAACTATATTTTCTGACCTTATTAAAGGCATAGATAGCCTGATAAAAAGTGTGCAAAGTAACGGGTAAATCTTCTTGTAGTTTATCCAAACAGTTCCAGAGTTTCTTACATTGGTTCCCTTCCATACTACCCCCTCGAAAGCCAGTCCTAATTATATTGTGATTTGCAGCTCTTTATATGCTCCATTGTTACCCCATGCAAGATTCAGTCCATCAAAGATTTGATTAACTGCTCCCAACATCAAATGCAGCTCTGGAGGAGGAAAGAGTTTCAGAAGCTATGTATCCAAATCTCCATGTAGAAGAGGAGGTTAATACAATTGAAAAAATATTTTGCTCTATTTATACGACCTCCGTCATTTCGGAATGTTTGAAAGTATTCATAAATTATTCCAATAGTTATCACTCTTGCATGCTCCTACAACAAAACTTTATTCACTGGAGAACAACTCTCACAATACAAGCAGCTGTATTTACTGGCATGAGAGCCAATACCTGCGCAAATATTGGCTAACTTCATGTCAATTGCTCAAGTAAATTCAACTATTTCTGTGCATATGAGTTCCAGCATTTTTTTGACATTCTCATGGGTTCCATGTATGTCATTGACAATGCCAATAATCATCAATTTTTTTACTCCACTTGCTTGAAATTCTTTGCCAACTTTTCTCAGATGCTGGTCTATAGGATTTTCTAAGACATGCCAAGTAGAGCTTACAGAGGTTTTCAGCATGACAACCTTTATAGTGTGGCATAACTCTTCTATATGAACTATGAGAATAAGATTTCCTCTGTGATTGTCAAGGATTAATAAGTAATTGTGTTTAGCAATCTGTTGAAGTACTATGCAGGTTGTGAAAGTAAAATTAATGGCGTAGTAATGTCTATATTAACTTGTTAAAACGATTAATATATTCCTTAAGATTATATTAAAACAGAAAACAAATGCATATACGTATTTTATTATTATAAAAAATACATAAGGTTTGACTAATTTATATGAAGAAAATCTAAATTCCTTATTTTTGGCTAACTTCTTTGGATATAGGGTTACAATTTTATCTTTTTCATATCTGGAACTTTGAGACTATGTAGATTTAATAAATACAAGCGTACCGTGAGTAAGGAAAAGGAGTATCTAAAATTACATATCTTATGAACCATGTGAAGGTACTGCTAATTGCACTTCAAGTATCTCAAACTGATCGTCACATTAAAAGAACAAAAAATTGATGCATTTTATTTGAAAGGCCATATCGGGGTCAAATTAAGATTCATAAATCAAATTAAGGTTTTAAGCTATAGTGATAACTCTAGGGTATCTTAACTCTGCGACTAAATTTGAAAACAAAACCTATAATTGAGTCAAATATGTATTTAAAATATTTGCCTCTATATTTGATATATGAATTAAAAAATAGTTTAGGATTTTCTACCTTTCTTGATTTTTGTTCAAGTTTGAATTTATAGCATATACACGAGGGTGCTCTGATAAGTTTCCTCCCTACCAAAGAAACCAGACATTTTTTCTGAGTTTTTTATTCTATTTTTCAACATAGTCTCCATGTTACACTACACACTTCTTCCAGCGATGATTCCATCTCTGTAACCCGTCCAAATAGTATTTGGCGTTTTTCTCTACAAAATAATTGTTCACGAAGGTAATTAATTGCCTCTTCATTCGACGAACACGATTGGAGTCCACTGCTTGGACTGTATTTTTGTTTTGGACGTATAATGATATATCCAAGTTTCATCTACAGTCATTAATCCGTGCAAAAACTTGTATTTATTGTCCCGATTACCAACTGCGTGTCCAAAATAGCTGAAACTTTAGTGAGTAACTATCAACAGATACTAATTAGAGTTGACTAACTTTTATTAACGAGTGCTGCTATCTTCACGTTGGGTTCAGAATCTTTTCGGACCACCCTCGTATTCTCTTATTAGAAAAATGAATCATAATCCAATTTTAAAAACTTTTTGTACAAATTAATGCATCATGTGATTATATGTTAAGCTATTTCCTGGTTTAATAAACAAACGAGTTCATTAGTATACTCCTACACCATTCGTAAAACTGCATCACATCAGTGTCTTTTAATTTTTTACCTTTCTTAATTTCTTATTCATTGGGAATTTGCAATGGTCCTCATTAAATGATATATATTTAATTAGCAAAAGAGATTCAAATGCGTTATAAAATAATCAAATTGATCAAAAATATAATTTTTGAAGCAATTCAATTGTTTGAAATAATAAGTGTAGGTGGAGTTATGAACAATATCAAAAAAAATTGTTTTTGAGATTATTTAATACTATTTCCATGATGGTAATCTCATTAGATACTATTTAAAAAAATATATATATACAATTTATGGAATCCATTTATATGAAAATATAAAGTTTTTGAAGATTAAGCAACTCTTCTGAGAATCAAAATAATGACAATATTTATCAAGTACCTACTCTTCAAATATGATATTGTATCAATTTGGGGCCAATAGGGATCTTCCTTTAATTGGTTAGATGGAGTTGCACTGATTAAGTATAAGTAAACATTATAGTATTACATTTAGTCCATCTGTCGTAGGAATCTTTTGGTGTAATCCATATAGTATATTTCTATCTCTAGGAATCACCAGGGCGTGAACGTACACACATCATTATTTAATTAATATAATAATTATTTACGCTTCTTTGAGGACAAATAAGATTTCGTGGCTACGAGATCAATACCTTAAAAATCTGTTTTCAAGAACAACATCACTATTGTAGCTCAAAAAAATCAAAGTATATATCAAGGATTCTAGAAAGATTGGGTAAGAAATATCATATTCATAGAACACATAATGAACTACTTTGAAAATTTGTATGCATGTAAGTCTAGGTATATTAAAGAGTCCATAAGGCCCTAATTATAATAACGTTAACTATTTTTATGAAGTTTGCAATAATTAAATAAGAGTAAAAATTATTATGAGGAGTAATTTTGGTTATTTTCATTCATTTAAAAAGATGTATATAAGCACTTTTTTCCTCATAAATAATTTCTTATATGAACTCTGCCTTACATTTTTTTTTTTTTTTGCAAACCTTAGTGCAAAAGAAAAAAGTAGTAGTACATCCTTGAGGATCGAACATTTTGTTGGGATGACTTAGAAATCCTCATCATATGTTAAAGAGTGCATTTTTTCCTTAATTTGTACATCATTGTTTTGTAAATGTGTCTTTACACGAAATTCAATTGTAAATTATTATAATTGGATCATACGAGAAGGAATAAAATTAATAAAAAAATGCATATGATAGCCTAAAGCAAAATTCCGATTTTGTGTATAAAAAGTAGACCAAAAAATTTTAATTATTCCAAAAGCACCCACTAATGAAAGCGATCGAGGGTCTTAATAAATATGGAAGCTGGTGATAATGTTGAGACACGGTCCAAGAACAATTTTATTCGGTTATGTATTATGTCATTTTTTTAATTTTTAGCACAACTTGGATTAATATTTCGGCCCAGACCGCGATTTCAGACTTTATAGTTTTCAAATCGATGATCCATTTTTTGATCACAATTTGATCATCCAATTTTCTCCCCTGTTTTGATTTATGAGCTGTACAAATATAACCTATGCAATATACTTAACTTTACATGACTTCATTAACAATTCATTTTTAGACTTTGCTTGAATTGAAATTCTAAATGAAAATGATTTTTTTGTAAGACTGGTCCATAACAATTTTTTTTTAGAACCGATGTAGACCTAATTTTTCTCTGAGACCAGTCTATACTGAACTTCTTTAAAGAACCTAATTAGTTTGATCCATTAAAAATCATAACGATATCAGACCGGTCTCGGATTTTCAGTCTAAAACCCAACACTTGTAGGTACAACAAGGCAAATTCTTCGAAAATTTGGGAAATCTATAAGCCTGAGTACCATAAAGTACATAATCTATCAGCTTTAAGAGACTAAAAACGTCGTTACCTTTATTGCATTTCCCAACCTTTCCTGCAAATAGAAACAGAATAAAGTCCAAATATCGGTTTGTAATTATTAGATACCCATTATATCCAACTATATAATTATATTTGAAGACTTCTTGGAAATTATTCACATCTTAACAAGAGTTAATTCAAATTCAACCAATTCACGTTCAGAAAACTTACAAGGGAAAAAGTTGTAGAATAATTTTACAGCAGACCATAAAATACGGTTTATATTTTGATGTTAGAGATGTAACGCTGTGATATGAATGAAGATACATTCGTTCGCATAATAAACTATCAGGAAAGATCTCCAAAATAATCCCATGAAGTTAAGTTAAGTTCATAATCTCACATTTTGTGAGAGTTAAGCGATGCAACATTTTTAGGAATGAAAAAAAGTAGAAAATAGATCGAAGATTTAATCAATAAAATAAACCCAGAAATATCAAAAATAACTCATCTACCAAGATTTTGAGAAATGACGTACATCATGGAATTCATTGCGTATAAAATACAAAGTACATTCTAATGATGACTAAGGATTTCATGCATTTGTGGTATATTTAAATAATAAATTATCAAACAATTTATTTAAAAATGATGAAGATAATATAATTTAAGAAAAACTCTACTAATACTGTTTGTCAATTTTTGGATAAAATTCTGTAAAATAATTGTCAAATTTTAGAAGATATCAAAGATTTTTGTAGTATATCATTTTTCCTTAAAACAAACAAACAAAAGAAATTCGGCACTGTGTTTATAATTTTCTCGTGAATCAATTATCAAGATTTGGGGAAAATTAAAGTTACTACTTTAAAAAAACTATTACCTCCTACGCTTATAATTGTAAGAGTTAAAAAATGGATTATGTATGAGTGAGGAAGATGAAACCTCAAAAATGGCCCATCTGGCTAAGTGTCACTTTTAAATAGTTAATAATTCTAAAACTTTTGATCTCATATTTTGTTCTCAACTGATTTTGTTTTCCTACACAATGAATTTGCCGATTAATCAATCGAACTATGGCAAGTTTAATGGAAGTAAAAGGGAATCATATAATCGGGCTTGCTAGAATTTTCAATTTAATTAATCGTACCGACTGCTGGGCAAGACAGACAGATTTAACAAAACAAACAACTAACCATTCGCTTTGACGTCACTATTAAAAATGTAGTGAAAGTCAAACATCATTCGTAGATGTGTAATGATTTTGATGGTTATTAACCTTGGAAGTATCGTACATACAATTATCAATCCTCACAACAAAGTAGATGTACAGGGTGGTCCAGATAAATTGGAAAAATCTTTAAAGGCTTATAAGGTACGAACTAGATTGAGTGGAACCATAGTTTTTTAATTATTTGAATGCTACATTTAATAACCTTCAATTATTTAAAATGAAATCTGCCTCTCTTTATAACCTCGGCATTACGGCACCAGAAGCATTCGTAGACCCAGGCGACCTCATGCATATCCAGTTTTGACATTGTAGCAGTTCTGAGATTGTACTTATAGTTAACATTCCCTGTATAGATGGAGTAGCCAAGGAAGAAATTTCACCTACCAACAAGAAAGTGTACTAGCCCACAAGGCAAATGAAAAAGTGCAGGATGTTTTAGCCACAAAATATCTTCACTTTTGGAGCTTGGATTTTTGGCCTGTAAATCTCCCGGACCTGAACCCATCACATTTCTATCTCAGGGGAGGGTCGATCATGAGACCTGTACTAAGTAGCATTCGTATGTGAAGGCCTTGAAAAAGTATATTACCCGTAAAATGGAAAAGATGGATCTTGCACAAGATCACTCGGGACTGGAAAAGATTTTGGCACCATATGGCCGAAGTTATCAAGAGAGGCAGATCTCATTATGAATAATTGAATTTCTTTAAATGTAGCTTTCAAATAAAATAAAAATATGGTACTATCCATCTAGTTCGTTCGTTATAAGCCTTTCAAGATTATTCATATTTATCTGGAGCACACTGTATTTTTTTTTACAGAAGGGCTCTTTATGGAGGAACGGGATATTTGGAAAAAAAAACAACAACAGTATCATATAATTTCAGGAACTGTAACATATACTTCCAGGAGTTATCTAGGGCGTGAAACTCAAATATAGTTTGGGGGGATGTAGAAATCCCGAGTGACTGACCTCAAAGGCTATTAATAAACTCCAATGTTTGATATCTGGTGCATGGTACATGTTTATAGCATGATATTAAGAATCTCATTTTTGTAAAGAAAGATGAGCTTGAGGAGAAAGCGGGAGCGAGACATATGGTACTTCTGAATTAAGATCCTTGTGTCTGTAATATGATTTTTTTTTTTTTTTTTGGGGAAGTAATTACTGCTATAAAGAGGAGAACCTTCTACATTTAACGTATCATTAGTACAGGAAAAATATCCTAATTATATTTAAATTTAAATATAATATATGGGCGAGATGGCTTAATTCAGATTCTAATTTCTAAACTTAGTTTTTTTCATTACAAAAATGGTATCCTTATGTGAGCGCTAAAGGAGTTTATATGGACTAAAGTAAAAGGAGGGGAGATAAGAAAACAAGTTGGGTAGACATTTTTTCTTCTCTTTTTTATCTTAAACCTTCAATGCATGGTGTCCCGTATATGGGACATACCAATTTTTAGCTAATTATGTCGTAACTACGTGGTTTTTTTCTTCCGTAAATCATAACCACGTATCTATATATTATAGTGAAAGAGCTTATTTTCTGTGCAACGGAATAAATTTTTTTCATAAAAATAGTGTATCAATTATGAAGTTATTTAAATTTAAAAAAAAAATCAACTACTTATTAAAATTCATGCATTGAAGGCTTAAGAAAAGGGCCTGTAGCAAATGTCACTTATAATGAATCATGTTTATATATACGTGATGTATTTAGTATTTATTTAATTGAATATTAATTTTTTATTATTGTTTTAATTGTAAATTAGTACTTTTCATTGAATAAATGAAAAATATCAGAAGAAATCAACCCCCCTTGCATCAATAGAATAAAAACTCAACCATTTCTAATTAACAGAAAGTATGATCATGAGTATGGATCGTTCAAAATAGCATTTAGTATGAAAGCTTTTGTCTGTGAGAGGATTGTTGATAACATTTTTTAAAGGAGAGTCTTTATCAAATAAATATATACATACATATTGTATTGATGAAGGCCATTTGCATTTTTTATGTACATACATATGTACGTACGACCATAAGTTAAGCATAAATATGTATTATTTGACACTATGTCTAATGACTAATTTTGTCATTGAAGATGATAAAGAATTAATGTATTCACTAAGAGGAGCATTATATATGTAATATCAAATATGTCTATTGATGTAGTATATACACACATCAAAATCCCCATCTAATAAAACATAAAAGAGTAGGTACCAAGAAAAGTGTGCTACTTTTGATAAAGACATCCTTGTAGATCAGGCTCACGTCGTTACCTCAATAAAACACCAAATATACAGCTTATTTTGTTGTGTGTTGTAGATGTTTCTAACTCTTAGAACTATCACGTCCCAATCATTATTGAATAATAATTTTATAGTTGGAAAGAATTGATAAGCATTCCACCTATAGAAACCATTTAATTTGTAATTAGTTGTATCATTTTATTGAACAAATTAAATATATCATATTTCATAAGCACTTATAGATAAACCACTCTCTCTTTTTTTGTATGTAGAGTGTGATATTGATATTTAGGGTCAACCATACTTTTTTATGGTACAATAAAAAAAATCTTTAAAATCAATAACTCAATAGCTATCAAATGATGTTTAAAATACATCTATCAGATGAGTAGTTTCCGAACAACAATGTGAAACGCAAGGGTCTTCAATACCATTTTTGATTAAATTCATCATGAAAAAGAGCTCGAAACTGGATGGAGTTAAAGATATGAAATTTCATTTTTGAGTTTCCCGACAATATGTAAATTATTTGACATATCAAATTTTGTTTAAAAAAAGTCATTCGATAAAAAATTTAATAATTGTTATTAAAAACAGCCCTTGAAATATCAAAAAAATCAAATTTTCAATTATCCTTATCCCTACACAGATTGAGATTTATGCCTCGAGCAATCAATTTCACATAGGGTCCAGTATGTTCATGTCTTAAACCCCTGTGAATGGGTTGCACATTGAAAGGTTGAAATGAGAGATACTTACAAAATAGTGTTTGGTTTCGGTCTGAAAATCCTGTACTGACCTTCAAACACGTCATATGATTGTGTTGTAAAAATAATATTAGGATAAGTAAATAGTTCTGAGCATTTTTCGCTACATGTATTTATTTTTTATCTTTATTTAGACAGAAAATAATTGATAAAAATAGGAATTTTCTGTTGAGGATGCATAGATCATATTAGTTTAAGTAAAAAGTTATGATCGTCTTTAGTGAGCCTTATATTACAAATATATAAACAAGGCTTAAAATATGTTTAACTGGTAAGCGTGTATTAAAAAAAAGGTCCTTTACAATTTTTTATTTGGTGAAGCCAGTTGTGTGTTACAGTTTTCTCCAAAATGAAAGTCAAAAAAGAGAAAATTGAATATATTCTTCAGTATCGCTACAACCAAGGTGAAAAGGCGGAGTGGGGGGCAAAAAAATGTGTGCTGTTTATGGACACAATACAGTATCGAATACATCCAACGATTCTGTACTAGTAGTATGTACATCGAAAATGTTGATAAAATAATGGAAATAGTAGAGTTAGACCCGCATGTGAGCACTTATCCCATTCCCCAGAAACTGAGAATTAGACAGAAAACCGTTTGGAACAATTTAAATAGGATATTCTTAAGTATGATAATTGTTAGGATGTCAAAATAAAGTCAAATAACGCTGAAAACTTTTTATTTAAACCATAATTATTTGTGCAACTCCTAAATCAGGAATAGATAGGTGAAAATTGATTCATAGATTCAGGCCGAATTTGAAAACGATTAAATTATAGTCCACGGTCTTAGAATCGGTCTTGAAAAAATATCTTAAGACCAAACCAGAACAAAAATTATCCCTGCAACGAGTGTCAGCGCTACTTCAAACTTATATACATACCCCCTCCCACCCCCCGGAATTAGACATAATATGTTCATACAAATAATTAATTAAAATATAACGAATAAATAATTCAATTCCTTTTTTTATTGACTTTTTTTACGTCTATTTATTTATATGTACAAATGTTGTCAGCAAAATGAATCCCATAAATATAAATTGAAGTGGGAGAAAAAATAATAATAACACACTCAAACATATATTTCTAATGAAAATGTCTTCCTACATCATCTGATCAAGTGAATTTAACTATGCTTCTTTCTATGACTCAAGTGGGGAGCTAAAGTTAAAAATGTGACGTCGATGTCGCATATTTAGATATGTGAAAATTATCGAAATTATCCCAAGTTTTTTTTAGAAAGAGTACCTCAAAATTGCCATTATATACTTTTTTTTTAAGGCTTACAAAGAAATTCAATAATTTGTACATCTCTACTCATCATCTATCGAAATTAGAACAACTCAAATTAGTAGAATCTGTCATTCTACAACATACTAAAAATTGAACAGAGTGAGGAAAGAAAATTTACAGTAGCAATTCATTACGATTTTATCCCCTATTTTTTATTATCAGGTTGTACTACGCAATCAAACAACAGCTGAAACAAAAATAAACCATTTTTATTTTTATCCCATGTAAACTGTAAACTGTAAAAATGTCGGAGCAACAACAAAAAAGTCCACAATATCAGAGCCAAAGGGGCTGCAAAGACCGTTGGAATTTCTATATGTACTCCCTAAAATATCAAAAAGTCCTTTACAGTCCCATAGAGCCAAGAAGAACCTAAACTTATGGAACAACAATATGGTTAATTATGGCCTACATCCATACGGCTCTCTTACAGCCCTGCCATCACCCCCTGGACTTTACAGTTTGGGGCATCTTGTAGAAGAATGTATATCGCACCCTTCTTCCAAATTTGGAATCGCTAATTGATGGCATCGTCAAAGTGCTGTACGCCAAGTACAAGGGCTTAATCGTCAAGAGCTGCCAATCTGTTATCCGGCGTGTTGAAGCTGTTGCTACTTTGAAAGAGAACATAATAGGTAAATTTTGGTTGAGTAACTGGAAAGTAGAACTATGCCCCCATTGTCCTCTGGATCCCTCCCAATTGTCGGTATCGTTTGTTGATTGGTGGAGTATCTATGAACAGCGATACAGACAATAGAGAAGTATAAATAACGCGCGTATTTCTACTTTTCCTGTTGTTCCACCAAAAATCTACCAATTGATTAAAAAATATAGCTAAATACAGTATTTAAACATATAACAAATTTGTTTTAATTTTTGTCTTGTATTACGACCATAAAAACCCCGTTTTTCGTAATTTAGTCATCCTACTGCAAGTTTTGTGTTCCAAATCTGTATAAATAATTTTTATTTGAATCAGTACTAGTAGGAAAAAAAAGCAATCAAATTATATACAAACAAACAGAATCTTTATCTTATCTTTCGGGTTTTGCAATTCATTCTGCCAAAAGTACTTCTTTACAAATTGAATTTATTGGACAGTTTCCTCATTTAACCGGTTATATAAATTATATTTTTCATAATTTTGTTAATCATAACTGGGGATATGACCAGTACTACCGTAAGTAGTATTAATTAACATATCTATATAAATGAATAAGCTATATTTATATAAATCACTTCTTGAGTTAAGCTCTTTGTGGTATGTAATTTTCAATTCATTAATACCTCAAACTTGTACTATAAGTTTTTTTGTTTTTTTTGTCATTTAATTGGCCAAGAAATACTCTACACATGGAACACATATTATTTTTTTGTTCCTTTTTTGACCAACTAGGTGCCATATTTAGAGTATGTAGACTAGTTATTAAATAAAAGAGAACATTAAATTTAAAAAATCGTGTAATTAATGTCTTAAGGAATTATAATTTTTTTTTTTGATTGATCTATTTATTTTATGCTATAGAAAAATAGCTTATAAAAAGTTATTATAATACCTTCAGACATTCATTACAGGATTCTTTCAATTTCATTTCATAACTATTATATTAATAGGAAAAATACCTTTAAGAGTTTAGATTGTTAAAGAAATGGCAAAAGAAAAAATTTGTGTGTTCCATGTGTGTATAGAGTATTACTTTGTATGGACCCACGAATAAAATCTTATTGGGCATGAGCAAACTAAAAAAATATATTTTATCTGCAAGGTGCTGTGACAGTTTGTAGCTTGGGGACAAATGGAGTTACTAGCCCCTATTTGTGGGTTTGAGTTTTTGAAAATTTATATTATATCTTTTACATATTTAAAATTCTGTTTTTGGTGTTATGACTCATGGAATCCAAAATGGTCGAAAAGATCATTGTCAAAATTAACAAGTAGACGTATAAAGTAACCAAACATTTTTCTTATGAAATTTTTTTGAGTACTTGGATACACACCAATAAACTACGAGATGGAAAGAGCAGACGTTTAGGAGCTGGCAGCCATTAAGAGCCTGTTTTTGTCAGAAATAAAACCTTCTTTTCCTTCTTTATTTCTAAATCTTAATCTTAAACCTTTCTGTCTCTTCCATCTTCTCTGCTCCCTCTGTATCTTTCTACATCCCTGTGTGTCTCTTTTCTTCCACCTTCATTCTTTGTTTCTATTCAGTCCTGGTACGCGGGCACTATCTATAGTATATATTGTACATATAAGTAATTTTATAACGGTGTTGATAATTTTGATGAAAGCTAGCTTGTTGAGACGTAACATAATTTTTTACAGAGACCTCTATGCCAGTATCATACCTATATTTCATCATTTAGAGAGTTATAATATTTCGCCGTATGACGTTGCCAATCTATGTTGATGTGTTTACAAATTAATATATGTAAAAAAACGCTCATGCTGTGATTTTATGTTCATTATGTGTATATATAGAAATTTATTGCTGCATTATATAGCACTACAATTTATAAATCTAAGGACACACATAATTGCTAATTACTTAACAGTTATAAGAGGACATTCACAAACCACGTGGCTACTTAGGGGGAGGGGGATCAGACTAAAAGTACAACTGCCCTCGTTCGGGAGGGAGGGAGTCAACTTAAAAACACGTGGACTTGAATTACGTGCCAATATAGTGTAAATGACGTCACAGGGAACGTAGTACAAAAAAAATTAAATTCACCATTAAATTAAATATGGAAACAACTTTTCAAGAGAAAGCTTGGCCTTTTCTAAAAGTCAGTTTAATAAAAATGTCATTAAATGAAATATATAACAAAAATTTAATAAAAAGACCATTTAAAAAGATTTTTTTCGGAGGAGAGTAACAATGCCGGGAGCTTTTGTTTAGGCTTGAATATATCGAAATATGAATTAATTTCAATCACTCAACCTTAATTAATTATTGAATCAGTAAGATCAATGGACCACACGATACATGCACAAAAACATGGGGAAAATATACATTTAGAATCTTCGTTTATACATTTTCAATTCTATAATATCCAGTGTCTTATTTCCAAGCCTAAATGTGATTTATTAATGCATCTATGTGTAGATCATGTTAACATAAACTTTGTTATTATTTGTTATTAATTAATTTTTATTAAGTGAGACTAAACATTTTAACTGTCTCAAAATCATTTTTATTTAAAAACACTTACAATTTTTTTTTTTTTACATATTATTCCAATCATCAGTCAAGAAGAAAAGAAGCTAAGGACTCAATGAAACATATAATCATACAATTTCTACAAGCATATGTAATTATAGAGAGGATCTTCAAAAATATAGCATGGACCAACTACAAAAACAGTGATATTAATCAATCAATCCTTAAAAAATTCCAAAGTGTCTGATAGCATTTATTTTTTGTACATTCTTTCATAATTATGGACTTAAGTACGTATTACTATTTTTTTAATCCTGGAAGAAGAGGGAATGATGCTGGAAATAAGTGTGATAACTGACTTATAAATGATGGGTCAAGAAAGTGCTTATCATCATAAGTATAAATGGTTTTGAGACGTGAGGAATAGTATTATTCAATTATATTTTCAGATCTTTCCTCCAGTTTTAAGGGTTGGATCATCCAACTTGGATGTGTCATTGAAATAAATTATTCTCCAACTAAAAGGAAATTTTTAGGAGATTTTGGAGGATTTATGTATTTATCTTTATAGCCATTTATCACGTTGTCACTTCTACTGTAAAATGCAACCTTTCATACGAAAAAAATATAGCCCAAAATCAGTTTGTGTTTAGCTAATCCAATAATTGTTCGTGACGTACGAAAAGCTAATTCTAATTCAACCAATAAACGTTCAGAACTCTTAAAAGAAGCAAAAAAATATCGACAAGTGACAACAATACGGTGCAAAGTTTTAAGTTACTTAAGTAACAGGGTGTTATATGTACTTAAAGTTTCAGACTTTATGTAATTGCATTGAAGAGCAATAACTAAAAAGCTAGCCTTGTCCCTACTCAATAAGCAAATATGCAAAAATTTTATTTACTTCTTTTTAAAACCAGCAAATAAATCATTTTCCCTATTACTCAAAATATTTTCGTACATCCGTAACAAATAACTACAATATACAAAAGGTTGAGTGATTATTGCTTGAAAACTTGCGTTATATTTTGTAGAGTAATTTTTATATTACAACAATGATGGCATACTAATGTCTAAATGTTTGCATAATTTTACAATGTAGCCTAATTTTAACTTATAATTTGAATAAAGATCTTATTTTTAAGATTTATTCCGATTTTGAATAATAATGACATTATTCTTTTAAATATAAATGTCCACAAAACATTAATACACTAACAGCTGGTACTCCTGCACGATTGTTTATTTATTATTTGATTCAAAGATGGTATAATAAGAAATAAATAAAAAGTAAAAACAAATCCACGTTTATAAATTAATTTGAATCCGAGCCTCATAATTCTCAGAAATGTCTGACTCTGATAGTGAAAATCGTCCATGTAAAAAGAGGGTTAAGACCAAAAGAGCCCCAAAGCGTCATATTCCAAATATTTTAATCACGGGAACTCCTGGAACTGGAAAATCTCGTCTTTCTAAATGCGTCTCCGAGGCTTGCCCTGAAATGAAGTGAGTGTTCTACATTCAGACAATGTTAATTTAAACTAATTATTCTCTATTCTGTTAATATTTAATAGATGGATCAACATTGGTGAATATGCAAAGGAAAAAAACTTCATGGGCACCTGGGATGATAAGTACCAATGCCACGAGCTGAACGAAGATGCATTGTTGGACTCATTAGAGGAACCTGCATCCATTGGAGGTCTCTTAATTGATCACCACATACCAGACTTGTATCCTGAACGATTTTTTGATGCTGTTTTTGTATTAAGGGCGGAAACATCTATATTGTATGATCGACTTGAGGGAAGAGGTTACAAGGATGCAAAGTTAGAGGACAATGTTCAGTGTGAAATATTCCAAACTATTCTGGATGAAGCAAAAGAGTCTTATGAAGAATCTATTGTTTTCGAATTATCTTCCAATGACGAAAGTAATTTAGAGAATAATAAAGAAACTGTGATCAATTGGATTAAGAAGTGGATAGCGAGTAGTTCTCAATCATAGCTAAATTTCATATTCCATTTGTATTTTTTTTTCTTATTTTGTATTTACTGAGTCACTACTATACCTACTTTAAACTACAAATATACAACATGTTATGTATAATTTCATTAGGGATTTTTTTTTTTTTTCCAGAACTAGACATCAATGGTCACTCAAATTTTTCAAAACATTTGTTCAACTTGAGAAAATATAATATTTGCGGGTTGCAGGGACAGGGCTAGCTTTTTAAACATAGGTATATATATTTATATGTATTCATACCTATGACAAAAAGTGGGCCACTAGTGGATTGTAAAAAAAATGTTTATTTTAAGCATTTATCATAGAATAACTTTTAATAAAAAATGTGTATTAAATCGTTATATTCTATAAATAAATAAAAAATTGTAATTCGATATAAAAATTTCCTCAAAAGTAGGCGATACAGACAGAAGGTTAAGTAAGCTCAATTTGTTTTGATTAACTAGGAATTGTGTATAGAGCCTTTTCACATAACGTCAGCATTGTTTATGTTGGCCATTTTGATAAGTTTTATAAGAATGGAAACCCCTTTTCATTCATATTTTTGAAATTAACAAACTGTTGGCTGTAGTAATGGGATCAACCAATATTTGAGCTTAAACATTAATGTATTAAAAAGAGGCAAAATTTTATATTAATTTAGGCTGAGTTTTTTTAGCTTCCAAATAGGCTATCTATACATATTATGACAAAAAAAATGGCATTGACCTCATAACCAAGGCAATCAAGCCTTAATGGATTAATTTTTTTAAATTTATTTCATTTTTAATAGCAAATATGCAAAGGAAAATTTCATTAAATAATTAATATCGAAGAAAATAAATATTTTTATTATATTAGGAATTACTTATTTACTTAAATCCGTTGTGAGGTTAATATGTCAAGGAAGTCGTAGCAATTTGGGTTATGATATTTTAGACGAAGGAATTAAACTCTATGAGATGAATTCTAGAATTGATTTTTCCATAGTTATTTTTGTTGTGATACAACAATCCGAAATATTTATATTATTTATTAAATAAAGTACTATATACTTAGTTGCTATTATTAATAAACCAAACATTAATTTATATATAGATTTTTGATTTTGTTTCTAAATTTTTGTGTAATTTTTTAAGAATCCAAGAATAGAGATATGAAGGAGTAATGCTTATTGATTAATTTATCCAGGTCAATTTAGTTTTATGTCTAAAGGGTGGTTAAACTTCAATTATATCATCATGCTAAAAAATATATATGGAACTTAAGATAATCATTTCATGCATATATTTTCTAATAGTTCACAAGATATAATTTTGTAAATCTAAACCTAACATGCCAACTATTTAATTAATATGATGACTCATCTTATAGTCGGGTTTAATGGTCTGAAATCTATTTCTATTTGATTTGTCATTATTAGTAGTAACCGTCATATTTTATAAATAAAAAAAAAGATAAATTAAAACTGGATTACAGTATAACATCACTAAAAGTAGGTCAGAATATATTCTATTATTATTTGCTATAATAAATTATAAAACTATTTACTCCAGACATTCTCAAAGTTTTAAATAAAATGTTTTCTGACTTTATAATGCATGTTTAAGTAATAATATGAGTTTAGCAGGTCCGTAACTTTTTTTATTTAAAAAAAATTCTGAATGAATAATTTGGAGTATTCCAAAATTAATACGGGTAATACACAAGTATATTAATATGGTTATACCTAGCAGAAAGATATATTTTTACCATAAATATTTTAATATAATCCTGCTTACTAACTTTTAAAGTTAAAAACATCTACATAAATAATCTTTAATCCAACTATAATTAAGATACAGTGTGTTTTGATAACATGTAATACATTTATTTTCAATCAATAAAAGTACTTGGAGTATTGATATATCTATATGTTAATGACAAATAGTAAATCCATTCTGGTACAGTACTTTTGGTCTATTATAATGCCGTCAGAAACTCACAAAAATATGTAAAATCCATTTTTTTATTTTGAAAAAAAGGAGAGTTAAATTTTTCTTAGATATAGTATTCTGTAGGTTAGATAAGTAAATTTCAGTTATTGAGGGGCTCTGTAATATGTTCAAAATATTTTGATTAACATATGCCAAATTTGTATAAAGTAAAAATATGAGATTTTAATAGAACTTTAAATCCATTTTTTCTACCTTACAAAAGTTAAAAGGGCATTTTTGCATTGTAAGTATGCATTTTTTATTATTATTTTTTTTAAACAAACTAATTTCTTCAGTTAAATTTACACTATTTCGTAAATTGTGTATCCATTGGATACACCAACAAGGGATAAAACAGAAAAAATACGTTAGTAGTCATAAAAAGATATCCATGCGTACTAAATAAATCGTATATTTTTGTCTCGAAATTGGGATATTTTGAAAACTTTTCGAAAAATCAGAACAATAATAATAATCATCCAATAATATTGATTTTTAATAGATCGACAAGTATTAAGGAACAGAGAAAACTGGGAAAATAACATTAATAGAATATATTTTGTTAAATAATTAATATTAGATTTTAAGAAAAAACCTTCAACTTTGATACTTTTTCTTTAATCTGTCGTAAAATTCTACCGGCTAAATTGATTTCGCTTAAACCTTGCCTACATGGTCCCTCCTTTCTTAAAAAAAAGTTGATACCGTGCTGATTTCAACAAATGAGAGTGGCCCAAGATGCCTTTAGAAATACCTATATTTTTTTTCCCGAACAGACCGCATGGGATGAGCAACTCAGATTGAGTTCTCATTAGCAGTCTTATTTGAATACAGAGAGCTTTTTCTAAGCTTTGTTACGGAAACTTGACCAAATGTACTAATATTCGAAATTATATATATTATTTCTTCCACCTCGATTAGCTAAATAATAGCAGCAACAAATAAAGATTAATTGTTTCCGAATTTATAATAAATTTTCTAAGTATATCATCTTTCCAAATTTGATTTTAGAAATTGCTTACAATATAACTACTACATAGAACATTTTGGATGGTGCAGAGAGGCCACATTTATTAAAAAATTTAAGGAATTCAGCATTAGAGGGTTCTTGGTATTTGAGGTACAAGTCTTATTGCCTCTTACCTTTTTTAATTACCTCTACCATTTGTTACCTCTTCTCAATTCGATGGTTGATCATAAATAACCTGTATTACACCCTGGCGCAATACAACTATCTGAAGTTGTCACAAAAATTTGAATCCAAAATTTTATCTTGTATAATCCATCATTTAAGAAGTCGTTCACAACCTTGAAAGACACTTGACGTTATCTCCGACTCATGTATAAAATCCTTCTAGACCAAATTATAAATGACACCGATTTTTTTTAAGACCAATAAACATATTTATTTTATTGTGGACCGAATGTTTCTTTGAGACCGGTCAATACCCAATTCTCTTGGACCAAGTTAGTTCGGTTTACTAAAAATCATTACGGTCTCAGACCGGTATAAGATTTTCAGACCGAAAACCAGTCCTAGATGCTAGCCACTTCTTCTCAAGTACAATCTATGGAACTACTGTTTAATAATTGCTGGTAATAGTGAAGGAATACCCTCACAGTATTTCTTCCATTAGTTCACACCTTAACAAAATCTAATTCTATCCAACCAATCACAGGTATCATGAGTACAAATATTATTGGTTTATTGGGATGTTATTAGCTATATAATTTCACAAAATTGCCACCCTTAGCCACCAGCATGGCCTCGATCCTGGGGCAGAAAACCAAGTACGTCTTCCTAACAAAGTCCTCCCTCATATTCTCCCACTCCTTGTCCACTGCAGGCTTCAGGGACTCCACATTGGATTGAGAGGTCGCACAAGCCTTCCTCTCAATAGCACCCCACATCCCATAATCCAGGGTGTTCCAGTCCGGGCTTAGCAAGAGTTCTTTGACCAGAATCCCTTCAGGGCCGTACATAGAATTATAATTTGTGAGGGGCTTGGTTTGTTGATTTTTTTTTTAAATAAAAAAATTAAATTTTTGAAAAGAAATTTAAAATATTGAGTTTTTTGAAAAAAAAAAAAAAAAAAATAATAATATTTCAAATATTCAATTTTTTTGGAATTTTCTTTTAAAAATATATTGCTGTTTACAGAGAAAAAAAATTTCTTAGAAGCAAAATCTCAAAAAAAAAAAAATTTTTTTAATTTCAAAAATTGGCCATCTTTCTCATGTTATTTATAAAGTTCCTGTCTATCTTCTCCTTCACCGAGTCCAGAAAGGCTGGAGACCGAATTTTGTTGTGATTACCGCTGCCAGGACTCTGTGTGCGGCTCAGGCCATCCCTTTTCAGCTTTTCCACCTTGAAGACGAGCCTCTTTATGCAACCAAAGATGCTGAGAATTTCTGCCACCTTGACATGGTCGTCGAGCAAGTCGGATATCCTTTTTCTTTGAACTTCCATCGTCGCTCTCGATCATAATGTGATTATTTTTTAGTTCTAGTTGAACTATAAAATTAGCTCATATAAATATAATTAGGCATATAAATTCTAAAGGAATAAGTTACACATTTTGAAATACCTACAGACAGGGGCGATGTAAGATTTTTTTTTTTTTTTTTTTTTTTTGAGGGGGTCGAGTAATATATTTTTCAAACTTTCCAACTGATATCCCATTTTTCCCCACTCTAATAAGAGGTAAATTAAAAAAATATATATGGGCCTTATCAAAGAATAGAAGGGTCTTCTTTAAAAATGTTGTTTGTTGTTTATGAAAGGGTATTATTCATTCCTTCATTTTTTTAATTACCTTTTTAGAATAAAGTCAATCCATTCCATAAGACTTCCGATTGACATCCTAGTTTTTACGACTCCAATTCTCCATTGGGGAGGGGTATCCCCCACCCCCGTGGCAAATGCTCTACCTACTAATATACAAAATAAGTCAACCTTATAAATTAGGTTTACAACTGCCCTTTACTCTCAGGATATATCTTTTTTTTTTACATCCAGTCCTTTATTTCTCTAATAAATTCATGAAGTTCCAGTTTCTTAAAAATAAATAAAAATCCATTAATATATAAGTTATTCCTAAATTTATTAATTTAAAAAACGGAAGCAGATCGGGCTTCGTTTTTATAGATCCCATATTTTTTAACATTCAACAGTCTTAAGTAACAAGAAGTGGGTTCTTCTGTCCTAGATATATTTTTATTTTCTTCACTCCTAGCTGGAATTATAGAATATAAAAACGAAGAAAATAATGAAGGAACACACGTATTGTGTCGTAGTGACCTCTATAAGGGTGATCGATATGTCTCCCAGGGACGAGCAGGGTGCTCGTGTCCCTAAAACCTCTATAAGGAGTAGTGTTCTCCTTTCTCTGGTGCGCGTGCTGAGAGCACGCGCACGTCTATGGAGATAAAAATTTTATGTACAAGAGCGAATGGTTTGTCCGCGCCTGGACGTGGATGGAGCGGATCAATAAGCTGCTATTCATGGAGCGGAACCTGTGTAAGCACCGTCATGGATTTGGTGCTTGGGGGGTGATGTAATGTATTTCGTATTTCCTTCCCTCTTCTATTGTTCTTCTTCTTATCGTCCTGTATTTTCTTTTATATGTATTAAAAGTACTGTATTTTACCTTGTATAAATAGTCTTATATTTTATGTATTAATTAGAGTAGGTTTTTGTATTATAAAGAATACAGATGATCTTATAAAAAAGGATTGTTTCATTCCTTCTTCTCATTTTGTCTCTCGGTCATCCTGGATCTCTCCACCTATAAATAAGTTTGTGTCTCCTCTCCCTCGTCAAGACACAACAGTAAACTACGTCATTTCAGCTGTTATAGTCACCATGAAAAAACGAAAAAACGATTTCTAGGACCAGCCCTAGGAATGACACATTTTATTAGGCCAGTGATTACTCTAATATAGATTACTAGTTTATTTCAGAATTTTCCATTTCAATAATTTTTTGGAGTATTTAAACATTCTTAATACAACAAATGTTAAAGGAGCAATAATAATTTAAATAACTTTAAAAAAATGAATATTCCTTCATTTAGGTCATGTTACTCAGTATTGCTTATTATGATTAAATTATTTATGTACAATTTTTTGGCTTGAATATCCTATTTCAAATAAAGCAAATTCAAACTCACTCTCATTTTACAAGATGAAGAAGATTTTTGATAAGATAAAACTCATTAGTTAAAATATATGTATGTATTTAAGTAGTTGTAGATTGATTTATTAATGATGGATAATTATGTAGGAGAAATTAGGTAACTTTAACACATTTACAAAAAAAAATATTAATAGAATACGGCAAGACTACGTCAATGAATCATTTAGGGCCAATAAATAACTATTCATGATTCAAAACGACCTTCAAAACATAGAAAACGTTATTAAATTAGGTTTTTATTGATTGGGTGATTTTGATCAAATTATAAATACTTAAATATTAAATAATATCCAAGTTATTATATGTCCATTAGGACTTTGTAATTATTAACCCGTAAAATATGTGAAAAATAGATATAATTTAACCTCTATCGATAAGATAAGATATCATATAGTTATTATTAATTAACGTTCCCATTTCCATATCTACACTGTACTGCGGTATTGGTAGGTTTTAAGGCCTGGGGGGGGGGATAGTTATCTAATCATGGCCCATAAATTCAGTTTTTGAATGTCTTTAACAAGCTTTTGATCCCCTCCCTCCAAAATTGACCAAGTATAATATACATTAGTGTGTATCCTGAGACCTGAACGTTGAAATTTCAAAAAATTAAGGATCGAAGCATCTCAAAAGTTTACTTTTTTTCCAAAAAATAATACTTGAAAAACAAAAGATTTGTCTGTTATCCCCAGCTCACCCACTCCAGCCCCTCCCCCCGATTTCATCTTAAGATTTCTATATGAAGTAAAACTCTCTCAAAATTGGAGGAAAAAGTGGTCTTGTCCCGAGCCTCAGCACGAACGAATGCCTATGGATAAAAATAATATTATCGACTCTATATTTTAAAAACCAAAAATTAACGTGGTCATCCTGATAATTTGATGAATGTTTGGGGGAAGAGAAGAATAACTGTCGTCATTAGATTAGCTGTGACCAGTTGTCAGATGACAGAAAATTAACACAAACCCCCTATGGATGTCGATCATCATTTCCACTACGAGTTCAACAAGGATTTACGCTTATAACTCCGTAAAAAATCATCAGTGTTACTTTTTGTCTTTCACCCAATGGCGATTACTTTATTCTTATAACTTTTCAAGAATACATTAATAATTGTATCAGCTTTGGAAAATAATAAGCATATATTCCGGAGACAACCATCAAAAAGTCGGGCCTCTTCCATAATATTATTATTTTCATCCATGCCAATACATATTTATTAAATATGCTAATGTCTATATTTAATAAATAAAATGTTACTCTTCATTATTTCTGAAGTCTGGCAAAAGAAGTGATCTTATAGTAGTGATGTTTGGTATACTTGTACTATAGTTGCACTCAGGTACTGGCGCATTTAAAACGGTGACATACTAAATTGATATGAGAACCAGTTCTTGTAGTTCTATTCATAATTCAAAAATTGCCCTGACGATGATCTGAACTAGAAAATTGGACTTTATAAAACGAAGTAAGTTTTGAAAATTGCCTTTAACTACATCATCTGATTTCTGAGCCAGTTCTTTCTCCCAAACTTCAAGCAAAAACTCTTCAGTGCATGTAAAATGCTCTGACCTACATTTTTGTGTTCTATTTTAGCTGAAGAAGTTTCGAAAAGTATCGAAATATCGATCCTAATTTTAATTTTCGTACAAAAAAATCGTATCATGACAAAACTATTATAACCATAGATGGGCATTAATTTTGGCTATTATCTTTTGAGTGACCCTCCTTTCACAGACTTTACAAAATAACATGAATTGTAGAATAAGTATATAATAAATATATAATAATGGCTTTCATATTTAATATGACAAACTTGAAATGAATATTGGATGACAGTCTAGGCCACAAACCCTGCGGTTTTGAAAGGTGCACATGGTACTGATGATGTAAGGGTTTAGGACCAGAGTTAACATGGATTCCCCCCCCCCCAAGGGATGCAGTATATGCCCTTTCTTTTGATAGTTGCACGTCATATTTCAATATGAGTGGAATAGTAGACTGCATTGGATGAGGGCATGATTTTTTTATAATTAATGCAAATTACTTTTTTGAGATAATTTTGCCAATAATTTTCTATATTCATATCTTAAATAATTTAGTATTATTAATTTAATTTAGTTCTCATTTGTGTATACTAAATTACATCTTATCTGCATATTTTTAGGCCACTCATATTAACTACTAGTATCTATATACAATATGTATAATGTATATAAGACATATTTGGCAGACATTTTAAGTAAGATAAATTAGAAAAATAATAGAAATATTCTTATGGCAAGAGGTGTAATATGGACTCGCTTCGATTTTTAAAGTCTTTAAGATTAATAACAGAATATTTATCAATGGTTATTTTTAGTAATTACAAAATCATGAATCAAAATACAACATCTGAAGGCACTTTATTTTCCTAAAAAGGAACATAGAAGTCGTAGAGTAAAGGCGGGATGTGTATAAAGAAAAAACTAAGTATAGCAATTCGAAAAGGAAAAACGGTTGTAGCGTGTGTTTTTCTTCTTTTTTGTTCGTTATGTAACTAGTCGTCGTGGTATAAACTTCTCCCTCGGGAGTAAGCATTTTTGTCTATCTTTGGTGTAAATTGTTTTAAAAATGCATAACAATATAAATATATATGAATCTAAATATGATTCACTAATGATGTTTGAAATGTTGTAGCAGTATTGCATTTTATCCCTCCAAAATGATATATAAAAGGCAGCTGATATTTATAATGATCTAAATTCAGTAATACCAATTGTTTTGCTCTCACCTTCACCTATTGTTCTTTTTTTTTTTACTACTCAATTCTAGTGGATATCATGCAACATTATATAAGGAATACACCTGATTTATTCATTTAAAATTTGAGAATGCCATTGTTATTTGTGAGAATTATTTGGAGGTCAACAAATTGGCATTCAGAAGTCAGAATACTAATACTAATAGTAGGAGTAGTGGGAAAAATTCTGAATTGGCAAAAAAAAAAATTCTGCATTTTTCTCCTTTTTTTAAGTAAAGGTTGAGATATACTTAATAGAATGACGATCTTGTAATATGATATATGAAAAAGCTTTTAAATTCCTTTTAAAATGAGATTATTCCATGTTCATTCTTACTATATTTAGAAATATACCTATGTATATTTTTAGTTATCATGTCGTTCTTGCATGATAAAAAATGATTAAGATGAATAAATTACATTATTTGAAGAACGATTACACGATGTGCTCTTCATTAATGAAGAAAAAAAAAAAAAAGAAGTTTATTAATAATTAATGAGTTTTGTATCAAAATAAGAATATTTATCTTATTAATATTAATTTGTATAATAGGGTTTATCTCTATAGTTCTCATTTTCTTAGGATTTTTTAGGGATTTACACCTAAGGGAATTCTTGTATTTAACTATTCTTGTGATGTGCAAGTTAACCTTTTAGCCCGTGGGTCTGTATAGCACTCAATTCTGTTTATAAAAATTATCTTGCTCGTAATTTACTTTGTTAGCTTTTTTGCTGCAGTTCGAATGGGGTTAAGATTTTTTTTTAAAGCAAAAAATACATAATTCAAATAAACTAATAACCCAGATATAGACAATAAATTAGTATTTAAAAAATATGGTAAATGTAATCATTGATATTGAAAGAAATAAGGTGCTAATATTCAAATTATAAGAAAATTGTATGTATTAGATGTATATATGTTTGAATTTTTCTTTCTATTTCTTGATTTGATGAAAAATTTAGAGTAAGTAGTAAACATTGTCTGTTTTCTGCAGAGTTTCGAAAAATATTGGCCTCTGTTTCTACGGTTGTTTTTTTCTTCTTTTTTTTCTCTCTAATTGGTCAGACGGAGTTGCACAGTTTAAAGAATAAGTATACATTATAGTATCACCTAAATGTTTCATCGGACCTAGGAATCTTCTTTAAAGTCCTTATAGAAAATGTGTATTTTCTTGTCTATGAACGAACGGGCGCGAACCTATGCACATTGAATTTAAGAGAATAATCATCTCCTCACCGCATTGTCCATGAAGCTACGTCGTTCCCTTCAACTTTTCTAAATGTGTTGGAATTGTAGCCTGATGGCATCTAGCAAAGAAAATTATTTCTTCAATTTTGCTCAGAATTGCTTCTACTTGAGAGCATTTGGAGAAGTAAGACTGGTTCCCATGACCCAGTCCACCCTGTTATCATCATTTCTAAAAAAAAGTAACATGGGGGACTATATAAACAACCCAGGTACTATAAAAATGAAAAACATGAGAATAGAGAATATATTTATGGGTAGGACACACTTCAAATTTATTCTTTGTTCATAAAATATATAAAGGAATGCAATTTCACAGTATTTACTAGTTTCTAACGTGATTCCAATATTTCCCAGGATCCTACAATTTAAATGTTTTAAAAAATGTGTTCCTCTGGATACCAATCAAAGACTTATTCCTTGAAAATGATCAAACCTAATATGCAGCACAGTATCCAACTAATCAATTGAGTCATCCACTCTTACTCAATAGTTCTAGAACATTTTGACATGAAATAATGTACTTATAACATTGCTCATCAAAATATTTGTTCAACCCTACATTAAAAAATATATATCATACGAAAATAATTTTGATTCTTCTATATTTGTAAGAATCATGTATTGCGAACATATGTTGATAATTATAATTAAAAAAAGATGAAAATTCAATTTTTATACGCAAAAAAAACTTGTTTTCCACATAACATCAAAATAAAGGTATGTAATTAAAAATAACGATGGTAAGGATAGAGGCTCTAATATTAAGTGTTCGTACATACAGTGGAGAAAAGAAGTATTTGATCCCTTATCGATTTTGTAAGTTTGCCCAACGACAAGAAAAAGAACCCGATATAATTTGAATGGTTGTTTATTTTAATAGTAAGAGAAATTATATGGACAAAAAATTGTTTAGAGGAAGAAAAATGCTGACAATAATCCATAGAAAACTATTCCCCCCGTCAAGTATGTACTTGAAACATTATGTTTTTGGTGTTGTTTCTTTACTAAAGGGTAGGGCGACTTCACCGGATCGAAGGGAGGATAAACACCCATCTACACGAAATCTTAGTAAAAACCGTCTCCCCTTAGAACAAGGCACTGAAAATTGATCGTGTTATCGGTCTTCCGACAAAAAAATGAAACAAGACATAGGGCCAAAGTAATTTAAGAGTGCCTAAGAAAGAAGAACATTAAGGTTATGAAGTAGTAGCCAGTCTCTTAACTACAATCCCATAGAAAATCTTCCGGGGCCGTGTGGCTGATGTTATCAAGAGAGGCAGATATCATAATAAATAATTGAACGTCATTAAATGTAGCTTTCAAATAAATAAAAAAATATGGTTCCACCATATCTTGTTTGTTCGTTATAAACCTTTAAATATTTTCCCAATTTATCTGTACCACCCTGTACTTTCATAACACTTATGATATTAAAGAAGCAGACACATCGACAACTGACATCAAAATACAACCGAACTAGTTTTAATTTCTTAATATTTGATCCACCATTAATAAATTAATTAATTGAAAAAAATGTTAGCCACCGAAAGTCTCAAAAACCAAATACCCTCACACACAGTATGATATATTTATAATTGGTTTATTTCTTCTCCTTTAATGTGGGATTATACTTCTTTCAAGTGATGTCATTTGGGATTGAGCTTCCAAAATGCCGAGATATAAATTATTGAATATATTATGACTATAATATCCATAATTATGTTTACATAATGGCTAAAAATGAGTGGTTTATTTTATGGTGGTCACCATATTGGTGGATTACGTTGGGTGCTTAATCATAAAAAATATTTCCCTATTATAATATGGTCTTCCCATACATTAAAGCCATGTTTCTCAAGAAAAAAATATTCCAAGACGTTTTAATATGATAGTCAAAATCATCTCGGGGTGCAGCTTTGAACAAAACTTTTGGGATTGTTTTATATATAGATATTAGTGTTGGATTTCGGTCTCTCATTTTCAAACCGGACTGAGATTGTTACGATTTTTAGTGGACCAAACAAATTCAGTCCTATTGTACCACACAATCTTTTCTCTAAAAAGAAACAGAAAAATAAGTGTAGTTATACATTTCTATAAGAAAGACAAAATTTCTTCATAGAAATAGTCAGATGGCTAATATATATGCAACGAAGGATCGATAAGAAATTGTATACCTGCCCTTTTGAAAACGGAGCAAGGGGTATCCACATGGGTTGAGCTGGAGAGGCTGTAAACCTCCACACTACGAAATAGAAATGAATTTTTTTTTTTTGCTTTTTACTAGAGACATACAAACAAAAGTTTTAACTCAATACACAGGGGTGTCTGCAGGATTATATATATATTTTTTTTAGGGGGGTCTTTTTTTTATATTATTTTTGAGAAAAAAATTCAAAAAATATTAAAATTTGTAGAAAAAAATAAAAAAATATACAGCTATTCACAAAAAATTAAACTTCTATGAAAAATTTCAAAAATGTACAGCTTTTCAGACAAAATTAAATTTTTTTCCAAATAAAATTCAAAAACTAAATATCAAATATTTTTGGAAAAAAATTTCAAAAGTTTTTTTTTTTGCATATTAAACAGTTAGAATAAAAAAGTCAAATATTAAATTAATATAGAAAAATTTCATAAATCTATGGCTATTCACAGAACATTAATTTTTTTGGAAAAAAATTTTACATTTGAAATATAAAATTTAAAAAAAAAATTGAAATATTAAACTTATTGTTTAAAACAAAACAAAAAATCGTTTTTTTTAGGGTGAGAGCTACAGTCCTTCAAGCACACACCCTTCAGAAGCCCCTGATATACTCTAATTTATAATTCATAATAATTTAATAAAAGGTCCCTAATCAAAACAAATTTCTTCGATCTTTTTCCACTTTTCAATCATCTCTTGAAATTTTGATTGATTTTCTGTTTTCTGTTATAATAATTAAGGTCTTATAATATAAACAGTCTGGTTTATATTCTACAACAGCTTAAAAATAATTGAGTCATTACACCAAGACTAACAAAATATCTAAATGGAATTGGCTATTATTATGTCCATCGGCGTTTTTAAACACGAGGAAGGGAGGGGTGTAGCTAGAACTCATTTATAAAATATTTGTATTTATATGAGAGATAATAAATTTTAGTGATATACCAAATTGTGACACACAGTTTGAGAAAAACTGCATTTAAGTAAAAACAACATTATTTATCCAAAAATGGAAACATACCACCAACCTGAATAACTTTTTAATTTTACATGCAAATATATGTATAATAATAGCTTGAAACAAAGTATGTGGTTTGTTTTCGATTACTTATTTTTTATTTAACCTAAAATCGCTAGATGGCGCTGGAATATATATTGAATAAGTGTATTACTTGTATATATTTTCATATGTATGAGGTATTGTACATAAGGTGAATGATCCATCAATATAACTTTATATAAATTATATACCATACAAAATGTGCATTCCTCTAGTGCATTTAATTAAATATACAATGTATGCATTTATTTACATCAATACCTGCTTTAATATTAATGTGCTTTGATGCTACTACATTTGATCTTCTCACAGAAACTACTTTACAAATCCTAAAGAGATATTTATATGATTATTCAAAGAGATTGATTATAACTAATTATTAATAACTTTTACGATCTAAAACCAATTATTTCTGCATCCAAAAGTTTAAATTAGAGATGGGTACGGGTAATATTCGTGGAGTCGTACCTGGAACATTCAATACCCTCATATTGCTCGCAGAAACTGTTACTATATGTGTAATTTACACGAATATTTGTCATAAAAAAATTATCATTATTGATGCGTAATTTAAAATATTTCCATTTTTATATGAGTACTCCTCCAATCAAAAAGAAACTGTTTTTATCTCATTCCGTATTGGATTCTCAAATTTATTTTGTTATTATGTTGGTACATTTGTCTGCAACATATGTTCACATTATCAGTCATTTCCCATTGTAAGTAGAATTGTGAACAGAACGTTGCACAGAAGAGTTAAAATTGGATTCTAGCGTTTTTTTAATTCAAAAAATTGTAAAAATCAAAGAAAATATATTTGACAGCCGGTGGGATTGTATTTTAACTTTTGAAATAGCGGATGGGACAGATTGTCAAAAATACTAGCCTCTACCACGTCGTTACCTTTATTGTAGCACGCAACCTTTCATCATAAAAAAAAAGATCAAAATCAGTGGGTAGTTAGCAAACTTATTGCAACTATTGATCAATAAGTTCTATAGTTAAAATAGCCTAACATTTTGGTCTTACTTATAGCCTATAATCAATTTTTTTTTGTACTTTATTAATTGATTTCTGAATGATACACTAAAAAAATTAATTGATTGCCTAAAAAGCATGACATTTACAACCCTGATTTTTAGTTTGAGAGATACAAAGCTCAGGCGTTATTTAATGTGATCCGCCATTTTCTACAACTGAACAAATTTGAAAAAAAATATCAATTTAGGGGAAAATTCTTTCAAAACTATTGAAAGACGGTTTATTCTTCTGAAATAACTATTTCATACAAAATGTTAATTTTGAAAAATAAACAATCTTTCTAAGTTTTGTTTGAATTGCCTCTTAAATTGATTTTCTTATTCCATTTTGTTCAATAACAGAAAACTTGTGAGCAGAGCAAAAGACGTCTAACGTTTTTATATGTCAAAAAAACCTTATGTTTATTATTTACCAACATAATATATATAAAATTGACCATCGAATGAAAATTGAATTTTTAATTACATAATAAATATTGTTTTTATATTAAACCTCTTATACATATGTTCTATCTACTTCCAAATGATGAATGAGCCATCGAGGTAGTTCATTGTTTGTGTGACACCATCGTCACTCTTGAAAATGGAGCAAAGAATACTTACAACTACGCCACATATATTAATTAATTTGTTACTTCCCGCAGTCAAACTCATCCAGATTGGAGAAAAACAATTTAAGGTAATAAAAATTATAATAAATTGACACAACTTTTCATTGTTATTGCCTTTCAAAAGGTTGAACCCAGTGTATTTCCCGGTTCTGGTTCTATACTATTAAGTTATTAGTAACTCAGCTCCAATAATTGCCTCAATATGAGGCCAAAATGCCATTCAGACCTTGAATATGAGTCAAACTCGAGCTTGGTCAGCTCCTCCTCGATGGAAGCCTCTATAGACTGGCCTCTCTTTTGAAGAGTAGCACACACTCTCTCCTCCAGACGCGCTTAGATAGAGTAGTCTAAGAGGTTCGCTTTTGGAGAGGAGGACAGCCACATTTTGAGTTCACAAAAGTCCAGAAAGTTGTATCTCAGGAAGGCCAGGGACTTAGCGACTTAATGACACGGAGCTCCGTTTTGAGTGGAAAAAAAGTTGTACCCGAACTTTTCTCTGGCCCAAGGTAATACTTTCTTCTTATCTAGGAAATCGATGTAAGCATCTGCATTGAGCTGATTCTTCCTCTTCATAAAATGGAAGGGCAGAATTCCCCTGTCCTGGCCACTAGATATTTGTTCTGAAGACAGGTCTCACTGAAGCTGAGACATTGTCTGCAATTTCGGTTGCGATATAGCGTTTGTTCTGCTTCTTCCAAGTGGCATCAACAGGAAAAAAAAAAATCCCGTTGAAAAGAGCAAAAATTTGCCTGAATTTTGGTTGACCTTGATAAAGTTTTAAAAATCTTTCTCGATCTTTCCAACCGGCTCAGTTTGCTCTGTTAATGGATAAGATGTCTTATTGTTCTCCTTTGTGATTTTGCACCCATTTCATTCCGGATTGAATATAATACCACTAGACAAGATCAAACAACCTGTATTTTAGTGATTCTTTTAAATTAAGGTTATAAAGCTACAAATTACTCTCCGGTAATAATTACCTAGGTAAATAGTTAATCAAAACCTAACCCTCACCTTAAGTACTTTTTTAATACAAACTTTAAATCCCAAATCTTATTAAATAAATTAAGGAATAATTCAAATCATTAAACACACAGTTTTAATTCATCACAACAACAATTTATTTTCCTGGAGCCTCAAATTCCCTATATTTATTGGTAATTTGATACGTATATTATTACGTGTGAGTTTTAAATTATATTCAAACTTTTGATGTGCATACATGAATTAGTTTATTATTAGAATTTTAAAGTATTTTGCTACTGAATTTATACAAAATAAACTTTAACACATTACATACAGAAAACAATCATACGAGTGATATTATTGTATTCGTAAATACTTGAAAAAATTATATTTTATTCCTCACTATGTGTTCTTTAACTACCCCAATAGTATCACTCAATTATAGGTATAGTCTTTAAAATAGTGTTGGATCCCAGCCCCAAAAAAAAAAGAGTGGGTTCAGTTCGAGTTTTTGAATTATGAGTTGAGTCGAGTTCGTGTTAGGGTTATATATCAAGTTTTGAGTTGAAGGTTTTTGAATTTTCAGAATGCATCAACTCTTCTTTAAATTAGAAATAAACTTGTTTAGTTTTGTCTTTCCTTTGGAGTGACTCAAAACTTGGAGTAGCAATTACTTACAATTTGATCCCTATTAAACACCTGAAACAAAAATAAACAAGTTTTGTTTTAATGTCATGTCTCTTACTGTAAAAATGTGGGAGCAACAGTAAAAAGACAAATCGGATACGATCTCCTATACGCCAATGTCTGTGCTAAGAAGGCTGCAGAGATCGTTTGCATCTCCATATGGACTCCTATCAACTTCAAAAAGTCCATTACAGCCTCATACAGCCAAAAAGAACCAAAAAAATTATGCAACAACAGTATGGTTGTTTCTGGTTTGCCTTCATGAGACTCTCCTTCATCCCTGACCTCAATCTCCTGGATCCTGAAATACAGGAAGTGGGGATCAAACTGTCGCCAAAATATTTTTCTACAAAAAACAACACAAAATATACATTTTTTAACTTTTTTTATTGAAAATCAAAACTATGACGAGCATAAAGGTAAAGAGTAGCCATTCATTCGATATAATTACCGTTGGCATCAATAACAGCCTCAATACGGCCTCTGAACCGGCCACAGGCTCTTCTGACCATCTCATTGTCCATGTTGCCGAATACCTCCTTGATGGAGTCCATCAGGCTGGATATCTGTTGGTATGTCTCTCGACATAGCCCCAGACAAAATAGTCCAAAGGATTAAGGTCGGGAGAGTTAGGAGGCCACAAATCCTTGGTTACGACGTCATAACAGTTCTCGGTTAACCACTGCATGGAGATTTTGGACACTTGGCCGGGTGCTGAGTCCTGTTGCCACACCCAGGGCCTGTCTCTGGCTACCCCTTGGATCCAGGGCAGAACCACCTTCTCCATAACATCCAGGTAGACCTCTGTATTGACCTTTAGACCCGTTTCAAACATGCGGGGAGGCATAACATGACCTTCACTGCTCACCACCCCGAACACAATGACCATTGCAGGGAACTTGGTCTTCATTACCTTTCTCACATGGCTGGTGCAGGTGGCTATCCACCTGTTGTTCTGCTTGTTGACCTTTTGATCTTGACAGAAATTCTTTTCATCAGAGAAAAACCACAGCATCCCGGGCTGCCTTGGGTGCTTGAGGTTGTTGAGCAATTTTGTCAACTTCATCAGCCTGTTGTCCTTTGCCTTCTGGGTCAAGATCTGGCCCACCTGCACCTTAAATCCTCAGAGACACAGTCCCTTATTGTTTTCTCATGGCAGCCCAGATCCCTCGCCATGGCCTTCATGGACCTGCTAGGGTCATCCTCAACCATCTTCTTCACCTTGTCGACAAAGTCGGTGTCCCTGACCTTCCTGTCGGCGCCCTCCTCCTTGGGTGCCCTCTTTATGGTGGCATCAACATCCCAGGTGTCCTCTAGCTTCTTACAGATACGCTGAACAGTCCGTAAATTCACTCCTAAGGTTGAAGCAATCGTTGAATTGGAGATTTCACCTCCATTATTAACCAATGCCATGACTACGGCGGACCTCAAAAGCTCCTCGTTCCACTTATATCTCTTTATCTCCTCATATGATGACGGCATGATGCTAACTGAACTACGTATCGTCAGCTGACGAGAATAGCTTTCCTATTTGGTAACCGGTTTTTTATTTGATAATGTTGTCTTCAAGGTTTTAAGTAGGCGAAAATTTGATCCCCGCTCCCTGTATGTCAGCTGCACCTCTCATCCAAATTTGGATTCACTCCGAGCTTCCTTCATGAGTTCGAGTAATGTTTGGGTTTAGTTGAGTATTTATATACTTTTTTTAAGCTTTTCATTTTGAATGGCAATATATGAAAATAGCACGAGTTATTAATACCTACTCGAAAGCTCAAATAGATTCTTGAGATGCTTTTTATTCGTGAGAAGATTCTAGATGATAAAGAGCAACTAAAAAAAAAAGAAGGTATATATATGTCGAAGCAGTCCTTCCCTTTATAAATTGAACTAGAAAACAATCTAAAAGAGTATGTGATCGTATTCAAAATAATTAATTTGAAGAACAAAGGTGTAGACACTTTTTTGGAAATTTATGACTTGGACATGACTGATTTTGATAATTTTTATTGAAAGTTTTTATCCCAACAAAAGAACACTATGTCTAAAATTAAAATGGGAGTCCCTACAAGTTTAATTCGGATCGAAGGATCCTTGAACGTCAGGGGGGCATAACTCTGCACAAAGTCAACCAATTTCAAAGATATTTTTTATAAATTCTCTCAAGAGCGAGTGCTTTAATTAATAATTTTTTTTTTTTTTTTTTTTTAAATGGTATTTGTGCAAAAAAATAACATGGAATGATTATTGCAAAAATATTAAAAATGAGTAGATAATATTTTTTTCCAAAAGCGAGAGGAGAAGGCAAGAGCCATATAGTAATCCTGAATTGAAAACTTTGTTAATATCAGCTGCCTGTTTTATGAATTTGAAGGTATTAAATGAATGACTGATATAAAGAAGATAAACTTTTACATTTAAAATTATATTAGTACTGAGATAATATTATATTTATATTTAAATTCATATTGATTTATTTTATTATGTATTTTTAAATCAATTTACACCAAAGATAAGCGAGAATTCTTATTTTTAGAGGGAGATGTTAACACACCCACGACCTGTTAAATAATAAACAAAAAGGAAGAAAGAGCACATGCTTCAACCATTTTTCCTTTTCGAATTGCTATACTTAGTTTTTTCTTTATACACATCCCACCTTTACTTATGAGTAGAGAAAAAAAGAGCGGGATCTCAATTATAACATCTTCATTTAGGCCTATAATTAAAAAACATCATATTTACTATAATAGTAAATGCCTTATTTATATTGAAAAAATCTTTGTAGCCCTTCCAACTTATACATATACATTTTTATCATTCATCATATAATCTTGTGAAAGCTTGTCAGTCGATTAACAGACAAAAATATATAATAGATATCGAAAGTACATGCCTATTTCCAGTTTTTATAGAAAATACAACTTTATGCAGAATCATGAGTGTGAAGAAAATTTAGTGTGACTTCATTATTTCATCTGTCCAGATTGGCAATACAAGAAAGTCCATATTTGTCATTGCATCATACGGTTACGTAACTTGTAAGTAATCCAGAAAAAGTAAATGATTTTCTTATGAACCACTAATTCAATTCTCGACTTAGCTGACTTGCTCTATTTACGAACTCTGATAAATGCCCCAGTTATAAGCATACATGCATAAAATTGCCAGGTATTCAGCAATGGTTGTAATGCTCAACCTATTCTACAAAGGAAAATCTGTTCGGTTTCGTTGTCTGCCTCCATACAAATACAAAACTTCATTTTCCGCTGGACTCCGTCTACTGGTCCTTTACTAGCAGTGAAAAAATGTCCTACCTCAGCCATATAAAAGTCCACTTTGAATCTACCAAGTTTAATGAAGGCTTTACAGTGTCCGAATTGACCAGCATCGACTTCTAAAAAGCTATAGATAATTTATAGAATTCTGCATGCGGCCTTCAATTATATAATGATTTGTACTGGAGCAAATGTACTGGGATTATATCACGACAGCAACATCTTTTTATGCAAAAAAAGTCAGTTGACTTTAAATGGAGTACTGTCCCTCGGAAGTTTGTGAATCCTTAAAAAGGGACAAACTTTTAGGAAGTCCCACATCGTTCTCTTACTCGCATAAGTCTTAGACAAAGTGTTCTTTTGTTGGAATAAATATTAAACACGTTGACCAAAAATTATCAAAATCGATGTCAACAATGACTTTGTCTAAATAGTTTAGATGCAAAGTTTCAAGTACAGGAATTTTTGGAGGAAAGCCAATCATACGTCATGATATTTATCCTTTTGTTTCAATTCTTATTAAAGTTTAACGTGTACATATGCATTTACTTATATATTTGTCGTTAAATCCTATATTAAAGTTAGACTATTCTGTTATTTTAATATATCAAGGTCAAACAGGTTGTTTTTCGTTAAAAGGGTCTTATAACTAACTGATTGTTAAACCATCATAATATCGGACTCATCATTTCAATAAAAAGACATGACACGTCGCCTTGGTACCTTTATTATATCATTTATCATCTATTAGATTTTTTGTTAATATGAAACAACTTTATTAAACCCAAATAAGGCCATAAATTTTGACCTTTCCAAATTTTGTGACATCTTAACGTGACCCTATATAAACTTCGTAACAAGAGTTAAGACAAAACCATGGGTAATCTTTGCTGTAATCCTGGTGGCCAACAAACAAACAAAGGAAACCATTAACTTCGTTGGCGGAGGTAATTAGCCAGTTATTCCCAACTATGGAATTAGTATTCTATAATTGTTGGGAATTATTTGCAGCGGAACAAAAAGTAATTTGAATTAAATCAATCAACAAAAATAAATTAAAAAACCTTAGAGATGAAGATTTTTTAAATTATACCATTAATATTATTTCTCATTACTATTTGTTATGAATAAGTTATAAGGGTCGAAAGAAGAGTGTCGTTTTTCAGCCTAAAAATGAAAATATATTGAGTTCAAAAAAGGCTACAGAATCAATAAAATCACTTTCACAAAAATTTTATTAATCCTGCTTTTAATTTGGGGATTTTTTTAAGGGTAAAAAAGACTCAAATTACTATAATCCCAGATATTTCAATTTTGGATTCTGCACTAATAGATAAATTCGATTATTAAAAAATGGTCATTATTAGTCCATTTATTTTAATTTATATGAATATCGATTTTTTTTTTTTTTTTTTTTTTTTTTTTTTTTTTTTTTTTTGTAATTCTAATATTTTATTCGGTAAAATATTTAATAACTAAGAACAGAATCCAATTAGTTCCATATTTTCGATTAATTCATTCATTACTATTATTATATTTTATAATCATAATTTGATTTAATTAATGACAATTTTATGACTTGAAGTCGTTAATGTAAAACGTTAATGTGTATGTAAGGAAGACTAAGGGCAGTGGCAATATGAAAGGATTGGAAACAACCCTTATTCTTGAAAATCAAAAAAGTTATTTTCTGAGAAGTTTTTTGTCAAATTTGTCTTTTCACACTTGTCTAAAATTTTATTTTTCAAATTTGGAATTTATAATAAATAATAATGTCAAAAAAGTGTCAAAGATATGTCTAAAATTATTGGAGTTAAAAATCGACTTCAAGTTATAATTCAAACGAGACCATCAATATTTTGTAACAAAAAACCCTAGGAATAGTATTTTCGAATATACAAATACTATGTTGACAGCCTAATTATATGCAATTATATCACGATTTAACTTTGAGGGAGTCTTTTTTTTTTATTTATAAATCTTTGACAAATGACAGGTTTATTTAAATTTATTTTGGGAGCAAACAAGATTTTGCCAAAATGAATTTTGTTAAAGAATACAAAAAAATCAAAATTTCAAATTTTACAATTTGTGATGACAAAAAATATCAAAAAAACGTTTTCTTTTCAACAAGTTACTACGTAACCCCCACCACGCACACACACCTGTAGTCGCGTGGGGTGGAAGTCCGATTTTATGGGTATTTTTCTCTAAAAATACTTTTCTTTAATAGTGTCTTTGAACTCAAGAGTAGACTCGAGCTCAGAAGTATGGTGTATGTACACTTGACTTGTCAATGTTGATGATATCAACAACTCCACAGGGTGCAGTAGCTCATAATAAATAATTAGTTATATTCTTTTGTACACGTAATAAGAAGAATCATATATATATATACACATATATACATCGGTGATCTTATCAATTCTTCCATTGGTCAGGTATAGCATTTCAACTATTCCCATATTCTTGGGTGTTGTCAACCTCTACCTATGTCAGTACAAATATACGAGCGTCTCCTATAGTTTGTTTTATGTCATAAATTGTTAAATGGTGAAACACACCCATTATTAGTGTTCATTATTATCCGCATATTTTTTTGGGAAGGATTGACCAAACATGGACTGCCATTAATTGAAAATATTGAATGACTTTAATAAATTACGAAAATCTTATTTTTATTTTCAAAATAGAGGACACTTGGCCCCATCAGTGACGTTATTAGTGGTTTATGCGGAGATATGTGGTAATAATTTTATATTCATGAAATTTAAGAATGCCCAAAATATTAATACATTTTAATAGGACAAATACCTTTATACATACAAAACTATCATTTTAAAGTGTTTCTAGAATATTTTTACATTTAGTCGTAATAAGAATCTCTGATCAATGTTAAAGACTCCAACGTACCTCATTTCCACATAAGTTTCTTTTATCCATGAATATTAAGTATAACATTATTAGTTGACGGTACTATGATCGTTTTTGATTGGTAACGGTAATTGAGTATTCACAATATTTGTTCACTTTAAAAATTTTAAAAATATCCTTAAGAAGTGTTGTAATTAAAACATTTCATTCCAAGGATGGGTGTTGATTCCTGGGAGCATGCTGTTGTTATTGTCAAATTTCAACAGGAAGACTCCACTAGATATATGAATGGTTTAAAAACAATTGTTTGGAGGTATGAACGCTTTCATCGAGGGGACCAATGGAGTGATTATTATGTTTTAAACAATTTGGTGTGTGATTGTTTATTATTTATTGATTTATATTAATATAACGAAATCCCTTCTAGCAATTTCATATTATATTATTTTGTATATATCTTCATGTATGATATTAATAAAGATAAAAGCCACATTGGTTCCTACTTGATTTCAACAAATTTACATCAATGGTTATTATTTCCTGCTTATAACTCTCGCACATGCATGAAGCACAACTTTTCAAACTGTAGGACAAGAACCGATTTTTTTTTTTTCGGTCCGGTCTTAAGATATTTGTTCTAGACCAACTTTTCGGTCCAGACCGCGGTATCAGACCGTGGACCAATTTTTTATGCCCTCAAATTGTCAACCAATTTTGATTCGGTCTCATTTTATGGACAGATTTTGATTCGGTCTCACTTTATGAACCCATTTTTTTCGGTTTCATATATTATGAGTGACCATATCCTTTTTCGTGATCAACTGTCATTCATTTTTCTTCAAAAAAAATCTCAAAATTACAGGATACGTTCTATAACAAATACTGTATACATATAAGAGACTGCGGGATCAAAATTATTCCGAGCTATCCCTGTTTAAACTTTGTATAACGTCATTGTACTTGAAAAAACATATGATGTATAAAATAAATATATAAATAATTTATCTGTAAAATCGGTCTAGACTGATTTTTTTGGGACCAAAATAGACCAAACTTTTCGTTTGGACTAAGCTACACCAAATTTTTATATTATAACGGTCCAGTGCGAGCTTTTTTGTTGGACTAAACTAATTCGGTCCAACAAAAAATATAATGGTCTCAGGCCGGTGTAGGATTTCCAGACCGAAAATCAGCACAAGTATTTACCAATAAGACATGTTAGGAAATATTAATGTCAAGGCCTGCTCATACAGCTAAGCAGCTCTCCTCCAGAACATCCCTCAAATTGTAAGGGTTTCCATGTTGTTTTTCGGTTGTTTTTAACATACCTAAAATGCCACCAATTAGAATCACTGACTAAAAAGTCAATGGAATAAATATGTAGTGTGGAAGAATCTACATATGTGGCAATAGATCTACAATATTAGTTATCTCTTAGCATTATAATTCATTAGATTGCATAGTTACACCGTTTTTGGCAAAAACTGTAATGAAAGAAGTATAAAGAAATATGCGATCTTGCATGATTTTTGCCTTGAAATAAAAGACAAAACAAATAGTTTTTTATAGCATTTGACACTCATATAATAAATACACACATATGTACATATATAAATTGAGTTGTTTATGTAAGCTATAAAATATAATTATTTAAAAAAGTTATTAGCGTAATATAAACGAAAAGTTAATATTGGAAAAATTCGACGTCATTTTATTAATTTAGTTTGTTCAAAAATATGTCAATATTATTATAAAGGGAACTAGAATGGGCACTCGATGGAGAGAAAACCTCAGCCTATGACCTAGGATTTTTGCATATACGAAACAACTTTATTAAACCAACATAATCACACCAATTTGAGTTATATACCTCAATATTTTCCAGAATTATGGTCGATTATGCATTATTAATTAACGCTTTGTTACTTTGACCTACGATCCTGACCTCTCAAAATCCTTAAATCTAAAAGGGCTGACAAATTCTTTGTGTAGTTTCTAAGAAGGAGGGTGGAACTTCTGAGGTAACAAGGGCTCTGGACTTTACCATTCTTAATTGTACATCAATCATCAATCACTCATCACCAGCCAACTAACTATCAGGCTATTCGGGAGGATGAGAAAAACGGGCTTGCCTTTTCTATAATACTCCGGTTTTTGGGTTTTTGATAACTTGATTGCCAGCTTCTGTTTTATAGGCGTTGTCATGCTCTTATGTTCTTTTGCTCTTATCATTCACCTTATTCAGTATAGGGTGAATGGTACGAAGTCCATGAGTCAGATACCAACCGTGATTTCTCATTACGTTGATAGTAAAGCATGTTCTTAATCAATTGCGAATCGTTGCGTCGGTGGCAGATATTACTATTATCCAGTGCTTTCTATAAAATAAAGCCAAGAATTTATTTATTCACTTTAGTTTAATGTTAGTATCATTTTCGTATTTTAGTACATTGAAAACATTAATATTTTCATAGCATATATATTCTTGGCCATCCAATAGGATTGATGAATTGTACCGGGCTTGGTCAATAAATAACTCGACAAGGTTTCTTACCGAGAATAAAATGGCACATCTCTGGTACTTTTCTGATTTCAGCCCTTGGAGATGTCTTCTCTAGAAAATTGTTTATGGCATTAATTGATTTTTTCTTTATGGTGTCCAAATCTTTTTCAACGTTGGATAAAATTCTTGGATTATCCTCTTTCAACATTGATCAAACTTCTTTTAATTTATCAAACATTGTATTGTCTGGATCCTGAATCTTGCCGGAAATAGCCTCCCATACTCCTCCAATTATTACATCTGATATTTGACGTCTGCTAGCGAAGTAGAAAACTTTTCGCCTAAGTTTGTCTTCGATCAGTTTTGTTTCGGCGTTGTCGATGCCGCTATTGCTAGCTGTTGTTTTTCAGGTTCCATGTTTATAATGTAGCCTTGCATTGTTGAGGTCCGCTGGAACTTTTTAAGAAAGGAACACCGAGCAATTTCCCTTCCTCGCACTGTGGAGCACCTGAGACAAGTACAACAAGACTATTAATAGGGAAATTTTTACCAAAAACGTCTCTTAAAAGTTTAACATGCGAGTGGAATGTACAATATTTTGGTGGATTTTCCTTAAAGCTATTCATGTATATTTGTGACATGAGTATAGGGAGTATATATCCTATTTCGTCTAGTTGTTGGGGTTGATAAGTTAAAATGGTTAAGATCTACACCTCCTGCTTTTAATACTGGAGACTCCATGGCTGTAGTTTGGCTGTCAGACAGTGATAAACGATCTGCAGTACTACAAATATCTTCATTGGTAAGAACTGATCGTGGAAATTTGAAATCCATTTTTTTAGGCTTTCGTGAGAATCCTTTTGTTATCATCAAATCCTCACTAGAAAAAGAGCTTTCCCAGTTCATTAGATCTTCAACGCATTAGATGCCCTCAAGTTCTGTCGATCCGGGGGGCACTTGTGTCGAGATTCTATCTTGCCTTTGTTGATGGAAGCTCTTGCCTATCAATTTTTTTCCAATTTTTTTTCTATTATATTCTATTTTTGTAAACATTAACGTCAAGATAATAATAACTTAGGAGAATAATGAAAAAGATCAGGAAAAAATGGAAAAGTATGAAAAACAAACATTTTTTAATATCTTGGGTTAAATTTACCCATGGGTACAAATAAAGGGTTAATAACATAATCTATACAAATTGGAGTACAGTTTATTGATACCCAATTAAGCCATTGAAAAAAGAAGACAAACAATATCAATAATAAATTTCATCCCACGTGGCAGGCATAGCCGAAGTCCAAATCCAAATGACTGGTACAAATATTAACATCCATACCCAAGAATGATGGAAACTATGTTTTAATAAAAATTATCATCATCCACCGATATGTTAATAAAAAGAAAACCGAGAATATTGTGGTCAGTGGTCACCCTGATAACTTAAAGAATGTTTGAGAGAAGAGAAGCATAGCTGTCATGAACTTTCATTAAATTAACTACAAGCATCTATGTGATGAAGTAAATAAACACAAACTCCGTTCCGTATCTAGGCATGACATATGCAGGAATTACGCCGATCTCGATGCTCAGTTATACTCTGAGTTCAACAATTTACTTACACTTTATACTCTTTTTTTTCTCTTCATTAATAGTTCGAATTTTGAATTCAGTATCTTCTCACCTTGTCATCACATCATTCCCACGTGGGTCGGAATATTCCCTACAGTCTGTTTTTAAGAATCTTGAAAATTTGCAGCAATGAAAATGAGCGAGAAAATCGTTTTCAGGAACTTAAAGAAGGATTATAGCACGTGATTATGGACCAAAAGCTATTGATGCTTTTATTGAGAAAGCGAGGCTAATGGGAAGGAATGAAGCACTCAAGAAAACCGAATCCAAATTTAATGATGGCCAATTGTTTGTCATAACTTATTATCCGCAGCTCAAGCAAATTTCATCTATACTTCACCATCATTGGAGTGCATTAACACTGAATGGAAGGAATGTTTCCAAAGTCAGCTATTATTACCTAAAAGCCAAAAGAAAATCTCAGATTACTTTGTCAGTCAAACGTTTTTCCAGAGACTCCAAGTAGGTCACCATTTAGTGTCAATGAAGTGGGTTTGAAAAAGTGCTTAGAAAATGGTTGTAGAACCTGTTCAGTTATTAAATCATCGAAATCAGGTGTTACACAGAAACTTTCTCATGTGATTACATGCAATTCCTCACATATGGTTTATGTAATTGTTTGTACGAAATGCTCAAGTCAATTTATCAACCAAGCCAAAAGAAGATTAAACAATCGGATAAGTGATCACATGAGATATTTTGATAAATGTTTGGAAGCCGCTGGAGATCACTTCAATTCGAAAGGACATAATAAATTGAGTAGGAAAGTACAGGTGCTAGAACAAGTCCGGCCTATAAGATCCGATGCTGATATGACACAGCTGCTTTTGGTTCAAGAAAAATGGTGGATCTATCAATTTGAGTCAAAAACACGCACTGGAATTAATAGACATTGAATTGGAACTTAGGTAAATTTACAAAAAACAGTTTTGTTTAAAAAAAATATCACTTTTTTTTTTAAATATCAATATGAATTTATGTAAGGTTACGATCCCGTTCATTGGAAATATTTAATATTTTATTAATAATACTACTTGTATATATTATTCATAGTAAAATTTTAATGTTTTTATTTTTTTGTGAAAACTTAAGAATTTAAGATTTATTTTTATATTATTATTTCTGAAGAGGTCTCCAATGGAAAGAAAATTGTTGAAATTTACTGATCCTATAAAAATCTATGTTGAGTCAAGTCTGTCTTCTATAAAATTTTCATCAATTGATAACACCTTTGCAAAAAAAGAAAAATTATGGATGTAACTACAAAAAGACACTCCCTTTTCTATTGTCATATTTTTTTCCATCACTGCCTATTTTATTGTACACATGCCGTGAAGTAAATGTATCTTGAACTATTGAGTGATCTTTAAAAAACAGATTAACTATTACACAAACGGAAATTTATACAGGAAACATGTTTGTATATATTTTAATCATGCCATTTAGGGAATCCTTTAAACATGCATACAGTTAAACCTTGATTTGAATGCCAAGTTTGTTTACATTCTATAAATCAGTATCACTTGAACCAAACTAACTACATATACGAAGAGATATCCATTTTTTTATGTTTATAAACTTTCTTACTTATACATTTTAAATAAAATGTTATTTATTTATCGGTAGATATTAGCCTATAGGCATTTAAACTATAGTAAGTACTAGTGTTGGCTTTGGTCTGAAAATCCTAGCACGGTCTGAGAACGGTATGATTTTGAGTGGACCAAACTAATTCGGTTATTTAAAGAAGTTTGGTATAGATCCGTCCCCAAAGAAAATTCGATCTGGATCGGTCTCATTTAAAATAATGTCTAAGCCAATTCTTTATATGGATTTTTGATGACGTCATGCGTGTTTAGAATTATGAACATCTACACAATAATGTTATCGTATTATTTGAAATGTTTTCCATGTATCACACTTGTCCAACTCATAAAACAGGATAGGGGAGATAAATCGAGACCGAAAAAATTGGTCCACGATTTAAAAATGATTAAATTTCGGTCTATGGTCTGAGCTTGCATTCTGAGACGAAATGTTGGTCCGAGTCTGACTAGAAAAAATCCATTAAGACGGATTCAGTCTTGGATAGTGTCTCTACTCTATTAAATACCTTGACATCGCCATTTCAAAAATATAAATAACTATAAGGTTCATATACAAAGAATGTTTGCATGTCTTTGGGAATTTTTGACTTTCCTCACCCATTTTCGCATTTAGTAAAGATTTTTTAAACATCTTTCCATATAAAGTACGCAATTTCAACCCTTTCTACCCGTGTACGTACTTTAAACGACCCCTAGTTATTATATATATCTAGTTAGCCAACACATATTCATTTTGTAAAATCCATTAGCAAAACAATATGAAAAACATATTTATTTAGTGTCTAGACTCGGTGGAAGACCGATTTTTTTTTTCCATTAGTCCTTAAGCATTTTTTTTCTGGCCCGTTTTGGACCGATATTTCGTTCTAGACCGTGATCTTAGACCGTAGACGGAAATTGAATACACATAGTGGGCGGATTTTTTTGTTGCCAATCTATACACAAATTTTCTCCCTTATGAGTTCTAAAATATGATTTATACTATCACTTCATTTGATCTATTAAAACTAAGCATTTATTATGTATTCTGGAGAAATATAACCGTAGTCATTTGAAATTTTTAATATTTCACAAAATTCCTAATTATCAACTTAAGTGAGACCGATCTGGAACTGAGAAATAACAATGTACTCGTGTTAATAAAAATTGCAACTGTGTGCATGTAGAATCGAACATTCAAACAAGGTGCACTATATAAAATCCTCCCTTATGTATATCATAAACATATTTTGATCAAGCCTTTATACAAGGTGCACTGTGAATATTGCTTCTTAATGTATAATATAAAAATATTTTGATCTACCAAATAAAAATGTACACGTATTAATCAAGGTTAATGAAAATACATTGCTAGACCATCATGTAATCGGGCTTGCTAAAATTTTCAACCTGATGTATAGTATCGTCTACTGAGCAAAACAGCAGATTTTGACAAAACACGCAACCATTCATTGTCTATGACGTCACTATTGGTAGAATTTTCAATTTACCAAAAATACCGACTGCTCGGCAAGAAAAACAGGTTTTGAGAAAACATGCAACCCCTCATTCACTATGACGTCTATTTTTAAAAGTATGGTGGAAGTCAAACATCAGTCGTACACGCGTTATGGTATAACCTTGTATTTCTAATAACTATGGTATTAATAAATATTACAGGCGTATGCATCAAGCATCGTATGTTTTTTTACAAGGATAGCTGTTTTTCGTTGTTTTTATCATATAAAATAAAAAATACTGATTTTGTAATGTGGTGAAGTTTAGCAAGGAGGTAAAGCATAGCCAGTGAGAACTCTGGAGACTAAAGTAGTCCCTGGCTCATCATCCCTCATCATATCATGTTATAACTCTTACTATTATTCTTAAATTCTTGAGGAGAGACCATTTATGTATTGATATAGTTATTGAGTAGTTACGTGTGAGTGGCTCATAAAAAGCAGAAAGTTACATTTAGGATTTATTGAAAGGTTATCTTCTATATTATTAAATCCAAATTAGTCGGTTTGTTGACCCCAAATTACTCCAGGCAATGCCGGGTACAACCGCTAGTAGATACAGGTGTGCGCGTCTAAAACGGAACACTCCTTTAAATTTTACACCATGCACATATTCGTAATTTTATTGAGTTGAACTCGGTTTATACTTCGAGGCAAGGGTCTTGACTAGTTATAAACAAAACTCTAGCAAAATCTAAAAAGCAACAGTGAAACAACAGCCGATAATATGGAGAGACGTTGAATCGCAATTTTGGAACTTTCCGCGCGGCGAAAAACTCCCACTGAAATTGCCAAGGTTCTGAACTGGACTCCAGAGGCGACCACAAGATCTAAGTAAAAGCCTCGAACGCCGGACAAAATGGTTGCTGCCGTGAAAAAATATGTCGAGGACAAGAGAGGCAAGGTCACCGTAAGCGGGCTCTCCAGGGAGTTCAACGTCAGCAGAAGGGCCCCAAGAGAACCCCTCGTCAAGCCCTCAAACCGTAAAATTCAAAGGAGTGTTTTAGTTTTAGACGCGCACACCTGTAATAAATATGTGAAAATCGATCAATGTAATATGGTAGCATCAATTAATAATTCAAAAATTGACTGATGTTGGAATTGAATATATATGTTTGACGTAATAAGACGTAGAATTTGGTTCTTGTACAATCTTTTTATACAAATTAGAACTTATCCATAAGATACTAATGGAATATACATTGATTTAATGTCGTAACCCTTATAATAGTATCAAGGACCCATTCAAAATACTCAAAAAATGTCACCTAGAAACAAATAGAATACAAAATGAAATGATTATTATAATTTTATCAATACATAATATATATAATTATTTCAATCCATGAATTATTGAATGACGTAATTCGAATATCTGACATGTATCTATTTTTATTCTTGTTATTATTTTCAAATACGTGTATTTAATATTTAATCATCAAACATCACTAATATAGGTACTATAGACCTATATCTTTCTACATTGTAAATGTATACTTAAAGACTTACCTCCAACATATGTTATCTGAAAGGAATAATCTATGCTCAAACCTTTTGTCTTCCTTTTCAACAAATATGGAAAACGAGATATTGTTTAAAAATATGTTCCTACGTTAGGGTGTCAACCAATATATAGTGAACATCCAATTTTAATTTTAAACTACAGTTAAAATTCTTGGGTATCTTAATTCACACCACAAATACACAAATTGCCTAAAAATCACTTTACCAATTGAAAAATAAAAAAATAGAGTGGATTTTTTGATAAATTGCAACACTATGAAGTTACGTAACAAGTCTTAAATAAAATATTAACTTATGAATAGTGATATTTGTCAACATAGAAACAATTTTGAACAAAAAATAAATAAATATTAACAATGTATTTTTTACTTTATTTGAGCTAACATGCTTATATTAACCCCCATATGGTCTTTCCTTTAAAATTCATCAATTTTTCATTACTTTAATGTGATTATCAATTTTAATCACTTTATGTGCAATTTGCAAAGCATCCCACAGAGTTAATAAGAATAATTTGATAATAGTAATTGAGGATAATTTGTCAAAGAATACAAATATAGTCCACAATCAATTTTGAGAAGAATCATTCTTGCTTCTTTTATTGTTGATAGCCGACATTTTAGAATCTATTAAATTTACAGATTTTCAAACTATTTGATTAAATGAAAGAATCCACGCGGCGTTGTTTGTGTTTCTCCTTAAACCATGCTTTAATTATAAAGGTAAAATTACGTCTCACATAAAATTTGTAGTTGTACTTTTTTAAAGTTTATTTGTTTAACTAACAAAAGTTTGAAATAAAAGAAATTATCATGAAAGAAGAATAAAATTTTGTCAAGATCGTTAATTTTCTCAAGTTTAATGGCATTGGGCGACCTATAAATGTTTTTTTTTGTTGGTGCATTGATTTTCACAACAAAATAAACAAATTTGGGGAGAGGAGGTGTGGGTAAGACTTTCAAAAACATTAAAATTTGATGCCCAAATACATAACACATGGGCTGAAAAGTTCGGCCTTTACACATATATGGCTTTATTTTTTCTTCTTCTTTTAAATTCATCTCTTTTTCAGAGACAGCTGTCAAAATTTCATGACAATCTGTTTTTTAGTTTGTTAGTTATTGTGCCAAGTGTGACGTTACTTTTTTTATTTCCAAAACATTTTCGTGTTTTAATTTTACACTGCTTCTTGATGAGAAAAAAATACCATTCAAGCAAAGTAATGGCTTAAAACAGTGTCTTCACGATAAAGAGAACAAAAAAAAATTATAATAATTTATATAAAAGTCTATCTTGAAGGGGAAAAAAAGTGTTTTCTTTGTTAAACCTGGGACTTGTACTCCCGAGTGTTATGGATAAGCACCCTTACCGACATATATTTTGATTCTTCTGAAATGTTTTTTTAGGAGCGGTATATTCTAAACTATGCAACTCAGAAGGTTTAAATAGCTTGTTATGCATATCTTCATATACAAATCTACTCTTAGTTTGATATGCATAAATGGAAGTACCGGGTGGTCAATTGAAATCTGAAAACACCCTAATTCAATACTTAATGAAGGTTGAGTGATTGAAATTAATTCATATTTCGATACAATAAATTATGAATAATTACTTACAAACCAAGACAACCCTGAGCTCTTTTAGTTTACGTAGAAGTCGAGAAAACGAACCTTGAACAGAATTGACGAATATCCATTCGCGCACTCCAAGTAGTTTGGCGTCTCCAGGACCTCTGTTTAAGCCGTCAGCATGTCCAACATGTTGCAGAGGAAAAAGGGATCGGTCAAAAAGTCCATACTGGACCTGGATGAGTTAAAGAAACCAGCCTAGGCTAATTTCCTCAAGTCCATGAGGGTCCATACAAGAGATATTGGAGTTTTACACAAGTGTCCAAAGGCCTACCAAAAAAGTGGATGGAAAGAGCTTTGTGAGGGTGAAGAGGCCACTTTCGGCCCCTACTGCCCTTATGCCAACCCCTCTACTTAACCTTTGGTGCACATGTGTAGGGAAGGCCTGCATTGTCAATCATCCAAACACTGAAGCCCCCAAAACCACTGTCAGCCAGCACTGTAACACGTGTGCCAAGTGTTCCACCCCCTCCTGGAAGACATCACGCCCGCTAAAGGCGGCTACACTAATTATTCTTTTATATTATAGATAACATAATGGGGTATTCAATATCTGTTCATAGTAATACAGTTTCTTTGATCAATTATGATCTTGATATCAATTTTCAAAGCATTATCTCTGCTTCAACTTCTTAAAATCTTGGTTCTGTCTTGGTCTAGTTTCAAACAGTGCTAATTTTGTCTAGTTTCGTCTCGTTTCATTTTATTACATTTAATCCTGATTTAGTCTCATCGTTATTTTCTTCAAGGAATAAAATATTTTTTGAACTCAAATGAAACATTTAAAATAGTTTTTTCGTTTTGTCTCATAATAGTCTTGCAAAAAACATTAATTGACGAATTATTATCTTCAATTGATATTTAATAAAATATAATATATTACCCTCTTTCTTTTCTTTTCTTTTTTTTTTTTAATAGGAATAATCTGTTGTGCCTACCTCCCCTAATATTTGAGAGCTTCTGACAGGTATGAAGACAGAACCAAGATTATCAGGGATTGGGCTGAGGTACAACCTTCAAAAGTTGGTGTTAAGCTTAAGATTGATATCAAAAACTACATCACTATGGAAAGATGTCTATAATTTAAACCAATTCACTATTTGTACAAGTAAACCAGTGAATACTCATGAAGGTTATCTATAAATGTGAATGTACCAATAAGGGTCAAATGCAAATTCAATCATCAAGTTTTGTATTTTTACGAATAACTACCAGGGTGTTACTCAGTCTTAAGTGATTATTTCTGAACTGATTTGAACCGATATTTTGGTCTGGACCGAACTTTCTGACCGTAGACCGAAATTTAATCGTGAACCAATTTTTTTAGTCTCAATAAAATAAACCGACTTTCTTCCCCTATCCTGATTAATAAGCTGTACAAATATGATTTAAGAAATACTTTATTGTTCATATGGTGCCATTGAATGTACAAGTGCTCACAATTTAGAAACACACATGATGACGTCATCAACAGTTCATATTTATCTATCCAGATAGATTTATTCTTAGGAAACTTTCTCGACTCAAATATTCATTGAGATCGGTACAGACCGGAAGGACCGAATTAGTTTAATCCACAAGAATCATATCGGTCTCACACCGGTCAAGGATTTTTATACCGCACCCAACACTAATAAATACATATATATGGATTTTAGAAACGAAAAAAAAATTCATACTTATGAAGGAATTTAGAACAGATTACAAATATAACTCGAATTCTATATTTCAATTTTGTATAATATATTTCGGTTATCTCTTGCTGTTTTTTAGATGTTATGTACAATTTGCAACTCGTATAAGCAGATTCTACAAGTTACAATTATTACGTCACAGAATGTCTTTTTTTTTACAGCATCAATCATTTTAATTACTGACTATTAGAGGATGCAATCATATTGATCTATTATTATGTACTTATTTACAAGCAATATTTACTTTGGGCAATTGAATATTATGATGTGTCAAAGAACAGCTATCGATTACTCATTTGAATTTAAAAAGGGCCAAAAGTACATAATTAATTTAAATACCATAAGTGCATTTGTCCATTTCTGCATTATCCTTTATCGTAAATTATCCAATAAAACCAGGGTGGTTCTTATTGTGCGGTTAAAAATCTATGTTTTTATTTTCTTAACATTTCAATCGGTTCTAATAGTAAATATATATTCCTATGCCAGAAATTTTAACATTAAAGCGACATTCACAGACCCTGGTCCCTGGTTCTTAAACTTTGGACTAAAGTAGTAAACATTGGCTGACGTTTTTGTTTTTCAACACAAATGAAACTCATAATAATTCTAAATGTTACTAATACCGAAAAGAGAATAGTGGACCAAATAATTGTTCGTTTTGTTTATTAAGTATTTTGTTATATTATAAATATTTAATAATCTGATTGGTTGACTATCAAAAGGATCGAATATTGAAATTACAAAAACAGCTAAATCATTAAAAGTATTGTAATAAAATGTATTTATGCTTAGAGACAAAGTTGGTATTCTACATAAGAGTATGTTGCTATGATATTTTTTCATCTATTTTTCTCAATATACCCTGAGATTTTTGTTGATAAAAGTGTGCTAATCAGATTTAACTTACAAAACTGTATAATAAAAATACATAATCCTTTATATGTCATTGCATAAGGAGCACTGTGAGGCCATTATTGTGTGCTTCCGTGTCAGGCACACGCCTAAGGACGCAAATAACTCCATAGATAACAATGCTAGAGTTTTAAATTGAGTGAGTTTGTCCAAATTGGTTATTTGAAACAGGATTTATTCTAGAAAAACCAACATTTTTAAGATCTTTATGTTTTGGCCAAGGAAATGTAGCCTCTTCACTCGCTAGATTTGAACCCCAAGAGAGAAAGTCCAATAAACTTGCTTGCAGGCTTCCATTCTAAAGGAAGTAGCCAACATGGACAAGGATTTTCTCATCAAGGCAAAGTTGGAGGCTGTGGTTGAAGCTGGAGGTGGTTGGATGTAGGGATAGACTTCACGATAGACCCCCTCAATAAATGAATTGTGAATTGATGAATGAATTTTGTAAAGTAAGTTGTAATATAAATTATCCTTAAATTTCCCGGATAAAATCCCCACACTCTGTAGAGAGAAACATTAAGGAGCGAGGCCCACTATTAAATATTAATTAAAGTCAAAAATATTTAGTTTTGTAGAAGCAAAATATTGATTTTTAAGGGCCGCACTAATATACACGCTACAACACAACCTATACATATATACTCGTATGTTTATACAAAAAAATTTAGACTAAGAATAAGAATTCAGCTTTTATACTTAATTACTTGTAATTGATGACGTAGTAAAAAATTGCTCTTAACCCAGATTCAAAAAAGAGGTTTACTACAAGATCATAGACATAACAATATTAACAAAGTAGGTTGCATGATTAAAAAATAAGCATTGAATGTGATAATATTAAGTAGTTGAACCAAGAACGTAGGTGCGTTTGTTATCTATTACTAATTGAAATTCATGCAACTTTATTCATATTCTGCCTATAATATTGCAGACAATACCTTTGCAAAGGAGGGGTAAAATGTATTGAACATGAAGAAAATGGAACCTTTAGTACATAATAACAATTTATGTATATGGGTTATTAAAATAATTTATAATATTGTATATTTAGTTAGTTACCTTTTAGTATTTTATTTATGGGGAGGAAGGAAAACTATACTTATTTTTTGTAGGCTATAAAAAATAATTAGCGTTTTTTTTTTAAATTAAGTGTTGTCCTAATTTTGGTCAAAATAGAGCTTTATTTCTATTAGAAATTATTTTTAAACCCTAAAAAAGCAATTTAAATCCATAAAATAATAAAATGTTATTATTTATTTTTGAGATGTTTGGATATTGAAATTTCCTTATGTTCAACATCAATCTCTTAAATAATATGAAGTGAGTTTTTTATTTATAAGTTGTGCACATGTTGTTATTTGGTACAATTGGTAACTTGTAACAAAAATAAAAAAAAGATGAATATTGAAAAGTATAAAATGAAGGATTTATGTATACTACTTTTAATGATAATTACCTATGCAATATTCGAATATCCCAAAGACAATTGATAAATTAATTGTACTATTTTTGACATTTCTGTTCATGTGAATTATGTGACACATGATTAAGTTCAAATGCTTAGGGTTATATTACTCATAAATACCATGTAATATTAATTTATCAAAATGAAATGTAATAAGCTATAAAATATATTGTATTGAGGATCCTGGGAAACTACGTCTCATTAACTATTTTCAAAATATTCTCAGCAATGGTTCATAAATGATGGATTATGAGTATGTACCTAGCTTGGAATTTATATATTGAGAGTTGTGTGTTGATTTAGTAGTGTGGAATTTTGAAGCTCTAAAGGGGATGTCAATTTTAAGACCCAAATAATAACAACTATAGGTATAGATAATTATTAAAATCGTGAATATTTTGGAGATGTTAAAAAAAAGAGACAAAAATCAAAATAGCAACCTTGGCAATTTGAATAACTTTTTGAAGATCATAAGACTTTTCATTAGATTAGCTACAATCAGTCAAGATAAACGAGGAGAGGGAGAAGGAAATACACAAGGACATTGGCAAGAATTACTCCGATATCGATACTCAATTCTACACTGAGTCCAACAAGGACATACAATTATAAAAAATACTCAAGTTTACTCTACGTGTTTTATGAGCACACACGAATGTTCAACTAGGTTTTGAATATAATTGAATGTGGTAGAAAATGAAATTCCCTACTCAAGAGTCAAATAATAATAACAACAGCTCAGGAAAAGAAAATTCATTCTCCAGATTACCAATTCCAAAAAAAAAGTGAGCTAAAAATACACCCAATTTTTATGACTAGGTATTTAAATAATTTATACAGAGTGTTCCAGATAAATTAGGGAAATCTTTAATACATACGCATTCGAGTATTGTTTACCATTGTAAATCCTGTTTTTCCATTGTAACGGTTCTAGTTTTGTATTTTAATTTACCTTCGTTGGATGGATGGATGGAGTAAACCAAAGAGAAATAACCCCAAAAAAGTACAGGAGGTTTTGACCACAACATGTTCTCACTTTTGGAGCCCATAATTTCGGCCTTGAAAACAGATCAGACCTGAACCCATGCAATTTCTATCTCTAGAAAGCGTCGGTATGAGGTTCGTCACAAGTATCATTTGTCTGTGGAGGGCCTGAAGAAGTCCATTACCCGTATAATGGCAAAGCTGGATCCCCACAGGCCTACTAAATCTTCCAGCGCCGTATCGCCAAGGTTATCAAGAGAAGCGGGTCTCATTATGAATAATTGAATGCCATTACTAGTAGCTTTCAAATTATATAAATTTATTGTTCAATCCCGAGCCAGTTCGTTCGTTATAAGCCTTTAAACATTTTACAATTTATCTGGACTAAAAGACTGTTGTTTGTCTCTTCATGATATAACAGATGGAAGAATAGAGATATAATGGTATTAAAAGGCCTTTAGCTTGAGTAATTAATTAAAGTTTCAAGATTATTTTATTCTGACATTTTCATTTGAAAAAAAAACTATACTCCAATGGGTGTCTATTTAGTTAAAGCTTACTATTGTCGTGCCACTATAAACGCAGGGCTGTCGTTTCTCACTTATTTCATGGCTGAGGCTTGTCCTCTTATTTTATTTTTTTCTCTCTCTGACTATCTTGATTAATGCAAGAGTTCAAAATCATATTTATATGAGTGTTGATACCGATATTTCGGTCTAGACCGAGGTCTGAAACTGAAGACCAAAAATATTTTATATCTTTCCTAATTGTAGGATCAACTTTTTGCATTTATGAAATTGTTCAACAGACGGATTTTGGACTGAATATAGAACTTATATAAGAATATCTCACCGGTCTAGGATTCTTAGACTGAAACCCAATACTAATATGTATGTATGTAAGAGGGTTTATTTGATAACTTGTACTCCCGCCTACTTAAAATAGCAGTACTTCATGTCGACAACTTCTATCTATTAAAATGTATCTTTTTTATAACAATATTTTTATAACTATAAAGACATGGTATTTCTTCATAAAATATAATATTACATTATTTCATATTATTATATCGATCATTTATACATTCGAATGTGAGCTGAAGTCACGATTCTATGTACAGTATATACATACCAATGTAATAGTGATGGTTTTTGGTCTGAAAATCTTTATCGGTCTGAGACTATTAGGATTTTTTGTGGAATAAGAACCCACGTGATCAATAGCTCAAAAATGTATTGGTGTAAAGAAACTTTTTTTGTCCCCTAAAGGTACTGTTTAGTTATTATTTGTAAATATAATTAGGAGTTATGTTGTTATCTAATATATTTTACTTTTTAGAAGATGCCCTTCGAGATTCGGAAGACGGGCTTGGCTTAGCTAGAAAATATTTATATAATATGACGTTTTGTTGACCCACTAATTTGTTTATTAAAGTTCAAAGATGATGATGTTTATTCTTCGTCGTTATATTTTCATATATCATGATTCATGAGTGTAAAAATATATTTTTTATAATTAAACTAGGGAGTCCAAGTCAAGTCTCGAGTCCAAGTACCCACTTCTGGCAACAATTAACCATTGTATCTTAAATTATACAATTATTAAAATACTATTAATTATTTTAAAAACAATAAATAAACCATAAATCTATAATTAAAAACCGCTTTTCTCTTTAATGGGATAGTCAAAAAAGGAAAAACCAAAGAGTAAAATAATTTATTTTTTCGTCACAGGAATTTTGGAGTGTGAGGCGCGCGCGATTCATCAATAATCCCCTCTTTATTATTTATATCCCAGTCTACATCAGTAAGAAAAATAATATAGTGACGTCATGTGAAAAGTGACATCTTTCGAAGAAATCCTGAAAGGCTTCCGTTCGATATGGATCGGTATCAATAAAACAAATTGGTCTAGATTGCTCCCAAAGAAAAAGCCAGTTTAGAGATTAAATAGATGAATTCTTGATGACATCCACTGTGCGTCAAAATAATGCCCATGTTTACAATAACATCATATGATGTTAAATGTGTCACATAAATCTTACTTGTACAACTGATAAATTAGGCAGATAGGAAAAAAATACATACATAAATTGGGTCCTAAAGAAATCGGTCCATCGAATGGGACCTAAAAAATTGGCTTTCGGTCCGAGATCACTATTTGGAGCAAAATATTGGTCCAAATGGGGTACGAAATACTAAATTAAGACCGAACCGTAAAAAAATCATGTCTTTGACCGCATCTTAACACTAATATGTATGTATATTTAAAAGTAGAACAAATAAGGTTCATCATGATATTACAAATTTACCCTAATTCGTTATTTTCTATATGTTACTCCAACATTTTTTCCAACAAGCTATGAATGTAAGTTGTGAGGGAACTTAATTTTATGCTTTATCATGGTCAAATGACTTAATTTGATGAAATGGAAGGAAAAAACCCGGCTTCTGTCATTGTTATGTTTATTCATACATTCCATAAATGAAGAAAAATACATTTTTAAACACAAAAGGAGCTTTATATAATCCTAATATAATTCAATGTTATATATATACGTACACGGGATATACATTAGACTGTCCAGCTTCTGGAATAATATTTCCTCAATCCAATGAGGTCATTTCTCCTTAGGACAATAAAAAATCTGACTTTGGTAAAATTGATGCCGTTCAATCCATTTTTGTTTTGGTACAGGCCATTTTAATTTGAAAAATAGGATTTTGTATTCATAATTGATCATTTCAAAGCCTTTTGAAACTTTTCCGAGTAATATAATTCGAAAATTGTACTTTTTATACTTATTAGTATTTGGATTATCAATAAAAAAACAATATTCAACACTTTGTTTTTAATTGTTTAGAGAGTCTATGCTGTGCTCAATGATTTACATTTTCCCTGTTTCAACAAATCCAAATTCCCACACTCACACGTAGTTGCTCAATACTTAAATGTTCTTTACCCAAAAATAAAAGAATAATCATAACAGAGTGAGAAAATAAAATAATATTGTTAGGGGTTTTTTAACCCTAAAAACTTGTTTTTGTACTCGCCTTTTCTTTTCTTTATTAATAGAACACGCTGAGCGTTAGCTACACATGCTTGTTTTAAAAAATGAGTCCTCCACAAACAGACAAATTTTGCTTAAAATATAGATGAAAAAGAAAAATAAATTGAGCAAAATTCAACAAGAGTTGAAATGACTGTTGTTGAGCAAAAATGAGAAAGATTATCTAGCATTAAAAGGGGAAAGTATTGGTCATATTTTAAATGTCTTAAAAATGGTCAATTTCGACCTAAAAATCCCATATTTTTCAAATTACAGAAATTAAAAAGGAATTAAAAAAACAACTGGAGCAAATACCTATAAGATATTGCTCAAGTTGCAAATAACAATAAAGCTTGCACGCTAAAGAATGCTTAAGATTTACAACCCTAAATATTTGTCCTCTTCTTTTCATTTTATTTTAATAAGAGAGAATGTGTGTAGGTATGATCGTTGCTAAACCTCATCTAGAGTCACACACATTATCGTTGGTTAACATTGTATCAAAAATACAGTCTAATATGCCCCCTATCTATATAACCTAGAAATGAAATCCTATTATGGACAATACTCTTAAATATTAATTCTATGTTATCCATATATGTATGTAAGTACATACAAATGTATATTTAAATAGCTGAGAATGAATCACTCTGCAGGATATCCACGAAATATACTAATAATTAATTATTACTTGTAGTTATTTGCTAAAGTATAACACAAAGATTTTTAACGACTTTCTAGCTCACATTTATCGAGTAGTTAATTTTTAAAAATAGACTGTTTTATATCTATGAATAATTATACTCAAGTTTGAACTAAAACAATTACATATAATTTTTAATTACTTTATACTACAGAGCTTTATTTAAACAATATGTTGAGTACTTCGTATATATTAACCATTTTTACTATCACCTCTTGAGCATCCAACATATAACTAACTAACCAGTGGCGTCGCTAGCCCCTTTTCGGGGATGCTTGAGCTACTTTAAAAGTTTCTGAAGCCCCTCCCCCTTCCAATAATTTTATATACAGGGTTACCCATAAGTCTTAGGACAGCAACTTCTACTTAATATTTCTACTAGACGGGAGTATATTTTTTATTTCTGTTTGTTGCATATGGTTCATGCAACCTCCATCTTTTGTTTCATTTGGAATGGAAGAGCTGTAGAGTCATTACCAAGGCCTGAAAGACCTCAATTTGTCCAAGTTATCAGTCCATTATACGATTCAGCGTTACAAGAAGACCAGGAGTGGTCACCCAAGATCCGTGAGTACACCCAGGGGGATCGAGGCAACGAGGTGAAAATCAACCGCAAAAAGAGTGTAGATGGCTTACGACAGCTCCAACAAGTGGTCAAGTCATTTTACTTTTATTTAGATCGGACCGTGTCAAAATCAAATTACCATTTTGATAATTAAAATTTTTATAGGTTTATACCACTTTAGAAGCAATAAATTTCCCCTCTCAGTGAAAATGAATAAATTTTCTCATTTTTTTTTTTTTATATATGCATTTATTAATTTTGGTAACTATTCAATGCTTAACAAGAGCTCATATGAATTAAACCAATCAACCAGCATTTTTACTGACGCCATCAGTCCCATAATAATTAAAAACGTTCATACTTGATCTTTTTATTAAATCAAAAAGGTCAAATTTCCAATAAATCTTGATGAAACTTCATCTCAAAAATTGAAAAAAAGACTTAACAACTCTATTAAATACTACTTTATGCAAATGAATTAAATCAAATATTTGGATACTGAAAATCAATATTTAATGGATAGATTTGTAAAATTAATTTTGTTTTAAATCTATCAGGGATGAGAAAAGAAAAAAAATCTTATTCTTTCAAATACAAAAGTTAATTTATTATTTACATTATGTAAACGTGAATTGTATAGTAAGTAAGTAAAATATTTTTAATACGTATTTGGATTTGGTATATCTAGACAGTAAATGTCGTTTTATTTGTTGCAACATATTGTCATCCAAATACACAATAGTTTTTCTTTAAAGGTAAAAAAAACAAAGTCTTAAATTCATAAAACTTAGTTGTTTAGGCTCCCAAGATTGCAGGCATCAACACTGCTGACCAGGGAAATTACTCAGAATTCACCAAAAAAAAAAAAAAAATACCAGGAATCAATACTGAAATTTCATGAAAATAATAATATTTTAGAGAATATCAATACAATTTGACACTCATTTTGAATCAGTTACACGAGGTTGGTCTGAAAAGTTTCTGACATTGTTTCTGATTTTATTAAACTATTTTCAACATGGGCTCCTTCTAACTATACACATTTCTCACAGCGATGTTCCCATTTCTGTAACCCGTTTAAATAGTAGACTGCATTTTCCGCTCCAAAATAATAGTTCATAACACACTTTATGTTTTTAGCTCAATTAGTCGGGGTTGAGTTGACTTAGACACGTCAAATTTAACACAACAAAACTTTATAGGTCTGCATTTGCTTCCATCAATTTAAAGTTAACACTTTCAAAAGAAAATATTTAATGGCAACTCTATTTTTGATTATGTCAACACTCACCTAAACTCACTCAAACGACTCTTATATAACAATTGCACGTCCAAAATGACTAAAACTTTGGTGAGTAAGGGTGAAATGCTAGATAGAGGTGACTATCTTTTATTGACGTCAAAGCCATCTTCACGTTGAGGTTGGAAAGTTTTCAAACTTCCCCCCCCCCCTCTCTGTCGTAGTTCATCATATTCTTCTTCACCTTCAATAATATCTGCTGATAAGTGTACAAAATTATTTTCTATATGCGTTTTAAGAATTAATGAACATTCCTATTTTCAAGTTTTGTTATTAAGGATATAAAAGGCTGCCAATTGGAACATGTTTCACTGTTCTTTCTAATATATTATCTATACAGCAAAGTTTCATGATGTATATCATAAACCTATTTTGATCTAAGAAGTAACAAGGAAGTCGTATTAGTGAAATATTGCAGGCGTGTGCATGTAACATGGAACGTGTATACAAGGTGCATTGTATATAGTGCTCCCTAGTGTATATATTTTTGATATAAAAAATATTTATGTGGTCGTATTAATGAAATATTGCATAATAAGATCACTCCTTCTTTTAGTTCCTGTTATTGGTCTCTTATGTACAATGTACATATATCATAATTCATGCGCATTTTTAGTACATGTTAAGATTTTAATTAAATATAAAAGCTGGTATGTTAAAATCATTTTTTTGTTTTTATTAGTGAACGATTTAAAAACTCATACTCATCAGTCCTGGTAACATATTCATCTTCTTCTTCTTTTTTTGAAAACTCTTGTTATTGTCCTTTGATTCTTGAGTAGAGAACACATATAAATTTATATAAGTAATGAGTAGTTAGCTATGAGTGCTTAACATACTATTTTTCTTCTCAAATTCTTATTATTATTCTTTCTTTCTTGAGAAGAGAACACATCTTATAAATTGATATAAGTACTGAGTGGTTACGTGTGAGCATTCTCATGAAGAACGGAGATTACCTTTTTGGATGTCTTGATTACTGCTATAATTACAAATCATCCCTAACGTAACGTCCATATCCCATGATCTTCAAATAAATCCCCGGGAGTTGCATCTGCTCACGTAACATGAGAATGTTATATATGGAAATAAGAAGAAGAACAATCGAGAGGTGATAACAAAATTCATTATATATTTTTTTGTGTAAGAGATGCAATGTTTTATTTGGCAAATTATCTATAGGTATAATTATTGTTTATCTTTCTAATTGTTGTAATTTTTTCTAAAGGTTAAAACATAGATTTTTAGCTATTTTTGACTATGGTATAAATGATCCACATATCATGCGATCTAATCTGTATTTTGACCTTGTTTTATTATTAAATATGCATTCGTATGTGAAGTTTGTTCATTTATAAACTGTACAAAAGATGTATCTATAATCGAATTAGAGTTGTCATGGTGTTTGGGCTTTGATAGTACATTGTTTGTGAGCGAATTGATTTTATAAAAGGAATCCTCAAATCAAAATATGAAATATATTGCATTCTTATTTCTTACCAAGAACTTTTTGAAGCAACTTGGTTTTTGTGAATAATTAAGGGTAATAATAAATATTGTGTTATAATTATAGAAGGGATTTGTGTAAAGAAGAAACTAAGTTTATTTATTAGAAAAGGAAAAACGGTTGATGAGTGTGTTCTTTCTTCTTTTTTGTTCATTATTTAATAGGTCGTCATGGTGTTAGCATCTCCCTCTGAAAGATTAATTATCTCCTATCTTTGTGTCAATTCTTTTGAAAATTCATATTTACTAATTTAAATACAGTTATATATTTTCCATGTGCTAATGTTATTTTACATGTTGAAAGTTCTCCTCTTTATAAAAGTAAATAATATTAAAAGGAGTTTTATGTCAGTTGTACCATATGTATTGCCCCCACTTTTGTCTTGCACTCGTATGTGTACTACATTGATTATATCATAACAAAGGCATTTTCTTTATGACCGTTAGCTATCTTTAAATAATCATTCAAAAAAGTTCATCATTAGCAAATAATATCTAACGACTAAAAAAAGAAACTTGTTGAGACCTTAAGTATCTCATATTGCGAGCATTAATAAAATAAGCTCAATCCTATTGGCCATGCATCAACACTAATTATATATATTATATACCTCAATATAAGAAGAAAAAATAACGTCTTTTTTATTGTAATATACTTGATTTAAGAGTTACCTCTGAGTCTGAAATTTTATATTGATGACTTAAATGAATGGGAGCTGTAGATGAAAGTATATCAACACGTTTAAAAATAGAATAAAAAATAGCGAGATGAGAATGAATACAGAATTACAAACGAATAGAAACTCATATATTTGAAACATGTCACTCCTCAACAACAAACGAAAAAAATAAATAAACAAATCATAATATCTACTCCTACCTACATTTCGAAAGAACAAAGTTATGATTCTGTTAAACAGATTCTAAGATGTCTCAAACTCAAAACCGTAAATAGTATCTCAAAAGCTTAAAATAGTTACATCAAATTAATTGCAAAAGATATCAATTAAATCAGCTGAATTTGTGATAACATAATAATTAGTGCTTTAAATTGTAAGAATGTTCGGTATGTAAAAAAAAGAAAAGAATAATAGAATAAACATGATGTTTGATTGCATTTATAGAAAGCAGCTGTGAGATGAAGAAAATGAATACAAGTAAAGACATTGGCAGGGGTTTTTTCATTGTCGACCCTCAATTATACTCTGAGTCCAAGACGGACTTACACTTATAACCAGTGATGAAAATCCATTCTAGAATGGGCATGTCAAAAAAAAATCCGAAAATCAACGTGGAATAATGCCCATGAAGTTTAATTAGATCAACTACAATCAGCTGTGACAAGAGAGGAAGGAGAAAAGGTTATAAACAAGGACATTTGCCAGAACTACTCCGATGTTGATCCCCAATTCTACTCATAGTCAAACAAGTACTTACAATTATAATAATGAGGGTATGTTATGAGCACACAAGAATATTCCATCAGGTTTTGACTATAATTGAATCTATTTAGGAAAGGATGGTCACTACTCAGGATTTAAAAAATAATGACAACTGCAGAAGGAAGTGAAAATTCATTCTTCAGATTACCCATTCCAAAAAAAAACAAAAAAAAAACAAGTCAGCTAAAAAATACAGCAGATTTTCATCATTGCTTATAACCATAGATGAATATAATATTTTAATGGAAGAGAGGCTTTTTGTAGAGGCTACCTTAATATATATATGCTTTATACGTATTTCCAAAGATGTTATCATTATTCTTGGCGAAAGTACATAAATATAACATGATCATTAGTTTGTAAAAGAAGAAGAATACCACTGAGGGTTTGTTTCGGAGTTATCATTGTAAGTCCTTGTCGGACTCAGAGTAGAATTGAGTATCGATATCGGAGTATTTCTTGCCTATATCATCACAAGATATGGAATGGGATTGTTTTTATTTCCTTCATCTCATAACTTCTAGCAGCTAATTTCGTGACCCGTCATGACAGCTATGTTGCTCTTCACTCAAACCTTCTTCAAATGATCATGGGGATTTTCGATTTCTTTTTTTAGTATACTATTGGCCAATATTCTATTTTCATCTATGCTTATAAACACTCAGCGTTACTCTCCGTCATTTATGTACATACGCATCCGTGGTTACATTCTATACTTACTTGTTGAGATCTGAAAATTGTCGAAATCCTCGTCAAAGTAAATTTAAAAAAAGTATAAGTTGGTAAGGTGCAAGATGTAAGTGCTCGTATTAGAGTTATTTCTCCCTATTTTGACAATTCAAATCTATCATCAAGCAAGGAACACTATATTTTTATAGTGATCTCTGTCTTGAGATATGTCGTCGATCAAAATTCCCAACGTATAATTTTCTTTTTGATTTATACTCACGAGGATTTGGATCATTTTCAAAGGACTCCTTATATGGTATCTCCTCAAGAATGAAAGGATATCGATAAACACCTTTGAAAATGAAATAAAAACTGTTTAGATTGCCAAAAACAACAAAATTGGCAACTTATTCAAACTAATTGTTTTGCCCAATAATTTAATTTTGAAATATGATTATGGTTCTTATTCACAACTAAGCCTTAGATTACGAACAATATGTTCGTTAACTAAAACCGAGTATTAGCTTTCTTTCTAAGGTATAATTTATAATCATTAATGGTGTTATCAAACATACTTATACCTTGTTACATGGCATTATCATGTTTTTAAATAGTTGATTTATTTTCAAATATGACACACTCAGCTTTATTTACACAAGCTCGTTTTTTAAATTGTAATTTATTCGATCAAGATGTTCTAAGATATTAAGCGCATACTCAAAAATGAGATGTCAACCAACAAACGTACTTTGCTTTATTAATATTGAGCGTTTTCATAATACTTAAACATTTTTGTCCACGGCCATTTTGGGTCGAAAAATCAAGGGAAATGGGATACAGAAGTATTAAGGAGAATAGTGAACTATTAGATGTCGAAATAGGTCTAACAAATAAAGAAGCCTTAAACCATATTTTTTATAAAAAAAATTTATGGTTTTTATTCACAGCGATGCTGTTCAAGATATAATTCATAACCATTTCTTTTGTTATCAAACATGTTTAGACAAAGTAGTTTAGTTCTTATATAAGGGACCAATTTGAACTTAAAAACAGTGATTCTCAAACTAAGAATATTTGCAGATTTTTTCCATTCTCTTTATCTTTAATTTTACTTTTATTTTAAGTCGATCTTCATGTGTTTGTTTCACAAAAACCAGAGAGTCCATGATTGTTATTAAAAAATACCTGGACGCTCTAGACAGGATGTATCGAAAGGACATGTTGGAGGGAAAGAGGGCATATGCATATAAATAAGTCATACAAAAAAAAAGTATAGACAGTTCCCCGGAAACCCACTTTCTGGTCCCTCGGGGGACTGCCTGTTGCATTTCAGACACAAAAACCAATGCAAGTAAGCTTGTTACCAGAGGCGGAAATTTTGGGGAAGTGGGGCATGATCATGTCCGGCTTTAAAACTTTAAAAATTGGCCATCCCATTTATCATTGCACCAGGCCCCCTTGACGTTCCAACCGGCACTTGGCGTGAAGTATATTTAACTATTATGTAGCATTATTAACAATTCAATTAATAAAATATATTTAAATCAAGGACTGTTTATTGTCTATTCCACGTAAGAAATTGGATTTTTGCATCACCTTCCTACTACAATCACTCTTGACATCACTTGTTTTACGAATGACAAAGAATTTATAGGAATAAGAACTTCTATAGAGCTGTTATCTCATTGTTTTAAAGTATGTACAGGGTTGACCTTATGTAGTGTTACACCTGTTATTTTTTTCTATTTTTCAAGAGTAAAATTTAAACAAGGGGTTTTGTGAGGACATTTATGGAAAAAATATCTGAAACTAGAGCCCAGTGCAATTCCTATTCAATATGTCAGCCCTCAGCTCCAATAATTGCCTCCATATGAGGTCAAAATGCCATTCAGACCTTGAATATGAGTCAGACTCGATCTTGGTCAGCTCCTCCTCGATGGAAGCCTCTATAGACTGGCCACTCTTGTGAAGAGTAGCACACACTCTCTCCTCCAGACGCGCTTAGATAGAGTAGTTCAAGAATTTCGCGTCTAGAGAGGAGGGCAGCCACATTTTGATTTCCCAAAAGTCTGGAAAGTTGTCTCTCAGGAAGGTTTGGCTTTAGTGAAGCTCTGTCTTGAGTGAAAATAAACTTATCTCTGGCCCAAGGTAGTACTTTGTTATCTAGGAGTTCGAGGTAAGCATCTGTATTGAGCTGATCCTTCCTCTCCACTAAAATGGGAGGCCAGTGGTCACTGGATTTTTTGTTCTGAAGACATGTCTCACTGAAGATAGACATTTTCTGGATGTGCGATTGTGATGTAGCGACTGTCTTCCTTATCACAGTGGTATAAAATGGGAATTTTTTGTCCATGAGAAAAGAGTAAAACTTTGTCCGAATTTTTATTGGCTTACAGAAAATAATAATCTTCTTTGTTCTTTCCTACGGTCTTGGCTTGCCCTGTTCAGAGATAAGATCTCTTGTTGTCCTCCTTTGTTATTTTGCACCAATTGAAAATATATAGTGTGTACCATTAGATAAGTTCAATCTTGTGTGTATATCTCTAATAGAGACTTGATACATTTTGAGCCGAATACTATGGGTATGAGTCAGACATAATTTTGAGTATACTCATAGATAATATTAGGAATGCAAATCATTTCATTTTCTTACCTCATATTGCAAAAAAAAAATGATAGATCATAGTGAATGATACGATCCACATGGGAAATTAATCTGTGGAAATTTACGAGGAAATGTTTGAACGTTTATCTTTATGAGGCAAATTAAGTTGATGTTCTATAAACAAAAGGTTGTAATGAATGAAAGGTAGGAGGAGGGAGTGAGTAACAAGGTAGTCAGTAGTTTAAAATCAATTACAGATAAGGGCAGGAGTAATATATTTGAAGAAAAAAAATAGTAATCCACAGGTGAAGAAATTTAGATTCATGAATGAATACATATCTTGAGATAATCTAAGGTTGTAGTTTACAAACTTTATATATGGAGTACCAACAAAGGTATATAAAATCTACACGTAGGATCAACATTATTTTCAACATTTAAATTTAGACATGATCGAAAATGGTCAAATTAATGGAAAAAATAAAAAAAATACTCAGAAAGTACTTCTATTTACTAATAATTATAATACGAATGTTTCGTTGTTGTTTAAAAAGATCTTGATAATTCTAATTATCTTGGATTCTTCACACTATATCAATCCGGGTTTACCCTTTACCACTTGAATTTTATTCAATGAATTAAAAAGACAAGTTCTCATTGTATAGGGATCAGAATGTAATATAGATGAAAAAACATCAAAAATATTTTTAATAAGAACAATATCTTATCAAAACTTTGAAATCCACTTGGGTTACCTAGAATATTTAAGTACCATGACTTTGAAATTACATTTGGGCGAATGACTAGAAATAATAACATTAGAAATTCATAAAAAATAATAAAAATATTATAAACATAGAAAAATATATATATATTATCATTCAAAAACATAGAATATATATGTATAAATAAAAGAGAGATTGTATGTGTGTGTGTAATGTCTTTTATGCATTCCCACACCGTTGAACCTAGGGGGCTTAAATTTTGCATGGGTCCCTCTTTTAAGGTCGGACGTGCTAAGACGGGGGATCATATGATATGCTCAAAACACAAAAACTGTTTTTTTCAGCTCATGGAGACTAGATAGGGGTTTGAATTATTTATCAAAAAGAGATTGGCGTTTCAAACAATAACTAAACGAATAACTATGTTCGCTAAATTTATTCAAAATCAAAAAAGTTATGTCAAAAAAAGAAATCGGTGACAATCGCAATTTCGTTTATTGCAGGTACTAAAAAATGAACTTCCAATGGAATATGGGATTAGTAAATGGAATAAAATTCATAGAAATTTGTCTGGAAATTGGTTTGCATATAAATTTCCCAAATAAAAATTGATGTTTAATTGAAATATCTGTCATTTTCTGAATGATTTTTCAATTTTTCCCTCTTCCCCCCCCCCCCATATTTCATCCAAACGTCAATTTTCAATATTTTTAAAAGAAATGCCAAAAAACGATACATTTAGGACATAAACTTTGAGATTCTAAATTAATAATCAAATATTTTCAATTTCCGGAACATTTTGTTACATAATTTCTGTAATATTTGCAAAAATGAACCAGTTATCGAGGGTTATTTTTTCGACAACATTACTCTTCATAACTTTTTTGTTTTTGCAAGTACGTAAAAAATATTAGTAGGTATGTGTTTCTTTTACAATTCCAATAAATGATTTTAAATATTTTTTTGCAAATTTACTGTAAAAAGTTTTTTGCAATTTTCTTCACGAATAGGGAATTTTTTGAAGTAAATAAAAAATGGACTTCTCATATAGATAACTTTTTAGATGCATATATCTTATTTGAAGTTTATAGCACAATCTTTTTTTTAGTATTCATAATAATACTACTAAGGTTAGAAGAATATTTTTTTTAGAGGGGGGAGTTGCTATTTACCTTACTTAATCGGATTGATATATTTTTTTTTAACGGGAGTGTACCTAAATATCACTTGGTCGAACGAAGATATAAATGTGGAAATTAAAGCGATACACATATTTATTTTAAAAAAGACTTTGAAGTACATCCAGGCGGTAAATGGTTAAGTAAGGTCTCATCATCCCAACTCCCCCAAAAAAAAAAACAAAAAAAAAAAAAAACACTTATTATTGCCTCTTGTAACCTTAGTAGTAGTATTATGAATAAACTTCAAATAACATACTAACATATATGCATCTAAAAATTGTCTAGATGAGAAGTACATTCTTTATTATTTTTTATTTATTTCAAAAATTTCCAAATCGAAATTCGTTAAGAAAATTGCAAAAAACCTTTTTGCACAAATTTAGCAAAAAACTGTTAATAGTTATTGGAATTGTAAGAAATTGTACATTTTTGCAAATATTACAAAAATTATATTATAAAATGTTCCGGAAATTGAAAATACTCTATTGAACATGTTGCGTGTGCATTTTTTTGCATTTTTTCTTAAAGACTGAAAATTGACTTTTGAGGAAAAAATGTACAAAAAAGAGAGTAAAAATCAAAAGAATTGAAAAATCATTCAGAAATGACAGATATTTCAGTTAAAAATCCATTTTTATTTAGCAAACTTATATGCAAACCAATCTCCAGACAAATTTATACAAACTTTATTTTATTTACTAATCCCATATTCCATTGGAAGTTCATTTTTTAGCACCTGCAATAAACGAAGTTGCAATTGTCACCGATTTCTTTTTTTGACATAACTTTTTTGATTTTGAATAAATTTAGAAAACGTAGTTATTCGTATAGTTGTTTTCGGAACTCCACTCGCTTATGGATGAATAATTTAACCCCCTATCTAGTCTCCTTGAACTGCAAAAAACGGTGTTTAGATATAGCATAAGCCCGCCTTATATGACCTCCCCAAAAACCGACACCCCCGTCTTAGCCTGTCCCAGCTCAAAAGAGGTTCCCTTGCAAAATTTCAGCCTCCTAGGTTCAATCGTATGGAAACGTATAAAGTACATCTATACACAAACACACACACTATCTCTCTTTTATATATATACGGATTTTGTTCTTACGATTTTTTCAGGGTCTATTTTTGCTATTTTCATTAAAATATTTGTCTAATTAACCTTTTCACTTTTAATTTTTAGTAATGAAAGAGAGAAAGAGAGACCCTCATATTTTTATAATATATTGGGGTGTTAAACTGTCATGGTTATAATACATACCTAGGGCTGTAAGAAGGTATATTCCAACAAATGAAGGAGAGTTAGAATCATAAATTTTTTCCACACTTAAAAATATTATATTTTATTGAAGTAATTTACCGCACAAAAAGACAAAGTATCAATATATTATGATGCTTGTATATACCTTTATCCTTTTGAAATCTGTTCATAATAATTCCTTTTACAAAATCCACATATATAATCTATTTCTTTTTCCTGTGAGTACATACATACATACAAAGGTTTATAGACAATTATGAATAAAAACAAGGCACCTACAGCTTTGTTATGAAAGTTTTTGTCAATATTATCTTATTGAGAATACATGGATGTCAAAATCATTAGAGGCAAACATGGAAATAAATATATGAGTATACATATTATAGGGGAACACAATTTAATTATGTCAATAAATAAAAAATATGATGGCTGCATCATGTACATATAGTGTGTACAAGTTGCACTTTCTCTGTAAGGTATAACTTGAATAACCAAATTGTACAATTTAACGTTTTTGTTGTATCATAACCACCCTATATTTATATACTAGTGTTGAGACTCGGCCCAATAGTTATTCTTTTCAGTTCGGTGTTAAAAGATTCTTTAAACACCGATCTGGACCGAAATATCGGTCCAGACCGAAATTTAGACCATGGATTGAAATGTAAACCGAGGCAAATAATTTCCTTTATCTTATAAATTATCTTCTCTAAAAAAACGGGATTTTTCCGCCTCAAATGTTTAAAAAAGGACATTTTTATATTTTGGAAAAAGACTGGTTCATATCAAAATTAGTTAAGGTAATAACAGTCTCATACCGGTCCATGATTTTCTTACCGAAATTCAGCAGTATACATAATTAAAACATCAGTCATTTTAATTACCAACTATTACATACCTAATGCTGTCATTTCATATTGATCTGGAAAATTATGTATTAATTATGTACTTACGAGTAATGTAACTTAATACATTTGAACTTTATAATACTTTATTTACTTATTCATGAGTAATTTTCATATCAATAACTAAAAATGACACTAATAATTTATTTGTCTTCTTTTTAAATTCCGGGTAGATACTTTAATAAAAATTATTAAACACACAAGCTTTGATATTAAACAAATGGCAATAGTGAATGATTAAATTTCTTTATGCACTGAAAAGACAGAATCAAAATTGAGTTTAAAAAAGAAAAAAAATGTTTTAAAAAATGATGTTTTTTCATCTTAAAAATGATTAATTTTCTTCTAAATAGTCAAAAGTTACAAAATTCATCAATCAATTCAACCATCCATGGAATATTCAATCATATTTCGATCCAGACCGCGATTTGAGACTGTGGGCATAAATTTAATTGTTGTCAAATCTTGAACCGATTGCTCAGTCTCATTATAATTTTTTCGATCTCATTCCATGGACACATTTTCTGCCATATCCTTATAAATTAGTTGTATAAATATGATTTACGCAACACATTTGACGTTAATGTACTGCCAATATTCACAATTTTGAAAAACACATAACGCAATAAGATTTTTTTTTTTTTTTTCGTTAAACAGATCCAGATTGATTTTTTCTTTGGGACCAATCTTGACCAATTTTCTTTGAGACCGGTCTAGACCAAACTTTTTTGGGGAATAAATTTTTTCGGTATAACGGTATCAGATCAGTCTAGAATTTTCAGATCGTAACCCAACATTGATATTTACATTATGCAAACAACTGGATATTTATAATGTATTATAAATTTTACACAATTCAATCTTTATTTGTTTTTACAGGATTTTATGAAGAGAAAAAAGGATCATAAATAAGGAAATCAATTCCAGAATTCTTTGGAAATAACCGACTTAAAGGGATGATGCAACTTTTTATATGTAATAAATAAATGTATTAATTATAGCGGTTTTTGACGGTAGGCATGCATTGGATGACCCAGCAAGTAAAATAGCAATGACTGTCAAATTGCTTTGAAATAATGCATAAAATTATAAATATGTAAAGTACCTCTGTAATATATTGTACATGTATAATATATGTAGTACTGATTCTCAAGAAAAAATAACTTTATTCAATAATATACTTGCAAAAAACAAACAAACAGAGACTCGATGTACACATACGAATATGTAGGGGAGACCAAAGTCATTTGTAGCAAGCTTTTGCTATGTAATAAACTAACCAAAGCTGTTTTGACTCAGACTCACGAATTTTTTTATACAATACATATAATATATGCCTGTCAACAAAAAATTGAGTGTGGATCACAGTTTTATTCTTTGACAAATTATTGTCAGTTTCAATCAACAAATTATTCTTATTAACCCTTTGGGTATGTCGGAAATAGTAATTAAGTAGCATAAACGTTATCGTTATTAATAAATTTGAAAGACCATATCGGGACCAATATATGTATCTTAAATCAAATAAAGGTTTCAAACTATAGCTAAAATTCTCAGGTATCTTAACTTATCCCACAAATGAAACTACAAAGCCTATAATGGACTCAAATGAAATATTGTCATTTATGGATATATGAAGTAAACAAATTAATTGGGAGATTACCTTTTCCTTGATTTTCTTTGAAATTGATTTACTGTTGACGCACCCCATATGTCTACTATTAATCCCCGTAAATTGCAACCATTTAAAAAATCGAATTTGAGTGATAAATTAAGAAAATTATAACAAACTAATATTCTTGGAGAAATAAACAATTATACCTTTTAAGGTGAGGAATTATTAGCTTTTAATGGATTTTAAAGATTTAGTAGGATTTATATTTTCGATAACTGATCAGTACTTTAGTACTTCACTCCTACTCTGGCTAACAAACATGGTTGATGAGAATGGTAAATATTGATAATAAAAAATAAGAATAAACACATTGAGTAAAATTGCAACACCTGTTGCAGCTGTCCCTCTTGTAATCAGCGTTACAATATCTAAAATGTCTTCTCAATGAATGAGTTTAGAATTTTGATCAAATTATATCACTTGATAGCAAAGGAATCATTATTCAAGTGATATAAGTTAGAACAAAAACAAAGAAAAACTGATTTCGTTTTTGACAAAATATTGATCTTCCCCCAAAAAATACTTTTACTCGATTAAAATCATTGATTTTTTACCGTATAATAATTTGCACAAACAGTTATAACTTGAGATACGAGTGCCACAACATACAAGTTATTGAGAGCAAGAATATACATTGATATACAAATTGATATTACTATTTTTTAGATACGAGTATATAATTAGACAAGAGAGACGTTCCAAAAGTTATTTTTTGTGTAATATAGTATGGGATAAATTACTTTGTCTTACCGGATTAAATAGATGAACTACACTAGGCAACGTCTATTTTTTGGGCCTCTTCCATTAATGATATTTATTAATATGAATCTCAAACCTAATAATTAAAATATGAGAAACAAACTATATATAAATATTTGTAATTATACCCATAGGTTTTTCATCTTTTACTATTGAGATAAACAAACAAAACTCTCGTATAAAAAGCCCCTCAAGATCTCGATGTTATATTTTCTTGTAGGGCTGTGAGGTTATTTTGCTTCATAAATCTTAAAATTATTTTTGGTATGTCGTATAAACTCATTGAGTAAGCTGAACAAATAGATATAGTATACACATCAATTTGTATCTGCTGCAATGCTTTGCTGCTTAAATAGATTATTTTTAGTAGGTTATCCTATACAACTGGCATAGCAGCAGTTTCAAGGGTGCCTATAACTCTTATTAATTGACATGTCTCATATGGTGTGTAGCTCTGGGGGATCCATAATCAACATTGACTTCATTCAAAGTATCTAAAAGAGATTTGTAACAAAATCTGGGAGCTTTTATTGATTTAATTCTAGCAGACCACCTTGTTTCATAAATACTCTTCAGTATAAGACCTCACTCAGATTTTGTGAAGCTGGGTGTTAAATTTTCTCACCGTCTAATTTAAGATGAGAAAAAGTTGTATATCATCTGGAGCAAAGCAAAAAAAGAAACAGCTTACAGGTAGCATAAAACAACACATGCACGGACTAAATTAAGAGACGTGCTGAATATGGTATGAAGTCAACATTAGAATTTGTATTTATTATTTTTGCCTGGAGTCCAATATAGTAAATATTCTGTAGACATAGAACATATAAATGTCAATCTTCGATATATATACCACACTCTACTCAATATACACAAATTCATAATAAAAGACAATAACAACCTCGCATCCTCTTGAGGAGTCAATTGTAAATATCGAAGTGTTAATAATAACACTTAAAAAGGAAATAAATTATATTATTTTTTCCTTTCGTCTTGGTCTCATCCGAAATAGGTCATAAGCATGTACATATTTTGCCTTTGCATTAATCCGGATCTGTTCATATACCAACAAGGGTTCTCGTGTAGATTCGTGTTTCACTATGTTGTACCTGGTTCCTTCTGAAGTATCTCTGGTGATCGTAATCGAGTTTGATCCGGTAAAGGTATTTATTAGAATTATTGGGGACTTTTTGGAATCGGAGTACCAAGTGACCATTTTTAGTCAGCAGAACAAGCGCTGTAGGATGAAACAAACGTTGAGTTAAAGTGCCTGTGTAAACGCTCTCAACTCAACTCTCGATGCAACTAGCCCTGAAAATGGAGGGTGCTAAAGAGTTTCCCTCATACACAACCGTTAAAACACTGGAATTAAATATTAGTTATAAAATAATTTCTTCATAAATGTTTAGGCAAATTTACTCATTTACAGTGCTAAAAAAAAAGAAGGATTATTTTAGATACCACCAGTCTGGGAAGTAAGGCGCTACATATCAGTGTAGTCTTTTGCATCTGTTTTTTTTTAAAGAATATCACAGAAATCACTATAGCTATGTATCCTGGCTGACAAACCCACAGAAATACATTATAATACTTTGAGTATTTCCATTCATGATGTCACAAACTTGAGTCCCTTCTAATTTGGTAAAAGTATCAGTCTATTAAATAATATATTTTGTATTTACTTTTGTAATATTTGATAAATAAGTAGGTATGTATATCATTATTGATATAATATGTAGGAACTAATATGATCAAACAAGTAAAAAATAAATAAAATAGGGTCACCGTATTGAAAGCGAAGAGGATATGGTCCATATCAAAATATAGTACAACACATTTCTTGGAAACTGAAGAAACAAGAGTTGAGGGAGGTAATTGAATCAAACCTACGAATGGGGCATGAGCAAACTAAAAAATTATATATAATCCGCAAGGTGGTGCTACAGATACAGAGTGGGGATCCAAAACTAAGAAAAATTTAATTTTTATGGTCTCAAGAAAAGACCCCTGAAGACTAATTTGTGATATAGGTAAATACTATGAATATTTACCTATATTTTTAATTCAATATGTTCTCCTTCACAAGCAATAACAGCTTCGGCATTCTAGCAAACAGATTGGGAGCTCTTTCCCAATGCGCATCACACTTTCATGACGGCATCTCGGACCGAATCCAAATTTGGATGAGAGTTGTGTTCGTCTCCAAGACATCTCAAACTGCAAAGTCCAGGGGTTAAGTTCATGGCAGAAAGAGGTCACATGGAAGAAGGCTAGAAATCAGCCATATTGTTGTTTACATTCATGTAAAATAATTTTCTTCAGAATACAAATTATAACACTCTTCCTATCGCTAACGGACTTCTTGATATTGTAGGCAGTCCGAATGGAGATGTCAACGGGCTCTGCAGCCTTTTCGGCACCAACGACGGTCCAGTTGAGATTGCCTATGCCTTGCCTTCTTTTTTTTTTTGCTCTGACATTTTTAAAGTGAGAGATATGGGATAAAACAAAACTGATTTATTTTTGTTTCACTGTCATTTAATTGTATAATGAAACCTCTTAATTTAAAATAACGGGGATAAAATTGTAATTAAATGCTTTTGCAATTTCTGGGCCCCCACTCTCTGTAGTTGGGAAGCAACATAACTAAACTAAAAAGGTTATTCCTTATTAATTTATTCACTCCCCAAATACAATTTTGAATTTTAATTGGCAGATAATATTATATTTGAAGGGGGTGGTATTATTTTGACACTAGACTCGCGATTGTTTGTTAAACAACGCTCTTCCACCTTTGATTTGAGTTTTCCAAAAGGGTGAAACTGAAAGTAAGTTTGATTTCTAGTTCAGTCTCCCCTACATAATATTATGTAAGTAAATGCAAATACAATAATATATGTATATACAATGTCGAATTCTGTTTTGCACACTGATTTCTTATGGGTACATACATACGTCTCTACTAACTTTATGCATTCAAACTATGTAACATGTGACTTGTCCAATTTTATAAATTTCCATAGACATACTCAATAAAAAAATATAAAAAGATTTTATTTCTTATAATGAAATTGTCCTTTTTTATGTATGTACATTGTACATATTTACATATGTAATGCGTCAACTTAAAAACAATCTTGAATAATAGTCACAAAAATGAGATTATCCCAATTGATTTTTTTACCTTTTATATACATACTGTTGTTTCAGTCCTTTTTTATTATTTCCTCGTTCCAGTTCAGGCCCGTATATCTTTCCTAAAAACTTATATAGCTCGATCCTTGATGACGTCACTCAACGTAATACAATTTCTAGTCTAACTTTGTTACCTTGAAAATCAAGTAGTTAGTAAAGTAACTAAGTTACTTTTAGTTAGTAATCAGTAGTTTGACTACTTTTCCCATTCAGCTGTTGCAACTTTACTAAAGTATTGGTTCCAAGGACGTATAGGAATGGTCCTAAGACTGGACTCGACCAAATATATGAGGACTAACACAAAACTGTATACATGTTGTGTACAAGTTACAACTTGTGCAAGTTATAATTTCTCTGTCTAATAATGTATTGTTTAATTACAGCATTGGTCATTCTAATATCTAACTATACATTGATAATATGATTTTAATTTGATCAATTAAAATTACAAGGACATTATGTATTTATCATTAATATTACTGCGGGAATTTATACATTAGAATCTCTCATGTTATACTTACATTTAATTAATTAAAAAAAGTCAAAATTTACAGCATTAATATATTGATCATCATGGAATATTCAATTATTGTATTTTCTACATGTCAAAAAGGACTTTAAATCCTTCATTTAAAATAATTTTGTATAATTTTTTGGTTGCAACTTCTACAGTTTTTATATACAAGTTGTACGCAACCGATACATTACAGCCCAATATTTCATACAACATCTATTTGAGTCAGTTATAGGCTTATTATTCAAATTTGTAGGATGAGTTCAGATACGTAAGGATTTTAACTATAGTTTAAAGACTTAATTAGATTTAAATTACTTAAATTGGCCTCGAAATGACCCTTTTTTGAAAAATAGTGCCCTTTTATTGCATAGTCAAAGTGTTTATAGGAATTATTTTTTAATAGAAATTGATAATCATTTACCAAAGAGTATAAATGTAATCCACACACAATGTGAAAAAAATTGATTCTAACTTGTTTTTCTGTTTACGTACGAGACATATAGTAGCATTTCAATCATTGTAGTTACTACATACTCGTAATTTTGAGCCCTAGTAGTAAAATATTAAACATATTTATCAACACATAAAAGCACACGGTAAAAAGAAAAGAAGAATAGTTAAGCAAGGCTTAGTTAGATCAAGTGTATCAAATTTGTGTGCTATGAATTTACATAAAACATATATGAGATAAGTGACATACATTGCTTCGTAAATTCTAGTTAGGTAGGTATATTCTTTTTTTGCGAATTATTATTACAGTTTAGTTCTTTATATGTACAAAGAAAAAGTCACAGAGGTAAGTTATTACTAGTTATAGGACGATTAGTCTGAATCAGAAAATCAGGTTTTTTTTCTGGAATCGGGATTGGCATTGAGAAAATAATTTTTAATTTGGGATTCCGATCATTATTTATTACTTTTTTAAGTTTTGAAAAAAAATATATTTCTGCTTTTTACTAGAAAAATGCAAAATTGGAAATTTAATTTAATCTTTCAATTTTTATTTCCAAAAAATTTATTTTTCGTTTAAATAACTATATATTTTTGAAATTTCTCTCCATATAATTGAATATTTGATTTTTTTTTTAAAACAACTAGAGATTTTTGAATTTTTATTTTTTGTTAACAGCTAGGGATTTTGGAAATTTTTCTCCAAAAAACTTTATTTTTGAGAATAACAGCGGGCTTGGGAAATTTTTTTCCAATAAATTAAATTTTTTGTGAATAATTGTATATTTTATAAAAAATTAAAAATCAAATTGTATAATTGAAATTTTTTCTAAAAAATTTTCATACTTCTAAATTATAAATTTTTTGATCATTTTTCAAAAAAATCCTTAAACCAAGCTCCCCAAAAATATAATCCTGTGGACGCCCCTGATAGCAAAATTATATTTTTTAACTATTATTTAAAATATTAAAGAATCGGAATCGTGATTTTTTTAATAGAATTACATCGGCATCGGGATTTTTTTAGAAAACCTCCCATCACTAGTTATTACACATTGATATTCGTTTGTTATAAAAAGTATAATTGAATAAAATATTTTTTTATACATATGTTGTACTTTAAAAAAGGTTTTTTACTTTTAGTCAACTCATTTCAAAATATATCATATTTCTCAATACAAGATAAATACCCTCATTATGGGTCATTAGATGTTAAATACTATATCATTTTGAACTAATTTGTTTCATAGATATGTATTATGTGTGCAGGACCTTTGTCAAATTGTTTTCCTACATCAAAATCCTTCAATCATCATTATGTAATTTTTGTCACTTATATAACATACAAGTCATATGACTTTACAAAGCAAAAGTGTGGTATATGAGTCACTTTTTGTTAACTCAGATTAGGAAGCATATGGGCTCAAACATAGACATATTTTACTCCAAGAATAATTAATCAATTACGAATTTAATCCTGCAAATTTTTTACCTGACCCGTTTTTAGGAATTTGCTATCTGAAGAATGAATTTTCTTTTCTTATGCAGTTGTTATTATCATTTAATTCATGAGTAGCGGACATCCTTCCCTAAATAGACTCAATTATAGTCAAAACCTGATTGAATATTCGTATTTGCTCATGAATGACGGGGCGTAACCCTGTTGATTTGCTGCGGAGTTATATTTGCAATCCCTTTTTGAACTCAGTGTAGAATTGAGGATTTATATTAGAGTAATTCTAGCAATCCTTATTTATATCTTATTTTCCTTGTCTAAGCTGATTGAAGCTGATGTACTGAAACCTTAAGAGCATTTTTCCTTCTCTCCTTAAAAACATTCTTCAAATTGTCAGGGTTACCACGTTCATTTTCAGTTTGATTCTTTTTGTTTAACATGCCCATCCATACACTGGATTTTTATCACTAAGTATATGTCCAGGATATGAAAACCCCATTCGAGTGCATGCATTTTTCTCTCATCTCCTGGTGTAAACGATGCATTTAATCATATATTAAGCAGTCCCTTCCAGTTTAGCATGAAGGACCGGTACCACGACTGATAGGACCGGTCCTAAGACTTTAGACAACACTACCTACAACTAACACTGATTTGAACACAAATTCGTAAATGTAAACTCTTTTGTTTTTGAGTTATGCTTCATATAATTTTACTTATGTGCAATACGGATTTTGATCGTTTGGACTAAATACATTGACTAAAATTTTCAAAACTGAGCACATGTTATGAATGCTGAAGCATATAACTATAATTTAATACTCATATCACTAAAGCAAATGATTCTCAATTTTCATTGAATGCAACTCCGAAAGAAAAATTCCATTAAAAAAATCTCAATTCTTTCAATGATTATCAAATTTTAAAAGTTTTGTCCAAAAGACAAACAAAAATTATTTACTCATTCCCAATAAAAAATAATATCTAATATTTTAGGGACTCACCTTATACCCCCTTCCCTACCGATTTCTACAGTTACGACATAACTATTAGGAATAACATCAATATCTAAAAAGCACTTTGTGAACAAAGAACTTTTCATTTGTGACAATATATGTATAATGTCCATTTCATGACTTTGTGTATTGCTGCAATTAATATGTCTTTTGGAGCAAAATAAAGCGTGCTTCAGAATTACTATCCCGAAAATATATTTAGAGTCAACTAGAATCGACACTCGGTAGAGTGGAAAACTCCACCTAAAATCATTTTCACAAATAATTATACATTCATTTGATTTATGTATCTCTATTTTTTGCACAGTTATGGTCAAGTATGCATTTATACCATCTTGAATTTTGACCTTGAGGTCTCAAAAATTGATGCCTCTTACTGTCAACATATATAATATTCCTACAAAGTTTTTGTAACGTTTTGCTTACGTAGAGACAAACAAACGGAAATCATTACATAACTTAAATTAAATAAAAACATGAATTATATTGTATAAAGGATATCATACTTACAGTATTATTTATGTAGAATTTTTTTAGTTCATATTTAGTAACTTCATAATATATCCAAGAGTTATTTATAGATCTTAAATCATTTTTTCCTTAATGAAGGAAAGAAAGATGGAGAGAGGTGGGGGGGGCTGAGGTAAGGTGAGGGAAAATCATCTTGAAAATAACATAAACAACACACACATCCCTAACGTAAATTCATTAGAGTGCAAAAAGATTCATGATGATCCTCGATTGATAGCTTTTAAAAAGAAATCCTTGTAATGTTAACAATTTTGACATCTTTTTAATTTATAACGCTTACACGAATAAATAATAATATTTTTGATTCCCTCAGAATAATGAATAACTTTTGCAATAACCTGACTTGTAGTAAAAATTGAATAATTGAGGCATTGCACCATAGTTTATGAGTCGAAAAGAAAAAAGTGATTGATAAGAAAATTAAATAGGTATAAATAACTCAAATAATTATTTTTTTAAATTATATTTTAAAGTTGTAGCTACGTGTGTTCAAGTGAGAATACTTAATAAGGCAGAGTGGGGCTAGTTGACAGCATAGAAAAAGAAATACATTCAGACGACAAAAGGATTTTAATGTCCAGTTCGGCAAGTTAAGACTATAGTAGATTAAAATCTGCAGTATGCAGCAATGAATGTCAGCTAAGGCAAAGAGTAGAAACTAAAATCAAGTACGAGCTTTTATATACGAATGCGACCATCTTCTTGTTAAGTTTGGAAACTTTTTAGATCACCATCGTAATACATTAAGATACGAGCGCAGCAATATACGTATTTTTATTCAGGTAGAAGCTGGTCGACAGGTGACAACATTACGCAAGAGTTACACCAAGCTTCTTTTTCTTTTTTTTTTAAGGATAAATTGCTTTGACTTATGAACTCTGGTCCAGGAACGAATTAAACTTTTATGTACTTGTATTATTTTATCTCTCAGTATAAAGTTGTATTATAACGAGACTTGAGTAGATTGTAATGAAAAAAGGGTGTGAGGAGAAGACGAGAGCGAGACAAATTGTACACCTGAATTAAGACCCTTGTTAATATCAGCTATCTGTTACATGGTTTTGGGAGAAAAAATTAATTACTACTATAAAAATGAGAAAATTATATATTTAAAATAGCATTAATGAAGGGGAAATATTGTAATTATATTTAAATTCATACATATTCATTTTGTAATATATTTCTAAAACAGTTTATAATTTAAAGATACGGAACAACCGTTTCTCTTTTTCTAATTTTTAAAGATAGATTTTTTCATTACAAAGAACTCAACTCTAAGTATAATTTCAATGTCGTTAGCTAAAGGAAATAAATTGATTTGTTTGCCTTTTATTACACCGTCAGAGTCAATCAGAGTGGAATATAATTTCTCTTGTTTTATTTGTCGATTGTAACAATTTTATACGAGTTGTACGAGTTCAAGACTTTGATAAAATATCCAACTATTAGGATTTCCTTTGCCCATGCTCTTTGAGATAGTGATTACATCTAATTCAAGACACATTTTCTGTATTTACAAACCCAGAGTAATTTTTTTTCATAATTCATTAATTTTCTTCTAAAACTCAAGTATTAAATTACATTCCTTATTAAATTTTTTTAATTTTTTATAACTATTTGTGGTAATTAAAGAGTTAAATGTTATTAATGGGGTAATTATTCAGTGTATATAAGTATTTAAAGTTAAAGAATTGCTGAAGGCATGTTTACACATGTTAGTAGAGGAAATTTGAGGTTTTAAAAAAAAGAGCACCTGAACCTTTAATGTTGAAATGGATTGATAGTTTAAAAGAATTACGAATCAAATTACATTAAATTTTGTTTCAATTATAACAATAAGCATTTTTTTCCTACCGTGATTGATAATTATTCACAACTCACAAAAAATTTCCAGCTTTAGAATTGATGTGACAGCTAACTAGGGGTCTCTCAACTTTGTCGGTTCTTTTTATATTATATGTTAATAACATAATTTCATAATTCGAACATGTTCTTCCTATTTATGATATCCTATAACTTTTTGAAGACTATCAAAGCATGAAAGTCTATATAGAGTTTAAATTGTTTCGTATAATAATTACCTATAAACATGAGCTAACATAAACTACATATGATGTGAATTACAAGGAACACACGATAATATGTACAATGTACATATATTTCAGTTGAATGAGCTACATATTTGTGTTGGATTTCGGTCAGGAAATATTACAACGATCTAAGACCCTTATAATCATTGAAAAACTAAACTAATTTGGTATGGACCTGTATACAGTTTGAGACCACAGTCTGACCGAAATATTGGTCCACATCAGTCTAGAAAAAATAAATTAAGACCAATCTCCAAACAAATTGATAATAAATATGATTACTAAAAGGCTTTTAGAAGTCTATTTGACTTGCCATTGATTAATCTTCTTGTTTTTCTTATGACATTCATGCTCCTATTATAAAATACCCACTAGTGTTAGATTTTGGTCTGAAAATCCTAAGCCGGCCTGAGATCGTTATGATTTTTAGTGGATTAAACTAATTCAGCCCTTAAAGAAGTTCGTTCTAGACTGATCTCAAAGAAAAATTTGGTCAAGGTCGGTCACAAAAAAAAAATTGGTCAAGATCGGTCAAACAAAAAATCGGCTTTATTTCAAAGTGTTGATGAGGTCATACGTGTTTAAAAAATATTTAATATATACTTACAATAACATCATATAAAGTTAACTCCCTTGCATAAATCTTATTTGTTTAACTCATAAATTAGGATAGGGGAGAAAATCCGAACATAGATTGTTGCCGAAAAAATTTATATATATATATATTGAGACACAAAAAATCAGTCCATGGTTTCAAAACGATTAAGTTTGGTCAGTCTGTCGGAAATCCGGATTTAGATGGAAATATCTGTCTAAATCGGTCAAGAAAAAATAACTTACGAGTAACACCGAATCGAAAAAAAAATTGGTATTGAACCGAATCTCAATACTAATTATGAATTATAATATATGTGTATCTTCTTTTTTTTTTACATAATCAATGCATGATGACATGGTTTAGGCTAGGGTGACCTAACTTTCAACACCGACATGTGCTCTTTTTATATCCTTTTTTATAAATTCATGGAATTTCTGGGTTTTTTTAAGGACAAAATGTGCATATCAAAAATCGATTTAAATATAATTGAAAAAGAAAAGAGAAAAATCCTAAATATTATCTTTAAAAAATGTAATAATCCAATTTTTGTAAAAAAAGATTAAATAATACTTTATTCTTTAATGTATGTATTAATTTCGAAATACTAACTCTCTCCTCTTAGAATCAGGTTTTCTCATGTTTGGAAATCAAAACATGGTCTTTGGTAACACTATAGTTTTGGCTACTACATTTTGATTTCAAAAAAAAATGGATATGATTACCATTTCCGATTTTAGGAAAGGGGGGGGGTGTCTGTATTGTCCTGAAATTACTCAATTTAAGAATAAAATATTATTATATTTAAATAATGTTTGTTAATTGTCTGTTCCTTTAATAATTTTCTATTCTGGTCAAACTTTATTATTAGATTGATTTTTATTTTAGACTATATTTAAATGAACTTAACCTTTAAAGAATCAGACATTTCATGAATTTATAAACAAAAGTATTCAGAGGCTCCGGAAGGAAACTAAAAAGATTTACTTGCAAAAGAAAGCTGTGTGCCACCCTACTATATTTTAGGTATTCTTTATTTTTGTATCACGACAAAAAAAAAAAAAAAAAAATGGTTCAAGATGCAAGTTCCAAACATATTGACGTACAAATATTGTTCTCAAAAATTTCATCAATATCTAAAGATCAAGGACGTTGAAGGCTGAGCTTCATACATACATACATAAAATAAATTTCATACTATTTGTTTGCTCAACAGCATTGTTTATCTTTAATATTATCTATTGTACATACATATTAGTGTTGAGACACGGTGCAAGACTGAACATTATTGATATTGAAACCTAATTGACATCATCAAGTGAGATTTTATAGACAGATTTCGAACGATATTTCGTCCCATACCAAAATCTAAGATCGACATTTAATGGTTCTCAAAAATGAATTGATTTTTTGGTCTCAATCTATGGACCGATTTCTTTTGATTTTAATCTATGTACCGATTTCTTTTTATTTTAATCTATGCACCAATTTTAACCTTATATAATTATAAATATAACCTCATGACGTTATAGTAGGTAGATGTTCCCTATATTGAAACACAACTGACATCGTAAAAATTGATCGGTCATTTTTTATAATCAGATTTAGACCGGTAGTTCGGACCAGACAAAGATCTTAGAGCATTGGACCACTGTCAACATTTCGAGTATTTTGGAGCACTTAATTTTTACTTTTTACACAAATTTTGTTGCAAACTCTTTGATCCATGTATTTTAATAAGAAAAGATCGGCAAAAAAACAAAATACTTTTAATCTTTATGCCCCTCACAAGCAAACTAAATATACTATACAGCTGGAACAATAAATATTTGTTCGTGGTGAGTCTAATAACAAAAAAAAAAAAAAATTTAAATAACATACCAAATGTACGTTGCCCGTAAAATTTGAAAAGCCACCTAACTTTTTGAACAAACCTCGTATAGAACACAATTAACTTCATCTGGCATTCACGATTTTGAAACGCAAGTGAAGTCATCAACAATTCATTTGTGTGAATCGGTGTAAACTGAATTTCAAATGCGATTGATTTTTTCTTTGAGACCGGTCCAGGCAGGAATTCTTTAAATGAGTAAATTATATGTATCCAATCAAAACCATAACAAACCTTAAAGCAACACTAATACATATATCCAGATATTTGCAAGTCGTTTTTTATTGTTGTTTGTTGAAGAAAAAATAATGCGAAGAAGAACATTCGAAATAGATATGATATGTTCACATATGTAAATTATTGTATGTAGATATAGTTGTCTAAGTATATATTATAGTCTATAATTGAACTAATAAACATTGTTTTTCTACCTAAAACATCAATGCTAATACATTAATACATATCAATTCATAAATGACGTCAATATTCAAATTAGATAATAAAAAGTATTGTGTACTTTCTTGTTTACAAGGTGCGTACGTCAAAATGTCCACTCTAATAACGTACAATTTAAATAGTTATAAATAAGGGTGTACCAATACCAAATTTAACCCAATTCCAATACCATCTTTATTGACGAATAACAAAATGATTTAATTTTTTAACATTTAACTTTCCACTGATGAGAGTGAGGCAAAAAGTCCATAAATATATCAATCATAATTATGATTCTAATTAGTTGTAAACAATTTCACATTGAAATTTAAAAAAGTTTGTTCCTTTTTGTGCTCAGGAGTCAATTTATTACGGGTTGGCGGCCAATATATATACGTACTACTACCATTATTGAATAGAAATGCTGTAATGTTATTAATTAATCGTTAATAATATGGTTCTTTCATGCCCAATTATGGGTTTGAATCGTAAAAATATCATGAAATGTATTATAAAAAGTCTTAAGGCCAAAATTGGATCTGTTGAAGGGTTTAAAGTTCCTTTTTGTGTTTTAGAAGTTGCAATAACAATAATAAACGTAACATGTCATGACCTGAATCTTGTTATAAAGCTCTATTATTTATTTACATTAATATTGTACTTCTTATTAAAAAAAATGGAAGGCAAAATAATTTTATGATTGCCCCTTGATGTAAAAGTCTGTAGAATTAAACCTAGGTAATTCTATATAATTATAATTTCCCCCTTTTATTAATTGACCATTTGAAATAATAAACTTTTAAAAATAAGAAAACTATTTTTTTATAATACTTTATATATTTAAATATGCCAAGTATCGGTAGAATTGGCTGTATCAAGCCGATCCCAATACTTCAAAAAACGCCGATACATGGGAATACATCGGTTTATCCTTAATTATGACATATGATGGATCTTGGTGACACCCGTACTCGAGAACTCGTACCAGGAACTGAAATGAAAAAAAAAGTAATATATCCGTATATTACCCGCAAAAACGGGTACCCTACAAGGGGCATATGTTTATTGGGTGTGACATTTATACCCAGATATCTATCCCTATTGACGGGTAATTTGGAATCGGTCCCTTTTTGTAATAGTACTTATGTACGTACAAAAGGGCTGACGAAGCAAACAAAGTATATTGTGTTACTACATCATATTCCTTATAAACTCAGCAATAAATGGTTACGATTACGTCACATATACATGAGTGTTGTTTACTTATAAGCTCAGGGCGTCTGCAGGGGTGGGCTGGAGGAGATGTGCCCCCCAAAAAAAAAAAATGATTTTTTCTAGAAAATAAAATATTTGAAATTTAATTTGATTTTTCATTTTTTTTTTTAAATAATTTTCTTTGAGTACCTCTAGATTTTGGAAATGTTTCTTCAAAAAATTTAATCTTTCGTATTTCATTTTTGATTTTTTTTAAATTTTTTGAGAGCAGCTGTGAACTTTTGAATACTTTTTTTTTTTAAAGAATAACTGTATATTTTGGAATTTTTTTTCCAAAAAATTTAACATTTGATTTTTTTTTTTCATTAAAAAAAATCATTTTATGAGAATAGCATTAGATTTTTGATTTTTTTTTTTCCAAAAATTGTAATACTTGAAATTCAATCTTAAAATGTTTTTCCAAAAAACTTAATTCTTTCATTTTTATTCTTACAAATTTTAATTTTCAATATTTTTTCCAAAGAGAAAGCACCCCTCAAAATATAATCCTGCGAAAGCCCCTGAAGTTGTCTTATTTTTTTTTTCAAATCCTATGATATTGGTGTCACATTGTATTTATTAATGCTTATTAGTATTTTGTATAATTATTTGTTTTTACGAATCTACCGGATGTTGATGTTATTTTTGTTGTTTATCCCCGTTTAGTTCTCAGTAACCAACCCAAAAGTGAAGGGGTCAGTTTTATGAAAACGACGTCTTAGTATTTATAGCAACATAACTTTGTATTGATATTGTCTTCCAAAAAATGAGGTTCTAGTCCCCTTCACCTCTTGTAGCACCTATCTTCATAGATACTTTCTTACTTAGTTGCATAATTTTGTAGTTGTGAATTTTTTATGTAATTAAAGCTAAATGGTTAAAAATTACTCGCATTATTAAAATATTTGGATCCCAAGTTGAATTGCCCGTGTCAACTTGGTTCTTAAAAAATACCCGAAACCTATCCCTACTTATAACTATTTATTTAATTGTCAAATTGCAATGAAATTTGAAGGACAATAAATATGATATATTTTAAGTAAAGTTTAATATAGAAGTTGTGTTTTTTACTCGATCAAAGTCTCGACTCTGTTCCTAAATCTGGCACGAGCCTTAATGATATTTCACTTACTAATTGGTAATTGTTCTGATGTATTTTAATATTTGGATGAGGTGTGATAGTAGTCTTTACCCAGTTTCCATCAGAAATAAGCTAAGTTGCATTCTTTTAAGAGTGGACCCAATAAGTTTGAGATACATTAGGAGTTTCTTGCTACTTTTGGTCAGCTTTATGCTCAGCTTTTCTGGTTGTGTTTTTGGTCACAGCTAAGTCCATGGTATGTCTCATCATGGGATATGAAATAAGCATTATTTTTTGGTTCTAAAATACTGAGATGAAGTTTGAATTTCGCTTCCTTTTTACTTGAACCCTCTCAGTTTTTAATCCATCATTTTTCGAAACAGAGAAGACATACACTGCAACAATTTTAGCTATGTCTTTTTGACCCAAATGTTTTTCAATTGATCCTTAATTTTTTTTGTCTTTTTCAAAGCTCCTCTCTCCTTTTTCGTCAGATTTTGCTATAACTTTTGTACACGAAGAATTATTGTAAATTTAAGAATTCAATTAGTAATCGTAGATTACTAGATGACAGATTAGAGAGGGAGGGAGGGAGGGGGCATGTATGCAATTACTCCCTGCAATATTGCAAGTGCAAGAACTATTCGGGCAATTAATTTGCTATACTGTTTTAACTTAATATGTAATAAGACGTCATATTTTGTCCATAATGCAGGGTTAATTTATAAAAAGTAAAGTTTAGTAATTAGAGATGTATCAGTTCCAAAATTATAAAATCCGGTCCTTCCTAAATCTTAAGGACAGCCCGAATTTAACTCTAATTTTAAGAACCGATACAACCATAATAAATTGTATTAGAATGGGTTTATTATAGTTTGTAGAGCCTTGAAACTCGACATAAAATAGCTTCAACTAGCAACATGTGCCCATAACACGAACTGCATTTTATTTAAAAGGTGACGTCAATTGGGTCGGATGCCAAAGTTTTTACCGAACTCAATATATAACTCTGAATATGTTGAATTCCGGTGTTCTACTATGTTACATCTGGGCATTAATCACCAGAAGTCCAGAGGTGAATAGACCTCCTATAATTTACTCAAATGTAGTATTTATCGATCTATTAATACCTAAACATCCCTAATCAATCTAACCATACGGCATTGAACATACTAAATTTGTATCTATTAGTATTGAGACTCGGTCCAAGACTGATATTTTTCTAAACCTGTGTGAACCAATATTTCGGTACGGTCCAGGGTCTCAAACCGTAGACCGATAGCAGGGAAATGAAAAAATTCAAAATCCAAATCTGTTCACAAAAAATTAAACTCAATGGAAAAATATTTCAAATAAAAAAATTCATGGAATTTTTTTTGAAATATTTATATATATTAACAAAAAAATATGTAGAAATTCACAACTGTTCAAAAAAGAATTCTAATATTATATTTTCTTGAGAAAAATTTCAAAAATCTATAGCTATTCACAAAATACTATTTTTTGTAAAAAAAATTGAAAAATTAAATTAAATTTTCTAGTAAAAGCAATTATTCCTTTTTTTTTTGGGGGGAGTCCGATCAAATCTCAATTTTTCTTTTGATCAGATTGAATTTGGACCGAATATCTCAATTCTTACAAAAGTGTTAAGACAGTCCCATAGTTATCTAGGAATTCCAGACCGAAATCCAACACGAGTACCAACTCGTAGATTATTGGTGTGGCCTTAAGTGCAATAGGAGGAGATGCTGCTTACGTCACAACTTTACTCTTTTACATATTACTCTCGTTAAAAAAGTATTATTATTTGTGTAATTTATTCACAACTTGCTATTTTGGCGACATTTAAATAGATAAACACGGATAGTAGTATATAGTAATAATAATAAATTGAAGAATATACGTCAAAATGAAGAAGAGACAAGGGAAGAAAAGAAATAGGTAGTTGGAAAGAAAAGATTTTTTGAAGAAAATGGAAGCTGTTGTATGTACAATATACATTGTACCTATCTATCTAGACTTACTTCCCTTTCAAGTGTCGTTCTCGTAGTAAGTCTTTCAAATGAGTAGAATTTTGGCATTGATTCAACAACTACCCCCCCTCAACACTTCCCAGCAGCCGCGCCACCACCTTTAAGTAAATTCTCGCTCACCTCATACACATACAATAGCATATATTTAATTATATATACATATATATAGCATGTTAAAATTAACACGTGCACTTTTTTTATGTATTTTTTTAGGGTAATCATTTTCAAACTGCATTCATTAAATGTACTCTAAATGAATTAATAATGTCAAAGTTTGTAAAAAAAAAAGAAAAGAAAGAGACGTGGGGGGATAATCTCGGTAGATTTCTAGAAAAAATTACAAAAACTAATGGACTTTCTAACCTCATTGTCAAAGTAATAAAAAGTGATCACTTTGTTAAGTTCACATTGAATCTTACCAGAGATGAGGAAAAGTCATTATTCTGCCATGTTTACTAAGTGGAGACTTTGCTCACAAGTCCAATTGAATATTTTCATAGACTCGAGTTCAAGTCCTCAGAAAGTAAAACTTGAAAGGGGTCTCTGTATTATCCGTGTTACCAATTCTTTTTCCAAACATAAGCAATTATTATGTAATAATTAATAGGGAATTCTTCATAGCACCATACTAAGCTTTTCTTGTGAGCTGTCAATGTGTCTGATTCTTTTCCCTCTATCAGTGTTTTGAACGTTGATTGGTTGAGTTTGAATTAGTTGTGAACAATTATTATGGAACATAAAACCCACAGTTGGAAAGAATTGGCTAACAAACAATTGATTTTTGCCCTTATTTTCTCACTTTCTGTGCGTATGAAAGGTTGTATGATATAATAAAGGAAAGAACGTGTTAGAGACATAGATATAAGAAACATAAAGAAGTTGAAACCGTCGTAGTTGACCAAAACATTCAAATTACATTCGTAACAAACAGCATATTCAAATCTCTATGTATTTGACTGTATTTGATATTTAAATCTATTTTCCTTCATGTATGTAAATCTTCAGTAGCTAGAGAAACATGGTATGATTTGGAGAGATTGATGTATAAATAACTATAGTTTCTTTTGTTTCCCTCAACTAATTTCCGGCTTCAAAAAAGTTCCCTTGCTTTTGCACAGACTAATGTATTTTGCTTCTATGGTTAAGATCATTCAAATTCAGCCAATTAACATTTAGAACACTGATAATTTAAAAAGAAGGGAGAAAATCGAGAGCTATTAACAAAATACAGCGTAGATATTTATGTTAATGATATATTTGAATCAAACATGTCAAAAGGAAGAGTTTGTTTACTTTTTCCTCTCATCTTGTTTATGTATTTTTGCATAACCCCTTCAAAGAGTGGAGTGCCTATCTGGGAATCAGAGCTACGAATGTTGTATCTAGTACCCATCTACTAGATAGTTCTTCTTCTTCTAATACATACCTACATACAAATACTACTGCACCTTCCAGTATGTATGTAAGCTTCTTTTCTGCTTCTTCCCCTGTCGTGTCTTTCCCCGGCTTTTTAAAAAAATTCCCCTTTTTCCACTTATTTAGAGGTGTGTTTTTTTCCTTTTCTCAAAATATTTAGTTCCCCGTCGACAAACACTGCGGAAATAACATCATCTCAAACAAAAAATAAAGATAAAATACAAAATCACACCGTGCTCCTTCCTCTTGCTTTCATATCTAGTGCTGCTTTTACTCATTTGTATTGGTTTGTTATAAATACATACATCATTATTAGTGTGGCTGAGAAGTCCTTGCGAAGATTTGTTGTAGGTTCAGGTAATGTCTACTTTTATTCTTCTCCTTTTTTTTACCATACTTTTCCTTACTAAAAAAAAGCAACATCAATGAGTAGTAATAAGAGTTCAATACCTTCTAAATAATATATAGACGAATGTAGGCCTTGAAAGGAAATCTTTCTTATTATTATTAAAATAAAAAGATGGAAAGAGAGAGCTAATGAATTTGCAAGGAAGTATAAAATGGCGGAAAATGGGGGCAAAAACAACTGTCTATGTATTTTGTTGGGTCAAACGTCTTATAAGCTATATACATTATACAACATCCAATCAATACTGTATATACATACACCACTTGCTCAGTCAACAATTCGTGTCGCTATTTTTAACAGAGAGAGAGTCATTGATGCGGGTAACAATTTCTGAGTGGTGAATGTCGTTTTGTTTGACTTTGCTTCTCTTGTAAAACATACTTACCTAATTTTTGTCATTAGTATAACTCCCTATAGGCAACTTTTCTGGTCATTTGTCCCTTGACTATACATTGTTTGTAATAGTCATCCTCATTTAACTCAAAGAATAATACCTTTTAATTTTAGTAGTTGTTCAATAGAATCTCTTTTAATTTAATACAAACTACTGCACAGCACATCAATTTGAGTTGACATTAAAGACAAGACACATTGCATTTAATGTCGTCTGAAGGAATTGTCTGTGAGAGGTTCTTTGACTAATTCTCTGGCTATATACATATACAAATATGGAGACAGCCAAAAGATACCTGCTTTAGAAATAGGGGGGAAAGATGAAAAGGCCCATGGCTCTATGGGACAGTTGTGCAAATAATAATTGATATTTTGATGACTCTCTTTTCATAATCTATTCAAATGTACACATAATATCTATGTAATCTTTGGCATACTTGACATTCCTTGAAACATATCTAACCTCGAACCCTAGACAGATAGATATTTTGAAACAATGTGTTCCCATAAATTAATTGTCCATAACAAAAACAAAAAATAATAGTAAGATGATTATATTTATATAATATGCACTCAAATAAAATTGATTCATTGATTTTATCTCAAGTCTCTCATAGGTTTTTTTGCCTTTCACTTATTCCCCTACATCTCGTTGCTATATATTTTGATACTTAGTGATGGGAAAATCAACTCATTTTACTCACTCGGCTCTTTAACTCTCGTTTACAAAAAAATACGACTCTTTGAGAGTCGTTCTTTCTTTAATAAATAAATAGTCCTGCATTGAGCATAGCATTACTCCAAATTCTCTGTTTGGAGTATAGTTCTAAATTCCTAAAATAAAAAATCTGATAAAAATTTAAAATTCCAACTATTATCAAATTTATAACTATTTACAGGTAACTATGAGTATATGTTGGACCTATAAATAGTGTTATGCCAGTCCTTGTTTATTTGGTCCAATCCAGTCTTAGGAACTTCGGACTGTGGGTACTTAAACTGATTAAAAAAAGAAGAAATAAAGTTGACTATCAAGAAGGGAACTTTATAAGTATTATGACTGACATGCAGGACTGAACTGAGTGAGACGGGGCTTCAGTATTCAGTCCTAAATATGGACTCACATAACACTACATATACAATCCTTCTTAAGATATTGTTTCGTTTTTATAATTTATAATTGATCTAAGACCTCTGTTGGCATTGACTAATACCGACTTTCCGAAGGGCTATAGTCCATAGTCCATTCTGACTGTCAGTAAGTATTTGCCCAGTTTGAATTGAATTGAGACTCTTGATTCATTTTATGGACACATTAGCCTTACTCTTTTTTATATGAGACTTTCATAAATGACCCATCCCTAATACACATATATTTATATACAAGTGACTTCTCAAAGATAGGTTGAAATAGTACCTACAAAAAAGGTATTGAGGATGAATAGAAAAAGAAGATTAAAGTATTTTATGAATGCATGTCATCACAATTATCGTGAGCCTGCTAAATTATTATATAAGAGAACATTTATCATATTCATGCAATATTAGTATCCATGTACATACACATGTTTTAAATCTATTTACAATGTATGTACATAGATTTGTAGTTTTTTTATGTTCTAGCCTCTCCGTCTCGTCATTCTCCTTCCGTAGTTCATTGTAAAAAGAAATAAAAAAAAGTGTTGATGTATTAATTTCTTTCTTACTTACAAATCTTGTAAATAATTATTATATAATTAAAGTTTTCATTGTTTGGGAAATATTTTCTAGATACATACCTTTTAATAGGGATTGTTTACCGTCCCAAATTTTTAGAACTCCCTCTAGTAGAGGTCATTCCACGACAAATCGATCACTCGTCTGACAGCACCATCTCAGATTTTTTTGAAATTTTGCATACAGCTAAACTTTGAATAGAAACTCAGAAATCTAAAATTTTAGTCTTCTTTGACATCCATCCCCGGAGTTAGAGGCTCCTAAAGTTCCAGCCTCGAGGCCAGCACCCATTTTTTTAAACAGCTATTTCTCTTGTATTTTTAATAATATTTATCTACTTTTAACGTGATTGGGTAAATATTTAGACATTTATTATTATGTATTCATTTTTTTACCCGATGAAATATCTCTTTGACCTTGAGGTCACAAGGTCAAACCTTTGACCTTAAAAATTTCAAATATGTTATAGTTCAATTTTTCTCAAATTTTCATGAAATGGCTGTCAGTATACATTAAATAATTTTAAAAAGCTTTGGGTCTGCATTCAAATTTGGGTTAACGCTATAAGAGAAATTCTAAGATATTTAGAGATAAAAAACTTGGTCAAAATATTAAAAAGGGAATTATTTTGCGATACAAACTTACACTCATTTCTATATATTTTTAAGTTCCAGATATTATAGATATGGTACAATACAATGACCTTAAGTTTTTATACATATATAGGGTATTATTAGTCTAAACTGCTACTAATTTTAGTAATTAGTTCAAAAAATAAAGTTTATTAAGCAAATTTACACTTTCAATCAAATACAGACTATTGAAAAGATAAATTTCTAAATTTTTTTTATATTAAAAATTCATAAATTATTTATAATGGCAGACAATAATATTTTTTTCCTACAGCAGCTGTATTTTATATATAATTTTTTGACTATTTTTTTATTTTTTACTATTGGTACATCAGAAGTAGTAAAAAAATTCACTCGAAGGGAAAATTTCGACACAGGGATAAATGAGTGTAACTTTAGAGATTTTTAAGTAATGTGATGGCCCTCTCTTGCGTATCGCTAAAGAGTACAAATTCTTGAGCACTACAATTGGAATATGCAAAATTGATATACTTAATATTTTCATCACAAAATTTATAAAATTCCATATTAGGCAAAATTGTTTATGTGTTATTTCCTTCTTAACAACGCTGTAGACTTGCTTTACTCATTAACGGTTTAATTGTATCTCCTAAAACATCACATGGTCCTAATCTGTGACTTGTTGCAAAAAACTTCCATTCTGCTGAGATTCCAAAATCTTTTTTGTGGTAGCAAAGGCTTAAGAAGTTCTTACAATTCTTATATTGTTTCTTTAACAAATTGGATAAATTTTTGATATATAAATGGACGCTCACAGCATCACTCAGATATCACTACAAAGTTAACATGTTTTAAGCTGATTTTTTGCTTAAAATATCTTACGAAAGGGTAAAGTGTTACCATAGAATTATTCCAATGAAAATTTTGCCTTGTCCATCCAAGGTTCGTCATAATTACTTACCTTGGAAGAATTTAAGTCCATTGTGTCGTTTTCAATGACAGTATCATTTTGGTTAGGTTTTTCGTTTTTTAGCTTCTCCTTTTCATGTATGGGAAATAATTCTGGATGTTAACGACGATTTTTTCACAAGTTCCTCAGGAACTAATCGAATATTTATCCTGATCCGTGTTTTATGATTATTAAATAGATCATTAAAAACTTTAAATTCATTTAAATAGCTGCCACACTAATGTTCCATTTTGAAAATGATTTGGTACATGTATTATTTTCACTAATGTTATAGTAAAGTAGATTTCCCAATTTAATTATGTATAGGGTGGTCCAGATAAATGGGAAACATCTTTAAAGGCGTATATAGAATGAACAAGATCCGGTAGAACCATATTTTTATTTCATTTGAAAGTTACATTTAATAACATTCAATCATTCATAATGAAATCCTCGGCCACACAGCGCCAGAAGCTTTGGCAGGCCTAGGCGACTACAGGAGGGATTCAGCTTTTCCATTATACGGGTAAATGATTTTTTCAGGGACTCCACAGACGAATGATACTTGGCACAGGCCTCATTCTCGATGGATCAAAATCGCATGAAGGTGCAGGCTGTTTGCAGGCTAAAAATGCAGGCTCTAAAAGTGAGGACATTTTGCGACCAAGACATTCTACACTTTTTGGCCTTGTGGACTGGTACACTGTCTTGTTAGGGAGTAATTTCTTCCTTGAGATACTCCATCTATCCAGGGAATGTCAATTAAAAGTGCAAAACCAGAACTTGTACAATGTTAATGCAGAATACACATGAAGTCGCCTGGGCCTAACCTAGCCGAAGCGTTAAATGTAGCTTTAAAATAATACAAAAATATTGATTCTACCCATCCAGTTCGTTTGTTATAAGTCTATAATATTTTGTCAATTTATCTGGACCATCCTGTATATAATTTACTAAAATTTTATTATATTCAAAGCAACGAGAATTGTTTCCCGTTATTCTTAATTTAGGGATGGCTCTCCAGTATTTCAATAAAATTAAGTACAATATTTTACATGAAGTCATCTTTATTATTACTGGGATTTAAAGTTTTTGAATATGAGTTTAAAGCAAATGAAGAATAGTACTTACAAAATGATTACTTGACTTCAAATATAACATCAATCGACAGGAGTAGCAAATTTTGAGGTCTTATCTCGGAGGTGGGTTGCTCAGATTTAAAACATAGTGTTTCTTAAACTTACTGTCATGATAAATACGTGAGAAATGTCATGAGTTACGTGAGAGCTTGTCATTGGGTGAAAATGCCAGAATATTATACCAATTACGCGAGACTTGAGAGCCCTGTTAAAATATCTATCATTCTTATAAATAGTGATGAAAATCTTGTATATTTTTTAGCTGCCCCACTTTTTTCGAATTGAACTTCTTTTTCTATTCAAAATTGCATTAAACATTCGTGAGAGTCATCTTGTGGATTCGTTGCGGAGTTAAAAATGTAATTCCTTATTGGATTCAGAGTAGAATTGAGGATCGACATCAGAGAAATTCTTACCAATGTCCTTGTTTATTCTCTTCTCCCTTTCCTCCTTAGTCACAGCTGATCTAATGAAACGTCATCACAAATAACGTCCTCTCCAATTACCATATTGGTTTTCAGTTTCTTTTTTTAAACATCACCAAGATTCACACGATTTTCATCATTACTTATAAACATTCTAGATGTATTACATATTTAGCACACATTGCTCTATCGAACGACTTTTACGTCCAATTTAACACACTCTAAAGATTTAGGGACTGCGTCATCCACATACTTTTAAAATCAACCAAAAAATATATTTTTTTTGTCAATATTAAAAAAAACTATCGAAAAGTGTGAAAAAAGAAATAATGATATTATAACCCGGTTTTTAATGCATGACTCATCTACTAGATTACATATGTATGTATATAGGTACAACTTGAATCGCTTTAAAGCTTGAGCAATAAATTGTAGTGTAATGAAATTACATACATATAACATAAATGCATATGATATTCATATTTTCAAAATAATAAAACGTGCTTATAAAAATATGAGTTTAAACTAAGTAGACCAAGTCATATTCCCATTAACCTATAAACATACACGTTAGTTAATGTGATATACGTATACATGAATTTGTAATAAAAGGTCATTAATACGAGGGTTAATGACAGATAAACTTATGAATAAATATAAGTACATTTTACTTAGATACAAAAGTGTGATTGAAGTCATCATACAATAATATACATAACCTTAACTTAAAACGGGCTTGTCATTGCAAATAAGTACATATTAATAATGCGTTGGTTTACTCTTTTCTTGCCTCTTTTGCAGTCTCTAATTTGTTTTATCTGTAGTTTAAATAAAATAGAAAACTTGACAGAAAAAAATATTATTTAATTTTTTTTTGCCCTGAATACAAGAACAGCCTATTTAATTGAAATTAAAAAGTTTGTTTACAAAATTACCCTTAAAATATTTCACTTATAATGAAAATAGCATTCTCTTTTGGAGTGACGTAACGTTTTTAAATAGAACCTTATATTCCTTATCCTACTACTTATATAACACATTCCCAGAAATGGCTGAATCTATCCCTTCAACCGTAACGTTCAAAATTAGTTTCCAAAAACAGTTTCTCACATCAAATTCAGGGTTACTTTTCTTTGAAAAAAAAGGCCGCAAAATTTTACGTGTCGTATATAATCATTGATGCATAAAACATGTCTTGTCCCTATGCAAAAATAAAAGAAACGAAGAATGAACGTGCTTACCCCCACAATTTGAAGAATGGTTGGAAAGAGGGAAGCTTAGTTGTCATGACGTTTTATTTGACTAGCTGCAAGGAGCCGTGAGAGAAAGAAAATAAACACAAATCCCACTCTTTATATAGCGAGGACATATAGGCTGGAATTACAACAATGTCCATCCTCAATTCTACATCAAGTCCAGCAAATAAATCATTGTTACTCTCCGTCTTTCATGAGCACACGCAATAGTTATTATTGTATTCATAGATGTTCAGTCTTTTAAATCAGTCAATGCTTAAATAATAATGGAAGAGCTCTGTAAAGTAAAAATGTCTGCTCAGATTGCCAACTAGAAAAGCTGATTCCTCTTTCTAGGACATATTTTATGCTCCTATCTACATAAGTATGAGGGAAAAGTAGATTTGCTTGAGTTTTTTTGCCCATTGTGTGAGGTTTGAGAGCCTTGAAATGAGGCCAATTTGTTTAGTAACAAATATGACATTTTAAGCGTTTAAAAAACTTAAATACAAAGTGATGATGGAGCTGATTTTTTTTTTTAAATCGTGGTTAAGAAATACCTCTGGGTCCTGAGGGCTAGAAGTTAAGAAACTCATCACTAAAATATACATGTATGCATGTATATGGAAGTATCTGCGAATAAATATAATCTACATAGAAAAAAAGAGGGTAAAGTTTTTGTGTGTAAAAATGCGCATAGCTTTGAAATGTGATGGAATTTTATGGTCATATTTGAATTCAATCTAAACTTTCTTATTTTATTGATCTCATCAAAACAATTGTTACATTTATATATAATCGATCAAACTCTGTCTGACAACCCATACAAATTTAACTCCATCCATTTTATTTTGTAATATTTTGAACTGAAACCTTTTATACTATAGAACAGTGATTTGCAGCTTTTCATCACTGGAAAGCCATATAACATTTGTTAATATATTTCGAGATATAAAATTTAGTGCACTAAATGTATTATTTATGTAATCTCTAGAATAGCCCTTGACGATACACCGTGAAGCATACGTAATCGTACTAAGAAGAACTTATTTAGAAAAAGGATGTAAGAGCACCAATATGTAAAAAAAAAAACCAGAAAATCGATGAACATGTTGATTCCCGGATCAGACACAAAAATTATTGTACTAGTCCCTATTTATTCGGTCCAGCCCACTCCATTCCAGTCTTAGGATCAGTCCTATTATTCCTTGGGGCTGGTCTTTAAGACCGTCAATCTTTCAGACTCTCAGTACTAGAACTGATTAAAAAAAAAAAAAAAAAAGTTGAGTGACGTCATCAACGACCAAACTTTATAAGTTTTTAGGACTGAACTTAACGGGACTGCAGCCTTCAGTCCTAAATAAGGGCTGCCATAATACTAGTCACGAAGTTTCATGTATTATATCCATACTATAGAGATAGTTGAATAAATAACTTAGAATTTATATATTTTATTGATTTAAAACATCAAATAGTATAGAAATAAACACATCATTTAGTTGCGCTTGTGTTTATAAAACACTAGCCTATATGTACAAAAGTAAATTTATATACGTACGTACCTATGTACATATCCAAAGAAATCGGTATTAGATTTCAAAGAACTTTTATTCAAGGTTAAACCCACATTGTACGTACATACCCTATATAATATGCTAACACATTTATACTCCAAAGATACGCTTAAAGTTAATAATATGTAACCTGAGATGCCTCATAAATTTAGTCCCAATTACACCCCCTAATTCTTTGAAACTCGGGTCCTTTGTTGTAATATCTAAGTTATAAAAAAATGAAATCTTTACACCAGTTTCTACAGACTATTGGTTCTCAAACTTTATAGAGCGTGACCGTTCTGCATGCAAAATATGACTAATATGGACAGAAAATAGTAGATAGCTCTGAGGAACACAGTTTGAGAACCACTACTTTAGACTATAAACGTTTACAAGATATAAATATGTACTGTTTGTAGGCGTCATAAATGAATTCACTTAATTTCAATGGATGGAAATCTTACAAAAGACTAATTGAAAAAACATTTATGATGTACAATACATTAGATTGTCTCAAGGCTTATAAAGCAAATAGTTCTCCTCATAATCTAACATCCATCCCCCCTATTGTTTTCTATTTGATCTCACCTACACAAATATAATGTTTCCCTCCGAGAACCAGGATAACATGTACCAACTTAAGCATAAAATTTTAACTTGAGTCTGGGGGAGATTGGGGCATTTCATAGTTAAATGCAAATTACAGAAAAAATACTTATTACAAGAGGTATTTAATTAATTAGCCTTTTATTAAATATATGTAAATCTATAGTGTAAAAGTTTAGTACGTATAACTATTCGAATCATCTTCTAATAATTGAACGTAAAGAGTTTAAACTGTTTAAGAGTCGCCTATTCATAGTGAGGATAATCCAAGAAGACTTTAATTTTTAAAAACTGTTCAATTATATTGGAAAATATATTTGAATAAGTATATTTTAAAGAAATTGAGGTTGTATCAATAAATTAATTACTTATAATCTTCGAAAGAGAGAAACTTATTGTTTGATTTTAACTTAAAAATAGGGATTATACATTTTTCAAATTACTTTTATTTCTGTGGAACTCCAATTGTTAGTATGAATATTCGCTCAAACTACTTCATTGTATTCCTTGAGTTGAGGAACGTGCGTATAATTAATACGCAGTTCATAATTAATATATGTATGTACATTGTTTTTAATAGAAAATTAAGCATAGCTTGCATTAAAGTTATTTATGATTTTGACCTTTGAAAATTTGATAGTCCAATTCCCATAATACATATTTATGATCATATTTTTTTTTCTTTTTTTGCAATTATATTTTTAAAATATTACTTATAAGCCTAATTGATTGAACTCGTGCATTAGTCAAATGAATATTGGATCTAGAAAATTATATCGTGGTCGTTTGAGCTATACTAGGTATTTAGATATTCAATAGTACTATCAACTGTGTGACGTTCATTTTTCTTTGAGGAAGGGGGGTACTTTTTGAAGTTTTGACAGAATGTATGTTTTATTGACTTTTAATTTTTTGACAAAAAAAATGGGTTCTTTTCAAAAAAAAATATATTATTAAGAACCAAATCAACCCGCGGCTATTATAGGTAATACAATTAATCTAAATACTTTTAAGGTTATTATTGTTCTGACTGATAAATATGGATATGATTCAAACAGTAGGTTCATACTTTGTTTTTAAACTATGTTGTCTGTTGAGCGAATCATAAGGAATAAATGTATTCGGATGCTATAAATGCAATTTTTCTATCTGTTTAAGAAACTATACTCCTGCAAATTATCACTCATAAAAAAAGAGAATTGATAGAAAAAGAAATGATTCCAAATAGTTAGTACATCCATCGCTCATTTTATAAATTACATTATATTCGATTATTTCTTAGTTGTGTTTCTTATATTTTTCAATATATGTAGAATTGAAATCTACATTTTAATTCAATATAGTCAAATAACTTATATTATTTCCCTCTGGGTTGAACTTTATAGGGTTGATATGTCCTTTAAGCCATCTATTTACATAAAATGCACTCTAAATTTTATATTCATCTCTTAATGAGAGATGTAGGGGATGCACATTGTCTAACCACATATTTTAAAGGTCGAACCTCAAGAAAAACTACATTTTCATCCTTTTCTACGTTTTAGACTCTTATTTTTACATACAAAAATAGGCTCAGAGGATAATGAGGAACATTCTCTCTACATGAAACTGTTGCTATGTCAATTATGAGATTATACAAGCATGTTTTTTTCTTCAATTCATTCACAATGTAATCCTCAAAATCCTTTTTGGAGATTCCGCATATTAACGGATTATATATCTATTTTAAAATAATTTAACATTATATGTTGTAGATGTAATACATATGTAAGTAATTTTTTCCTTCATTAGTCCCACACCAGGTTACAAAAAGTATTTGTTAGGGCTAAAACTTTGAATTGGTCATAAATATATTTTTAGCTACATCTTACTAAAGGAATGTATTTATCTGATGTAATGGTAAAGATGTAAGTAAACAAAGTTAATATACAGCTGATGAATAGGTGTCATGGGAATATACAAATATTTTTCAAGTATACGCAATGTCATACTTATGTATTACTGATTTAGAGCATTGAATAGTTTATTAATAAATGTATGATTCAAAAGAAACGGCTATCTCCTTATTCCGAATTCAATTCTCATTCGATTTTTTTTCTGATCTGTACTGATTAAGTATAATAAGTAGAGATGAGTTTTGTGTAAGAGTGCGAGTAGAAGACATTTGGTACATCTGAGTTATTATCTCTGTTAATATTAGCTGCCTGTTATATGATTTGGGAGGGGGAGAAAAATGAATTACTGCTATAAAGAGGAGACCTCTCCTTCTTTAAAACAGCATTAGTGCAGAGATAATATTATAATTGTATTTACATTCATTTTATTATTCATTTTAAAATCAATTTACACCAAAGATAGGTGGGAATTCTTCTTTTGAGAAGGAGATGTTAACACACAACAACTTATTAAATAATGAAAAAAATAAGAAAGAGCACACCATCATATCCTTTTCAAATTGCTATACTTTTTTTATTTCTTTTCACAAATATAAGTAAACATTATATAGAGTACTTACTTTACTTCATCTGATCTGGGAATCCTCTTTAAAATCCATATAGTTACATGAATGATATATTTCTTCTCTAGGAACGACTGAGACGCAATTATTACGTTCAAAAGAATAATTTCTCCCAAGCACGTTGTCCATTGAGCTACGTTATTCCATTTTAATATAATGTAGGTACACATTGTCGGTTCTTTTTATCGATGAAAGGTTATACGTCTTTTAGAGTATGTTATGGGGAAAATTCTTTAAAAACTTTTGAAAGATTGTTTATTCTTCCAAATTTAGCATTTTTTTTAAATAACTTTTTTCGAAAAACAAAAAATCTTTCAAAAGTTTTTAAGTTTTTTCTTCTAAATTTTTTTTTCCCCCCCCCATTTCTTTCAATAGTAGAAAATCTCGGAGCACACCAAAAGAAGACGTTTAACCTTTTTATGTAATCACTTCATTTGTTTCTATGAACGATTTGTATGCATATTTTTTTAACTAATTGAAAATGACATATCTATTACATACTTTAGTAATAAGATCATACACTTTCTTTACGTAACGAGTACTTTTCTATCAATGTTACCTTTCTTTGAAAAAATGTAACAATGTATTCATTATTACATCTTTATCTTTTGGCAACCAATTATTTATTTTCTTACAAGAATTTGTCATGGGAAATTTATGACTTATGAATTGTTTTTTTCATATATTTAAAAATATTTTTTAGTCATCTATATATATATAACACTAACGAGAGTACCCGATAATGCTGGAAGCTATTATCCATCGACAATCGGCAAACACCAACAGACAAAATTAGCTTTATTTACATTGAATATATGTACTCCCTTTTTTTTATATATATATATGACACGCTAAGCTTTAGCTACACACGCCCGTTGATAAATCTAATCTAAAGTCACATTTATTATTTTGTGATTCCCTTTTATTTATTTTTAATAAGACGCGCTAAGCTATAGCCACACACGCTCGTTATTAGATATGAGTCTTCTGCAGACAATCAAACAAACTTTGCTTCATTAATATAGATATATAACCTCCACTGGGATGAGACCATTATAATTTTTAAAAAAAAACAATCTTGACCGGTTACAAGACATTTTTTTTTATCTACAACTCATTTTTAAGAATTAGAAATTTCGATTTGAAGGCCATGTAAACGTATGTAAGCAAGTTTTTGGGCATTTTTGCACACACACACCTCCACCTATTTGTGCTTCGTACATTAATGAGCATACTTTATTTTAGCTTGTGTTTGCAATTTCAAAACCCCTCTGCCCCCCTCCTACTTTGTGCACACCCCCTAGGAAATGAATTTCTCTCCACCATCACCTGAACTGAAATAACGGGGGAGATGCCAACCCCCACCCCTAATGTTGTTAAATTTGTCGAAAAGACAACTTTTTGAAGAAAAATAACGTAATGTAAGTCTTCAAAATTTGCATTGATTTTTTGTTACAAATTAAAAATATTCACTGTTATAGAATATATCTTGTCTAAAAAAGGGTTATCTGTCAACAAACTCCTAGTAAATCTAGAAAAATCCCTTCAACCATAAACTGTGATAAAATTCAATCTTTGGCCGTGTCTAAGCACTTAATATACGCATATGTTAGTCAGTATTTATAAAACAAGGCTACATATTATAGTGATTAATATAAGTTTGGAGTAGAATCATGGAATAAATATAACCGATAGACTTGATTCATGAAGCAGAAATAAATACACTTGTCCATCAAAAAGGAAGACAAAGAGTTTTTCTTAGAATTAATGAAAAAGTAGTGAGCCAAATGAGTTGATAACCATGTATGTCATAATATACATACTAAAAATTAAATTAGTTATGGATTCGTGTATTACTCAAACTCGAAAAAAAAAACTCAACTTTACTTCAGTCTTTTTTTTTTCGATCTTTCCTCAGATATTTTTTTGAGAAATGAAACTCAACTTAAACTAGAAATATATAATCAAAACTTGCCAAATTTATAGTACCACTCAAAAAAACAGTAAAAAATAAAGAGGCCTATTTCTTTTTAAAAGACGAGTTAAAGAAATAAAAAATATTGGATATGTAGAAATTCTCAAAAAAAAAATGAACTTGAGCGAACATTTCAAATTGGTACATTGAACTGGATTAGTCGATACTTTGTACTCGAACCCAACACTAATAAAAATATATACCCTAAGTTTATAAATCATATGGATTTACTATTTTCCAGGACAATTTTTTACATCGTGTCAAACAATTTCCTTATAAATTCATAGAAAAAATCCAATTTTCTGTCAGAAACTAAGTGGAAAATGGACTTTAAAGAAAAAATATATATGTAAACAATGAGATCCTGAAAAATTATCTCCGTATATATTTGAAAATAAATCAAAATTTAACAGAATATTGAGCCTTTTTTGTTGGAAATAATATTAGGTACGTTGAATATTATGTGAGACGTAACGTTAAATCCCAAAATATACTCTGGATTAAAGGAGTATTTTTGAAGAATAATTTATGTCAGCAAATAATTATCATTAATTCTCTTAGAGGCACTGCAAATTACACTAATTTAAGTATCAAAACTTACCGTCACAATTAAAGAATTATAAATTCAAAAAAAAATTATTTTAAGGATGAAAACTCTAAACCATAATTAATATTCATAGGTATCTATGGGGGCGTCCACAAAAGTGGGCTGGAGGGGCTGTTGCCCCCTCCCAAATATTAGAAAAAATCAAAAAAATTAAATTTTTGGTAAATGGCTATGGTTTTAAAAAACAAATTCCTAGAAATGTAATATTTGAATTTTTTATCCAAAATATTTAATATTTCTAATTAAATATTTGAATTTTTATTCTAAAAAATTTAATGTTTAAAATTTTTTTGTGAATAGCTATCGATTTTTGATTTTTTTTAAATTAAAATTTTAAGTTGTTTTTTATTTTTTTTTTAAATCCAAAAATCCTCAAAAAAAAAATACATATATAAATTGGATCTTCTTGATGTAAAATTGTCCAAGAAATTTGGATACAACCCCTATAACGGGCCAAAATATACCTATGAAATATTAGGATGTAAATATTTTTGGTGAATAAAAATGGAAGTTTCCCCTTCTTTTTTATTTTTCGTTCAAGATTATTTTTGCGTACTAACTCAGCACATCTATAGTAATAAAGCAATGTACTTCTGTCAGTATGAATGAATGAAAAACATTCACCTGGTACATAGTATATTGGGCTACCTGGTGTATATCATAAACATATTTGGATATAAGAAATAACAACATTGCCGTAGTAATGAACTATTGCAGGGGCGTCCGCAGGGTGGGCAGGAGGGGGTGTAGTCCTTGTGTTCTTATTAATCAGGGTGCACTGTTTATAATGATCTTTGTTGTAATAAATCATTTAAATATTTTTAAATTAATAAATAAGAATGGAGTCGCATTTGAATGAAATATAGACGCTTATATGTAAATATGTTTTGTATTGAACTTACTGGGGATATTTTTTTGTGAGCGTTCGATAGACTAAAGTACTCATCAGCCATCCCATCATATTAAACAAATCTCAAACTCTTATTATTATTCTTTCATCATTGAGGAGAGAATACGTCATATGAACTGATGTAAGTAATGAGTAGTTACGAGTGAGTAAGACTTAGGATTTTTCGGAGAGTTATCTTCTATACTATTAAAGCAAGATTTGTCATTTACCCGTGGCCTATTTACGACAAACAATGAGGAGTACTACCGATAGTATACTATAAAAACACGTTAATTGATCAAATTAGTATAATTTCATTCATGAATATTAATCAAAGTAATATTTTTATGGGTGCTCACTGCTAAGTGAGACTCTATTATGTAGACATAAAATAGAAAAATAGACATATCAAGGGCTTATTATCCATACAGCGTTCATAAGTAGGCGCATGTTTTATCTATCTTTATAAAGAGATCTCTGTGCGGGATTTGGAGTAAAGCACAGTGTGAAACATTATCTCATGTGCCTATTTATACTCATACAAAAAGTGACTAAAAAATCATTATATTATAATGTACAAAGTACATTTATCAATTTTAACATAAATATGTAAGCCTCTTAACATTTACATACTTTTGAAGAACATGAAAAGAGTCTGTTTAAAACTATAAAAATCTGTTTTAATTTGTAAGACTATCTATCTATCCATCCATCCCCTTTAGATATTTATATCTTCTCTCAATACATACATTATAGGTGCATTATATGTTATTATTACAACTTACATATTGTTGTACGTCAACATAAAAAAATCTTGAACAGACATCAAGAAAAGCAGAAAATCCCACATTATTATTATGATTATTTTTTATTTCAACCTATTAAATATAAGAGATAGATTGTAATTCATATCCGGGCCAGTAAGCTCATCACTCTTCTTGTATCTAACCCTATTTCCAAGGGGTAAACATTTCAAACTAATAAAGCTAACCCTCACATAATGAGTGTGAAATTAAGTACATTATGGCATTCACTAAACTAAACCTTCCTATATCCTTAATAAAAAGTTTAATTGCATCTGCAAAAGACTGTAAAATCCCTAAATAGGACATTTCATTTGGACCCTTACGCACTTGAGAATACCTAATAATCTTTTGCTCTAAGAACTTTTACTACTAAACAAACTCTGATAATTAAAAACATTCAACATTTTGATAGCAATCCATTTTATGAATATACATTCAGCCCTCATTTGCTTTAAACAATACGTAAAATCTCTCACTCGAACTATTTATTATATGATGAACCCCACAAATTTCTGATTGTTCCTAAGCGGTATTTATATATAGCAAAGTGTTCATCCCAGCTTGAACTGCTTCTATTTTTTATTATTTTAAAAACTTTATTTGATTTAAGGGACTTATATTATTGACCCCGATATATTCTTTCAAATAAAAGCCGTGATTTTTTTATTATTTTATTGTGACAATCAATCTTTGTAGGCTTAAGTCCAATTTACGATAGAAATGAAGCGTAATTCCACAAAGGATGCAAATATAATCCACACTCAATTTTAAGGAAAATCATTCTAGCTTACTTTTGTATTGACAAACTACATATTATTATAAATTTAAACATAGGATAAAATAAAAATTGTAACCTACATATTTTAAAATTAAGAAGAAAAAGTATACGCCTTACAAGTTAAAGTTTAATATAAATGTATGTATGTATTATGTAGGTATATAAATCATGAACAAAATCAAATATGTGAGCGTCTTGAGGCGAAGCATTCCCGAATAAAGGTCACATAATATTTAATCAAAGAAACAAACATGATTTTCTCTCTCGCAACTAAGAGTACTTATTAGTGTTGGGTTACAGTTTGAAAATCTTAGACTGCTCTGAGACCGTTACTCTGAAGTGACATCTGAACACACTTCAAAGAAAAATTCGTTCTCATTTAAAATTCGGTTTAATAAAGGGATACACGTATCCTTGGAATTTATTCTAAAATTTTGGGATATTGACGTTGCGTTAGGGATGATTTGTATCATAAAGTCGAAATCTTGGGATCTTATACATGCAAAAATAGTAGATTACATTCGTTTGATTATATTAATTATTATATCATCAAACTTTTTTATCTAAAAGGTTATTTGTTTTGTCGTTTTCAGAATTCTTTTACTTTTTGTCTGATTTTAACTAAGTCTAAATAATATATTAGAAAGAACGGTGGATAGATATTCAAATTGGTCACCTCATATAGCCTCAATAACCAAACTTGAACAGGGGAATGTTTATCAATGATACAAAGATAAGCTTAAAACACATAAAGAAAATGATTTTATACACTTATCAGCAAATATTATTGAAGATTTAGAATAATATTAAATATAACAGATTTAAAGGTGTATTAATATTCTATAAACTATTTTTATGTGGAATTTAGGGATATTATAAAATTTTGAGTGGTATCCCTGCTCTAAATTGATTCTTTAAGTAAATGTTGATGATGTCAGTTGTGTTTCAAAATTGTGAACTTCGACCTACAACAACGTCAAATGAAGTTAAATTATTTTCATGAACTTTATTGGTAATTCTTATAAATCAAGAGAGAAAATCGATGCATGGATTGATATCAAAAAAATCAGTCCACGGTATGAAAATAATTAAATTTCTGTTTGTAGCCTGAGATGAAAATATCGGGTCTACAAAAAATCCCTTAAGAATGAATTAAAAAAATCGGTCAGGGCCGTAGTCTCAACACCAGTATGCATGCATTCATGAATAGATAGATTGATACATACATATATATACTCGTACATAGGTTGGAGTAAGGCAGGCTTCATTATTTTTAAATCAAATTGTTGTGGGTTTTACTTAGTCAATTTATCATATTTATTTTTTTATTACCATAAGTATATAAAAAAAGTTGTATCATTTAAACATGAAGTATGTACACGTTTATGTTCTGAGTAGTCATTTATTTTGTACCTTTTCTACTTTCTTAGAGCTACTGTAATTTGTATAGGGTTAAATTCATGTGCAATGGGAGAGAGGTGGGGCCGTTGAGCGGATTGATTCCCCATTTTTTATTGGGTAAATTTTAAGGTGTAGTTATAACGATCGAGGACCCCGTTCCAGTCCTGTTCAGTCTCTCTAATCGGTCCTAAAATATAGTAAAATCATTTTTACCATCCATTAATATAATAAATAGCATACTCTATATTAATAAAGCAAAGTTTGTTAGTATGAATGAAAATAAGTCAGGCGGTACACTGTATATGATCCTTCCTGATGTATCTCATATACTCATACTGTATTTTGAAAAAATGAGTGTAATATACCGGAGCACTGTATAAAATGAATTAAATCTCACAAGCGTTTTGTTGAACTATTATAATAAAAAAAAAAGGGAAGTTGACTTTATAAAGTTTAAAAAAATTAACCTGACTTTAGATGAGGCTTAGCAATAATCCTGGCACATCAAATCATATTTAAGAAATTATTATTTTATTCTTGGTAAAAGAACATCTTAGTATTGATTAAGTGGCTACGTGTGAGTCTGCTCGTAAAAAATGAGAAGTAAAACAAAGAATTTACAGGGAAGTTATCTTGTCTATAATTAAAGCAAAGTTTGTATGTTCGTCACCGCCTAATAACTCTGGACAATGCTAGGTACTACCCCTAGTTCCGTAATAATGTAATGCATATCATAATTAAAAAAATAATTTTTTTTGTACAATATTCTTAATACATATCTGAGTTATATCTTAATTACTTTATCCAACATCAAAGTCACTAATAGAGTTGTACCAGTCCTTAATTATTTGGTCGAGTCCAGTTCAATCTTAGGAAAGGCCCTACCAATCCTTGGATCGGTCATATTAGCGTTTTACAAATTACCAAGATTCAATAAATAAGAATGAACATATTATTTTTCTTAAAACACTCTTGACATTCTTAGGCCCAAAACACAACACTGACTTATAAATACTCTGTTGATCGAAAATGACCTCTAAAAATGTTAAAAAGGTCAAAATCCTGGTGAGCGTGAAAACCAGAATTGCGATAATGTCATAAAAATATGCTAACTTTGAGAGGCGTCATATCTAATCACAAAGCAAGGCCGTAGGATAGGAACAAGGATCGAAGGAGGCGCCTCCCCCTTCCACAAAAATTCAATTATATCAGTTGCTATTGTATATCAAGTCTACGGTCATACCTCGACCAAAACATTATATCTATAGTATTAGTATTTGAGAACTACCATATTTTGGGTCGCCAATCTAAAAATTGCTATAACTATAGTCAAGTGCTTGTTTTTTGGATTTTTTTCAAAAAAAATCCAAACATGAAAAATTATTGAGAAAAATTTCATTCACAAAAAAAAAAAAAAATTGAACAAAATTACAAAACTCCATAACAATTTACAGAAAAATAAAAAATTTTGGCAAAAAATTTCAAATATTAAATTTTTTTGGAAAAAAAATCAAAAATCTTTGATGGGGGGCTACAGCCACTCTAGCCTAAACACTGCGGACTGATAGTGGTAAGTGTTGTATCAGTCCTTATTTATTCGATCCAGTCCAGTCTTAGAACGCGTTCTATCAGTACTTGATGATTGGTCCTTAATACTGTCGGTCCTTCGGACGTTCAATACTAGAACTGATTAAAAAAGAAAGAAATAAAATTGAGTGACGTCATCAAGAAGCAAACTTAATAAGTTATCAAGACTGAACGGGAATTGATTATGATCTTTTTGACATACATATATAATAATTTATCATTATTATGCAAGTGTCCCCTTTACTTTTAAAGAACGTTTCAGAACAACTGGTTTAATTGTTTAATAGTACGTATTTATAACAGACATAGCTTTGAAAAAGTTAAAATATACCTTAGAATTCACTTACAAAATATATGTCCCAATAGGAATTTTCAGAATTTAATTAGCGTGTATCAAAATATGTACCTTCTAAAATTTTACAATGCCACATAAATTATATAATATTAGCAAATTATATTTGAATGAATAAAGGAATACCAGTAAGGTTCACTTTTAGGTCAATCTTAATACAATACCAACATAGTAATATATGTGGATACATTTTATATCCAAACATTTACCCAAATATGTAGAATTGTATAAATGTTTCTCAAATGATTTTCCTTGCTGAATCAATCTCATTCTAACCTTGGAAATATTTGAAATTCAAGGTCAAATAACTTATTGAAATAATGTTTACTAATTTATCGAATAATTAAATATGTAAACAAATAGAAAGAAAAGGATATACAGATGCGTGAGTCAAAAAAAAAAAATCTTTTGAATTCCTTCCGACAAAAAATATATTTGTATGATTAAATATATATATACAATACATGATTATAATCAAAATAAATTAGTTGATATATTATTAGTAAAAGTGAGTAAATATGCCGTTTGCGACTTTTTGTTTCCTTCGCAGGATTTAGCTTGATAATTCAGTTAAAAGGGTGAATTCATAGAGGCGTCTTATTTAGTGATGGTGCCATGGGCATGAAGTAATATTTAATGCTCCTAGTGGACAAAAAAAATGTAGTCATGGCCACTACCATGTACAATATTAATCACTTAGTCTTAGTTTCGCTACTTTGTCTTAATTAACGCCTTAATGTTGGTAATACTTAGTTATAGATAATATATGTATAAAGCGACAAAAAAGGCTGTTAAAAGTTAATTTCCTTTTAAATAGAGTTGTTTTTTTTTTTTAACTAGTTTAAAGCTTATAAAAATTAACAAGTTAATTAACTTTAGAGTAATTTTTAAAAAGCTTAAATTTTGTCCACCTCCAATTGAACGATCCAGAAAAAAAATACAGACTCAAGTTACTACTAAAACGGAAGTCTAAGACAGCTAAAATTATAAAATATCGGAGATAACATAAAAGCAACATTTTCTACGACACTGAGAAAATATATTTTTTATCAATTTGATGTAGAATGACCGAGTTGAAAAGTTTAATAAAACAGATAGTTTCGACACACTGTTTATCTATATCATCGGAGAACTAACGATTACTTAAAGGCAGTTTTTTAGTATTTCAACTCAGGATAAAAAAATTAATTTAACTTTAACTAAGCAACTGAATCAAGTTAAGTTAAAATTAAGATAATGCAGTTTAAAAAAACCAACAAGTTAATTTTGATAAATTATAAATTAACTAGTTAAGTTGAAGTTAAAATAACGCTGTTTAAATTATTAACAAGTTAATTAACTTAACTTACTAACTTATCCAAGTTAAGTTAAGTTGCTTTCAATAGCCCAACTTTGCTGTTGTCCGGGTATTTATGCTATAATAATAAGCTTACAACAGTTGACGTGATCTTACAACACACTAACGTCCCTTAAGCCGTCTATAATTATCTATGGTAGGAGCAAAATATGAATATTATTATTAAGTTATTCGTAATTAATTATGCGTAAGATATATAGGCTGCAATTATTTCAATATAGATCCTCAATTCTACTCCTGAGTCCAACAAGGACTTATGGTTATTGCTCTCGAGAAACCCCTCGTTCATATTCACCTTCTTTCAAGGACACACATCCTTCATAGTGTGGCTACTTTTTCATTTTTCTTCAAAATGAAAAATAAGGATTTTAATATTTTTAAATATCACTTGAGAAAAGCAACTTTAATGACACTTTTGAAATTCAACAACTTAATATTAAAATTGAAAGTTCTCAAATTCCGCTAAATAACTTTAAGACTTTGGTTTGGTCGGAATTGAAAAATTATTTTTTCTAGAGTGCTTAATGGAATTTAATTTTACCCCTTCCCCCCCCTATACTATAAAATTATTATTCAATAATTGTTTACTGCTTAAAGTGAGCTAATTATAATTCAACCAATCCAATTTCAGAACACTGACTGAGAGCCGGGGAGCAGAAACATCCATAGCTAGGAAGAGAATACAAAGAATTTTTGTGTTAGTGAGGTAATGCCGTGCCCAATTCAGCCAAGATTAACATTCCTAATTATTAAGTATTGTATCAAATGAAATCAGGCCGGTTTTCCAACGAGTGGCAATGTAGATATTAATATTTTGAAATAAATAAGAATACAATAATTTTAATTGTTATTTTTAGAATAGGTATTTTGGTTTTTTATCTATTTTATATTTAAATTGATCTTTAATATGTGCTTTATGCCTACCATAAAACCGGACATTTCATTTATTTATATGTATAAAAAGCCCCTGAACAGGATTTGAAAAGAGTTACACTTGATCACGCAAACTTATTTTGAATTTATAATGAGATTCAATAAAATAAACCCCTAATTAGAGGGTAGAGATTTTGTTACCCCTGTTAGAAATATTGCAATAGTAAGATGATGCCCAGCCCACGCTCCATCTTCACTTGATCATAACCTTATTTGGCTTTGCAATGTAGATATTTTCAAGGAGAAGGGCAATTCAGTTTCTAGATTCAGCAATTACTCTCTGACGGTTGTCGCGAAGGCCACATGGTGTTAACACTAGCTGCAAGTCAATGATTTGGTGTCTTCGCCATGTTGTTTAGAACAAGGGTAATCTACTTGAATTATATATTTGCCAAATGTAGAACAATGATAAGCCTCTAAAAAAATTATTAATACCTATTCTAATACTACAAACCATAATCTGAGAGTAATGTAAACATTTTTTGATGGGCCACTAATTCTGAATCACCCAGTATATAAAACTATTGATGAACTAAAATGGTGTATTATTCTTAGAAGATGTATAAATATGTAGAGAGTGGGATCGCTTAAAACATAAAGGTACATAATATTATTATGTCAATTATCAAGAATATAATATTGTGATTAATTTCTTATAATTATGCATGTACTACCTAAGTCTTACATACATCTGTATTCCATACGCAAATATTTCTCCTTAAAATGATTTTTGCAAATAAATAAATGAATATGTAAATGTATTTACGAAACCCCCCATTAATTTCGAGTCATTAATCCTGCAAAGCGTGTTGAATCAAACAAAGTCACGATAGAATTAGAGATGCATGAAATAATCAACTGTGAATTGAGGGACGTCAACATAAAAGCAAACTAGAATGATTCTTCTTAAAATTGAGTGCTGATTACATTTATATTTCTTGCGTAAAATTATCAACAAATTATTACAAAATTGATCGTCACAATAAAAGTATGAGACATTGATGGATTTTATTTGAAAGGCCATATCGGGGTATTTATATGTCTATTACATCAAGTAAAGGATCTAAATTGCATTTTCTGGATGTATTAACACAAAAACACAAAAGCAAGATAGAATGATTTTTCTCAAAACTGAGTGTGGATTACATTGTTTCTTATTAACTCTTTGGATGTAAGAAAAATTGATGGCCATTAAAAAAAAAGAATAAGAAATTAATAGATTCTATTTAAAAATGGCTATATCGGAGCCAATATAAGTCTCTGAAATCCAATAAAGGTTCTAAACTACATGGTCTTGCAGATAAATTGGGTCTGAATCTAACTGCTTCTAGATCAATAAAGGTTGCAAGTAGAAAATTAATGTCATGATTTAATTTATTCTTTATTTTATTGCCAATAATGTTATTCAATGTGATCTTCATTTTTTGGAACCATTCTCTCGATTCTTGGCCTGAAGGCCGTGCACACTTTCACAACTTTCACACGATCAATAGCCGCCCAGTAATTGGTAATAGAGGTCTTTAGGGCCTTGATGCTATTATGACTGGTAACTGTCTCGCTAACTCCCCCTAGAAGGTTCATATCAGGGGTGTTGGAGGGCCAGATTTTATGGCTCCAAAAAGGGATTTTATTCCTGTGAAAAAGGTCCTGAGTCTTCTTGGTAGGAGCCGAGTCTTCCTGAAAACCGAATAGTCTTCAAAATCTCAAAGTGTATATCTGGCCTATCCGTTCCTTCGAGTTAAAGAAGAATGGGGGCATCAATGAACACTGATCGTGGTCATCTTTCGATTACATCTCCTCCTTCCAGCCCTTGTACATTCGGTAAATAGTAGACTTGGAGTAGCCAGTTGCCTTCATTATAGCAAGAGGGTCGTTACCCCGCGTTAGCGAGCTCGACAATTGTTGACCTTCTTCGTTGTTCCATCGCTATTTATTGTCTGATCACATTCAAAACGGTCTCAATCAAAATATAATAATATAACCTCTCAATTGGTAGATTAGAATAATATATACATGCTCTCTTTATTGATGTGGATGCAGTTGAAGTCAGTCCTAATTTATCAGCAAGACCCTGTATAACTAAAACTCTTGGGTATATTAACAATGCCACTAATTAACTCCCATATGTCTATGAAATATAGGACTGTATGTACATGTGAAGTAAAAAAGGATAAATTGGGATTTTCTTCTTTTTATTGATTTTTGTTCAAGATTGTTTTTATTTTGATGCACCATAATTGTTGTTAGAATCGTAAATAGACTAGATAAGTTACGAAGTTTAGATGTATATAACATTAAAAAGCAGGTACGTAATATGTTTATTCAAAAATAAGTTCAATAATTATATATTTTTGTTTAAGTTTGTTTTAAGTCAGTTGTTTAAATACACATTAACAGAAATCTAAAAATACAGTTATGATCTAAGAAAATATTCTTTTTCAAAAAAAGAAAAAAAATGAAAGCTTGCCAATTTAAATGATTTCTTATGATATTTTCCTGACGTCATCAATATTAAGAAGAGTTTGATTATTATTATTATAAAATTATCTGGGTTATTCAACCTTCAAAGTATACATAAACACTATTATTCTTCAAACACTGCTAATAATCAAATCAAATTTTATTATCCTTTTCAGACTCGTGGATTCTCTTTTGATACAGTTTAAAGAGAATTCTCCCATGATTTAAAAAGCTGTACAACATGTCTACACCAAGGAATTCACGCACTACAATTAAAAGAGGAGCCGAATCTCCGGTTCATTATGAGGGGCAACAGCAGCAGCCCCGCTTATCAAGCACCAGGAAAACATCTCCTGGCCCTGGTAGTATTTATAGAACCATGCCATTATCATCTCCACCATCACATCCTGGAGGACCCACAGCACCACCACCAAGTATAATCCGTCCGATTCCTCAACATCATGGTGTATCGCTTCCGGGTTACAATTCATCTAGTCCAAGGGCCTTCTCTCCGATCACCGTTCCAAAAGTTAATCAATCCCCGGTAGGAAATGATTTTATTTATTTTGTATTCAAAAAAGCAATCAAAAGAGTACCTAAAATGTACAGTGTATATATTGTGTACAAGTTGTAACTTGTATAATCAAATTGTACAAGTTGCAACCAAAAAATGAGATTCACAATTTTCAATGAAGGATTTATAGTTATAATTAAATTAAGTTGGATGATCGATCCTGTTATTTTTGACTTTATTAATACAAGTTACTAAAAATATAAGTTATCTGCAGCACATTCTAAAGTTCAAATGACCCCGTGATATTACTCATAAATACATAATAACCATGTAATATTAAAGGATCAAAATGAAATGATAGTATCTAAACCTATTTGGATATTAGAATGATCAATGTTGTAATAAAATAATTCATTTTAAAACGAAGAAATTGAAACTTGTATAATTTGCTAATACAAGTTGCAACTTGTACAAACATCCCAAACAATTTGGATTCGAGCTTTACTCGAACTCGAAAAAATTCGTCGTTACTAACCCTGACAATTACTCGAACTGGTTCGAAATATTTATTTGGTAAGAGCGACTTTAATTGACTTTGAATAATCAAAACAAATTGAAACATTTGAGTAATGATTAGTCCAACTTTTAACTCTCTTTTCTTTCTTTTTTTTCAAAAGTAGAGAAAAAAACTGATGTATTAAAAAGGAGAGACCTCAAGTGGAAAATCACTAAAAAGGGGAGTCAAAAATTAGACTATTGTTCTAACACAAACTCAACTTGTCCCAGAATATAAAAACTTGAACGATTTCAATAAAATGGACTCGAATCCAACACTAAAATATATATAGACTCAAATAAAAGTGATTTATATTTGAGTCACTGTACATATAAGGAAAACACTGAGGGTACATACACAGGACATTTGAAATGGAAAAACACTTTTTAACGAAAGTTAACATCTTACATTAAATATCTCTGTAATCTGTAAATTAAAAGTGTATAACTTAAAAATAGAATTGATGTAATATTATTTAGTGTCACTATTGTAGTCGTGTGCAAAATTACTTTACCAACTAATCATTAGATACTATCACGTGAGTAAAGAACAATAAGAATTGGGCGTTCATTCAATGAATTCTGTAGAACCAATTATGTTTAATTCCCTCAACAAACTTATTCTACAAGTATAGGTAGATTCAAATTATCTAATGGGGGTATTTTTTAATACAAACCTATAAAAAAGGACATTTGAAGCACTCATAACAACAGATATATGTTGTGTGTCAACATAAAAACAATTTTTTTAACAAAAATATTTAAAAAAATGAGAAAATCCAAATTCATCCCTTTTTTAATTAATAAATACATAGACCCCAATATTTTATAGGCCTATTAGAGACAAATACATAATTATTATTCAAATTTGTGCGATGAGTTAAGATACTCAAAACTTTAAAATATGGTTTTGATCCTTTATTTGATTGAAAGGACTTATATTGGCCTCAATGTGACCCCCTTTCAAATAAAATATATTCATGAAAAAAAAAAAAATATTCAATATATTTTTTTTTACCTCATATTATATTTGTAGCACATACAACCCAATTTGTTATAGACATATTTGAGTCAATTGTAGGCTCTGTATTATAATTTATGAGATTAGATAAGATGTACAAAATGTACTTTAAGTGTTGTTTAGAATATTTATTTGATTTAAGAAACTTATATTCGCCCCAATATGGTCTTTAAAATTTAGTCCATGATTTTTTTTTAATTCTTTTACTAAGACAATCATTTTTCTTTACTTTAAGTGCAATTTGCAACGCACCCAAAGGGGTAATAAAAATAATTTGTTCATAGAAATTGAGGAAGGATAGTTTGCTAAAAATACAACACTCCATTTTGAAAAAAAAAACTTTTATCTTACTTTTGTGTTGACGGATCACATATGCATCTACAATCTATTTACACATAACGGGTTCTCTGTCATTTACTGATTTCATACTACGGGGTAGTTCTGATAAATTGGGAAAACCTTTGGAGGCCATGAACAAGTACATTATCCGTACAATAGTAAATCTGGATCTGCACGAGGTCGCCTGGGCCTGGCAATGCTTCCGTAGCAATGTGTCCGAGGTTATAAAGACAGGCAAATCTCATTATTAATAATTGAATGACATTAAATGTAGCTTTCAAAAAATAAAAAAATTATGATTCTATCCCGTCTAGCCTTTAAAGATTATACCAATTTATCAGACACCTTGTATATATAATTTTTTTTGTGAAATTCATTCAATGAAATTTTGAATACCAAAATATTAATAAAGATTTATTTAATGTAGATAAAGGCGTATGAAGTATATAAAAGATTGGGGGACAACTTCAATTTTGCCCGAATCTGAATAACATATGTCAATAAAAAATATGTTTTAAATTATATATTTAATAATAGTAATACTTGACACGTGGATCACGAATCTTTAATTAGTTTTTACGCAACAAATCTGGTTTTCAAAAAATTCCATTTGAACTTTTTGAGTATTTGTAGCCTTTTTAAAGGTTTGATCCAACTTTTGAGTTAGAAAAAAATCAGTAATTTACATGAAAATTAGTTTATTCATTGTAATTTTTAGAGTTTATATTTGATATGCGATCCTCGAATCTTGAGAAAATGCAATTTAAAGGTTTAAAAAAGCTTTATAATTAAGGGTTTTGTTAGAATATGAATAATTCTACAATTTATCAATTGTTTTTACGGTAAAATAATTGGTTTGAAGTTAAAAAAGTCTAAGATTTCATTTACAACTGTATTATTCATTTTCAAGCAAAATACGTGAGCTATCATATTTTTTAACCTTTATATTGCATTTTCTCATAATTTGATGATCGCATATAAATGATAAGTACATATTTGAAATTAACATTACACTTAAAAAAAAAAAAAATAAGCTTTTATTTATATTATTGTTATTTTCGTACTCTAAAGTTGTCTCAAACCTATATAAAGGGTAGAAATACTCAAAAAATTCAAAACAAACATAATTTTCTATAATAAGATTCGATACGAAAAAACTAGTAAGAGTCTTGTAATTAGTGTGTAAAATACTACTAGAATTGAATATGGAAGTCGAAGGATTTTTGAAAAAGTCAAATTTTTTGACTTGTGTAATTAATTCAAAACTAATTGATTTATTTCAAAAGACATTTCCTTCATTGTTTTTTCTTATAAAAGACAATTTTATGATGTCTTCCTTTTCATTCCTGACTTGTTACAATATTAAAAGAAATCAATTGCTCGAATATAGCAAGTTAATTTCTTAAACTTGCCCATCTCCAACACTTATGGTTATCATATTACTATTGAAAAAAAGACTATGATCCCGCTCAAAAAATAAAAAATAGTTAAATATATTTACATAATTCTTTTGACATAAAATTATCCATCATATTAGTGTAGTACTTACATTTAATATCGACAATCTGACAAAGTATTAAATAGGACATTGAAGCATTAGTTTATGGACCGATAATTATTATTATAATAGAAGATAAGCTAATCTTGCATGTGGCGGGTATTCTTTTATTTTCTTTGTAAGAAAATAACACTTGGAGGTCAAAAAATACTTATAATATGTAGTCATTTACTTTAATCACTCCTTCTTTTTCCATATTTACCATACGAATCGGTATCGTTATTCTTACATACACGTGTACAATGTACAAACGGTTCCATTGAGCCGATTGAAAAAGTTGAACAATACAGTCGGAAGCTTTAAGTAGAGAAAAAAAAAATATATATATATATTAAGGTTATGTACTTATAAAATGACAACATTTGACCTAGATGACCTTTACTTAACGCTATGTTAGCGCTTCGCATATTACTCGCGGAGTTTTTTCTTGGATTTTATTCCATGATCATGGAGTTCTAATTACATGAAAACCTTTCGACCTCCTATTGTTTTTATTATTTTTCCCCACTTGAGTCATAGATTCTTCTTCTCATAAATAATTTATTCACTTACAGTTACTTCTTAATTAGCATTTAAATTCATTTTTTGAAATTAATTCTTTGCAAATAAACATATTAAACGATATCTGTGATATTTAATGAGTTGTTTGTTTAAAGTTTTGAATGTTAAAAATTTAATATTGTTAAGATTACAATGTATAATATAAAAAATGTGAGGAAAATCAATCTTTTGATGAAATTTGTAGTTTGACAATTTAAAAATGTTAAACAGAATATATTTGGGCCCTATTTTACTCTGTGTTTGTTTTTGTTTTTTTTTTTTTTGGGGGGCTTGGTTTTATGAATTTTTTTCGAAAAAAAATCCAAAAATTTATAATTTTTAGGAAAAAAAAATCAAGAATCCGCAGCTGTTGAGAAAAAAAATATATTTTTTGAAGAAAAAATTCCAAAATTAAATTTCAAATATAAAATTTTTGGGAGAAAAATTTCAAAAATGCATACCTATTCACGGAAAATTAAATTGAAATATTAAACTTTCTAGAAAAAAGCAAAAAATTTATAATTTGGGAGGTAACTCCAGCCCACCCCCTGCGAATGCCCCTGATGGCTTAATATGGAACAGTTTGGCTCCCTCTTCAACACATATGAACCCCTCCCCCCAGGTTTATTCTTGTAATAAGTAGTTGAGAGGAATGCCAATGAAGTTTCTAGTTGTTGTTTTTTTTTTGCATAGATAAGTCTTTAAAATTAATAAGTAAACTTTGCCAATCGGTTCAGTCAGATTTGACTCATTTTTAATTTACTATTGTATTGTTTAAAATATTTTACTCTATACACCGTAAATTTATTATATATGTACAGTACTGTAAATATAAAACATTCTGGAGGTAGTTAATGATAACTAAATAGTTTGAAGGGTGCTTGCAGCTAATCTAATAAAATGTTGCTCTCCTCTTAAACATTCTTCAAATTGTCAGGATTACCGCGTTCATTCTTGGTTGTTTTAATTATTACATACCGGCCGGACAAATTTTATGCATCACTGTTGACATTCTTAGTTGGCTCGCAAGTATATTTTTAGTGTGAGCACTGAGCACATACATTATGAAGAACAAAATTGAAATCAGCAGCATCCTCCCTCTCAACACCTGAAGAAGAAAAAAACTAATATTTATGTTTACGAGTGTACATTTCAAAGAATGTTTACGAAAAAAAACATCTGCTTTAATAAATATAAAAATAAACTGTGGAAAAAAAAGCAAGAAAAACACTCAAATAGTATTGAGTCCATTTTCTAATTCACTTTTTAAAAAAAGTACACTTAAGCTTACAAATAAGTAGGAATGTCTGTTAAAGTAAAATGGTGTTAGTAGATTTTAACGATCTAAATTTTTGATGAAATCTAAATAGATCACCCATAAAACTTACTTAAAATAATGAAAATTAGATACATAGACAATACATATTTATGTATAAGCATGAAATTTAATTATATTACTTGGAGTAAATGCATTTTTCATCCCGAACTCTATTTAAGAATAAATTTTCTACTTCAAACAAAGATCATTCATAATTCCTCAATAACTAACTACAATTTTTTTTTAATTGAAACTTAAAATATAGTTTTGTTGAAAGAGAAAAAACTTTAATTATTTAATAAATGGATACTTAATTATTGTAATGAAGGATTTAACTAAAAAAGAACTCTATGGCCTAATAGGTAGTCATTCTATATTTTAGTTATTGTTGAATCAGGAAAAAGGGGGACTGTGTACATGATAGAAGCAAAATAATCTGGGGTATTTAAATAAAAAAAAGATACAGTATTTTTGATGGAGATTAAGCAATTATTGAAATTCAATTCCATGTTCTATAGAGAGTTTCCATGTGACATAAGCATTGTTGATGTCAGCCATTTTGGGGGATAAACAACCAAGTTGTATAAGAATGAAAACCCTTTTCCATTAATATTAATGAATGTAATTATATGAAGTATTTTTTATTCTTAAGGCCATTTGATGAAGTTTAATTAAGGATTCTTGGAAATTTGTACATTTTATGTAATAAAAATTAGTGTTGTCTCGGTCCTTATTTAGGATTGAAGACTGTAGTACCGTCCATTTTATTCTGATCCATTTCAGTCCTGCATATCAGTCCCCGAAACTTATAAAGTTCGGTTCGTGATGACTTCACACCACTTAGCTCATTATTATTTTTATCAGGTCTAGTAATTATAGTTTTAAGGACCGACATTCTTAAGGACTAGTCCCAAGGATTGATTCAAAGACTGGCCTGGGCTAGACCGAATAAATAAGGGCCCACACAACACTACGGAAAATATCGCCTTTGACCTCCCAAGATAAGTGCAATATTAATATATGAATATGCAGAAATTAATAAAAAACAGGTCATCCTTGTTCTAGGGAAAAAACACTGCTATGAAAAACTATGAATATTATAAGTTTAATGTACATACTATTTACGTATAAATCGACTACAGTTCTTGGAACATTGCTTTGGAGAAAATTACCAGTGGAAAATTGTCATTGGGGTAAACTATCACTATGGAAAATAGACATTGGGAAAATTTCCGGTCTTTTACTAACACAAAATCACAATACCTCGGCCCAAAACTTGGTTTATGCAATGCCAGGCTCACCAAGCAGGTAGAAAACCATCACTAACGCTTCACAAATCATATAGAACCCCCTCCGAATACTTCAAAATGAACCCCTGACCCATAGATTAATTGTGGCTACGTCAAATACACAAAAGTAGGTTAAAAACTACCACTGCCACTTTGCAAAACCTTCCAAATGATCTAAAATGAATACCAGACCCATGGGTTGATTCAGGCTATGGGTAAGACTTGAATTGTTGAAATGCTGAACCAAGCGGTGGCAGTGGATAATAATGGGAATTTTCAACTCTGGCAAATTTCTCCAGGGTAATTTCCCCGTGCAATGTCGACAATATATAATCACATCTTTTTCAAGTACAGAAGGTATTCCAAAGGATAGATTTTGCGTCTGATCCGGACGAGAAGTGATTTTTTTTTTTTTTTGACTGATACATTCCTAATACAATGTATATAAAAACGCTCATTCATTTTGACCTTGTGGTATACCTAATTCATGAGAGTCGGAAGGTCAAAAACTTTGAAGAGGAGCATAATGACTATTAGAAATACGTTAAAATCCTTTACGGCTAACTTATGTGAGTATGTAGCTACATATTCTTCGAGCCATATGCATGTATGTAGATTATTTTTAGGAATACAAATTTCCCTTGAAAAAGTTTCCTCACACTTTCCCAACAGAAGACTTTCTACAAATCCTTTAGATGTTTGGATATGACTGGAAAACTATTTATGTCAAACGGAAGTTAATTTCAACTACTTTCAAATAAAGGCTAATGAGTAAATTGATTTTTTTTGAAGAGGCATTTAAATTTTGTATCTTAAACATAGGGGATATATGTTTTATTAAAGGGGTGAATGTTCCCTACTCTCCAATTCCGACAGTTTTGTTATTTATTATAAATGTATTTACGAGAGATGGAAGAGTTGACTGTTGACCCTTGAATTTTGTAATATACACGAAAAATTGTAATTGTCATGAGAAATGCAAAGGTTACTCAAAAAAAAAAAAAAAAGTAGATGTCCCTGATATATATCGCTTTCACTGACGTGATAAATTGCATCATAATTGAAGGAACCGTCTTCTGGGAGGCTCAATGTTTATATCTTTACTACAAAAAAGGTAAAAATTTCCAATAAGTTTATTTAAATGGCTTTAAGAATAAAACAATACTAAATACCTGCATTGAATACTACTTGATCCCAATGATCAACAGTTATATTTTAATTGAATCAAAGTAATTTGAACTGAAAATCCATGTAAAATGTTTAAATAGGTATAATTCTGTTGTTGATTGATTAGGTGGAAAAAAAGTTGGACAATTAATTCAAAAAAATATCTTATTTTTCTATACAATATGAAAATACGAATAATTGTATAACGAAACATACTTTTAATGCATTTTAGGCTCAAATATATAATAAAACTAGACAATAGGAGATACATTTTTGATAGACATTGAGGTGTAAGTCCTTTTATTTGTTGATCCAATTTGACTTCCTACAGCTCAATTTTTTCATTAATATTAATGAAAAAATGGTTTTTATTGTTATACAGCTCGTTTAATTAGGGGTCTAAAATGGTTGACATGAGAAATATTGACGTCACATGAAAATGCTCTATAGAACATCAAATGGAATTTCGATCATTGCTTAATCTCTATTAAAAATACTGTCACTTTTTTATTTATATGCTCCAGATTTTTTACTTGCACCAATTTGCCTTCACTTCAGGCCTATTTAAGGTCATATATATAATAAAACTTTTTTCTCTTTATATGAGTCTTGAGTATGTTTTATATCTGTTTACAACATGAAAATTTTATTTAATTCACTATATTTTATATACATATTCTACTTGTTTTTTTGTTTCTGTTTTTTGTAAAATTTATTTATGATACACAAATGAATGTTATCTCCAATAATACATTTTTAATAAAACGATATTGCGATTATGTGTAAAATAGATAATTGGTAGAAAGAATGATCAACTTAGAATTAGATTTTGGTAGAGTTCAAAGAGAGTTGATAATTAAATTTCCAGAGGTGGCCAATAAGAATCCCTACTCTCCCAGCTCTGTATAGAACAAACTTTGCTCGATGAAGGGAAACACTGTATACAGTCATCCTTGTTTGATGACATTATCATTCATCATAGATATCGTGCAGTGACTTCCTCATTAATTGACCTCACCTTTCTTGTAGATATAAACATCCAATGCTTATCCGAAATATAAATACTTTAAATAATCATAAATTAAGAATAATGTAAAACTATTCTTGTGCATTTGCTCTGTCGTAGAACTTAGGTATTACATACAGTAAAACAATGTTTAAAGTTTTACTGCACTTTACTGTAATTCATGGGTTGGCTTTTCACTCATACGGAAAGAATCTTCTAAATACTTCACAAGTTACACATTACACATATAGCTGTAAAAAATAACTCCGACTTAAAGTAGAATTGAGCCTTATCTGTTGTAGTCAGGAACTCACACTTATAATACTTAATACTACTGACTAGTGTTGAGACTCGGTCTAGCATAGATTTTTTTTTTTTTTTTTTTTGGGTGGGAGGGGGGTTTAATGATTTGTTTATAGACCGGTTTAGACCAATATTTCGGTTCAGACTGTGGTCTCACCCCGTAATTATTAAACTTATTGTCTAAAAACTTGGAATACATTTTCTTTTTGAAATAGCATAAATGAAATTAATTTTCTTCAATTTAAAAAAAGAAAATGAATAAAAGTCATTCATAAATATAACATGAAGATTGAGAGTATTATGAAAGACATGTTAAAAATTAAAATCTGATTTAAATTAAAGAAACCAAAATATACATCATCAGCCTTGTAAAATTATGTCTTTTATATATAAAAAATATCATCAAAGGCTAAATTTCTTTTGATGCACTTAAAAAAATTGTCAAAACATACCAATCCAAAGAAAAATCATAGTCACGACCCTGACTATTAACAGTTAATTATATATATTTTTCACTTTTGAAGCCAATAAAAAGCCACGAAACATTGATTTATTGTTAAACAATAAAATATTTATTTTAAATAATCGTTCCTCTCAACCCATTTTTCCCCCCCCCCCCCACACATATATAACCAGTGATGAAAATCTTGTGTACAATGGGCATGTTAAAAAAAAGAAACCGAAAATACACATGGTAACCCTGACAATTTGAAGAATATTTTGGAGGAGAACAGCTTATCTGTCGGGACGTTTCATTAGATCAGCTACAATTAGCTGTGACAAAGGAGGAGGGGAAGAAATAAATAAACAAAGACATTGGCAAGAAGTACTCCGATCTTGATCCTCAATTATGCTACGACTTTAACAAGGATTTAGATTGATAACCCTGCGACAAATCCTCAAGGTTACACTCCTTCTTTTATTTGCACACACGAATGTTCAATCAGGGTTTGAATATAATTCCGTGCAGTCGAAAAGGAAGTTCACATTTCAGAAGTTAAATAATAATGAAGACAACTGAGGAAAAAAAATCCCTTCTTTTCTTTACCAATTCCAAAAAATGGGCAAGCTAACAAGCACATCATATTTTCATCACCACACATACTTGTAGCACCGGCTCTGCGTGGAAGTGAGGTAGACTTGAGTCCTTAGTAATCATGAGGGATTCTTAGTAGAACGACAGATCTGTTTAGATTGTAGTCATGTACCAATATGCTAGAAGCATTTTAATTGACAGTATTATGATAGCCGTTAACGTTAAATTCAGTATTTATCCTATATAAATATATATATATATTGATTCCTCTTTCTAAGAAGAAAAAATAAATCATGTGTTAATGGCGTCCGTAAATTGAGAAATCTTTATCAAGATAAAAAATTATTGTTTTTTGCTTAAAAGTTACAACTGTTAAAAAAAATCAACAGACGCCCCTGTATGTGTGAAATACGATGATGATCTATAAAAGAAGAAGTTGATGAAACATTCATTCTATTAAGGTACTGAATAATAAATAAAAGAAGAAAAGTATTAAGGTATAGCTAATTGAACTACTTCCTTGGATGGAATTATGATTTAACATGTATCAGTCAATAGAATAAGCTTCTATTTACATTAACATTTTTCTCTTATCCTTCAAATTCCTTCCAAAAATGGTAACAAAGAGTTTATCCTTTAATATGAATCACTGAACCCCACCCCTACTTCTTGTCTAAAATCTACTAATATGGAAGTATTTTCTTCTCAATATATAGAATCATCATTAAAATGTCCCCTAAGCAAATTAAATTACAATAAAACAAAAGGATTACTTAACATAATTTAAAAAGGTGTTTCCCAAACGTTATTTGATGTGGAACCTTCTTTGATTGACTCACTTTCCTCTACTTAAGATTATACTAATTTTAACCATTTATAAGATAACATTGCTCCGGAAATGGTTTTTTTTTTGTGGAACCCACTTTGAACCACTGATTTAGATCATAATATATATGTCAATACGGACAATAAATTAGGGCTGCAATGATATTTAGTCGTGCAACATTCTGTGATAGCAAAATTGACATTCATCGTTGTCAAAGTTTTAATACGACACAAAGTCTATAAGAATTCAATCTTTTATTGTTATTTAGTTTATATAGAATGCAATAAAAATTAGATATAAAAAATATCATAAATTTATATCTTTTTAAAAAATAATAATCAATATATATATAATACAATAATTTTAAACAATATATTTATTATCGTTATCCTGAATCAAAACTCCAAACTATGGTTCAAATTCTTGGGTACCTTAACTCATCTCACAAATTATTATACAAAGCCTATAATTGACTCCAAAATTGTCTATGAAGTATTGGGCTGTATGTATACAATATGAATTAAGATTATAAATTGTGATTTTCTTCTTTTTGTTCAAGACTGTCTTTAGGTTGAACCACCAGATATGTATATTTATTTACAAGTTTGTGCTTGATTTATAAAAATTGGACTGTTTTTCGAATGAATTTTTAATTTCAAAAACCATCTTTATTAAAAAAAAATAAAAAACAGAAAAACAATTACATAACCATATAAATATAAGGAGCCGCAAATTTAGGTCCTAATAAATTTAAGGGTTAGGATTGTTTCTTGTCTTGTATCGGTCCTTATTTATTCGGTCTAGTCCAGTCCAATCTTTGTCGGTCCTTGGAATTTTTCATAAAAATATCAACAGTTTATTAAGACAAATAAGATATATTAAATATGTATTAAGATTATTATACATATATTGAAAAAAAAAAAAAAAAATCAAGATAATACAAACATATTATATTGTTAAATATAATCTAATTTATTCTATTGTCCAACGGAATAATTAAAGAAGGAAAAACACCCTCATCGATTTTAAATTCAGTATGGACCGAAAAATGAGAATAGATTGGACGGGACCGGACTGTACTGGACCGCAGTCCTCGATCCTAAATAAGGACTGGCAGAACACTAATTGTATCGGTCTTTGAAAAACTTATCAAATTTTCGAATGCCTTCAAGGAGTCATCATTACCCTTAATATTATTGAAGTAAAGTAACACATTTTACCAATAGGGTATGAGAAAACTAAAAAAAATATTATCCGCCAGGTGGTGTGAACGTCTGTAGCTTATTGTTAAAAAAAGATAACTGAAATTTTTTTTCCAGCACCTTCTATTTGAGTAACATGCACCTATATTAAATATATTCTCATTCAGGTAGTTGTATTAATTTGCTGTAAGAAACTCTCTGACGTTTGCAACAACACTCATGCCCATCCAATTAGTCTATTAAAACTTTAAATATTTAATGTATTTGTAACTCGAATAAAATTTATTGAATAAAAAGGTTTTTACGTCCGATTCGCATTAAATTTTGGGACTTTTACATCCCTATATTGTTTTAATAAAAATAACTTATTACACGGTCTCTTATTTCTGACCCCTGAAATAGACAAATTCCGTATTTTCATATAGGGGGAATTGGTGGTCAATCATTTTTGACAATAATATTTTACCTTTATTTTTATTTGAGAAAAAGCTGTGCATGAATGTGTTTCCATAATTATCATGCAAAGATGTTTATATCTATACTTATTTATATTTTAGGCCATGTCCCCCGTGCCTTTTTCACCTATTTCCATGCAACGTTATTCTAGCTCCGTATACGAGTATGAGTCAACTGATTTGACAAGCTCTGTAAGTCAGGCAACTGCGGATATCATTGCTTCACAGAGTCAAGATTATGTAGATGAGCAATTAGCTGAATTTCAAGAACAGATTTTACGATTACAAGGTAAGATAGGAAATTTTTCATACAATATTATACCTCTCTAAATATATATATATATAATTTAAAACCTATTTATGAATGTATATTTCTGTTTATGTATCAGCAGTATCAGCATATCCGTATGACAGGATGTGATCGTAATTTTATTTCATTTTGATTAGTTTTGATATATAAAAAAAGTTGTAATTTACCTTCATCAATTTATGTGGAAGGTGTTTGTATGATTTATTATAGAGTAACCTATATAAAATTAACTTTGTGTGATAACGTTATATAGTACAGAACAATAGTATATTTAGTTACTTAATGTTATTTTTTTTTTGTCTAAAATTATATATATTTTTTTTTTGTCAAGAAGATTTATTTTTATCCTGATAACCATAAAAATTCCACAAAAGTGGGAGCCAATGGTCTCTTGGCCCTATGGATATTGTGCTTCTGTCTATGGCTATATATTTTTGGTTAGGTCAAATTTTGTTTTAGTAGTACTGATATACATTATATAACTATTTATAGATCATCGTTGTTATATGAATGCACTTTAAAGAGGTGTCATGTTGCCCTATCGATGGGGGACTCCCATATGAAACATTATATTTATAATGTTTAAATAAGCCATTATTACCATCAAGGTTGAGCAAATACCAAACTGACTCTAGTTTTGGTATTTTTTAGTATAACTAACTATGGAGGAAATTCATATCTTTATTTTTTTTTTTAATTGGTAGGGTTAGATGGATAAAAATAACCAAGACTTGAAAACTCTGATTATATAATAAATTATTATAACGTAGAAGGATTTGTAATCAAAGTATGTAAAGATTTTAACTATTTCTATTACCTATGAAACATTTTAGGATGTTATTATCAGCTCAAAACGTTCAATCCAATATCACCACGGCTAACTGTTTAAATTGAGTTACATCATATATGTATGCCACAAAAGGTATATGAATTTCAGAGTGAAGCAAACTATACTCCTAACGTATTATGTTTCTTTAGTAGTTACCTGGTCATCATAGGCAAAGGGAATTACAATTTTTGATTCCCCCCTTGCCGTATATTATATATTACCATAACATAATATATGCCTAGGCTATAAATCATAGGCATTTTCGGTATGTAAACAGGGGCGTCCAGAGGATTATACTAGGGGAAGGGCTTGGATTTTTTTGAGAAAAAATACAAAAATGATAATGTTGCTCTTCTTCATAATTTGATCGAATTACTTTTTTTATTTTTTGGAAAATAAATCCTTCAAATAATATCCCCCTCTTTTCTCATTATTTTTTTTTTCATCCAGAGTGATAATTTTCATAGTTCAAGACAAAAATTCCTTAATTGGGACGAGCTCCAGCCCCTCCAGACCACCCCTCGTAAAAAAACGAGACAATTTGATGAATATTTCTAGAGGAGAGTAGCTTAGCTGTCATGAGGTTTCAATAAACCAGCTACATCCAGAAACTATGGGAAGATAGAGATAAAACGAATCCATTTCTGTATCTAGCAAGGTCATAGTCAGTAATTAATGCAATGTCGATCTTCAATTCTACTACGTGTTCAACAAGGACTTAAACTTGCAACTCCTAACAAAATAATCATTGTTACTCTCACACTTTATAATCTCCGCAAGAAAAATGATATCAGAGCTCTTGAAAATAAAAACACTATTCAGGTTGCCAACAACCCCAACCAAAACTCGCATGTTAAAAAGTACTATGGATTTACATTCCTATCTATGCATCATTTTTCTTTTTTGAGCTTTTTAATTTGTTATAGTCTTATAGAAAAGACAAATTTTGACCTTGTTTTCAGAGTGGGGTTCGGAATTCCAAATGTTATTTTAAATTTAGAAAGAATGGGATATGCTTTGGGAATAAGTGGCTATAAGAAAGAAGTTAATGACTTTTAAGTAACCTACTCTAAGTATTCGAGTTCTCCCCCGCCCCCTCCCTCATATTTAACATCCTGTGAGAACATCAAAAACATCTGTGATAATTACAATTCAAACACACCAGACTAGGAGTATAGTATATATGAGGTGCTTTGTCTTTGGAGTAGATTGGTAACTCAGACAAGGAAGGTAAATTGCAAAAAGCTGATTTTTGTTATTTCCTGCTCATTTTTTGTTGTTCTTATTTCTATTGTCTCTTTGTAACAATTACGTAAAAGGACCAGGAAAAAATAAAAGGAAAAACCGACCTTAACATGCAGTAATTGACTCCAAAGAAATCTTGTAAAATGGGGTTTCACAAAAAAGAGAATATTATGTTATGTATTTCCCAGTGACATCATCATTGTGGTAGATACCACCCTCTTAAAGGTATTTTCTAAAAGAAACAATGTTTTTATTTTTATAAAATGTTGTTAATATCTTCTTCTTGCTCACTCAATAACGGCAGAGTTGTAAGCAAATTATCAAAAAAAATATATATACTTATAGGTACATTTACTTTTTTAATCCCCCATTGATGAAAATAATATTATTCGCCGGTACCGAGGGGGTCCATTGAAATCTGAAAACTTATTAATTCAATAATTAATGAGAGTTGAGTGATTAAAATTAATTAATATTTCGATATATTAAAGCATAAACAATCAGTTACAAAACAAAAAAAAAAAAAAAAAACCTGAGCTGATCTCTAGCTTACGTACAAGTTGAGAAAATGACACTTGAATGTGATCAACAAATTTCTATTCGCGGACTACAAGCAGTTGGGGATCCCCAGGACCACCATCTACACCGTCAGCATGTCCGAAACGTTGGAAAGGTAGAAGGGCTCTGTCTAAAAGAAAACAGCCTAGGCCAATCTGCTAAATTCCATGAGAGCCCATGCAAGAGATCTCGGGGGTTCACTCCGGAATGTCTAGAGAGCTATCCAAAAAGTGGGTAGAGAGACTACTTTTGACCTATTTCCTCTGTTGCAAGATTCTTTTGAACTCTTTTTTGACATATTTGACCCCCCCCCCCGTCAGCCCTGATGCTAACACCCTCGACTATACATTTTAGATGATTGTCAAGGGGAAGGCCTGCAGTGTCATTCATCCCAATACCAATGCCCTCAAAGTCATTGTCATCCAGTACTGTGACGCCATGAAAGATGACTACATCAGCAATAGGTGGCAGGCCTTCTGTAGCCACTTGGAAGCGATTATTGCCACTAAGGGTGGCTCCATAAATTATTAAAAGAGTTGAGACAAGCATCTATTGTATTCATTTTGTTTAAATTCTATTGTTAATTAATATTGAAGTTTAAAATTCAAAGTGTTTTGATTTTAATGGACCACTCGCTATGTTCAAAAAGAAAGAAACGAAAAATTAAGGTGGTAACTCTCATATTTTGAAGAATATGAGAGAGAAAAGTAGCATAGCTCTTATAACGTTCGTTAAATTAGCTCGGAGCAGCAAATAAACACAATCCCACTCCGTATCGAACATTGATATAGACAGGAATTACTCATTAGTTAATCCTCGATTATACTCAGAGTCGAACAAGGATTTACACTTATTACTCCTTAAGAAATCCTAAGTGTTATTGTTTGTCTTTCAAGTGCTTCCATAGGATTAAATTATTATTATAATCCATAGTTATTCACAGAAAACTAATTTTTTTAAATTAAAAAAAAAAAAAAAATCCGTGAATAACTATAGATTTTTGAAATTTTTTCCAAAAAATTTAATTTTTGTGAATAGGATTTTTTTATTTTTTGCAAAAAAAAAAAAAATAACCAAGCACCCCCCTAAAAAATTAATCCTATGGAAGCACTTGAAAAACAAACAATAACAATTAAAATTTCGCTATTTGCCAGAAGAGTAATTTAAAAAAAATTAGGTATATCTTTCATATGTTATTTTGAAAAAAGCTATTTTATTAATGTACATTGTGCATGCAATATTTCAATGCAAATTCATTGTAAGTTGGTTTTTGTTTGTAATTTTATATCAAATGGGTTAAGATAATTGACATATCTTACATAGTGGAGCCAGTTAATTAGTTAGTATCTATGATAAAATTATCTTCTAAATTATGTTTTAAGAGTGAGAGAACGTTTTTGAATAGAACCACACCTGCCATTTATATAAGAAGTTGTCACAGAAATGACAAACTCACTACCCTCAATTGTTACGTACTTTGTGTACGACTTGTAATCCATTTCCCCAATTTTCCTACTTTTCTAGTGTCAAACTATCCAGAGCATAATTAATTGTCAAAATATAGAGTTTATTATAGGAATTTTATCTATTTTATTTTATTCAAGTGTCATTGATGTTCTTTAGTATCAAGTTGTTTTCTATTAGAGTATTTTCCCGTGACGTTAGCGATTTTGAGGGACTAAAAAGCAATTTTTAAAACAATGAAAATACTTTTTTATTAATATTATATTAAGGAAGCTACTGAACTATTGAATCTCAAAATGGGACTAACAAATAAAAGGACTTCAACCTTGCAGCCTATCAAAATTGTATCACTTCTATTGCCTAGTGTTATTAAATATCTGACTCTAAAATGTATTTAAAATATGTTATTACAACGTTATACAATCTTATTTTCATTTTGTAGATAAAAATTAACCATTACAATGGAAATAATATGAAATTTTTCTCTAATTTCTCGTCCTAAACGAATTAAAAAATAGTACAAATCTATTAATTTTTAGTACATATTATTTTGATTTAATTCAAATATGAATGTTTATAAGTTACATCAGGTATTATTTAATTCAGTTATATGCCTTTTTTTATTCTTAAAGCCATTTGATGGAGTTTAATTAAGATATATTGGAAATTTGTACAATTTATATAATAAAAATATAACTTTGAGCCCCAAAAATGATTTCTCCTTCAATTATAATGTAATTTATGACGTAAGTAAAAATCCTCTATAGATTTTTATTTATAATAATTTTTTTATATAGAAATTTGTTCATTTAAATTTTTAAAGAAATATGTGCCTTTAGAATAAAGTCACATTAAATTGATTTTGCAATCTGTAGCATGGGTGAAAACGTGTTATAGCTCAAAGTAAATGAGATTATCGTTAACATTTTCTGTTCGAAATTTAAAGTTTAAATATAAAGAGAATATTACTTCTTAAACAATAGTTTTTCAAGCATTGTGCCATTGTTTTTATTTAGTTTGGGAGGGGAAGGAAGACATTATTAAGTTCATGTAAAAATTGAAACAAATATCTATAATATTAGTAGTTTGTTGGACGGCTTTTCAGTAGTTAAATATTATATTTGACTCATTAAAAAATCCTCTTCGGTTTTTTATTGAAGTAAAAAACTTATAAAACTTTTTCTCTGTGACATCAAAAAAATCCCAGCTTGTTTTTATGTTATCGCCACACATTTATCAATAATTTCAAAATTAATATACTCCTAGAAATTAATAAAAAACTTAAGCTCTTTACTGGAAATAAGTTGGATCATAAGGTACATAAGGGATCTAAAAGTACCTTTCTTAGTAGTGAATAATAATAATGTTCTTTCCCGCTGATAGAGGTCGTTTTGTTTTAACCAAGAAAGCGACATCTCTTCCTTTTTTTAAAATATATATAACCTAGCAACTAGCAACTGGCAACAAAAAAAATAGAGGACATACACACGTACTTAGAAATAAATATGGAATTAAGGAGCCTCTTATTCCTATTGTACAAAGCGAAGGAGGAATTTTGTACAAAAAAGGAAAGGATGATTCCAGATGGTTGCTGAAGGAATAAGGAGGAGTGTATGTACTGTTTTACTTACTGGTTACCTTGTGAGAAGTGGATTTTTAAAAAAAGTGAAACAAGGATAAGGCGGGCGTGCATTTTAGAAAAATAGTTGGAAAAAACGACGACCACGAACTCTGACGTCAGTTCTAAACAGAAAAACAAAGTGGCCGCACGTCAGTGACAATCCAAGTTTCGATGATCCGTTTGTGTTTAGTACTTCTTAATAGCCACTCTAATCATACAGTAGGATTTTTCATTTCTTTTTTTCCTTTTTAATAGAAACTATAATCGCCTACAAATATTACGGGAAACGCTTTTTTCACCCCCATTTTTAATTCTCAATGTTCCTCTTTCTTCCATCCATCATTAATGTAGGACTGTTGATCCATCTCATCTCTACTTGTCCTGTATTTCATATTTGATATTTCCCTCCATTTCTACAAGATATCAATATCATAGACGCTCGTAATTAATTGTCAATTGAGATAGATTTCAAAAGATGTCCCATTAATTAATAATTTGATGTTTGGAGGCTCTCCCTCAAAACAGTTTTTCCAAGAATAAGTGGAGCGCTTGATTTTCTTGATCAATCATCCCTCAACAGCCATTATTATGATGAAATTAGTTAGGGAGGGGGAGAAATAGGAGTGAGTAGTTCTTAGATGAGCCATATTTTAGGATATTTTACTCAGAGCTTTGTAAGTAAGATGAAAAAAGTAAAGACACATTTTTGGCGGTATATTTAAATTTCAAAATGAAATTTTCAGTCTCTTTCTTTATTAGTTGTGTACATTTGAACATGTATTCTATTGAAATTGACAACTTTGGACAGAAAGCGGGGGGCCCTTAGCACCTCACACCTCCTCTTCTCTTAAGCAGGTATTGAATTCATAGACAGAAATCGATATTTGGATCTTGTGGATTCATGTTCAATGTATTACAAGGAATAGAGAAAAGTCTGGCTTGTACGTATTTCCCTCTCATTTGGATGTGGCCTGTCTCTTAATAATACAAACTAATGAAGGATAAACTGAGGTTACTATCTTGGAAACCTCATTCCTCTTTAGTCTTTACCTATGTGAAGTGGACCGAGGTTCCTTTATCTATCTAGTCCCCTTCCTTTATTGATGGTAGTTTATGTGTCTGTCATGACACAACATACTTACGTCCATAATTAAATGAAGCAGAGATTCAAAACTAAATGTCATTCTATTTCTCGCATTTTAGTTTTCTACTTATGCTTTCTTTTGAAAGTTGTACGGATTTTGAATTCCACAATCTATGTACAAACGATTTTTACTCACTCATATAATATATACAAAACAATATTTTAGTCTCATTAACAATTTATATATATAAATTAAGTATATTGGATTGAAGTAGAAATATGCTTCTTTTCTTTGATCAGCTCATAGAGTTGGATCAAATATCACGCATGTTTCATTATACGAAAGTAATTATTACACAAGTATCATATATTGAGATTGGCCCTTCTCATAGGTATTTGATCGTAAATTATCAATTTAAAAACTCAAATATCTACTCACTTATCTTTTATTGTACGAACTGCTCGGAATAGAGAACGTATGTTAAAAATACTATTATAACTATGAATTAATAAAGAAAATATAAGCTCAAACGTTATTTGTACTAATCCTTTTCATCTTTAAAGATGGTTTCAACGATCTACATACAAATCAGTATCTTTCATTATCTTATAAAATCTAAACTATTCTCTAATTGAAGGAACCAGCTTATTTAAGGGCATTTTTAAAGTTTGCTATAAATTTAATGAATATTATATTTGTAGTGTGTCAAGAACAACAATCTTAAGCCAAAATCAAGTTAAGGCCAAAATCCTTTTTATTTTTTTCATATACATAATTGAATCAATTATAGCCTTCCTATTTAAATTTGTGAGAGGATTTAAGATAGCTAAGAATTTTACCTATGGTTTATAACTTTTATTTGATTTTACAATTTTGTATTTTTTTTTTTTTGAAATGTGATACAATGAATGCATGTTGGATATGATTCTAATCTTAAAACATAAATTGATTTTTAAAATTATATGTTCTGAAATTTTGTAAGATTTATACTTTCCTTTCATTCTTTTTTTGTGCGTATGTACCAAAGTCTATATATACCTATTAGAGCAATTTCTGTTGTTGTTTTTTTAGTTATCATGCTTCCTAAATACAATTTATCTGCATTATTAGTTTTGTATAAGGCCTCAAATAGTATTATACTTAAGTAAAAACACATGGTTCCTCTCAGTCAATACTCAAGGTGCGTGGGAGAGATTTATTTATGGATTGTACGAAGTAAATAGGTTCATTATGATCCTCTATTTGTTTTAAATAATATTTTCATTGTAGTATTAATGATTAATCCTCTCTACATAGTATGTAATAATATATTATCTTTGATTTCTTAAAAGTACTTCCTTGTTTCTGCGATTGTAAAAAGAACGAAATACCTTTCATTTATCAAGCAAAAGCTTTCTCCTTGAGGTAGTTATTTGGTTTTCATGAGCTAAAGAAGGAAACAAAATTGTATTTCTCCTTTCTATGTATGTATATTGTACAAACATGCAAGGCTATGAAAAATAAATAATTATTTGCACAGCTTCTGTACCCTTCTTACACTCCTTCAAGGTTATAAAAGACTTTTCCCATGAGAGTATTTTTGTAAAATTTGCAAGAGAAGAAAAAAGTAACATTAGATTTGCACTGATTTTGATGAAATTGATCCAAAGGAATCAAATTACATTTTTGTTTACGAATCTCACAACTTTGATAGATCATAAGTTCTTTTTTTTTTTAACTTAGCGTATTTCACTTAATTACACTTGATCAATTCCGTTAAAACATACTTGGTTGCCATATGTATTTTTCTTGGCAATTATTTTCCACTTTTCAAGTAGGAGTGGTTAAGAAGGACCTCCAATGTGTTTTTTTTTTTGCATATAGTCAGCTTTACATTGTAGGTTTTTTAACCTTTCTTATAATTTCCTAATATTGATTCACTTTAAGTATCACCATGAGGACCACCATATTATCATATGAAGTGGTGTATCTCAATGAATGAGTTATCCTTGAGCATTAATGTGCATACTTAAAGAAACTTTAGTAGAGAACAAACAACTTCACAACATTCATGCTCACTTAGTTTAAAAAAAAAAAAAATATGAATATATTTCCAATTTTTAATGCCTTTTTTTAATACTTGCCGTTTTGCTTACTAGCTTTTTTGGGGGCATTCCTTCTTGAGGAATTCCATGTCTTAAGGTTCATTAATACCAAACGGCGTGATATTAATAATGATAAAAAATACATACTTCGTGCTGAGAGCGCGATTTGTGGTTTCCTCCTACATTATCTATCTCAGTATACTCGTGAATATCGAGAGTTGAACTTAGTGACCCTTTCAGATCATAACAACGCGCAAGAGCCGTTTCCCGTATTATTATTAGTTTTTGTAGATTAAAAATGTGTTAACTGTGTACTTGAGCTCAAGAATCATTTAATTTTTTCAAAGTCTTGAGGATTTAACAATGGATAAGGATAAAAAGCAAGAGGGCCGCCGAAGCGGTTCTCGATCTTCCTCTTTCCTTGGATCACTACTGGGAAAGAAAAAAACAAGTCCATCTGCTCCTGGAATACGTATTGAAACTGCATATTTTGGTAAAAAAACGGATGCTACGGATAGAACTTCAGAAGATCCCCGAAGGCACTCCATTCCACGAGCTTCCCTAGCCTCCAGTCCCACTCCTATGATCAGAGATACTTCTCCAAGTGCAGAAGAAATGGATCCAGAGAAAACTGGAACCAAACGTAAAACTAAAAGACGTTCAAAGGAACGCTCAGAATCTCGGTCAGGGCCTTCAAGTTCTCCTCTACCTCGATTTAATCCTGGCAAAAGCCCTCAGCTTCCTCCAAGGCCTCCCTCTGTGATTTCACAAGAAGACGTATCCTCTTGGAAAACTTTTTCCTCTGACGAACAGAAAGAGGGATTTTTGTCCAAACTACGTCAACGTAGAAGCTCCGGCTCTTCAATTTCTTCAATTGAAAGAGCTGTTGCGCAATCCCCTAAGAAGGTACATGTTGTTCATTTAGAAGAAGGTAAAAAGAAACGCAGTTCTTCATTGACACATCTTCTTTCGGGGGTTTTTTCTCGTAAAAGTAAAAGAAGACTATCAGATGATCTAGTTGATGAGATGCACTCTCCTTCAAGTCCTGAGTTCCCTTCATCTTTGATTGGTAAAATGGACATTTCTATAGAAGAAGAGGAGGAAGGAGTAGTTGATAAGGAGATCTCGTTTGTTGATGTGGAGGAACAACGTAAACGAACTCCTGATCCAGATTATGATAAAACAAGTGTTGTCAGTAGTGGGAATGGATCCTTAGGGAGGAGGAAACCGGATCCATCACATCGCTTCAGTTTACTTCCCCAACATTTTCACCATCCTAGAGCTACAAAGAGTGAATTAAATTTTCATATGCATCCTCGAACTCCGTCCACACCTAGTCCTAGACTTAGTCAGCGTGCCCCTTCTAGTGATTCCTTCTTCGGAAGGAATATTGGGTCACCGCAGGGGCAAATTTGGTATCATACCTATACTAATGAGTCTTTCCCAAACAGAGATTCTATTTTTGGAAACCCTTCAGGGGGATCTAGTAGTTCTGTAGATGGTCGTATGTCTCATATTCGAGGTAAGGAGAAAAATTATGTGACTAAGTATATATTTGAAATATACTCTTTCAATCTGTTTTCTAAGAGAATTAAAACGGGAATTGAATGAAGAGTGAATTATATTTATATATTATGTAGCCTGTAATTACTTATTTTAGGTTCGTTAGTGGTTCTCAAACTTTTTACATAGCGTACCAACCTTATTTAAAACATGATCATTTTTGGACCGAATGTTATGCTAATTTCTGAATGAGCCTTTTTTTCTTTAAAAAAATGCATTCAAAAAGATGCAATTGTTTAAATGACTTCCCCTTCCCTACTTAAACCCCTCGTACCACAGTTTGAAAACCATTGGTTTAGACCAAGGATGTCCAACTTTTTAATATAATGGGCCGCATAACATATTAAATTGAATTTTATGATAAATGGCTTTATATAAAACAAAATTATTAAATACATATTTATTTCAAATTTTTGCCAAATCTAATTTTTTAAAGCCTAACTGCTTAAAAAAGGCCAATATATGTATTTTTATTTTTTGGAAAAAATTTAAAAAAATTCCTCCGTTTCATAATTTGATCGAATGATCTTCTTTTTTAGAAAAATAAATCCCTAAAAAATATTTTGCGTCTCTTCTTATAATTTTTTCCCCCCAGTGCGATAAATTTTCAAAAAATACTACTTGAAGTGAGAATTGAGTTGTGGGCCACGTGTTGGACACCTTGGCACGATTCAAGAGTACAAGTTGCACTTTTTATATCTTATAAGATCAGTTATTTCAATAGCAAGCTCTGAATTGAAACTTCATTTTTTGTATTAATTAATTTTATCTAATTACATAATAGAATTATGAAAAATATAGCATCTCATGGAATATTCATTAGTTAACAAGTTAAATCAAGAAAATCATTTCTTACTCCTTTAACGTATAGAAAATCTAATTGAATTTCAATCCTTCTTATGGAAATACTTTTAAATCTATCTGTAGAAGTTGCAACTTGTACTGAATATTTGTAATGCGAAAAAAGAATTGCAATTATCAGGGGTGTTGTCTGGATGCTCCTGATTATCCACATACAATCGATTATGCTACATTTGATTAATTGTCTTTGTTATTGTTGTTGAGTTTATGTTGCTTTTATAAAGTTAATTTTTTGCTAAAATATCAAATACACAGCTCCCAAGAATTTCAAAATGGAGCCAAATCATTCTGAGCAAAAATTTATAGACTTTTAAAACTCTTTCAAATATGTATTAAGGGTGTATGGAAGTGTAAAATATATTAATTGTTGACTAACCTTATTTCTCAACATTAATAATATTTATATTACAGATGAACAAGAACGAGTTCAAAAGAAAACCTTCGTGAATTGGATCAATTCATATTTATGCAAGGTACTCATTTATTGTGTTCATTTAATAAAAACTATTGAATTTTAATGCTTATTTATTCCTTAAATTTAGCACTCTCCCCCGATGAAAGTAAATAACTTGATCACCGACTTAAGAGATGGTACTAAACTTTTGGCATTACTCGAGGTTCTATCGGGGGAAAATCTTCCTATGGAAAAGAGCCGTGTACTCAAACGTCCTCATTTTTTGAGCAATTGCAACACTGCTTTGGAATTTTTAAAGAGTAAGAGGGTAAGTCTTTAGTGTTTCTTTATAGTACGATATTCCTTGACGTGATTTCATATTCGAAATCTTGAATTTCCTTATACAATTACTATTTTTTACTCTAAAATTAAGTACGCGTCATTTTAAATAAAATATAAAAACTTACTCTCTATAATATTACTTATATCGCTGGTTATTTTATTTCAGATAAAATTAGTTAATATCAACGCTAGTGATGTTGTCGACGGACGACCTCCAGTCGTCTTGGGCCTCATTTGGACTATTATTCTATACTTCCAGGTAAATATACATAATATGTGAATTAGTGTAATACAATTATTTTAATTTGTACCTTTAATCCGATTTGTATTTATTAATAACATCTTGTAATCCATTTTAATTCCCTACTTTATTTCTCTAATGCATTTCATTAGCTTAAGTTTTTGGAATTGCCTGTGGTAAGAGATTTACTTTTGGTAGTTTTATCTTAAATTAGTTTTTGCATGAATGTGAATTATTTAATTGAGTTTTTTCTTACTTTGACATTTCTTATGTAGGAGAAGACCGGGGAGAGTTGAAATACTTAATATTTTTGGCTCAAATACTCCAGGCTCGTTCAATTTGGACTAGCCAAATAAAAAAAGAAACATAACTATATATGTTTGCGATTGTTTGAATCTATTTAAAAGTTATATCAGTCAATAGCTTTTCTATAAATTGCATTCAAATATGACTCTTCAAATGTTGGAAATGGGCCCGTTGCTCAAGACGGTTGCAACTATCAAATTTGAGTTATAAATTTAAAAAAATTAACTAAATATTTTGATCAATTACTAACTAGACTTTTCATTATGTCAAATTATTAAATTTCAATGTTGTATTATAGTAGATTCAAATATAATATGATTTATATTATAGATCACTGATCATTATAATGGATCAAAAAACTATGCTAATCCCTCCTCTGGGCTAAAAAACTTCCCCATGTTACAACTATCCCCGGTCTTTCTTACAATGTATGTACATGCTCACTTCTCAAAATTATTTCTTCTGCTTTTATTTGTATACAAATAGATAAATCAAATGTTGAATTTCTATTTAAGAAATCCTTTTCACGTATACATAGCTATCCCTGAAATATTTTCAGCATACATTTGAATCTTAATATCGTTTAAGATAGTTAAGATCTTAAATTTTTCTAGCTTATAGTTTATTATATGCGTGATGCTTTGTTTCTTATTCGATTGACAATATTATTGCATACATTCAGATGGTGCTTTTAAGAATATCAAATGTACTAGCTAATTATGTGAAATCACTTTTTCTGTTATGTTAATATATGTAAAAATAAATTATTTGATTTTCGTTTGTTTTTAGATTGAAGAAAATACAAGAGTCTTAGAAAAATTAGGCCACCGTTATGGTAGTCCCCACGTGGACGGTAGATCTCGATCACAGATGGGTCATGCAACTGACGATTCATCTGATGATCGTTCCAGTAGAAAAGTCAACGAAAAGTGGAAAGCTGGTGCTAAACGAGCTTTACTCCAATGGTGCCAGTCTCATGTAACAAAAAAATGCGGTGTTCCTGTAAATGATTTTGGTAGAAGTTGGAGGGATGGGAATGCTTTTATTGGAATGGTAAATGGAATCAAACCGGGTTAGTATTATATAGTCATTGTTTTGTATTTATCATGGACATGTGTATATATCATAAAACCATCAACCAACCCTGTTGTCTTTATTTCCGATTTCTCTTCCCTAAATGGATTAACTTTGATTATTAAAAATAGTAGCAAATATTTTTTTCTCAAATTATAGCATTAATTATACCATCCTTAGAACCATTTACTCAACTAACTTAACATTTCCTTTTTATCCATTCCCAATTATTCCATTTGTAGGTACGAAAATTCAAACACACTTGTATAGAGGTTCGTTTATTTTTAAAATGTGTTCTTAAATTGTGTTATGCACGTGTTTCTTTCGTAGTTAGATCATTATTGTCCTTATTTGAAAGCAGATAAATTGAACTCTTAAATTAATGGATTTGAATTATTATCTAGGCTCGGTTGATGTGAAGGCAATGGTCAAAGAAGAGAACAAGACTCGTTTAGAAACCGCATTTTATGTTGCTGAATGTAAACTAGGCATTGCTCGTTTATTAGATCCAGAAGATGTCGATGTTGATAGTCCAGATGAAAAATCTATCATGACCTACGTCGCTCAATTTTTACATCGCTATCCAGAAGGAGAGGAAGTTGAGGTATTTCGTTGATCAAGACTCGGATATTCATTATAATTTCTACTCTAATATATTTTATTGCTTCAATTTAAGTTTCAAGGGAGATTTGTATCGGCGGAACAACAATTCAATGAGCTACGCACTTGGCTAACAACTACAGTTGATTTTTTTGAACAAATGCACAAAGGAAGCAACACAAAGTTTAATTTAAGAAGTTATTCCGATTATGATAATTTCAAGTCTGAATTTTTACAAAAGAAAGAAGTATTTGATCGCTTAAACCACCTCATGAACTCGAATAAAACTGTAGGGATCAATGAAGAAATATGGAATGAAGTTGATACAAATTGGAAGAAAGTTCAAGCACAAGCTCGTCATTGGCAATGGTTGTTGGATTCAACACTTCCTGGAGAGTTTGGTGAAATAGGCGATTGGTTGAATAAAGCAGAAGCTCTTATTTATTCCGATGATATACCATTAAGTTTAAATGAGGAATCAGCTGCTATTGTTAATCAAAAATTAGAGGAGCACAAAGATTTCTTTTCAAATTTACATTCAGTTTGTATGCAATTTCAGAATGCGGTCTCTTCTAGTCCCTTAGTTCATGAAATTCAAGAAGGCCAATTAAGGTCAATGAGTCAACGCTTAGACAACATTGAGTCTTTATCTGAAATACGAGAAGTTAGGCTCAAATATCTGGAGCACAAATGTTGCATTGCAGTCTTCTTATACTTGACTGAATCCAAGTTAAAAAATTGGACCGTCAAATACGGGAGAGAGGATAATGTTCAAGAAATAATGGATCAATATCGCACATTTGTGTCTCAAAGTAAAATTTTCCAAGAATTTGAAAAGGCATATCATGACTTCGAACAAGTCTGTGATGAATATAAAAAGAGGGGAGGTATAGGTTAGTGAAAAATTGAAAGTAATTATGTGCTTGATTTTATGATTATTAAATGGATAACTTTATTTTCAGGGTCTGGTGAATCAGCTCACATCGATAATTTCATCTTAAATATTGCTAAACGTTGGAAGGAAACATCTACTGAGCTTCGCTATGTTCAATCTTTACTTGATGAAGTCATCACATTTTGGAGGCGCTGGAACTCTTTTTCCCCCGAGTTTCATGAATATTTGAATAAAGGCAACAAAATTGTTGAAAAAGGCAGTAAAGATGAGAAAGAAATGTTTTTTCAAGATGTTAGTGTTTGGAGTGATAAATTTGAAATTTTAGACAGGACAGTTGCATTTTTGGTAGCAACCTGTGATCCTGTAGTATCACAAGAACTCCAAACAGAATTCAAAAATATATCTACAAATTGGGAGAAATTATTTCAGAATGCAGGCAAAGAATATATTCATGGTAGTAATATCAATCGAACAAAAAGTGACTATGAATCAGGCCTAGAAAATTTAGATCGATGGCTACGTAAGGCTGAAGGCCTTTTATGTCAAAAACAAAGCTTGAATTCCAGTAATGATATTAAAGATTCTCTAGAAGTACTAATGAATCTTCATTCAGAAATATCTAAGATGGAGGAAGTGTTTAAGAAAATCTCCAAATGTTTCCAGTTACTTGTCAAAGAATTAAGCCAAGAAGATATTGAAAAAATGATGCTTGTGCTTAAAAAAGAAAAAGAGAACTTTGTTATTGTCCGTTCTATGATCCCTTCTAAAGTTCAATTATATCATCATTTATTTACTCAACTTGAGGCTATAAATGAAAATGAAAAAATAATATTGGATTGGTGCAATGAAACTAACGCTTTGATTACTTATTCCCCGATTAAAGAGAAGGTAGAGGATATTAAAAGAACTTTGTCTTCTGTTCCTTCAGTTCAAGCTACTTATTCAAGCTTAAAAAATGTTCATCTATCCATTTTGAAGAATATCCATGGTAGAGACGACTTTGATACTTTTCATCTTGAAGAAAGGATTAATCACATTTCTTATTTATTTACGGATACTGTTAATAAGCTTAAGTCTCTTGAAGTAGAGTTGCTTAAAGGGAATGACGCTTGGGATAAGTTCCATGAGTCTGAAAACAAAATAAATTCTTGGATGGTTAAAGCAGAAAGCTTAATGGCTGTGAGAAGTTTTGAGTCTAGATCTAGTGTCGTTTCTCATAAAGAATTCTTTGATAACCCTGAGGGTAATACGCTAATGAATCAATTTTTACAAGTTGCAAGGGATCTGGGGCCACATATTCAAAGCAAAGAAGAAAAAAATAACACTGGTTTAACTATTCAAAATATTGAAGCCAAGTGGAAAAACATAAGAGATATGTTCCCTCTCCATTTAATCAAAGCTGAATTTCGTCTCGATGAGGAATCTTTTGATAAGTATCTCAAAGAAATTGATAAACATATGAGTGAAGAAGGAATCGCTTTTCAAAAAGACGATCATCATAATATAGAGACATTAATCCAAAACCATAATACTTATTTTGAGTCAGGGGAGCCCGTAAAAAATGCTCAAAGCCTTCTTCTCAATTTGGATGCTCTCTCAAAAGCTTACAAGTCGTTATCCAAAGACAACGACGATAGTCTTGTACGCGCCTATGGACTCAGATCTCAGGAATGGAGTGATTTGATGGATAAACGTATACATTTATTCGCTCAATTGGAAAAAGTCCCAGAACAATGGAATGAATACGAACATAAATTCCATGAAATGATAAATTGGATGAACTCTGTAGAATTGACTCTCAACAAAATGTTTCAGGGTGAACCGACACCAGAAGATTTCTCATCCGAAAAAGCAAAATTTGATTCATTTTGTGAAGACATAGACGCAAAAAGAGAGGATATGCAATGGCTTGTCCAAAGCCTTAATCAATTGATGTCTCATAGACCCAATAAGGAAGGTTTAGCAGAACAAGCACGCCTTGAGGAACTTGTGACTAGATATAAAAGCATGATTCCGTTGATTGATAAAACTAAACAGAAAATCGATGTATATTCACGGAGCTATCAATTCAAATCTGATGTCGTAGAGGTAAGAGCAATTTTTAATATTAAGTTATTTATATTTAATGATTCCATCCTATTGCATGCAATCTCATTCTTTAGTTGGAAAATAATGGGGTAATTGTATTTTACTTTTTTAATATATGTTACCTTTTTTTTTGTCTGTACTGCACCACATTTTACATCTATGCTAGTTCATATAGAAATTTGACATCCCAGAAACGTTAAGTTTGTTTCAAAGAAGAAGGCGCTCATTAAATTTTCTTTAACGGAGTTAATTTCTTTTAAAGACGAATTTGGTATCAAATATATAAATTACATTTTCTTTTGTGCCATCATAGTTATGAAATGAGATGATTTTTGTATTAATTTAGATCTTTCTCATCAATCAGTTTTAAAAGAGAAGAAAATTTACTTATTTCTTATTTGCAATTCTTGATTCCAAATTTTGAAGTATATTATTTTATTATTATTTCATCAACACATCTTATATTAAGAACGGTATATATTAGGAAGGAGTCTCAGTTTTAGGACTGGATATATCCCAATTTTACATCCCATGTGTATTTTATTTTTATTTGACAAATGTATTTTTCTGGTTTTATATTCTTACTTTTGTATTAAAACAGTGTATGTAAACACATTCAGGCTCGTGATAAATTAATAGCAAAAATGAGTTTTAAGTTTTAAAAGTCTTCAGAAAGATTTTTTCCATGATAGGTTAAATATATGCTCGAAAATCTGACGAGTTCTTCTATACCATCCATTTCTGAAGCTTTTTCCAAGGAGGATGATACATTTATTCAGAAATTAATTAATGAACAAGAGAATATTGTTCAAAAGCTTGAAGAATATCGATCTCCTATTCTCAAACTTCTTCAACAAGGAAAGGATCTTCAAAAACATAAAAATTGTCCTAGTTTCCTCAAAGAAGTTGTGAAAGATCTGGAATCCAAATGGAATGATGCGTATTCTCTCACAGTTGATAGACTCAAAACGTTCAAGGACGGGTCCATAGTTTGGTCTCAATATTTAGAAAAGAAAAATTACATCATATCTATCATTGAAAAAACAAAAGGAGAATTTAAAAAGCCAATTTCAACTTCAGATCATGGACTACTTGTTGAAGATCTTAAAAATAAGTCTGCTTTACGAAACGAAATTAAAAGTAACACTGGAGATTTAATTCGAAAAATGAAAATGATACTTGAGGAATTAGAAACTGTTTCAGAGGATTCGAAATGCCGTTTTGATTTGGAAATAAGTGATATTGAGTTAGATCTACAAAAATTATTCGATGAATGCGACCAAAAACTGAACTACTTAAAAGATTTAGATGTCAAATGGAATACCTTTAATAAGGGAATGGGTGATCTGAAAGAGTGGATTGTTAAGGCCAAGAGCCAGTTACAACAAATATTAGAATCAGATATGTCACCTGAAGACCGAATGAAACTTTTATGTGAATTGAAAAATGAAGTAATTACAAAAACCGATATTGTTTGTGACCTAGAAAGGGGTATAGAAGGCCTTTTGAACGGTTCTGTGGACAATAACGTAGACAAAATTAACGAAATTAGGGGTGATGTGGAGTGTGTAAGGAAAGATGTTAATGAACTGGAGACTAAAATCGTTGAAAAGAACGAGATGGCTCGTTTGGATTTGGACAACTGGAATGAATACAAGGCCTTTGTCAATGAAGAAATTAAACCTTGTCTTGAGCGGGCTGAACTCAGAATTGCAGTTGGACTTACTCGTCCTCATAACCTTAACGATGTGAAGACGGCTCGTACCGACATCGCCTCTTTTGAAGATGAGTGCAATCCCATCCAGAATAAACTGGAGATAGCATTTAAAAAAATGAATGAGATTCATTCTAAAACTTCCGCCGATCATGAAGTTGACGCTCTTAAGTCCAAATGGCATTCAGTTAAGTCTACATTAGATCAATGGAATCAGAAAATGGAAAATCTAGAAAAATCATGGGATAAATTTAATGAAGACTCTGAGAAGCTCAACTCTTGGTTAGAAACTATTAAGAAAGATTTGAGTCATTTGTCTGATGCATCTGCATCAGATCCACAGGAAATCAATGGTATCATCCAAAAGTTGAAGGAAATGTCAATAAACATTGCACAAAGACAATCCGTTATCTTAAATCTAACTCAAGATTGTGACTCAATTTGTTTGAATTTAAATCATGAAGGAGTTATTAGAATGAGAGAAAAGCTATCAGATTTAAAATCCAAGATGTCTAAATTGAGCGAAGAAAATCGATGCGTCATGGAGAAAATATCAGACTCATTTGCTCTTATTCAGGACTTTGAATTCAAAGTTGACGGGTTCGAAGCGTGGCTCAAAAGTATAGAAAACAGTATTGGTCAACTTAATGAAATTCCTGCAGAAAACATAAACTCAGCTCTTGATACTACTCATGATTTATCACAACAACATCAAGACAAGAAGTTCGACTTGGACAAAATAAAGAAGGAGCTGGATGTGCATAATTCTTCTACTGAGGGTAGTGTCTATGAAAAATACAACAAGATCAAAAATAAATATAATGAACTCTCAGATTTACTGGCACTTAAAAAATCTGCTCTTCAAAGATGGGCTAACTTTTGGATTTGGCACGCAGAATCCATATCATCTCTTTCACATTTACAACATACTACTAATAAATCATTTTCATCCGAAGAGCTTGAGATTGCAGGCTCTGAGCTGGATAATTTAGCTGTTCAATGTCAAACAAGGAAATCTGAAGGCTCTGATGATGAGGAAATTGCTGTAAAAAGTAAGACTTATGTCATAAAATCTGGAAAACCAATGAGTATACTTCTTCTCGTTGCTGACATACTTCAAAAGATTGTTGACCTTAAAAATTTTTTTGGTGAAAAAGAGAAGCAATTACATCAAACGGATGATAAGTGGGATGAATTTAAATTAGCAGAGAAGAATCTTGCAGATTGGCTTCAACTTATTTTACATAAAGTACAAAAAATATCAATTGCAGATAGCAGTATTGACTCGTTGAAAGATGCGGCCAAAGAAGTTTCAAGTCTCATTCAAGATTGTAAAGATCAGGAAAGCCTTAGAGATAATTACTACAATATTGGTAAGGAGCTTATGTCTCTAGATTCAAGTCAGGTTAATGTACTTCAAGATGCTCTTTCTGAAGCTGGGTCAAAGTGGGAAAAAGTATATAATTTACTTCATGAACAAGAATCCAAATCCAAAGCCTTGATTGGAATGTGGCAACAATGTAATCAACAAGGAATTGATCTTAAAGAACAACTTGATCAATGTCAAGATTCTTACAACGCTTTGAATTGTAAAAACTCACGCGACATAAACAGTACAGCGGAAATGGTTGATTTTGCCAAAACAGCCATTGATAAATTGAAAAAAGCTAGACATCCTTTCGAAATGTTTTATAAAAGGCAAACTCAATTAATTCAAGAGCTTCAAACAGTGCCATCTTTTGATGTTTCTTCTCTAAAAAAGGAAATACAAACAGTTCAACAGAAGTTTAGCTTCCTAGGTACGAATTTAAAATTAAAATTGAATAAATTTGAATCTCAGATCGTGATTTGGAAGCAAATCAATGCAAATATGGAGGAGTTTCTTTCTTGGAATAAAGACACCCAGAATTCTTTAAATGATGGACTTATAAATGTATCTGATGTCGAGGCTGTTAGATCCAAATTAGATAGGTTTCATCATGATTTTCCTCTTTATTCTAATCAATGTAATGCCGGAATATTTGCAAAATTGAATCAAATAATTGAGATTAATGAAGAAAAAACAAACATCTTCGGTGATGAAAAAGATAAATGCAATAAAGAACTTCATATTACGGAAGAACTTGCAAAAAAGCTAGAAGCTAGTTTACGTGATGTTGATAGCTCTTCAAAGGTCTTGAAGTCCAACATGTCTGATGCTTTAACTTGGCTCATAAATCTACGTGATAAAGCTCTGAAATGTGATGATCTCTCTGGAACAGATGAAGATTTATACAATAGACTAATTTCCATTAGAGAAATTAACACTGGATTAGAAAATTTTGATGATAGGCTCATACCCATTACTCAAGATATTAAGAATCTCCATGAACGATATGAGGGCTCAGAAGTTAATAACTTGATGAAAGATCTTGGAAATTTAGAAAAGAAATATGATGCTCTGTCATCACAGGTATCTAAGATAATGTCAACGCTCTTCGGCTTACTTGAGAAACGTTACTCGGATAAAGTACAAGATCTTCTAAAATGCATCAGTCTCAATAAGGAAAAAGTTGCATGGTGCTCTCCGGATCCAGACAGTGACAAATTTGCACTTAATAGTAAGTTAGAAACCTTAAGTGAGATCAGAGACGCCTTAAAACAATTGATAGATTCAAATGAAGATTTAAAAATTCTTTCAAAAATATTGTTGAAACTTGTGGATGAAGATAAAGTGAAGGAAATTAATGAAACAATTTATTGTTTGGATAACGGAATTGCTGAAATACAGAATGAGCTCATCTCTGTAAATGATTTGCTCAATTCAGCCATTGCTTTATTTAATAAATATGCTTTAAAAATGGAAGAAGCTAGTAATTGGATCAAAGAAACTGAAGAGTCAATCAAAACAAATTTAATTGCTGATTTGGAATCTGCAAAACAAATCTCAGGTGATTGTGAGCAAATTGAAAATAACATTTTGAGTTATGAGCCAAACGTCACCGAGCTTGTTGAGCTTAGCAAAGAAATTTTGAGAAAACATCCAGCTTCAAGGGCTGGAGGCACTGCAGATCATATTAAGTCAAAATACGAGCATCTTAAGGCAACTATAAGTGAACAATTGTCTAATATAAAGGATTTAATCAAAAACCAGAGTGCACAAAAGAATTATATCGATGCTTATGAAAAGTGGCTAAAAAATTGCAAAAATGAGCTCAAAGAGTTTGAAAATATTGATGATCTTAAAAGTAAGCAGTTAACAATTAAAAAGTTGACTAAATTAAAAGAAATCATTAGTGGAAAGGATATTGGTCATAAATTACTAGAAAGGGCAATTTCTGAAGGTGAAAATCTTTTTTCGTATATTCCCAAGAATGACAGAGAAACTATTCGATGCCAAATTCGTGAAATGAGGGATGGTTGGGAAGATCTCATTGATTATATGAATGTTATTCAGAAAAACGTTGCTGGCCTAGCAATGCAATGGTCCTCTTTCGATGAGAGTTTTGAACAGGCCAAAAACTGGCTCGAGTCATCTAACAAAAAACTAAATAATGCTAGTAAATATTGTTCAGATTTATCATCTAAAAAATCTGTTCTTCAGGATTTAAAAACTCTAGAACAAGATGTTAACTCTCATTATACTATTCTTGAAAATATGAGGCTTAAATCAGAAGAGCTTAACAATTGTATGGCTATGGATGCCTTAAAGACATGCTCAAATGAATATGAAACATTAAAATCGAATGTATGTGAACAAATTGATATTTGGAAAGGTTATGTAACAGAACACGAAGACTATCGTACAGAACTTGAGAAGGTGGCGGATTTTATCAATAACTCCGACAAAGAGTACACTGTTCTCTGTGTAGATGCACCTACAGCTGCTTCTGAGATTGAAGAAGAGGATAGAATAGAAATGTTAAGTAGTATTATTGGGTGTGATGGTTCTGTGGTCACAGGTCTGAAGGACGCAAAGATCAAACTTCAAGCTGTCAATCACCACACTTTGCCTGATGGTAAAGAAATCCTGAAAAAAGAGCTGAGTGACTTAGAGCAAAAATGGAAAAATACTTTATCATCTGCCAAAGAATTAAAGGAAAAAATAACGGCCTGTTCCTCCAAGAAAGCCAAGGCCAAAAAGAGTCTTAATGAGTTGGGGGATTGGGTTGTTGAAATGGAACTGAAGTTAAAAAATTCATCTTCTCTAAAAGATAATTCGAAAGAGAAGCAAAATCATTTATTAGAATTAGAAAATCTACAAAAGAGAATAGCCAAGAAAGCAGATGATTTTAAGCATGTGAGTGTTGAGATCTCGGAATCTGACAATGATATCCAGCAACAACTTGCATCTCTAAATAATAGATATCAATATCTTAAGAAAAATATAAAAGATCTCATAATTCGTTATGGAGTGTTTGTTAAGGATCATTCATCTTTTGACGTGGACTTCACTAACTTTATGGAATGGATGAGAGGGGTCAAAGAGGATTTAAATTCATTTGGAGAGCTCAATGGTGATTTGAAAGTTTTGCAAACGAGGAAAATGAATATTGAAGCTTTGGAAGAAATTAAAAATAGTGAAAATCTCAAATATGATTCAATTTCTGAACTTGGGGAAAAGCTATACTCCCATACTTCAGCCTCTGGTAAAGAAGTCATAAGAGGAAGCTTAAAAAACTTAAGATGTCAATGGGATGAATTGACTTCAAATCTTCAAAGTGCATCTCTATCCTTGGAGAAATGCCTTCAACAATTCTCTGATTTTACTACACTACAAGAAAAGTTGACTAAATGGCTTAAAGATATAGAACGTGCCATGCAAGGACATACCGAGTTAAAATCCTCATTACCAGAAAAGAAAGGCCAATTACAAAACCATTCCATTGTTCACCAGGAAATTACTTCACATAATGGTCTCGTAGATTCAGTGTGTACAAAAGCTCAAGATCTTGTCGATCAAACTCAAGATACGGCACTCAACGCTTATATACATTCCATTAAGTTGTTATTCCAGAATATTGGATTAAAATCCAAGGATCTTATGGATAAATTGAAAGGTTGTGTTGAGGATCATGAGAACTACATAACTCAGTTTAAACATTTTATAGAATTTTTTGCAAACCAATCTGATCTTGTGAGTCAATGTGGAGATATCATGGGAGAAAAAGTAGAACTTGATCATAAAACATCTCTTTTAAATGAATTAAAAGAAAATAAAGTACTCGGAGATAAACTATTAGGAGAGTTAGACCAATCGTGTTTGACTGTTTGTAAGAGCACGGCTTTGAAGGGCTGTGACTACCTGAAGGAAGAATTGAACCAAATAAAGGAAAATTGGAATACCCATGAAGCTCTGATTGATGAGTTAGAGATAAATATTGAGAAAGCCAATGGACAATGGGATCAGTTCCATTCTGATCTTGATAAACATTTAGAATGGTTTAAAAAATATGAATCTTTCTTCAAGGACCAAACGCTCATGAATAATTTGATCGAAAAAGAGGAACGGCTCAAATTCTTCGATAAAAAGAGAAATGATGTTATTTTTTATGAAAAAGTAATCGATGATTTCGTGAACTCATCTCATACTTTAATTCAAAACACAGGAGCTGAAAGGCTTAAGCCTGCTGTCACACAAGTTAGTAATAGATATCAATTGTTGCATGTAATGAGCAAGGAAGTGCTTGCTAAATGGCAAGCTTTTGCTGAGGAACATGAATTATTTGATCATAAACGTAATGACGTGTGTATTTGGCTAGAAAATCTTGAGTCTAAGATTGATTCAGCCCTTAGAGAAAGTAATATAGAAATCAAATCAAAATTACTGTCGAGCGTTCTCGTTGAAGATGAAAATGCAATTTCTAAATTAAACGCTGTATCTTCAATAGGTGAAAGGTTATATCCTGATACTGGTGCTCAGGGAAGGGATAAAATAAGACAAATTTTAAAAGATTTAAGATCACGTTGGGACATCATCGTTGAAAGAGCTCATAATTTACAAAAGAAGCAAGATGTTCAGCTAAGAGCCTGGGTTAATTATAGAGAGTCTTTGGAGCAGGCCCAATCATGGTTGGATTCTGTCGTGGCAGAAATTGGAGATAAGAACTTTTTGTATTCCGTGAACTGGATGTCTCTACAAGAGACTCGTTCCAAATTACTTAAGGTCAAAACTATGCTAGTAGATGTATCTTCGCATAAAAGACTTATAGAAATAGTTAATGAGAAAGGTGCTGCCGTAGTTGAAACGAATCCTCATGCAGATGTTGATGAAATTCAACATGAAATTGAAAAGTTGAATGAAAAGTATGATGATCTATTGGAAACTGTCAAGTCTTTAATCAGCAATATGGAAGATGCAATTGACTCCATCCAGGTTTATCAAGATTTGCAAAAAGTTCATATGGAATGGCAAAAAAACATGTGGGATTCCTTGTCTTTGTGCACTGACTATAACGGTAATAAGAATTTGTTAGACTCGAGGGTTAAAAAAATTAAACAGATGGAGAAGCAAAGAATTGATGAAAGTAATGACGTTTTGTCTAAAATGACTAACCTGATATCGGATTTAGAAAAAAATCAAAATATGTTAGGACTCAAAGTTAAAGAGGAGCTAAGTAGAGATTTGTCCAGTATTCAATTTGATTTTCAAAAGTTTACAAGTTCTATTAAAGACGTGGAATGTGCCCTCCTCGATAGATTAAACCAATGGACAGAGTACGAAGGGCAACTAGAAAAATTATTGTCTTGGTTAAATGAGTCAGAAACATCCATGAAGGGCTATTCTCATAAGGCATCACTCCAAGAAAAAATTGACCAATTGAATTCATATATGGATATTCAAAAAATCGTCGACTCCAAAGGGATTTCCATCAATGAATTTATTGCTCTTGCTGATCAGTTAGAACAGTCTGTAATTTTTGGTGTAAGTCAAAGTGAAAGCGATATTGATGTATACAATATGTATGGTGGCTCAATGTCAGAACTATCTTCTCAGGTTGTTGTAGGTGATTCATCGAGAGTATCTATGAATGTTCAACAAATTACATCTCGATATCATTCTTTGTCTAATACTCTCAAAGATATAATCAAAAAATGTGAAAGAAGTATTACTGATCACAAATTATTCACTGACAAATATAATTCATTCTCTCAAATGATACTAGACAGTTACAAAAGGTTAAATGATGTTACTGACTCGGATGGGGTCTGTCAAAATGAAAAGGAGGAGATTTTAAGGAAATTAGAAACTCTTCAAAGTATACTTAACAACAAATCATCCCTTACATCCTTCTTGAATACTACGATAGAAGTGGGAGAAAAAGTTTATGCATCGACGTCGTCGGAGGGACGTGAGTTCGTGAGGAATCAATTGAATGACTTGCAGAGGCAAATTGAAGAGCTCTACGATAAAATGTCGGCAGAAGAGAGGTTTCTGAATGCAACTCTGTCAAAATGGACTGGCTATGAAGAAAATAGCTCTGCTTTTATAAAATGGCTTCAAAAGTTTGAAGAGAGTATTCAATCTAAAATCTTATTAAAAGCCACTCTTGATGACAAAAAAGCCCAACTTCAAATATATCGTAATTTATTACAAGATATAAAGAGTCAAAAACCCCAGTTGGACGATCTCACTGAAAGATCTTCTTCTCTTCCTGATAAAACCAAAGGTGTAAATCTGCTTATCAGAAATGCTACATCAAAATATGATGAACTGTTTAGTCGAGTAAAATCCTACGTTGAAAATTATGAAGGTTTCGTCATGGATCATCAACAATATACCAAAGCAGTGATTGATAATTGTGAATGGCTTGCTGCAACCAATAATACACTTGAAATGCTTGGAGATAGTAGTTTAGAAAGATTGAGTCTTCATGCGAATCTTGAACGATTAAAAAATATTCAACTTACTCTACCTGATGAAGAACACAGACCAAACCTTGTGAAAACCCTAGGAGAAAAAGTCATTCCTGGCACTGTGGACATGGGCCAAGTCAATATTCGATCTCAAATTGATATGACGGTTCAAGAATGGGAAGGATTAAAGTCCCATCTTCAATCTATTATTGAATCTCTTGAAGCAAAAATAAGTCAGTGGGTCGATTTTGAAAAAATGAAAGAGGGCTGCTTGGTTTGGCTCCGAGATACGGATACTCTTTTACATACATTTGACTTAAAATGTACTCTCTCTGAGAAAAGTGCACAAGTAAAGCAACTAAGAAATTTGCAAAGCCAAATTATTGCCAAGGAACTTGAAATTGATGCTGTAACAGACAAGGCTCAGGAATTATATAAATCCATTCATAACATTAGGAGCTCCAATTTGACTGAACTGAGTATCAAGTATCAAAACATTACTACGAAAGTTAAGGATCTAATTGTACGATGGGACTCGTATTCAGATGCTCATAATGACTATAATGATAAGTTGAATGATTTTAGGGAACTTATTGCTAGACTCAATAATGAATTGATTAAAGTTTCTGACATGTCAATGTCATCAGAAACCAACATTGAGAGTAAAATACTTACTTTGAATGACTTAGTTGTATGTAAAGAAGAAGGATTTGTTAAACTTCAATCTGTAATAGAGGCTGCTCAAGCGGTTTTAGCTAATACTTCTCCAAATGGACATCAAACTATAAAAGAAGAAATGGATGAAATACAAACCAATTGGAGTAAGGTAACTGGTGATATGGCGGATATGAGACTCTCTATTGATGAATCTGTGCAGAAATGGAGTGCATTTGTTGATCAGATATCTGAATTGAGAAAGATGTTTGATTCAATGCAGCGTAACTATGATGAAATTGTTTCATCTCCCATTGTTTCCTCTTCAGATCATTATAGAACCAAAATTGATAAGCTCAAAACTCTTGGAGAGAAACTTAAGTGTAATACCCTCGATATTGAAAATCTCAAAGCGGGGGTAAAGGATATGAACGAGTATGGATCTACTGCTTCGGATGCTGACGAGGTATTCAAACATTATAACAGGCTATTTTCTGCAATTAAAGACAAACTCGTTGAATATGAAGGTCAACAAAAGGAATTTAAGGCATACCATTTGGCTATGGAATCCTTGACACAGTATCTTCAAAGATGTAGAGATAAAATACATACTATGAAGCAAAGGTCTCCTAATGACAAAAACTATGTTGATGCTGTTACTCAAGCACTCGACCATTTGTTAAATAAAGAAGCTCAAGGACAAATCATGACCGAACAACTTCAACAGGCAGTAGAAGTTCTAATAACTAATAATGGCGATCTCGAATTTGTGAAGAAAGACTCTTCCAATGTTATTTCAAATTTTACAGATTTGTTCGAGGATATTAAAAAGCAAAGGGATCAGATGAATCTAATTATGAATGTATTTAGAGATTTTAAAGACGAAACAGAGAGACTTTCAGATTGGTTGCAGCAAATCGATATTAATATTAAAGCAGCTAAAACATGTTTACTTTTAAATCTTGAGGACAAAGCAAAGGCCGTTGAAAATATGTCTGAGCTTAATGACAAACTGACTTATGGTCATAAAGAGATTAAGAAATATGCTGATATGGCCGGGAAAATGAAGAAATCAGCTTTAGAGGCTAATGTGAATACACAATTAAAAGAAATGAATTCTAAATATCAAGTAACTTGTAATATGGCTACTAACGTTCTAACAAAAATAGAATCAATTTATGAGCAACATTATCAATATGAAAAAAATACATCTGGGGCTAGAAACTGGATGGATAAAGCTTGGAACACTATTCGTCTTAATGCAAATTCAGATGGAAAGACCAAAGAGGACTTGCACCGTCAATTAGATGCTATTAAAAGCCTTATGCAACAACAAGAAACGGGACAGCAACTGATTCATTCAGCCATAGATTGGGGAGAAAAAACAATAAGAAATACTCGTTCAGATGGAAGGGAAAAAATCAACCAATCCATTAAGGATCTCCAGAATGATTGGGAAAAGTTAACTAAAAAAATGTCAACTGCTAAAGTGTCTGTAGAGACTGATCTTCTTCAATGGTCTGATGCTCAACAATCAGTGTCTAAGCTTAAAGAATGGATCAATGATCGTGAATCACGCCTGGCTCAAGTATCTCAACAAAAACATGTCATGATCACAAGAAGAAGTACACTTGGTATAACTACACTCTCTGTTAGTGAAAGAACAGCTACTCTCAGACAGACAAACTCAATTCTTCAAGATATACGAGCGTTTGAACCTATGATAAAAACAGTAGCTAACACATCGACTGAAGTCGCTCCCGTATCTGAAATAACTTCGAAATATCAAGATCTAACTGATAAGGCTCAAAAACTCTATGATACAGAAAAAGAAATGGTTGATCGACATGAAATGTTTATGGATGCTGGTAACGAGTTTATGAATTGGTTGCGAATTGCCAAAGAAAACCTTGCAAAATGTTCAGAGCCAACCGGTGACAAGGAGTCGTTGGCTGGCAAAATTTCTCAGCTTAAGGTACTTGAATCAGAGCAAGACATAGGAGAGAAAATGCTTGAGAATGCCCTTCAAGCAGCTTCTTCTGCTTGCGAAATTGCATTAGAGGATGATCGAATAATAGTTGAGGAAGAAGTTGCTTTTCTCCAGGATGAATTTGATCAATTTGTCGAAATTTTACATATTGTAAAAGGTAATTTAGAAGGTGGGATAGTTAGATGGACAGACTATCAGGAAATGTATAAGGAGGCTCTCGATTATTTAGATAATGCTCAAAACTCTGTACAGTCTTTTAATAAACCACAGAGTGATCTACAACAAAAACGCAAAATCCTAGAAGATTTCCAAATACAACTTCAAAAAGTCTTTGATTGGCAAAAATCCTTGGATTCTTTGAATATGAAAGGGCAAATTCTTCTTGAGAATTGTGCTGATTCAAGAGTTTCAAATGCAATCACTCAATTGACAACAAAATACCAAGCATTATTATCATTAGCTAAGGAAGTTATGCGACGTCTTGAACGATACTTTCAAGAACATCATCAACATAATGCCATGTTTCAAGATTGTCAAAACTTTATCGATCAGACTCGAAGAAAGATGAATGAAGCTCGTAATGCTCAAAATAAACAGGAGGATATTCATGAAAAACTCAATATCATAAATGAAATTCGTTCTGGGTTAGATAAAGGTCAAAACAAACTAAGATACGTTCTGGAATTAAAGGACAAAGTGACAAATAATACAGAAATTGATGGTGCTAAAAAGATTGAAAGTGAGACTGACGAACTGAAAAAAGATTTTGAAAAATTAATTGCTGAGATATTAGAAACTAGGAATCTTTTGAATTCAAAATTTGAACTTCTTGGAGACATTGAAAAATCACACAATTTGCTATCAGAATGGGTTGATGAAACCGAAAATAAAATTGATGATGATATAGCTCGTCTATATTCAGATCTTGGAGAAAAAAGGGCTGTTTACGAAAAAAATAAAAGACTTTTACAAGAAGTTGAAATACATTCCCCTGTAGCTCAAAAAATAAGACAGAAAATAAGTGAAAACCAGAATGAAAACTATGCTAACACTATCGAGAAGTATGATGCTCTTATCAGTAAACTTAAAACTCATTTGCAAAAGCTGGAAAAGCATATTAAATTTCATGAAGATTACAAAAATCAATTTGATCAAGCATATGATTGGATCAAAAAAAGTTAAATTGGAGCTCCAGCAATATGGAGATTCACATGGCGAAAGAGATGATGCTATATTGAAGAATGAAAAATTATCACTACTAATTGATAGTCTAACAGACGGGGATGAATTTGTAAAAAATGTAATAGAAAAAAGTGCTCCAGTTTTAGAGACAACGAATGACGAAGGAAAAGACACAATAAAACAAGATAATTATCAACTGAAATACGATTATGACCAGGTGAGAAATAATTCCAAACAGTGTAAGAAAAACTTGGAGAAATGTGTTACCGCATGGAATGACTTTGAAAGTGTATATGAAAACATGAGTAAATGGATATCCAAATTTAATGGATTACTTAGTAATGAGCGAAATTGTGACGATCAGTTTGACGTTGAGGACTTGGAAAGGCGTCGTGAGTTGTTGAAGGAGGCTAATAAGCAAAAGTATGAAATGGAAGACTTAAACGACAAATGTGAGATCTTAATGGAATACTCAGCATGTCTTCGTGTTCGTGACTTAACTGTAGATATCCAAACATCTTACACTAACTTGTATACTTCAATTCAAGGATTGCTTTCCAAAGCAGAGAAATCTGTGGTGGACGATTCCGAATTTTATAAGGCTCAACAAGAGTTTGAAGTTTGGTATGATCGTGCATGTGGAACTTTACAGGACTCTGCTGCAATTGAAGGTAGTCAGGAGGTTTTAAAAGAGAGATTAGATACACTCAAGAGTGTAACATCTAGAATGACTGAAGGTCAGCATCTTTTAAACTGTGTTTCTGAGTCTTATAGTAGACAAGATATCAATGCACCCCAAGAAAAGCAAGACTCCATGAAAAATATAATGAAAGATTTAAGGAGAAAGTATGAAGATCTATCCATCGACTTAACAAAGAATATATCGGAGATTAATTCTGCTATTCAAAGGTGGACTGACTTTAATGAGAGTTGTTCTTCTATAAGAATTTGGATAGATGATGTTCATAAAAGTCGTTTGAGTTATTGGGAAGATGATTTAAATCTATCTGGTGAGCTTGGAGAGATGAAAACACAACTTGAGAGAGTTCATGCTTTCGAAAAAGAAATAACGGAGAAGAAACAAGAACTTCAATGTTTAGTTAGAGAAGGTTCTTCCTTATCCAAGGATCCGAATGTTTCACATAAAATTGAAATCTTAAAAAAAGATTTTGAGTCAATTGAATCTCAAATACAAGGTGTTAAAAAGGATATTGAAGACGAAATACAAGAGTACACTTATTATTATCAGAGCATGCAAGACACTGAAAAATGGCTTCTTCAAGTTTCATTTCAACTTATGGCTCATAATTCCTTGTATATCACTAATAAAGACCAAACACAAGAGCAACTTAATCAACATTCTAAACTCATGGAAAATATTATCAACTATCAACAAACTCTTGATTCTGTGAGAGATAAAGGCATCAGGCAAATCACCAAATATGTTTCAAATAATCCAGACATTCGAGGCCAAATAGAAAAACAGCAAGACAATGTACAAGAAAGTTACAATTCCCTTTTAAAAACAGCTGTTCAAATTAATGGTAGACTTGAAGACTCTTTGGTTAAATTTAAAGAATATGAAGAAACACTTGGGAGTATTTTGGAAAATATCAACGATTGGGACTCCCAGATTAAAAATGTGAATATGGAAGATCCATCAGAACCAGACAATGAATTGGAAAAACTCAGAGTAAATTTCAAAGTGTAGATGAGTTGTTTTTTTATTTGTTTATTAATTCAAATAAATAAAAAATACTCATCGTTGTATAATTTCTTAATGAATAAGGTTTTGTCTTAGGGTTTACACAACCGTTTACAATCAGAAAAAGCACGTCTTTCTTCTGCAATTCAAATTTGTGAAGCGGCATCTGCTTCTATCTCTCGCCCTGGTAGTCCATTGACAGATAATGACAATACACATATATCAGAGAAGGAAATTTTAGTAAAGACGAAACTTGAAGATCTAATTGATCAGGTTAGAGTGTATCATCCTTTTGTGATCTTCATTTGCTACCTTCTATTAATACTCGTTTTTAGATTTTGATAGAGTGAAGCTAGTCTTATTTAGAATAAGAAAATTAATTATCTTTTGTCGTTTGAATCCTTCCTTACTACTACAACCACCCTTAAGTATTTGATTTGATTCTGAATTTTAAATCCCATATGTCCTTATAAGTTACCTGATTGATTGAGTTGTTTTAGTTTTTGATCATTTATTTTAACAAATTTTATTTGAAGTGATATTTTAATTTTAAATATAATGGTTTTGTTTTTCCTCAAAAGCGTTTTATTAGCATTTTGTACATTGTTTGTGTTCCTTTATTTTATACATCATACACAAATAATATCGTGGATTAAATCATTACAGGTCCAATCAAATATGTCTGCATTAGGTTCACAAGTACAAGAAATGAACGACATTCAAAAAACGAAGGATAAGATGGATTCGTGGATACAATCTCAAGAAAATCATGTTGCTGAGCTTTTCAAAAAACCAGCTAAATTTCGATCCGATGCTGCTCAAACTGAAATTAATTCTATTACGAATATGAAAACTACCATTCATGAAAAACATTATGTTCTTGATGAAATTGAACAAAAGCAATCTGCTTCATCAAATTATACCCCAGATCATAATCTAAAAATTGCTTTGGACACATTAGATGAGCATGTAAGCATACTTTATTTACATCAATAATTCAATTATGACAATATATGTGTACTTATATTTGATTACATGCATGTCACTTATTCATTTTTAGATTAGCATGTTATTGGATAAGAAAAATAACCAATTCATGTTAATGGATGATTATCGAAGTGCAATATCTGAAGCTCAAGCTTGGTTTGAAGGAATAGGAAAATCAATTGAAAGTCTTGAAGTTGGCTCAGGCGTTGAAGTGGAATCTAAACTTAAAAAAATACGGGAAATAGAAGACGACTTTGAAGCTAATAAAGATGCATCTAAGTTAATAAAGGAGAAAGCGTCTGTAATTTTAAAAGTATGCGGGATCTAAATCCATATATAGTATTCATTTAGTTTTATTTCAACAAATTATATACATATAGGAAGTTGGAGATATGGATCGTCAACACATTGAAGAACAGTCGAATTCTATAGAAAGACGAATGAATGAACTTCAAAAACGTATAAGTCGCAAGAAACAAATTATTTCTATGACATTAGACAGCTGTAAGGATTCGAAGATTAATATTCAAAACATCAATGATTGGATAGATAGTAATATTGAATATGTAACTGAATCTCAAGGAAACCTTCCATCTGAAGTTACTGAACTTCAAGATTACATTTCTAATATAACCTCTCTAAATAAGGAAGCAGACTCGAAAGTATTATATATAGACAATTTAGAGAACAAGATTAATACGCTTAAAGCTGATCTCGAACCCGATGAGTTTAATGGCTTAAGCGATAAAGTCAAATCCTTGAAGCAAAAACGAGAAAATCTCGTATATTTGTGTCAAAATGAACAAAAAAAATTATCTTCAGACGTACAAGATCGCATGGTATTTGATACAGATTATGAATCCATAAAAACTTGGCTCAAATCAAAATCTGCTGAATTTCAACCGTATACAGAATTTGATCCTCTCAAATCTCACGGAATAGAAAAAAGGATTTCAAAGCTAAAGAAAATAGAAAATGAGGTCAAAGATCTTGAGGAGAACAAAATATCAAAGTTAAATAGATCTGCTTTATCATTGTCTAAGAATAGACAATCTGAAGATATAAATAGTTTAACTAAAGAAATTGATGAGTCTGTGAAATCATTTAAAACACAAATAAGGGGAAGAATTGCTGAGTTAGAAAAGTTTATAGACCCAAGAAAAGAGTTTGAAGGAGATATTGAGAAATGCACTAATTGGCTTAACAAATCTGAGACAGCAATCTCATCTGAAATTCGAGGTTCTCTTAATATAGCAACTCTACAAGAGCAATTAAGCAAAATTGAATCTGTCAAGGGTGAAGAGGATGTTTATAGACAAGTCATTACGAAAGTCATGGCTTATGGAAACGATCTTCTATCAAAACTCTCAGATTCTGATAAGCTCACCCTTCAAAGCAAGATGGATGAAATTTGTGATAAAATGAATCTGGTCGTTGATTCATCAAAGAAAAAAGTTGAAGAAATGATGAGTAGTATCGATCGATTTAAAGACACTGCCACCAAAGTTCAAGCAAGCGCTACTAAGCTATCTGAAGTTCATGATAAAATTAGATCTCTTAATAGACCGATTGGTTTTAGAGTAGAAGATGCTGAGCACTCATATACATCTTTCCAAAAAATTCTTGATGATCTTCGCAGATTTAAAGCTGAATTAGAAGAACTGAATCGTTCTACGGGTGCTAATGTCATGGAACTAAGAACTTTACTACAAAGACAAGAGGAATATATCTTAGAAGTTGAAAATTACATGGCCAAAACAAAAAATCTCATCACTATTCGACAACAATATTCATCTATCGCCGCTGGCCTAACTGAATTCATAATCAACTATACTGAAATTGTCAAAGAGGTGGAACGATCAAATATTCATCCTTCCGAAAAAGTGAAGAAATATGATGAAACTATTGCTAGAATAACTGATGCAGAAGCCCAATTAGCCTTAGTTAATGATAAAGGTCATTTGATAGCATCTGAATGTACAGCTAAAGATAGAAATAAAGTAATGGACCAGCTCCAAAGCCTAAAAAGTCAAGTCCATAGTTTAAAGACAGCCATACAAAGAAAAAGACAGGAACATGTTCAAAACGCATCAGAAACTAATAAACTTGTGCGAGAAATTGAGAAAATTCTTGAAATGCTGCGTTCAAAGGAGCAATTTGTTCAATCTCGTCCTGTATTAACAACCTCCGTGTCGGATGTTGAAGAAAAAATTACTGAACATGATTTTCTTGTAACAGAAGTTAACTCTTACCTTCAGAAATTAAAGCAGCATTGCAAATCAAATTTTCTTCTAAGTGAAGAGGCTTTGGCTCCATTGAGAAGCTCTGCCCAAGCTGTTTTATCTACAGTACCTAATGAATTAGCAGAGAGACAAAAATATCTCGAGGAAAATAAGATTTATCGCCTCACTTATGATAGTATTGTGCAACGATTAAATACTTGGATTGAAGAAGCTCAAATGAAGCTTCGACCGTCCGAAGGAGGAGTAGATTTTTTAAATCTAGAAAAAGAGCTGGAAGAATTTAAGAAATATTTTAATCAAGAAACTAAACTAAGAGACTTACTAAATCAGATACATGAAAATGCTCATAAGATCTGGCCCTCTTTGACACAAGAGAGTCAGGAAAAACAATCACAGGAAGGAGAATCCTTTAATAAATTGGTTAAAAATACATTTAACTCTGCTGTTTTACAACAAAGTTCCATTGAAAAAAATTTTAGTGAATGGAGGTCCCTTCTAACTCTTTTAGAAGACAAGGACTTGACATTTGAGGGCCTCTCTTCCTTGGACAAAGTAACTTCTCTCCCCTCTCTAAAGAAATACATTAGTAAAATTCAACCAGCAATGTCAAATATTGAGGAGAAAAAACTTAAACTTGATACCATGAAAGAAAAGTCTAAAAAGATTCAGAACGTCGCCGATGTTGTTAGCAGACAATACATAGAGGAAAAAGTTTCCTTTATTGATAATTCCTTTAATAAGAATTTGAAGGATCTCAAGGAACAGAAAGAAAATGCTTCTGCTTTAGCACTCCAATGGGACGACTTTGAGAATAAATTCAAGAGTTTTGATTCCCTCCTGAATAAGTTTAATAATATTTTAACAAGTGGAGATGTTACGTTTAGATCCTTAAAGCGAATGATAGAAATGAGAGCGGAATTGAATGTAAGATTCCTGATATTTGGTTTTATATGCATAAGTATTAATCTTTGAATTTTTAATCATTTTTTTAGAAACTAAAAGATGATATTCAAAGAAGTGAAAATAAGTTTAAAGACGTCAAAGTCCTTTCCTCCAATGTGATTCAACAGCTCAACAAGTTCTCTACCTCTAATTGCAAGTCAGAAATTGAAGAAAATGTATTATCCATATCCAAAAAATATAAAAAGTAAGAAACATATATTAATCCTATAAATTTGCTCTAAATTCAAGGCTAATGAATGATATATGTTCGTAAAACAGGGTATATTCAATACTTTAATCCATAGCATATACAGTATGTCAAGAAATTGATGATGCCTTAAGAAAGAGTAAATAACATAATACAGACTGAAAATAACACAGGAATTTATTTGTCTATGTAACTACCCTCGTGTTTTATAAACCTTTTTAATGGCTCTGGCTTACATTTAATTTATCTAAAATATCCGGACTAATTTTTGACTAAGCCAATTTTACCATTTGAATCAAAGACTTTTCACTTGTTGCGGGATTCAAAGATTTGGTATAATGGATGGTTATGATCTATCTAGAGATGGATCATAACCATCCAGAGAGAAGTGGTTTACAAACTTAATGTCGTGACCAGTATTGAGTAGTAACTCTTTAGTTAGTAATATATTACTGTAATAATATTAGGGGTAACTTGTGTAATATGAGACACCCTAATATACACTTAACTGTTCATTCTAGAAGATAAATAAACAAAGATAAAATAGTAAATATAGAATACAATGTGGAAAATTATGTGTATAAGTTTCTATGATGATCATTTTTTTAATAACATAAGAAAATACATGAAATGGCTCTGTGGGGGTAATATAAGGCACACTAATTAGGGTAATATTTGCCATGGGCATGAAATTTTTTATTCATTGTTTAAAAATATATAAGTGTCGATCAACTTTTATATTTTTTAAACAATGAGAAAAAAAAATCAAGCTTCTTTTTATGTTTTTAAAAATTTCCTTTGCCAACTTGAAGGGTGATTTTTTACCCCAAACTTAAGACACAAAGTGGATTATTCTGATAATGTATTGAGGCTTCCAAATCCTCAATTTTTAGCAGGTGTATCTAGATCTGGTACAAATTGGAGTTTAGGCATAGATTTGTCAAACTTTGCAAAGCGAACCCTAACAAACACTTGTTGCTCACATTATGTGGACTATCCAAGTCATTTTATCAATTATATAATTCTGTATATACACATTTACATAATTAGTAGACAAGTAAAAACGATTAAATTTCATTTATATTAATGCAACGCTGAGCCTGGGGTAATATGAGTCAATTCCAGGTTTCAAAAAAGGCATCTCACTTCAAATATTTCTATGTTAGAGATAAGTGCTAAGAATATTTAACGTACATCTACTGTGGAAGTTCCAGCTACATGACAATAATATATTAACAACTGTCTGTTGTAAACCAGAGAATAAATAGTTTTGTAAGTACTAGTGAATACAAAGTTAAGATTGTAAATTCAACGATTTAAAGTTGGAAACTCCTGTTTTCATTATTGAATGAGTAAAAAACTACATTTTCTAGTCGTATTCAGAGGATCCAGGACCAAAAATAGTTAATGATTTAATAAAATGTTAATACAGGAAATTTAGTAGAGATCCATTTATGAAGGGTAGGATTGTATATTAATTTCCAAATATTCACCTTTCATTATTCAATGTAAGAAACTCGCCACTGAAATAGTATTGTATATCTCTTATAGGGGGTATTGAAATATTATTATTCTTGATTCTAAATAATAGATACCTTAATTTATTTTCCATGGAGTAAAATGTAATAACTAAGCTATTGATTAATAAAATAAATAATATTACTCGACGCTTTTTGTTAGACTTTAGTGTATAGCTTGGAGAAACTAGGGTGTGTCGCACACAGACAAAAGGGATTACCATTAGTATTTGTTGTGTTATCAAATGTTAATCGGAAATAAATAAAAAAGAAAATAATTTTGGTATCGATGTTCCGATACTTTTTCAAATAAAAAAGATAGTATAAAAATGAGATTACTGATTTATTTAAACAAAAATGAACAGATCCTACAATTTTGAGAGAAAAATGAAAACTACTTTACAACGGTGATAATAAATAAAAAGTGTTTGTTTTTAATAATGACAAAAAAATAATAAAATTATTATAGAGGGTCGTGCACTATAAGTGGAACAAACTTTGACCTCATCCAGATCCTGAACAAATTCATTGTTATTATTTTTTTGGTTTTATTGAATAACAAAGATAGTAATAGCATATTAAACGGAGTAACCATTTTACCTCATAAAGAGAAATATTAATTTTTCATAAACAGATCCAGAGTTGATAATATTGATTATTGTCTTAACATTACTAGGACTTTTGAAGGATAAAAAGCTTTTGCATTATCCGGCCTAGCTTTCCATTTTCCTCTGTGTTGCACTTTTTTTTTTAAATAATGGGGGGGAAAATCCCAATTTCAGAACAGGGAATCAGATGGGAACAATTAGTGTACTCTAGCATAATTAATTCTGCAGTTATCCGCATTCAAATAATTGTGAAAATTTCAAATCAGCAAAACACTACTTGATCATTCATCGTGTTTCAGTAGAGGGATAGATCTCGGTTTACCCTAGATGTGTATATACAGGAGTACATATTGTATCCATATTAGTGAGATACGGCTATGTTTTTTAGAGCACCCGGGTCTTACATCTTTTGAATTATCTAAAATTTGATCTAATTTGAATAATATAAAATATACAGGGGATTTGTTGGATTGAGCCCCCTCAATCCCCTTTTTTATTGTCAACCAAAAATTACCGGAAACATTTAAAATAGAAAAACGGGTTAAAAAATTCCAAGATTCCTTTTCTAAAAAAAAAAAAAGTAATTTGTTCAAATTCAGGCCCGACCCCTAAAGATTAAGGCCTCCCCTCCCCCAAAATAAATCCTGTGGACATATAATGCTTTATTATTCCTTGCCCTTCATTCTTATCGAATACATTTTAGTTTAATATATTTAATTGGAGTTTTGAAGTTAATTAACAAAATTGTCCATAAACATTTTGACTCTCATTTTAACATATAACATAATTTCATAATGAAATTACAACAGGACTCTTGCAATATGTTTTGAAATCAATCGTGCGTGAAATTTTGAAAATTACTACGTGAAGTCATTCAACCGCCCCTTCAGGGTGTAAAAAAAGTTATGATTAATGCATACAAGCAAAAGTATTCATTTATTTCAGATTAAGCATTCAACTGCACTTTTGGCTTGTTTTGAGGTCTTTACGACGAGCCTGGGTGACATCAATTTCAAATATTATAATTCTAAGTAAGATATTTTGAACTGTTTTGATAGATAATACGTTAGAAATGTAATGTTTGGTGTAAGAACATGACATTGATTAGAAATGCGTGAGCTGTTAAATTAGCTTCTAAATATTTTTTTCAATGGAACCTTCTATTCCACCCCCAAGAAAATATATATATATAACAAATCCCGTCACTTTTAACCGTTACTTTCAATTATTGTGTGTAAAAAGTATATAAATTTCAAGGTGAACTTTTGTTTTGCTAAGTTCAATGTATGACATTGAAATATGAGAAAGGGTGGATTTGCATGAGTTTCTAGTCTACAGCATTGAGACTTGAGTACCTTGGAATATTGAAATTTTTCTTTAGTCAGAAATATTCCATCAAAAGGGTTAAAAAACTTAATTAATGGATCTAATAGTAATATACAGTGATGAAAATCCGGTGTTTTTTAGCTGGCCCGTTAATTTGTAATTGGTAGTATAAAGAAGTAATTTTATGTTCCTGTGCAGTTGTCATTGTTATTTAACTCCTGAGTAGTTAACTTCCTTTTATAGTGCATTCAATAATATTCCAAACCTGTTTGAACGTTCGTGTATGCTCATAAAAGACGGAGCGTAACCCAGAGGATTTGTTGCGGAGTTATAACTTGTTGTCGACATCGGAGTAATTCCATCAAAGTACCTTGTTTATATTATTTTCTTCTTCCTCTCTTGTCACAGCTGATTGTAATTGATCTAATGAAACATTATGAAAATTATCCCTTCTGTCCTCCAAAACATTCTTCAAATTGTCAGGGTTACCATGTTGATTTTCGGTTTCTTTTTTTAAGATACCCATTCTATACTGGTAATATATATACTTACTATACAATTGAATTTTGTTGAAACTGTGGGTTGAAAATACACAGCTGCTAATTGCTTGACTGAACCAATGTACCATTCTAGAATTGAAACTAATACATTTATAAGTATTCCATCTTAAAATGGTTAGAATTTCAAAAGAAAAGAAAAAACTTATCAATACCCTCTAACCTTGAAATATTGTAGATCAAAAACTAAAACATGATTAACTTTTTTTCATAACAAAAATAAAATGAAAATAATGAATATGCTTTTCAAAGATATATCACAAATAAAAGATTAATTTCAATTAATTCTATCATCTTTAAGACCTCAAAGCTAAGAATTAGATTGAGTTACAGTTCCAACATTTCAGTTCTTTGTAGCATTACTATCAATAATACCACATATAAAATTTGAGTCAATTGTTTTTGTCTATATCACCAAAAGTAATAATTTTGTAGGAAATAAAAATGGTTAAAGAAAGGGGAAATTTATTTTTCTAAAAAGGTCATTTGGGAAATTCAGCCCTGGAATAAAAAATTAAACATTATATTCCCCCCCAAAAAAAAAAAAAAAATCAATCCTGTGATTGCCCCTCACTGTTTTATTTTGAAAATTTGTATTCGAAGGACCCATTAATTTAAAGAAACCCCCCAGTTTAGTGATAAGAAAAATAAAAACGATTGGCGCTTCTTCTCTTTTTTCTTTTTTGTTGATTATTTAATCATGGGTGGGTGTGTTAACATCTCCCTCTGAAAGAAGAATTCTCGCCTATTTTTGGTATATATTGATTTAAAAAGGTAATATAAAAGGAATAAATATAACTTTGAATATAATTACAATATTTTCACTGAACCTAAGTTTTTTACATGTAGAAAATTATCCTTTTTATGGTAGGTATTCAATTGCTCCACCTAAAATCATTTAACGGACAGCTGATATTAACAACGGTATTAATTCAGTAATACCATATGCCTCGCTCCTGCCTTTTCCTTGTGTTGTTACACAAATCTCATCTATATGACCATTAGATGTAAAACAATAAAATTATTTTAACCGTATGAATAAATCATCATTTGGTTATTTGTATCAAATACGTAGTTATTTTTGGTTGTAAGCTCGTACAAAAATGCCTAGTGGAATGCAAACATCAGGTTCGGAGATATTAATTAATACATGGAATTTACATATGTATGCATATATTTTACTTAGGTAATCGAATATGTATATCATTCGCTAACTCTATAATACTTGACTGTTTCAAAAATACATCGTTCAAATAAAATAATTAGCAAAAACATTTGCTGGTTCTTTTTCTTCACAATTATTGATAACTAGATGAAAAGTTATAAGAGTACTGAATTTTCATTCAGTAGTTTACATATATTAATTTCCACAGAGGAACGATTTAACAAAACTATTTTTATTTAAACATATAAAAAACACGTGGGTTGTTGCGAGTCTTGGAGCGAAATATTCCGGTATACATACATCAATTATTTGTTGACCGATTATTAAAATTCAAAATCGAGTTTAAACTTACTTCAAACTGGATAATTTCATAGAAGAATTTAATCTTACAAATATATACGTCGTAACAACTGAATGTGATGTATATTTTGTTGTAGAGGTACTTGTATCATGAAATTATTTTACAAAATACCAATTATTCAGTTGAAATTTAAGTTTTATTTGGATTTTGAACCTTAATAAACGGATTATAAATAAATGAAGTATGAATACTTCTCCCTTTCGCTCCAGAGGGGGGGCTACAACTCCTCCAGCCACCCCTGGTTATCGGTCTAAAAGTCCATGCTGATGCCAATGAAACACATTGATATTTGAATTTTCCCATTAGCGCTGATAATAAAAAATTATTAACACCTTTTATTGAAATGATAATTTAAAAAAAAAAACATATGTCGCAAAATTTGTTAAGGGATAGCATGCTTGAAAATAATAAATTTCGAAGTTAAATAAAGTTTGATAACAACTCTTTCTATTGAAATGAGATTTTATGGATAAAAAATTGATTAAGTCTCAAATTTTGTACACATATTCCCTGACTACTGACATAAAATGTAGTAAGTAAAAAAAAAAAAAAAGTATCTTTACCCGTATTTTTTAAATGAATCCCCTGAATAAATCTACAAATATCAACTTTTAAAGTACTTCATGCCAGAAGAAGAATAAAAAACGATATATCTTCATGAACGTCGTTATCCGATATATTGTATATATGTTCTAATGTTTTAACTAGTTTGGATACTGGGGTGCTTAAACACGCCATCGGCACTAATGAATTTAGGAATGATAGTCTATTAAAATCATTATTTTATTGTCTTACTTCATATAACAAGGTATTTCGGACTTTCTTGTACTAATGAATTACTTCACTCACAAATGTTTTATCCATTCGATTTAAATACATAGATGTACTTTAAAGAATGTGTGTAGGATTTTAGCATTAATGGGAATGAATCCTTTTCATAGAGTTTTTCTTTTTCCTCTGAAGACATGGGCATTAAACTAAGTCAATGAATATTTTAATACTGATCATTAAAAATCCTTAAATTTCAATTTATTTAAAGTTGATGGATCGATCCTGTAGCGAGTTCATTTTCATCATGCTTGAGTATTGAATTACTTTGACAATTGTCTAATTTAACATACATATATATATGTCAATTGCTACTACCATAGAGCTTAATGCAGCTCTTATGAACATACATATACAAATTCAATTGAACCTTAAATTGACATGTTTTAAAGGGGGCTCATACTACATATGTAGAATGTAGTTATATTTATTTGCTATAAAATAATGATACATGCTTAAACTATTGTATTTTTTGCACATTCCACTCAAGACCTGGACTGGTGACTCACTGAAAAAGGAGCAAGATATCGTTTGTTCATCTGTCCGTCCGTCACTCATTCACCACCCTCTTTACTCAGTTTGTTTCCTGTAGAGCTGTTACTGTTAGTCGTCCCCTTCTTTGGTACTATAATAGCCTATAGTATAAGTATTATAATTTATATGAAGAATGTGTGAGTTGAAGTGAAACAAGACTAGTTGAGGCTCATGTTCATTCTTCCTGAATGATACTTGCTGTTTACTACCATTATGTCCAGAGTCTCCCCCCCCCCTTCTGATATTTCATTAAAGGTTAATAATTAAGAATGGAAGAACACATAATAGATATATTTCTTCGATTTAAAGTATGAAAATGAGGAGGACATATTAATAGGTAATGAGCTGAGGGTTTTATCTATCCATTATTCCTCAGTTGCTTGGTGGATTCCTTTGAGGAAAAAACAAACAAAATTCAGCAACAAATTAATGAAACAATAATAAACAGTCTGTTAAGAAATAATAAAAAAACCGGCTTCTTCCTCCCCCTCCTAGAAATATTTGCAAAAATGTAATACCTGCCTTGTCATATTTTTAGATTCGTACATTGCTTAAGTGATTAAAGGGGGTTGTTTGTTTCGTTGTATAAGCGTATATTTTTTTATCGAGGGAAGGAGGAGGGAGTGCTCTCCAAAATGACTTCAAAATGGATGATGATGGTTTTTGACTCATTTGACCTGTTGTGTTATATAAGGAATAATATGAGAGAAGATTCTTTCGGGAAGTGCTTACATATATATTTTTTTCAAATATTCAAAGTTACGTACACATTCGTAAAAGGTACATTTGGCTTGCGTGCGCTCGGTATTTTTAGCATGGGACTATGATGGAACACACTACCACGTTCACAAGGCATATGTAGTATGTACGTCTTCTGCTCCTACCGCTACTAGTATGTCTATTTAGTAGTAGTGTGATTACTGCTTGCTTTGATCAAAAATCGTTATATATTTATTATTGTATATATATCATTAATCCTGTAGATGTTTTGCAGTAGGGGTTGCAAAGTGAATTCGAGTGGCGGAAACCAGTGAATATTCTTATTTCTTCTTGTTGTAGTGTGTGTCTGAGATCATTGTGTTGTGTGTCCTAAAATCTATTTTTTGACTCAAGGATTATCTTAACTAAAAATCTTATCATTCCAAGTTGACAAGTACCTTAGCTTCTAAGTCTATGTAAGTAGTCATGAACCACACAGAGTTTCAGTTTCACTTCCCAAATGTTTTTGACATGACGATTACGAGAGGAAACGAAACATTATTTTTTTGTTTCTTCGTCTAATAAAAATCATTTATTTTCCTGACGAAATAAATACAAAACTAAATATGACGAAACAAGACAAAATGAACACTCTATCACCTACCTATAATTAAGTATGAATTTTGAATAATAATTAATTAATAAGCTGCTATGCTCTGCTATTCATCTCTCGTAGATTTCACTTACTAATATCTCCCTCCCGTCTTGTTCCTCTGAAATCATTCGAGTTAGTGTCAAATTTCCATTTGTGGCTACTTAATCCCCAGCCTATAAACATAAACATCCTTGAAATTATTTTTCCTTCTGGGACAAAATGCAATGATTAATAAAATTATTTTTTTTATATTGGCCTCTAGTGTTTCCCATTCATGTACATAATACCTATAGTAGATTTATACATATGCATACTTCATGGCGGTTTTTTTTTGCTTTGTTTTCTGCTGTTTCATTACATTCCTCCCCTTTCCGCATTCTCAATTATTTTTTTTTTAGGAAGGATCATAAAAGTATGCAATTGCTTGCAAAGAAATGTGTCCTCACCTATGTATTGCTCAGTCTCTTATTCTGAGTATTAGGCACAATGTACATATATACAAACAAACGAATATATGTTGATGGAAAAAGTCCGACCTTGAAATGTGTAGTACGCTATGATCTATCAAAATGAGTATTAACATTTTACCTCTTAGGAGGTTCCTTACTTATGTATGTGAATGTAACCAACCTTCCTCTTTTTCATTCAAATTCCAGTCCTTTTCATCACACTGCCTGCCTCCCTCAAATTCCAGTTATGTTTAGATGCTGAATCAAATTTTTTTGGTTAGTTTTGCAGGTGTAATAATCTGTAGTAGTATCTCACACACATGTCAAATATTATGTTCTATTTTTAAACACTCCCCCCTCTTATGACCATCTCCAAATAAATTAGATGTTGCCTGTATTATTTATAAATAACCTGCCGTATGTACAAGTATATTCGTTCAGCATTTTGATTCTTGGAATTCCTTGTTGAGAATTATTTCTTAAGCCCATCTGAGTAAATGCGTATAAATTGTTCAACGTATATATTATATACACTTCTAAAGGTGGATAAATATTATTTGCATCTTGATTCGTAATATGTACAATGTACAGTAACATATTATTATTACTGAACTGAAGACTGTCAACGCCCAGAACTCATTTTTACTTTTCATCTACTTTTCTTTTGACGAATGGTCCCAATATATTTTATAGTGTCATTCCCTTGAATTACTCTAAACTTGTTTTCTGCTAATTCCATGTCTGCATATTTTTACTCTATTACTTTCCTAAGAGTTTTGTTTGAGAAGGAACTAACTTATTTAGAGGCACATTTTGATGACTACACTTCATCATGCTATTATTACTTTAGGCAGGACTTTTTAATATTTCGTAATCAAATGAAGTACATTAGTAAGTGTTTGCTGAAAAGAAAATGGATTTGCTTCTCATAGAGCGGAGTTTGGAATCATATACTATACATATTATAGTAATAGTATATTACGTAATGTAAATGTTACGACATTAATTGTAGAAAAAAAATACAGGGATAGGAAAAATGAATAGTAGTTAAGTAAAAATATATACATCTGAGCTCCAAAGAAGAAATATTTATTAGTTAACATCAGTATGTACTGCTTAAAATTCATATTTGATCGTATGCCATTAAAAATTCCCGTTTTCGGGAAAATATTTTTTTCTTCCCCTACACAAAAACCTTTTCTGCATGATGCAATAAATAAACTGCCTTTGCCAATGTTTAAAGCAGCGATTTTTGGTTCAAAATTTCCCATTTGTAGCCCTATTGTACCTTCCCAACTATGATGCTATGAGATCAAAAAAATTCTTTATAGATTTAATGTTTTATCCGTAAAAAATATTTTACATCTTGTTTTTAGTAATTGAAGGTGTCTTAAGAGGTGCTCAATGATTTTTAGTTTCTCTGTTATTATTAAATGTTGTACCGGTCATTGGTGGAGTAAGTTGACATCGGGTAAAATATAAATTTTTCATTAATAATTTAGTAGAAAAAGTCCCCAATACATCTTCAGTCCTACTCTTTATTTTTTATGGGCACACTCATACGTAACTACTCAATACTTATATCAATTCATAATATGTGTTCTCTCCTCATGAATGAATGAAAAATAATAAGTCTTTGAGAAAAATAATTAAATATGAGTAGCGCGAACACGCTATTTGAAAGATACCCAATGAAAAATTAAAAAAAAAAAAATTATATTTAGCTTGTTTATGTTAAAATTCTAAATTAAAACGATAGACCATAAACTATACATGTATAATTAATAGGTAAATTTCTATTATAAAACCTCATTGTATACAATTATTTTTGTTGTATTTCTGTCCATTTGATGTCAATATTAGTAATATTAGTGATGAGACGATTCAAAGAAAAAAAATCCTGATCCTGATTCCAATACGATTCTAGTAAAAATCCTGAGGCTGATTCCGATTCTTAAATATTTTAATTAATAGTTCAAAAATATCATTTTGCTATCAGGGGCGTCCACAGGATTATATATATTTTTGTTCTCATAAAAATACATTTTTTCCAAAAAAATTTGTAAAATTACATTTCTAATATAAAATTTAAAAAAAAATCAAATATTTAATTTTTTGGCGAAAAATTTGTAGAATTAAATTAAACTTTCTAGTTAAAAGCAGAAATTGCTTAATTTAGGGGGGATCATAACATAGAAACGTAATAAATAGTTAGATACCATGAATAAATCATAAGAATCAGAATGGCAAATCAAGCATGCTGATCCCGATTCCAGAAAAAAACATCCGATTCTCCGATTCTGATTAATCGTTCAAAAATCTAGTAAATACAATCAAACCTGCACCCCTTTTGACACTGTTGAAAATGTAACATATGTGAAAATACTGATTTTGGTAAATATAAAGCAATTTTTTCAAATGTTTGACCTTGTGATTTATTTATTGTCATTGCCGTTGCAAACTTACCCTGTTCTTTCTTTTACCATAATGTAGAAGATTTATTCTTTAATTCTCTACTTGTTTCTTTGACCTAATTCGTATAATATACGTTCTCCCTTTTTCTTTTTGTACAATAATTCGTGTTTTTTGTGGTATATTTTCGAATTGACACCCCATACGGGGAATCAATCTTGTTCTATGAAAAAATCAACTCATTAGAGAAAAAGCAAACTTTCCCTCCAGATTCCAGGAATACGGTCTGATCAGAATGAAACATAGCTCTATATACGTAACTAAAATACTGAACAACTTTTATTGAAATTTTCCGTACCGGTTAAAAAAAAAAGAAGCCCCATATGTCTCAAGTCTGTATCTGTCTCCATTTTTGAAATAAATAGGTTTTAATCATTGTTTTTCTAAATGGGACGTCTAAATACGTTTGTATTTTCAAAATAGTGAGAAATAATGAATAAGAACACAAATGTCTTGCAGGTTAACAGCATACATTTTTTTTAAATGTATGACCGCGAAAATTTGGACAATTTTCACATTCCTAATGATTATCAATTTAGTCTCTTGAACGCTCACTAACTATATACAGTACACCCTGTATACACGCTCGGTACTACATGGACATAGTTACATTCTAAGCGACTGCGAGTTTTAAATTGAGTACATAGTTATGTCTTGGATAAAAAAATTCCTTCATTTGGTTCAAGGATTCATACAAATAAATACACCTTGCTTTATTAATATAGATACCACAGTAAAATTTGGCCCTAGTTAATACTAGTTATTTACTCAGTCATAGTTGTTGAACAAAAAAAGAGGAACATTATATTTGATCAAACAGGGAAACCGGAAATCATTGAGTACATAGGCCATGTACCCCTTAAATGATTAAAAACAAAATATTTTTGACTGATAAGCCAAATGCCCAAAAATATATACTGTACAATTTTGAACTCATAGCATTAAATTTGTGACGGTAAAAGAGGACTAAAAATAGCCTATTTCTATCCAAAAACTTTGAACTCTTTTTTGACACTACAGCCATGATGCCAACCCCCTTGACTACACCTTTTGGGTGCATCTCGAGGGGAATCCCTCCAGTGTTCGTTATCCAAACACAGAGGTCCTCAAAGCTACTGTCAGCCAGCACTGGGACGCCATGACAGAGGACTACATCCGCAGCTGATTCCAGTCCTTCCGCCTGGAAGCCATCATTACCGCTCAGGGCAGCCATATTAATTATTAAGAGAACTCAGTTATACATCTATTTATAGTAATAATTTTGTTGAAATTTTATTTTTAATGAATAAATTATATCTTATTGAAGTTTAATATTCAAAGTATTCATATTTTAATGGATCACTCCTTATATATCCTAAAAATGGGACAGTCTAATATATATGTTTCATCAGCTAAGGTAGTGGAGAAGGGGAGCTAATTGTGTTCTTGAAATTTTTAGAATGCATAGGTATGACGGTTATTTACATCTATATATGAGGACAAATGATTTCTTGTACCCTTATATTAAATGAATATTTTGTAGCAGCTGATGCAGTCATAGTATTAGTGATGAATTAACACCATTTTTTTTTATTAGCCTTACTTCGTTATTTTTACTAGTACAATTTATTTGTATAATAATAATCATACGTTTTTTTTCGGTTTTTTTTTTTTCATATATCTTTTGTGTGTAAGGCCTTACATAGCTGCAGCAATGTCGCCTGCATGTAACATGATCAATCCTTACCTCTTTAACTAATAAAGTTAAATAATTGCCGTAAGAACTGAATAAGAAAGTAAAGGAACACAAAATTAAAGAGGCTCACTTTATGCTCCGCTATGATTATTCCTCTATCCTTACTCAACCAGTTAGTTAGTCTATAATGAGGAATGATTCCTAAATTACTTGATTAATTTAGATTTAATCAGTAATCAATTCTCATCATTGTGCATTGTCCCCCCGTAATTAAATACTCGGCTCTTATTTGTACATTCTTCATTTTTGTTTTTCGATTAATTATTATTCATTAAACATGTTGCCATGTACTACTAACCTGGCTAAAATGTTGGATAGTGCTTTGTAATAGTACTTTACAAAAAAACATAGATATTTGATTGATTATTTCAAAGAAATAATAGATAAATACACGCATTATTTAGAAGTACGTAAATACATTTGATCTTTTTTTCCCCCTTTCTAGACTCATGGAGGATGTGGATAATAAACTCAAGATGGTCAATGAAGAAATCCTTTCAATTGAAGATGCTGATAAAAAATCGGAAGAACTTGGTCAAAAACTCTTCAAATTAAAGCGAGAAGTTAATAATATAGACATTTGGTCCAAGAATGATCTTTGTGAATCCAAGCTATTGGTAGGAAATGTTTTAATTTCATGGGAAGTGTGCAAAATTATAATCGTTTATTTTTATCTCTCCAGGAATGTAAAGATGAAGTGAATTCAACTTTTACTCAAGCTCAAAACTTGAATTCCTCTCTAAGAAAAAAATATCAAGAATTCGGACAGTCCCTTCCTGCGGATATTTCAGAAAAACTTTCAGGACTTGAAATATCCTATGAAAACCTCAAGAGTAATGTTGAAGAGAAACAACGAGACTTCACAAGAGCTCTTGCGATTAGAAAAGAGTTTTATGATGATGCTGAAGCTATTCAATTTTGGATTCAGCAGGCAGAAACTAAGGTCAACGATAGATCAGCTGAACCGCAAGCACTTAAGGATCGTATTGGGGAAACTAGTAGTGAACTTGCAGAGATGACAAATCGTATGGAAACCTTCAACAAAAATGGAAACATTCTTTCTGACAAAATGAAAAACTCCCCTGAAAAGGAGCTTTTAACCTCCACTATTAATAATTTAACCGAACAAATGCTACAAATTCGACATTTAATAGAGGAAAAGAAAGTTTCGGTAATAATGCTTTATCATATTCTTGGTATTTAAAAAATGTAGTTTACATACATTCTGTAATTTGTTTCAAATATATTGCTGAGATGCATGTTGGGATTGAGGGCAATAAGCTTTTCAAACTATATAAATGAAGAAGAAAAAATAATAGCAATAACTGCCCACTTATTTGTAATTTTAATCATAATGGAGTAAATTCTCTATATTCTCTCCATGCCGCAGTATAATTATTTTTTTAATTGAATAAATATTTTAGGAATTTTTTAATTTTTTAAATAGCGCAACCTCTTACATTCATTGTATATATGTATGTATGCATATTTTTTGAACGCATATCATATATTTGGTTGCAAATTTTAATTAATAATGATTACAGTTATAATTTACCATGACATATTAGTGATTTTCTACTGTAATATCTACTATCAAATATACCTTCATATTACACAAATAGTAAACAACTGTCCTTTGTTATTGTTTTGAAATAGTAGTAATGTACTTGACATCTGTTACCTTAGCAGGCAGTAGAACTACTTTAATTAATGTCGTTTTGTCATCATTATTCCCGTAGGTAAATGAAACAATAGACTCTTGGTTTAAGTTTTTTCAACTCTATGAAAGTATTATTGGATGGTCTACCGAGAAAAAAGTCCTGATTAGTGAGCCCTTAAAGTTTAACAATTTGAGTCAAGCAAGAAATAAGCTACAAGGATTTGTAACAGCCAATAAATCAGTGAAGCATATGTCCAAGAACCTACAAGAAATGAACAAAGAGTTAAACAAAATAAATAACATTTGCCATTCCGAGGACCTAAGAGACAAACTTAACGAAGCTGAGAATTTAAAAACAGATACTGAATCTCATCTTACGGAGAAGGTAATTTAGTTATCAAAACTGTGAACTTATTTATGTATATTTTTATACTTCCTTCTTTCTAGTCTGCTATGATTCAGGAATTAACAGAAGAGTGGGAGCAATGCGAAAAGAAACTCAAGGAAATTGAGGTTTGGATGGAGGATTCACGCAAATCCTTGAATTCCATACAAAATAAAAAACGCCCCATTCGTGAGCAATTTGCTCTAAGAGAGAAGACTTCTGGTGATATTACGATTGCTAGAACAAAGATAAACATGGCTGTTGAAAAATTGAAAGTTCATTTCCAAGATGAAAACATATCTGATAATGAGGTTGTGGAACGTGTCGCGAAATTAAATAATTCCCTCAACAATTTAGACTCTGAAATGAGGGAAGAGAATGATGTTCTTGCCTCTTGTTTATCTCAGTTAGAGAATTATCAATTGGTAATTTCCTTACTTGTAATTAATTGTCTTTGTATAGTCCAGTGATTCCCAACCTTTTCCTCACTGCTGTGGAACCCTTTAGTATCCTACAACATTTCAAATATGTTTTATTCATTATTTGTACAATCCTTCGCAGTGCCATAGTTTGTTAATCACTGCTCTATACAAGGAGCTGTTTCCTATTTATTGAATTTGTTGATCATTTCGTTTATTTTTATTATAGGATATTTCTCGATTGCGACAAAATATTCTAACGGAGGAGCAAGCCTTGCGTTCAGTCATGAGTCCATCCTATGTAGTAAAAAATAAAGAAAAGGCTCTTACGGAACAAGCGGTAAGTGAGATTTCCTTAGTATTTATCATATGTAATTTATCTCTCAGGTTAGCCCATATTCAAATGCAGGGCTAAAATTAAAGTAAATATTGTTCTGATCTATTTCAAAATAAGATAAAGATGATGTTCCTACATACTTAAAAGCAATTGTAGCCTTTATAACTTTAAATGCTAGGCATATTAGGCTGGGCTTGTGTAGGATTTGAGGGACCATGCCATAATTTCTCGTGAATGAAGTATCTGACGCCTGCATTTTATATTTATATTGTACTTAAGTAAATTTTGTATTACTGTTGGGATAATATTCAACATCTATTTATAAATTTCTTTTTGGATAAACTGTTTACAGTCCTTGATGTGGGATTAAAAATAATCTATAATATTTATTTTTCTCTCTCCTCAAATTATTATTATTATTATTATTATTATTGATTATTCTCTCCATGCCGGTGTATTCAGTGTTCCCGTGAAAAAGTTAGAAATATCCAATCTAAAATAACAGCATTTAATGAACGAATTAAGTTAATAAATCAAAGAGCTACTCCTGACTCTACTCCTCTTAAATACGATCTTCCCCTCGAAACCCATTTTTAAGACTATTCAATCTGTTACCATCACATTGCATCAAATAATCTCTACATTTATTAGTCCATGTTTTTTTTGTTACTTACTTACATACATACATATTATATTATATATTCGTTTAGGTTGGTGATTTTGCATAATATATACAAATATATATTCTTAATAATCTTATATTACATTCATATATTAATTATAAAATATATAGATTCTACTATTTAAATAAATCAATACAATATATGATAAATTTGTAGTCTACTTTCGGCAATTTGTGTATTTTACACATATGATCTATGTAGGTTTATACTTTTATTATTTAATATTAATACATCAATATAATTCATAGAGGGTGGTCCATTGAAATCTGAAACCTTACTAATTCTATAATTAATTAAGGTTGAGACATTGAAATTAATTCATATTTCGATATATTAAAGCATAAACAATTAGTTACATAACACAACAAACTCTCTAGCTCTCTAGCTAATGAACAAGTCGAGAAAATGAAATTTGAACACTCACTCAAACCAGTTAGGCGTCTCCAGGAACTCTGTTTACACCATCAACAAGTCCGAAACGTTGGAGAGGAAGAAGGGATCTGTCAAAAATGCCAAAATGGTCCCAGAGGAGTTAAATAAAACAACCCAGTCTATGAGGGTCCATGCAAAATATGTTTCATACCAGACTGTACAGAGAGATACCAACAAAATGGGTGGAAAGTACGTTGTGTTAGCGGCTAGGATACTTTTGACACCAGATATGAAAGAACCCCATCTACTCCGTTGCAACAGTGTTTTTGATCTCTTTTTTAATCACTTTTGGCACCTACTACAGCCATGATGCCAACCCCCCGACTTTCGGGTGCATCTCGAGGGGAAGGCCGTTATCCAAACACCGAGTCCCTCATAGCCAGTCAGCCAGCCTTGTGATCCTATGACAGAGGACTACATCTGGAGTGGGTGCTAGCCCTTCTCCTTCCGCCTGGAAGCCATCATTGCCGTTAAGGAAGGCTACATTATTTATTCAGAGAGCTCAGACACGCATCTATTTAGTGTATTAATTTTGTTTAAATTCCTTAGTTCATTCATAAATTATATCTTGTTGAAGTTTAAAATTCAAAGTGTTCAGATTTTAATGGACCGCCCGGTATGCACGTACATATTTTTCTTTCCCTTCTTCCTTTTCCTTTTACCTTTTGTTCATGCCTTTCACTTGAAAGCAGTGCAAGGTGGTATGTAGGAATTAAAACGGAAAGGCGGAAATGAGGTATACTCGTGAGTTTTATTCTACTATGTCTCGTATACTCCTCTTTATCAACTCGCAAATAATCATATGAAAAACATTCATATTATACTTGATATTTTTGCCAATTTCTCCTCCTTTCCTCTCTTCCTTCCTTTCCCCTTCCCTAGCTACTAGCTCTTGGTTGAATCACGCGTCTTTTCATAAATGTACAATCGCTGAAATGTAGTATAATATTCTTACTATACTATATTATATAAAGAATGTATATATTAGTATAGTGTATGAATACCTATTTTATAATTCACCTTAATGCGTAATAAGCATTGACGAATCAGATTTAGCAAGGAAATACATACGCGTACACACTCTTCATTTCCCCCTGATTTGTCTGTCTAAACCTTGTATTTCATATTGAAGAGCTAATAGAAACTCCCTTCATCATGTGTGGTGTTTTTTATTTTGAGAAGACATATTATTAGAACTTAAAATTTATCTTCTGTATTCATTGTGCGTTCAGTCATTAACTACCTACCTCCTAGTTATCACAATTCATCTCAAGTATACCGGTTCTACTTTTGATATACATACATGTGTCTCCACGCTGCAAAATTGAAGAGAAAAATAACTAATAATTGAATACATATATACTGCCTTAGAAAGTATGATGCAACCTGACTTCTAGCATATTGACTCATTGCCAAAAACAACAACAACAACGTAGAGGCTTTTTGTATACATGCAATCTCACTTTCTCTCTGTGTATATGCGTGCCTGATTTTTTTACTATATATTTTGCTTTAATGAAAGCTTTTTCAATACTTCTAAATACACCGTGAGGAGCACTAGTCTTTTTCCTTGCAAGGAACATTCTCTCATCTTTCTTCCACCCTTTCGTTTTTGCACAAGACTTTCTATTAACTACAGCATATTCGCGTGGCTTGAATAATCGAAGAAGAACAACGTCAACATTTTCTTCCTTGACAACATGGAGGAGCCATCACAAGAAGTTTCTTATGCCCAGATATTATTAAGAAAAGTCTCATATAATCCATCCAGTCCTTCTTCTCAAGGTCCAAATGATATCGTAAAGGAATCGCCTGTCCATAATAATGCGACTATAGCCACAAATAATTCCCCTTTTTCGAATAACATTTCCCGAGATAATCCAAAGTTTCATTCGTTTCCCAGATATTCAAATGGAAAGTTAAGGAACCAAAATAGTAACAGAAATCGCACATTGCATCAACAACGAACACCACTTCAACCTTCAACAACCGAGAATGCTCCATCGTATCGGCAAAAAAATCGTAGATCGCAACAACAAACGCCATTTCAAGAAGAAAATCATTCCTTGCAAAAAGAAAAAAAGGAGTCTTTACCTTTAGTATGTGATAGCAATGAATCATCCTCAATTGAAAAAGATATTTTGACTCAACAAGTTACAAATCCATCCTCCGAAGCACGCAGCAATAACAAATCGCAATTGAATTACGGTAAACCAAGTTTTTCTGATATTCTTCGAAGAAACTCGCATCGAACTACACGAATTAATTCCACAACCGCCGTTGTTTCGACAATCTCAGAAAAAAAGAATGACGATAAAAATATTTTATTGCATAAGAAAGAATGCTTCAATGTAATAGAATCAAGGTCCTCACAAGTCGTTCAAGTTCAAACTAATATTGATCGAAAGGAAGTTTCTGATGGTAGTAATTTGCAAAGTCTCACGCTGTCCTTAGAAAAAGAGTCTATACCAGATCCATCCGTCCGTAATCTTGAGCTTACCCAAACTTATTGTGAATCAACTTGCTTAAAAGAAAATAAACTGGGATATGATTCTATGTCTATTCAAGACTCTAGTTCATATGCAGGTATATTGACAAAAGGAATTTCAAATGTTCATCCTCTTAAATCAATCCCTGATGCTGAATCTTTATATTCAAAAAAAGTGAATTTAGAGAGTGATTGTGTTCCTATTATACCAGTACTAGAAGTTGAAGCAGATTTATTTCGTCAAGACGGCCATAGACCAATTCCAGGTTTATTATTTAGAGCTGATCTTAGTAGGAGACCTTCAAAGAAAAGAAAAAGGCACAAAAACAAACATGAGGAAATTTCTGAAAAAGCAAACCAAGCGATTGTCATTCAAGAGTTTCATATTCCGGAAGTAGGTGGTCAAACAAGGTCTGAATCATCATCTATCAATGAGTCTAAAAAATCAAAAACAAGTCATATACAAAATGAAAGCCAATCTAATGAAATTTTTTTGGATTCAACAACGTCTGGATCCAGATCATACAAAGATAAAGATACATTAAATAGCAGACATGAGACCCCCCACCCTGATGGAACAAATTCTAAAAAGAGTATGAAGAAAGATCCTAGTACTAATTCACGTAAGACTGACGCATGTCATGACATTTTAGATTGTAGTTCTCCAAAAGAAACCAGTGACACTTCATTGTCTAACTCAACTTCTATTGATACCTCTGTAAAGTCGAAAAAGTGTAGTAATTCCTTCAAAGAAAAAGGAGTTTCCAAACGTCCCTCAAAAAAGTCTAAGATGAAGTTCGAAGAAGAGGATGTAGATGAAATCGTTAAAAATCTTGAAAAAAGTCTTCAAGTTAAGTCACTTCAACGTAAAGATGAAAATAATACTGTTCTATCTAGAAGACAGTCCAAAAAAATAAAAAATAAACAGATGGAAAATGAAACAAATTTACCATCAAAAAATATGGAGAATGAAAATGTTAGTAAAGAAGAAACTTTGTCACAAATTATGAAACGCTTAGAATATATTGAAGGAGGAATCAGTGTTGAAAAATCAGAATCTACTAAAGATTCTACTTGTTCTCAATTAGCTTCATCAAATGATCCTTCAAAAATTAAAAAATATGAGTCGTATGGTTACTCTAGCAAAATAAGTGCAAGTACCACAGTTGCACCGTCAGTTGATACTAAAACTGTGACTCGTGAGAGCAAACTTAATCCAACTGATAAAAATGGGTTTGAAATGAGTAAAGAAAATGATATCAAACAATTAAATCATTCAAATGATGACTTGAACCTGTGCAAAAAAGAGAAAATGAAAGAGTATGTTCGAAAAGATGTGAAAGGCAAAAAAGATACTGTGAAAAAATCTGATTCAATGGTTAAGAAAGTGAAAGGAAAAAGTGATCCTCTTTCAGTTAAGCAAGTGGATACGACTACTGAAGATAAAAACTCAGATAAGTGTAAGGAAAAAAAGGATTATGATTTAGTTGATGATTCTTGTGACGACCATTTGAATGCTGGAATACGTGATGCATCTGGCTCAATAGACAAGGAAATTAAAGTAAAAACTGATACTCTTTCAGTTAAGGAGGCGAATACGATACCTGAAGATAAAGGAACAGATAAGTCCAAGGAGAAAAAGTCTTATGATTTCGTTGGTGATTCTTGTGACGACGGGATGGATGCTCGAAAAGGTGATATATATGATACAATGGGCGATGAAGTGAAAGGAAGAACTGATACAATTTCAGTTAAGGAGCCAAAGATGACGCCTGAAGATAAAAGCTCCGATAAGTGCAAGGAAAAAAAGTCTTATGATTTCGTTGATGATTCTTGTGATGACCGGATGAATGCTGGTATAGGAGATATATCTGATTCAATGGACGAGGATATGAAAGGAAAAACTGATACACTTTCAGTTAAAGAGCCAAAGATGATGCCTGAAGATAAAAGCTCAGATAAGCCCAAGGAGAAAAAGTCTTATGATTTCGTTGATGATTCTTGTGACGACTGGATGGATACTCGAAAAGGGGATATATCTGATGCAATGGGCGAGGAAGTGAAAGGAAGAACTGATACAATTTCAGTTAAGGAGCCAAAGATGACGCCTGAAGATAAAAGCTCCGATAAGTGCAAGGAAAAAAAGTCTTATGATTTCGTTGATGATTCTTGTGATGACTGGATGAATGCTGGTATAGGAGATATATCAGATTCAATGGACGAGGATATGAAAGTAAAAACTGATACTCTTCCAGTTAAGGAGGCGAATACGATTCCTGAAGAGAAAAGCTCAGATAAGCCCAAGGAGAAAAAGTCTTATGATTTCGTTGGTGATTCTTGTGACGACGGGATGGATCCTGGAATAGGAAATATATCTGATTCAATGGACGAAGAAGTAAAAGGAAGGACTGATACTCTTTCAATTAAGGAGCCAAAGATGATGCCTGAAGATAAAAGCTCAGATAAGTCCAAGGAGAAAAAGTCTTATGATTTTGTTGATGATTCTTGCGACCACAATATGAATGCTGGAATAGGTGGTACATTTTATTCTAATGAAGCTTATTTGAATGAAAATAAAAATAGTAAGTCGGTTTTGCAAGACTTGATACGTTGTAGTCCAGACAAGCAAACTGAGTCTCAGAAAAAGGAAAGAACCTATTCTAGTATTGCTTCTCACTTAGTAACAGAAGTTAAGATGGAAAATTCAGATATTAATGTAACTAGTAATTACTCTTCTTATCCAGCCTTAATAGTTGTTGTCGAGGACAATAAGCCAAAGTTGGAAAAGGAATTAGATTCTGAAGGATATGAGACCGTCTTGACGAAGAAAGAAAGGAGAAGGAAGCTTAACTCATTAAGATTATCTGCTACAGAGTGTGAAGATAGTTTGAAAGAAATCGAAGAAATTATTAACTCTGATATTGATAGGAATATTCGATGTAGTTCATTTCCACAACCTGCTGATGTTAATACATTCAGCACAAATGAAATTATTCCTTCTAAAATTGAAACAGATGATAATCAGATCGATTGCGTTAGACCTTTTGAGCCTAAAGACCCGAACGAATCTGCTGTTAAAGAAGAATATCAGAATGAATTAACCAGGGTACCTGTTGATAATGTTTCAAATAACACATCTATTATGGAGAATGTGTTATTGAAAAATGATGAAAAGAGCAATCATACTATTAATGAAGTTAAAGAAAAAACTGTAAAGGTGGTGGACTCAACCGATGAAAACGTCTTCACAAAAGAGCATACAAGTTTTTTAAAGAAAGAAATGACTCAAATTCTTGATCATACTGAACTTGCCCATATTCCTATGAAAAATAACTCTCAAGAAGCAAGTGATTGTTTGAATGAATTTTTAGTTCAATCAATTGATACCGGTAATCTTTGTAATCAGGAATCATCATCCACGTATAAGAATGAAAAAATAAATCATGAAAAGTCAAATATTCCCCCTCTAGAAAAAGTTGTAAATAAATATTCCAATGATGATAACTGTTCTTCTGTTACAAGCAACAGTGGATCATATGTTCCGTTAAGAAGAATTTTAAGCTCCAGTTCTGTTAATAATGCTCTAAAGGAAAAATCGGAATTTTCTGCCACAATGATTAATTTAGATCATGAATCAAATGACATTATTAGGAATATTGCTTCTAAATCTACATCTTCCACGAGGCCTTCGAGTCGAAGCTCATTTTCAGAGGATCGATTTGATAGTGCAAGACGATATTCTTTCAAAAAACGTGATAGTATGGATCTCTCTAGTGGTTTTTCTTCTTCACGGGCGTCTCCCATGAATACTACTAGTAGACAGTATGTAAGAATTAGGGACTTAAGGTCTTCTGGTACAGAGAGTGTGAATAATAATATTGATGATATAACAAAAATAAATACAAATGAAGAAGGTAATGTTGGAAGTCCATCCTTGAATACTGATTCTCAGATAAATGAAAAATTGGTTAAGTCTGTTGATAAAGTTGACACAGAAATTGAGGTCATCCATTTGAGTTCAAAATTCGAAATGGTTAAGAAAATTTCCGGCATATCCATGAAAAATTTCAATGAATCCTTATTTAATGAGGAAGTTGATGACTGTGGTAAGAGTTTGTCTCGGAACAACTACGAGTCTCGTGATAGCAAAGCTGAAGGTCACATTTTCACCATGGATAACATGTCTAATGAAGAAGCTAAATTTTCATCCTCATTTGTTTCAACAGATATTTTGTCTCAACAAATTCAAATAACTTCCGATAAAGATTCTTCTACAGAAATTGATTTTGAAAATATATCTGGAAAGAAGAAGAAGTCCAAGAAGAGAATGAAACATTCCGTCGACGTAGGAAGTTCAAAGACCTCAACATCTGAGGATGTTTATGTTTGTGAAATTAAAGAAATGGATAGTAAGTCTTCTTGTTTAAAAGACACCAACCTTGATCGGCAACAACCTGTTTCATCGCTCTCATCTATGGATGAATCCACAATGAAACATTTCGACCAAATGAAGGATAAAGTTATCAAAAAGAGGAAACGACCACGTAACATTCTTTCGAAAAGTTATAATAACATAGAGAGTACAACAACCGATTCCGATGAAATGAAAGGTGAATCCGAATGTAAAGAAGAAGTAATTGATGATAATGAGGATTCTTCCCCAATCTTGGCAGATGTAAATTTAAATGATTTAGCTGATTCCTTAATTGAAGAAGATGAGGACAAAATTATGGCTGAAGAACAAAGTCTTACTTCTATCTCAGCAGATGATGAAGAATTTGAAGAATTAATGATGAATTCGTCGGAGAAAGTATTGTGGTCTACTTTAGCTAGAGTTCCTCCTCGACCTCCAAGCCCTATTCCTATTGAAGAAAAAAATAAAGACTCTAGTAGCTCTGTAAGCCGAAACACACAATTTTGTCTACGAACGAAAGAACATTTGACCACTCCGATGAATAAGAAAATATTTGATAAAGACGGCTACGAAATCCACGTGTCTCGTAGAACTCGAACAAATTCTCGTAACTCTCAAATAGAGCTTGATGAAAACGTCGTTCCTCTTTCTCAGCTAAAACCAGCTCCAATTAAATCGATATTAGATGTTGCTAAAGACGATGGTCATTTTAATATTCTGCGAGATAATCCTGATGAACGTTCTCAGGAAGATAAACTATTCAAGGTGGACGTGAAAGAAAAATCAATTTTGCCTGATATCGTTCCTTCTCATAAATTCAACTCAAAAAATATTCTTAATCTGGAAAATGTTTTGGATGAAGAATCAAAAGCTTCTAGGAGGATATCATCCCATGATGATGCAATAATTTCAGTTTCTAATTTGAGGGTAAGGGGTCCGCAACTCATAGACACTTCCAATATCAATATTGATTATAAATCGAAATCAGAACTTATCAGGAACTTACAATTAGATATTTTTTCTCATTTTATGCTTCAGTCAAGTCTTACTGATGCTGAATTAAAAATGTCCCAATTACTCATGAAGGAAAATTGCTCTAAAAATGATATAAAATGTTCGTTGAACGAAAGTCTAAATGATGGTTGTTCTAAAGCAAGTAGTAATATTTGTAGAAGTAAGGAATTATCCCACATATCCATAGAGTCAAAGTCATTATCAACTCCTAATTACTCTGAATTGGCATTGAGAGATAACAGTGATAATAATAATTGTGATGATAAAACTATAGGAAAATATTCTCTTGAAAGCGAAGAAGTGGGAGTTATGAAAATGAGTAATTTTCAGGTTCGAGTTTTTCTCCTGCAATATACATATTGACATTCTAATAATTGTTTAACGACATAACAAGCTATTGTTATTATATATATATATATTTTTTTGTAGTCACTAACCAAACCATCTTATTTTCAAATTTTAATTTAACGTAACTAAAGAAAAGAAAGAGTTTTCATTGTTAGTTTACAGGGTCGGCCTAGTTATTGTGGGATTCTATGTGGAACGGATTGCGAAAAGCATAAATCCCAATCTGGTTAGGAATAAGGAAAATTGAAAGTTTGGTTTAAAAACATATATATTTTTTCTTTTTTATTAAATAAAAATAAGGGCCCTTTTTCTCAAATTCTTTTTTTATAAAAAAATATTTTCAATGGCCTTTTTTTAATAGCAATTTTGATAAAATTATCGTATTTTCCCAATTAAGCGTGATACCTATTGGAAGTGCGAGCTCATTGCAACCGCAGTAATCTGAGGCCGGCCTGGTTAGTACAAAGTTTATTGAATTCCTGCTATTGTTAGTACTCATTGGATGATTCTTTTAACAATTTTAGTTCATTACCTATTTCCCCCTACGTTTTGATGTGTGTTTGTGTGTGTGTTTACAACATTCAATCCATTAGTATCACCTCTTTGAACTTATTTTATTTATTAGGTACTTGTAAGTGAATTATCTGAAGATGTTACAGATCTTGGAATTCTTTTAAAAGGCCTCAACGAAAATGATATTTCGGAGGCTATTGCCTCAACTCAGGTTTGTTTGTTTGTTATTAAGTTAAAAAATACATACTCCTAATTACTAATTATATGGGTTTGATTAATAGTATGCTCTCAAGTCTGTAAACGAGTTTAACAAAGAAGCAGATAAGTTAGAGCTTCGCATTAAGGAGTCTGGTTTAAACTCTTCAGAAGTGAGTTCGTTGACGAATGAAATATTTGATGTCAAAAAAGAAATCAAGTCATTTGACAATAAAGTTAAATCTCTTGAAATATCCATGCAAAACTATATGAAAGATAGCCAGAGTCGAAAAGAAGAAATTCGAAAGTACCATTCGCTCCTTTTGGATCTAGAGGGTTGGTGTGATGGAATTCAATTGACGAATAAAATTGAGCCTGCTCAGGCTAAAGATTATTATACTAAGAGTCTTAACTCCGCTAAAGTAAATCAATAATTAATTTATTTTTATCCATGAATAATTCACTTCTTTTTTTTAAAATTAGGTCTTGGAGTATGATTTAAATTCACAATCTCAAGAATTGTCATCTCTCATTCATGAAGCTCAAGCTCTTTCAGAATTTGGAGATGTTAAAAAAATGTCAGAAACCTTAATAAAACGATTAAAGGATCTCAAGGCTATAGTTGATCATACTTCATCAATGTTGCCTGAACGGATAAATATTCTTAAGGTACAAAAGAGATCATCCAGAAACGTGTCCTTCGTCTCAACATAAATTATAGTTACTTATATGAATATAAATACATGCTTACAATATTTAAGATTATAAATAAATAAGTTTATTTATCCTCGTACAATTATGACATCGCTAAATTTAACTCCTTCAATAGATGTATAAACATCTTTTCGTATATTGAACATCGTTATTCTTGGATTATATAGATTTATTAGAATGTGTGTGTGAGGGAGGGGTGGGTGAGTGAGTTTGGGGTTGTAGGAATATCAAATAACTTAAAGAATTTTTTATATTTAGATACAACTACGTTTTTGGCAAAAAAGTTCCATCTCTTAAAAACCTCGATATTTTTTTTATTTGGTATTAAATGAAAGGGGAAACAGCCTTGCGACATAATAATAACTGTTTCGCCCGATTTTATGATCACTCATTTAACTTTTTTAACATTTTGACTTGGTTATCATGTGATCACAATAATAATAGGGCTTATGTACGCAATCCGCTAAGGTACTCTTATTTTTTTAATACAGATGTGCTGGCTCTTTGCCATAATTTTCGACTAGGTGTGTACATAGGCGACATTTTGATAAATCAGTGATTCAGTTGTGTTTACATATATATTTATTTATTGTCTATTAGAGATTACTTTTTACGTGTTCAAAAGGAGTTAATGAGGCTGTTGTAAACTTGGACCTTGATTTTTTTTGTCACTTTTTCTATTTGATTAATTTATAAGCAAGTATAATTTATTTGAAAAATTTGTATTTCATGGATAATAATTAATTTTTGTTTTATTTGATATTTTAGGGCATTTTAAGTGAGGGAGATCAAGAAGGTCCATTAATACATTCTGAGAAAGGAAATTTTGGATACTTCTCTGATGATAATAAGTTGAAAGATTCCAATGGTATTCTTAAAGAGGAGGAGGTAAGCAAATTCTCAATTTCCCTACAGCAGAATAGCAACAGCGTTAGTAGCAAAAGTGATACATCAAAAGATAATATAAAGATTTCAGTGTTGTACGACAACGACTCTAAGTCAAATATGGAGCCTTCTTCATATGTTCCCGATGACCTTCTAAAGAATCTAAGCCCAGAATTTGCTTCTTTTGTTAGTAAAACATTTTCTGAAGCATGTGATCATTTAAGTGATGAAAAGGTTAAATATGTTAGCCTATCTGAGCCAAGCAATGAAAACAAAATACTATGGAAGTTAAAAAGAATATTTCCTCCTCAGTCCATTAATGATATTTATAAGTGCATTATAAATATCACAAATGACCAGGCCAACCCTGCTTCCAAAACTGATTTTGAAGTATTATACGGGGATATTATTCGTAATGTCATTACTTTGCAAAGGCAAAGAAATCAATTATATTCACAAATCCCGGATAAAACATTTGATGCTCTTCCTTTATCAAAGAAGAATTTAGCCTTGAGGTGCATGAATATTCGTCAAGTTCCCTTAACTCAAGGGAATGGTAATCTAGATACCTTTCTGAAGATAACTGATGAACAGTTTATGCTTATTAAAGAATTACCTTTACGTCGTGGTGTCACAATGGACGACGAAACAACCGACCTGTTATTGTCATTAATATACTTGAATATACCGTCAGAAGATCAGGCAAATAATCCAACTCGTCCGCGTCTTGCTGAAACAAACACTTTCAAGGATGAGGAAGAAGAGTTATTCAGTTTAGCAGAGAATCTACCAGAACCCATAGCAAAGGAAATTTATTTATCTATTAAAAGAGGAGTTGCATTTGAAACAAAGGATAAATTTGCAAAAACAGAACGAAAGGATCATGATGCTCTTCCTTCCAACTTTGATCAACTGTATGGAAATACAATCGATAATCTCATTAATCTACAAATGGAACAAAACAATTTAGCAGCACAAGTTCCAAATGAGTTACTAAAACATCTTCCTAAAGACACTGGAAAACTATTAAAAGATAGCGTTAAACATGTTGCCAAAACTGTCAGCATAGAGGATCCATCATCTCATCAAGAATCTAGGGGATTTCAAGATGAAAAATTGGAAAAACTAATTGTATTAATGAAAGAACAAAATATGCTTGTAAAAGAGCTACCTCTGAGCATGGAAAATAAAGTATCAGATCAAATAATTAACTTGATTCAAAAATCAATTAAGGACAATGTTGCGAGATTCCCATTTCAAAATCAAGACATAAGTAATACATATGCCAGTCATAAAACAGAAGCTAAATCTTTTGAAAACGAAATAAAGGAAAAAGTTGAAGAGGGCGTTGAAAATTCATCATTGCTTGTTGAAATTTTTGCAGAGAAACCTTTCCGGATTTCTAATTTACCTCCAGAAAATTTGCTTTGTTCAAAGTTTAATCGAATAAAAGGTGTTTTAGTTGATGGTGGGATAAGTAGCAAATCCAACGAAGAAGAAAAGATTATTCTTCGGATTTTTGTTTATCATATCCTTCAAAATAGAATAATATCAACTCTTTCTTCTCAATCCATAGAAAATAATCTTACTCCAAAGCAAGTAAGCCATGTGAATAAAAATATTAATTTGGCTGGTATTCAAAATAGTCATATTAAGGCTACATCTCAATTGGAAGAAATAAGTTCTCTCAAAGAACTAATAAATGATCAACGTAAAGAATTAAGAAAGTTACCCTATGTACAGTCAGAAGAGGATGCAGAGGAACTGATTGATTCAATCCGTATTTATTTAGCCAAAAATACTTTGCCATCTATATCTGAGGACATTTTTGAGGAAATAGGAATAACTTCAGCTCCTACACCCATTATCAAAGCTTCAAATGAAGGTTTGCCTGCTCCAGTAAATAATGCCTTCTTTGATGCTGTTTCAAAAATTGTTACAGAAACATTATGTGAATACAAAGATTCCACAGAAAAAGAAATTAAGGGATCTACAAGTAAAACCTACGATACTGAAGTTGAGAAACATAATGAATGTGTTATTCGTCGATTAGTACAACTTCAAATCCTTCAAAATAAGCTTTATGCTATGGTTAGTGAGTCATCTATCGATTCTTTATGGAGAGAAGCTCAGGATCATATCCGAAATGGCTTTTTGTTGTCTAATGTAAACAAACTTGGTGAAGAAGATAACCAGATCCCTAATTTTAACAGTATTGCTCTAATGCAGATTATAAATGAACAATTTATGTTAGCAAAAGAAATCCCATTTAATAAAGTATGTTCGGTAGATAAGGATACTCTCTACTTGATACAAAAAGAAATTGGATCCAAAGCAAATCAATTAGACATTCCTATACCTTCAACATATTATTCACCAAAAGTACCTCATATTGAGGAAAAAGCTTCGAAGATGGTGTTGCCTCAAACAGAGGAACTAAAGACCGAATTAAAAGGTGCAAAGATCAATTTACCTGATTTGGACCTTTTCAAAAAATACTCTATGCCCTCACACCCATCTCCATCTGAGTACAAGGATGCAAAAGATAAAATAATTTTTGAACTTTTGGAACTCCAAAAAAAAGAAAACAAAATTATTTCAGATATAACTCAAGACAAATTGGATCTGTTACCAGAGGATCTACGAGAATATATAATCAATAAAAAAAAGCCAATAAATGAAGTTAATTATTCTCATTATTCCTTACCCATACATGAACTTAAAAATCTGCGCGAGAGGCAAAAACAATTGAAAAATGAATTATCTTGCGTCTTCAAAGATGATAATCTAAATAAAAATTTTATAACTCAGGACTTTTTGGATAAGATGACTCCAGAAAAAATAATTGAACAAAAGTGCATTGGAGCTCAAACAAATATGATTCAAGAAACACAAAATAATTCACAAACTGTCACAGAAAAAACATCACAACACGACGATAAAAACAAAAGTCCTATAAATACACAGTCTACACATATTGTACAAAAACACCTCCTCAATCTATCAATAGCCTCTTACGAAGAGAAAGTTAAAAACCAAAAAGCAAATGAGACACAAGAAATAACAGACCAAGAAATAAATAACAGATTTTCAGTGACAAATTTAATTCAAAAATTTGGTGGAGACCAAATTCTTCAAAAATCACCAAAAAGAAATGATCAATCTGATATTTCAATCAGCTCAGTATCATCAAACATGGAAGACGAAGAAGTAAAAGATTCAACCGATGATAGTCTGTCAGTATCTCAACTTGTTGAAAAGTTTGAAGATTCAACAGCAAGTCCTATATTCCCAAGAAATAAATCAATGACAGCCTCCACTTCAATGTTAAAAGTTAAAGAAATGGTTAACATAACTTCTATATCGAAAAAATTCAATGAAAATCAAATTCGAAACTACCTTCTAACTTTCGAGGAATTAAAGGGAATGAATCAAATGAGGTTGCATTCAGTTATTCAGGATATCTTGGAAAAGCTTAAAGAAACTTCTGAAGATATCAAAGATTACAAAATCTCTCTTGACTCCAATACCATCCTAAAAGACTCTACTCGAGAAATTTCATTTACTTCATTATCATCCACATCAACTCCTGATGATATTAAAGCACTTGTTTTAAGTCAACAAGATCCCAATGAGGAATATGATCCTAAGCAATTGGATGAATTGATTAAGGACATTAATGAAAAAGCCAAAAAGAATCCTGACGAAATTAAGAATATGAAAATATCCTGGGATAGCTTATTCAAGTCAGATCCCAGTACCACACTACATACTTCCAGTACTATAACGACAGTCACAAGTGATGGCTCAAATGTTGATGAATTATTGGAAGGCATGGATTCAAGATATCAGAAGTTCACCGAGGTACCCTATACGTCATCCTCTGATATAACAGGAGAAAAAATATCATTGATGAAAGATATTAAATCTTTTGTTACGAGTGATTCTTCTCATGAGAATGAACTAGATATCAAGAAAATAAAAGATGACGAACCAGTGATTGATTCACGCGATAAAAAATCACAGAACAAAAAATCACAAGCACCGCTTCCGAACAAAAGAGGTAAGGATAAATTTGGAATTACAACAAAAGAAATATCTCCAGAACATACTAAACCAAGTGATTTGGAATCTCCTAGAACCTTATCTGATTCTAATGAGGTTTTGATAAACTCCATTCCTTCCAATTACAGTGAGGAAGATATCCGACGCTACCTTCTCACGTTCACTATGTTCAAGGGTTTTGACACTGCAAGACTGAGTTTGATTATTCAGGATATATTGCGAAAGCTGAAAGAAAGTCCTGAAGGTCTTAAAGATTACAAGATCTCTCTAGACTCCTATCCCCGACGACCATACTCTACTCGAGAAATTTCATTTACTTCAATATCATCCACATCAACTCCTGATGATATTAAAGCACTTGTTTTAAGTCAACAAGATCCCAATGAGGAATATGATCCTGAGCGATTGGATGAATTGATTAAGGACATTAATGAAAAAGCCAAAAAGAATCCTGACGAAATTAAGAATATGAAAATATCCTGGGATAGCTTATTCAAGTCGGAACCCAGTACAACACAAAGAACTTCCAAGACTATTACGACCGTCACAAGTGATGCCTCAAATGTTGAGGAATTATTGGAAGGCATGGATCCTAAATATAAGAAAGTAGCCGAGGAAATCTATACTTCAACCTCTGATATACATGAAAAAAGGAAGTCCATCGTTGATGAGATCAAATCATTCGTTAATCTCGATGAGCCTCAAGTAACTTTACCGGAAACATTGGTAAAAGATTTGAAGCAAAATCAAGATAAAAAGCAAGAAATTGATTCACGGTATAAAAAAACACAGAAAAAAAAATCTAAAGCCCCAATTCCAGTGGAAAAACATAATAATAATTCTAGCATCTCAACAAAAGAAGTCTCTCCAGAAGATATTAAGACAAGTGATTTGGAATCTCCTAGAACCTTATCTGATTCTAATGAGGTTTTGATAAACTCCATTCCTTCCCATTACAGTGAGGAAGATATCCGACGCTACCTTCTCACATTCACTATGTTCAAGGGATTTGACACTGCAAGACTGAGTTTGATTATTCAGGATATATTGCGAAAGCTGAAAGAAAGTCCTGAAGGTCTTAAAGATTACAAGATCTCTCTAGACTCCTATCCCCGACGACCATACTCTACTCGAGAAATTTCATTTACTTCAATATCATCCACATCAACTCCTGATGATATTAAAGCACTTGTTTTAAGTCAACAAGATCCCAATGAGGAATATGATCCTGAGCGATTGGATGAATTGATTAAGGACATTAATGAAAAAGCCAAAAAGAATCCTGACGAAATTAAGAATATGAAAATATCCTGGGCTAGCTTATTCAAGTCGGAACCCAGTACAACACGAAGAACTTCTAAGACTATTACTACAGTCACAAGTGATACCTCAAATGTTGAGGAATTATTGGAAGGCATGGATCCGAAATATAAGAAAGTAACTGAGGTAACCTATACTTCATCTTCTGATATGCCTGAAGAAAAGAGGTCCTTCATGGATAAGATCAAATCTTTTGTAACAAGTGACAGCTCTGACGAAAAAGAAACTGAAAAGTTAGTTGGAAATATCAAAACACTTAAAGAGGACGAACCAGTGATTGATTCAAGTGAGAAGAAATCTCAGAAAAAGAAAAAAAAGAACAAATCTCCACCTGTTTCAGAAGAGAAACCAGAGGAAACTATTCCTTCAACATTGTCTGCTCCAAAGGAATTGATTTCTAAGCCCATGAAAGATACCACTGAAGGTGCTCCTTCAACTCCAGTTGAAGAGGAAAAGGATATAAAGAAATTACCTGAACCTGAGTCAAGCAAAGTTTCGAAGAAGAAAAAGAAATGCAATGATCAACCTAGTATCTCAACAAAAGAAGTCTCTCCAGAAGATATTAAGACAAGTGATTTGAAGAAGAAGAAGAACAAATCTCCACCTGTTTCAGAAGAGAAACCAGAGGAAACTATTCCTTCAACATTGTCTGCTCCAAAGGAATTGATTTCTAAGCCCATGAAAGATACCACTGAAGGTGCTCCTACAACTCCAGTTGAAGAGGAAAAGGATATAAAGAAATTACCTGAACTTGAGTCAAGCAAAGTTTCGAAGAAGAAAAAGAAATCCAAGGTTCCTCTTCCTACAGAAAAAGATAATGATCAACCTAGTATCTCAACAAAAGAAGTCTCTCCAGAAGATATTAAGACAAGTGATTTAGAATCTCCTAGAACCTTATCTGATTCTAGTGAGGTTTTGATAAACTCCATTCCTTCCAATTACAGTGAGGAAGATATCCGACGCTACCTTCTCACATTCACTATGTTCAAGGGATTTGACACTGCAAGACTGAGTTTGATTATTCAGGATATATTGCGAAAGCTGAAAGAAAGTCCTGAAGGTCTTAAAGATTACAAGATCTCTCTAGACTCCTATCCCCGACGACCATACTCTACTCGAGAAATTTCATTTACTTCAATATCATCCACATCAACTCCTGATGATATTAAAGCACTTGTTTTAAGTCAACAAGATCCCAATGAGGAATATGATCCTGAGCGATTGGATGAATTGATTAAGGACATTAATGAAAAAGCCAAAAAGAATCCTGACGAAATTAAGAATATGAAAATATCCTGGGCTAGCTTATTCAAGTCGGAACCCAGTACAACACGAAGAACTTCTAAGACTATTACTACAGTCACAAGTGATGCCTCAAATGTTGAGGAATTATTGGAAGGCATGGATCCGAAATATAAGAAAGTAACTGAGGTAACCTATACTTCATCTTCTGATATGCTTGAAGAAAAGAGGTCCTTCATGGATAAAATCAAAGCTTTTGTTACAAGTGACAGCTCTGACGAAAAAGAAACTGAAAAGTTAGTTGAAAATATCAAATCACTTAAAGAGGACGAACCAGTGATTGATTCAAGTGAGAAGAAATCTCAGAAAAAGAAAAAGAAGAACAAATCTCCACCTGTTTCAGAAGAGAAACCAGAGGAAACTATTCCTTCAACATTGTCTGCTCCAAAGGAATTGATTTCTAAGCCCATGAAAGATACCACTGAAGGTGCTCCTTCAACTCCAGTTGAAGAGGAAAAGGATATAAAGAAATTACCTGAACTTGAGTCAAGCAAAGTTTCGAAGAAGAAAAAGAAATCCAAGGTTCCTCTTCCTACAGAAAAAGATAATGATCAACCTAGTATCTCAACAAAAGAAGTCTCTCCAGAAGATATTAAGACAAGTGATTTGGAATCTCCTAGAACCTTATCTGATTCTAATGAGGTTTTGATAAACTCCATTCCTTCCAATTACAGTGAGGAAGATATCCGACGCTACCTTCTCACATTCACTATGTTCAAGGGATTTGACACTGCAAGACTGAGTTTGATTATTCAGGATATATTGCGAAAGCTGAAAGAAAGTCCTGAAGGTCTTAAAGATTACAAGATCTCTCTAGACTCCTATCCCCGACGACCATACTCTACTCGAGAAATTTCATTTACTTCAATATCATCCACATCAACTCCTGATGATATTAAAGCACTTGTTTTAAGTCAACAAGATCCCAATGAGGAATATGATCCTGAGCGATTGGATGAATTGATTAAGGACATTAATGAAAAAGCCAAAAAGAATCCTGACGAAATTAAGAATATGAAAATATCCTGGGCTAGCTTATTCAAGTCGGAACCCAGTACAACACGAAGAACTTCTAAGACTATTACTACAGTCACAAGTGATGCCTCAAATGTTGAGGAATTATTGGAAGGCATGGATCCGAAATATAAGAAAGTAACTGAGGTAACCTATACTTCATCTTCTGATATGCTTGAAGAAAAGAGGTCCTTCATGGATAAAATCAAAGCTTTTGTTACAAGTGACAGCTCTGACGAAAAAGAAACTGAAAAGTTAGTTGAAAATATCAAATCACTTAAAGAGGACGAACCAGTGATTGATTCAAGTGAGAAGAAATCTCAGAAAAAGAAAAAGAAGAACAAATCTCCACCTGTTTCAGAAGAGAAACCAGAGGAAACTATTCCTTCAACATTGTCTGCTCCAAAGGAATTGATTTCTAAGCCCATGAAAGATACCACTGAAGGTGCTCCTTCAACTCCAGTTGAAGAGGAAAAGGATATAAAGAAATTACCTGAACTTGAGTCAAGCAAAGTTTCGAAGAAGAAAAAGAAATCCAAGGTTCCTCTTCCTACAGAAAAAGATAATGATCAACCTAGTATCTCAACAAAAGAAGTCTCTCCAGAAGATATTAAGACAAGTGATTTGGAATCTCCTAGAACCTTATCTGATTCTAATGAGGTTTTGATAAACTCCATTCCTTCCAATTACAGTGAGGAAGATATCCGACGCTACCTTCTCACATTCACTATGTTCAAGGGATTTGACACTGCAAGACTGAGTTTGATTATTCAGGATATATTGCGAAAGCTGAAAGAAAGTCCTGAAGGTCTTAAAGATTACAAGATCTCTCTAGACTCCTATCCCCGACGACCATACTCTACTCGAGAAATTTCATTTACTTCAATATCATCCACATCAACTCCTGATGATATTAAAGCACTTGTTTTAAGTCAACAAGATCCCAATGAGGAATATGATCCTGAGCGATTGGATGAATTGATTAAGGACATTAATGAAAAAGCCAAAAAGAATCCTGACGAAATTAAGAATATGAAAATATCCTGGGCTAGCTTATTCAAGTCGGAACCCAGTACAACACGAAGAACTTCTAAGACTATTACTACAGTCACAAGTGATGCCTCAAATGTTGAGGAATTATTGGAAGGCATGGATCCGAAATATAAGAAAGTAACTGAGGTAACCTATACTTCATCTTCTGATATGCTTGAAGAAAAGAGGTCCTTCATGGATAAAATCAAAGCTTTTGTTACAAGTGACAGCTCTGACGAAAAAGAAACTGAAAAGTTAGTTGAAAATATCAAATCACTTAAAGAGGACGAACCAGTGATTGATTCAAGTGAGAAGAAATCTCAGAAAAAGAAAAAGAAGAACAAATCTCCACCTGTTTCAGAAGAGAAACCAGAGGAAACTATTCCTTCAACATTGTCTGCTCCAAAGGAATTGATTTCTAAGCCCATGAAAGATACCACTGAAGGTGCTCCTTCAACTCCAGTTGAAGAGGAAAAGGATATAAAGAAATTACCTGAACTTGAGTCAAGCAAAGTTTCGAAGAAGAAAAAGAAATCCAAGGTTCCTCTTCCTACAGAAAAAGATAATGATCAACCTAGTATCTCAACAAAAGAAGTCTCTCCAGAAGATATTAAGACAAGTGATTTGGAATCTCCTAGAACCTTATCTGATTCTAATGAGGTTTTGATAAACTCCATTCCTTCCAATTACAGTGAGGAAGATATCCGACGCTACCTTCTCACATTCACTATGTTCAAGGGATTTGACACTGCAAGACTGAGTTTGATTATTCAGGATATATTGCGAAAGCTGAAAGAAAGTCCTGAAGGTCTTAAAGATTACAAGATCTCTCTAGACTCCTATCCCCGACGACCATACTCTACTCGAGAAATTTCATTTACTTCAATATCATCCACATCAACTCCTGATGATATTAAAGCACTTGTTTTAAGTCAACAAGATCCCAATGAGGAATATGATCCTGAGCGATTGGATGAATTGATTAAGGACATTAATGAAAAAGCCAAAAAGAATCCTGACGAAATTAAGAATATGAAAATATCCTGGGCTAGCTTATTCAAGTCGGAACCCAGTACAACACGAAGAACTTCTAAGACTATTACTACAGTCACAAGTGATGCCTCAAATGTTGAGGAATTATTGGAAGGCATGGATCCGAAATATAAGAAAGTAACTGAGGTAACCTATACTTCATCTTCTGATATGCTTGAAGAAAAGAGGTCCTTCATGGATAAAATCAAAGCTTTTGTTACAAGTGACAGCTCTGACGAAAAACAATGAAAAGTTAGTTGAAAATATCAAAACACTTAAAGAGGACGAACCAGTGATTGATTCAAGTGAGAAGAAATCTCAGAAAAAGAAAAAGAAGAACAAATCTCCACCTGTTTCAGAAGAGAAACCAGAGGAAACTATTCCTTCAACATTGTCTGCTCCAAAGGAATTGATTTCTAAGCCCATGAAAGATACCACTGAAGGTGCTCCTTCAACTCCAGTTGAAGAGGAAAAGGATATAAAGAAATTACCTGAACTTGAGTCAAGCAAAGTTTCGAAGAAGAAAAAGAAATCCAAGGTTCCTCTTCCTACAGAAAAAGATAATGATCAACCTAGTATCTCAACAAAAGAAGTCTCTCCAGAAGATATTAAGACAAGTGATTTGGAATCTCCTAGAACCTTATCTGATTCTAATGAGGTTTTGATAAACTCCATTCCTTCCAATTACAGTGAGGAAGATATCCGACGCTACCTTCTCACATTCACTATGTTCAAGGGATTTGACACTGCAAGACTGAGTTTGATTATTCAGGATATATTGCGAAAGCTGAAAGAAAGTCCTGAAGGTCTTAAAGATTACAAGATCTCTCTAGACTCCTATCCCCGACGACCATACTCTACTCGAGAAATTTCATTTACTTCAATATCATCCACATCAACTCCTGATGATATTAAAGCACTTGTTTTAAGTCAACAAGATCCCAATGAGGAATATGATCCTGAGCGATTGGATGAATTGATTAAGGACATTAATGAAAAAGCCAAAAAGAATCCTGACGAAATTAAGAATATGAAAATATCCTGGGCTAGCTTATTCAAGTCGGAACCCAGTACAACACGAAGAACTTCTAAGACTATTACTACAGTCACAAGTGATGCCTCAAATGTTGAGGAATTATTGGAAGGCATGGATCCGAAATATAAGAAAGTAACTGAGGTAACCTATACTTCATCTTCTGATATGCTTGAAGAAAAGAGGTCCTTCATGGATAAAATCAAAGCTTTTGTTACAAGTGACAGCTCTGACGAAAAAGAAACTGAAAAGTTAGTTGAAAATATCAAATCACTTAAAGAGGACGAACCAGTGATTGATTCAAGTGAGAAGAAATCTCAGAAAAAGAAAAAGAAGAACAAATCTCCACCTGTTTCAGAAGAGAAACCAGAGGAAACTATTCCTTCAACATTGTCTGCTCCAAAGGAATTGATTTCTAAGCCCATGAAAGATACCACTGAAGGTGCTCCTTCAACTCCAGTTGAAGAGGAAAAGGATATAAAGAAATTACCTGAACTTGAGTCAAGCAAAGTTTCGAAGAAGAAAAAGAAATCCAAGGTTCCTCTTCCTACAGAAAAAGATAATGATCAACCTAGTATCTCAACAAAAGAAGTCTCTCCAGAAGATATTAAGACAAGTGATTTGGAATCTCCTAGAACCTTATCTGATTCTAATGAGGTTTTGATAAACTCCATTCCTTCCAATTACAGTGAGGAAGATATCCGACGCTACCTTCTCACATTCACTATGTTCAAGGGATTTGACACTGCAAGACTGAGTTTGATTATTCAGGATATATTGCGAAAGCTGAAAGAAAGTCCTGAAGGTCTTAAAGATTACAAGATCTCTCTAGACTCCTATCCCCGACGACCATACTCTACTCGAGAAATTTCATTTACTTCAATATCATCCACATCAACTCCTGATGATATTAAAGCACTTGTTTTAAGTCAACAAGATCCCAATGAGGAATATGATCCTGAGCGATTGGATGAATTGATTAAGGACATTAATGAAAAAGCCAAAAAGAATCCTGACGAAATTAAGAATATGAAAATATCCTGGGCTAGCTTATTCAAGTCGGAACCCAGTACAACACGAAGAACTTCTAAGACTATTACTACAGTCACAAGTGATGCCTCAAATGTTGAGGAATTATTGGAAGGCATGGATCCGAAATATAAGAAAGTAACTGAGGTAACCTATACTTCATCTTCTGATATGCTTGAAGAAAAGAGGTCCTTCATGGATAAAATCAAAGCTTTTGTTACAAGTGACAGCTCTGACGAAAAAGAAACTGAAAAGTTAGTTGAAAATATCAAATCACTTAAAGAGGACGAACCAGTGATTGATTCAAGTGAGAAGAAATCTCAGAAAAAGAAAAAGAAGAACAAATCTCCACCTGTTTCAGAAGAGAAACCAGAGGAAACTATTCCTTCAACATTGTCTGCTCCAAAGGAATTGATTTCTAAGCCCATGAAAGATACCACTGAAGGTGCTCCTTCAACTCCAGTTGAAGAGGAAAAGGATATAAAGAAATTACCTGAACTTGAGTCAAGCAAAGTTTCGAAGAAGAAAAAGAAATCCAAGGTTCCTCTTCCTACAGAAAAAGATAATGATCAACCTAGTATCTCAACAAAAGAAGTCTCTCCAGAAGATATTAAGACAAGTGATTTGGAATCTCCTAGAACCTTATCTGATTCTAATGAGGTTTTGATAAACTCCATTCCTTCCAATTACAGTGAGGAAGATATCCGACGCTACCTTCTCACATTCACTATGTTCAAGGGATTTGACACTGCAAGACTGAGTTTGATTATTCAGGATATATTGCGAAAGCTGAAAGAAAGTCCTGAAGGTCTTAAAGATTACAAGATCTCTCTAGACTCCTATCCCCGACGACCATACTCTACTCGAGAAATTTCATTTACTTCAATATCATCCACATCAACTCCTGATGATATTAAAGCACTTGTTTTAAGTCAACAAGATCCCAATGAGGAATATGATCCTGAGCGATTGGATGAATTGATTAAGGACATTAATGAAAAAGCCAAAAAGAATCCTGACGAAATTAAGAATATGAAAATATCCTGGGCTAGCTTATTCAAGTCGGAACCCAGTACAACACGAAGAACTTCTAAGACTATTACTACAGTCACAAGTGATGCCTCAAATGTTGAGGAATTATTGGAAGGCATGGATCCGAAATATAAGAAAGTAACTGAGGTAACCTATACTTCATCTTCTGATATGCCTGAAGAAAAGAGGTCCTTCATGGATAAAATCAAATCTTTTGTTACAAGTGACAGCTTTGACGAAAAAGAAACTGAAAAGTTAGTTGAAAATATCAAAACACTTAAAGAGGACGAACCAGTGATTGATTCAAGTGAGAAGAAATCTCAGAAAAAGAAAAAGAAGAACAAATCTCCACCTGTTTCAGAAGAGAAACCAGAGGAAACTATTCCTTCAACATTGTCTGCTCCAAAGGAATTGATTTCTAAGCCCATGAAAGATACCACTGAAGGTGCTCCTTCAACTCCAGTTGAAGAGGAAAAGGATATAAAGAAATTACCTGAACTTGAGTCAAGCAAAGTTTCGAAGAAGAAAAAGAAATCCAAGGTTCCTCTTCCTACAGAAAAAGATAATGATCAACCTAGTATCTCAACAAAAGAAGTCTCTCCAGAAGATATTAAGACAAGTGATTTGGAATCTCCTAGAACCTTATCTGATTCTAATGAGGTTTTGATAAACTCCATTCCTTCCAATTACAGTGAGGAAGATATCCGACGCTACCTTCTCACATTCACTATGTTCAAGGGATTTGACACTGCAAGACTGAGTTTGATTATTCAGGATATATTGCGAAAGCTGAAAGAAAGTCCTGAAGGTCTTAAAGATTACAAGATCTCTCTAGACTCCTATCCCCGACGACCATACTCTACTCGAGAAATTTCATTTACTTCAATATCATCCACATCAACTCCTGATGATATTAAAGCACTTGTTTTAAGTCAACAAGATCCCAATGAGGAATATGATCCTGAGCGATTGGATGAATTGATTAAGGACATTAATGAAAAAGCCAAAAAGAATCCTGACGAAATTAAGAATATGAAAATATCCTGGGCTAGCTTATTCAAGTCGGAACCCAGTACAACACGAAGAACTTCTAAGACTATTACTACAGTCACAAGTGATGCCTCAAATGTTGAGGAATTATTGGAAGGCATGGATCCGAAATATAAGAAAGTAACTGAGGTAACCTATACTTCATCTTCTGATATGCTTGAAGAAAAGAGGTCCTTCATGGATAAAATCAAAGCTTTTGTTACAAGTGACAGCTCTGACGAAAAAGAAACTGAAAAGTTAGTTGAAAATATCAAATCACTTAAAGAGGACGAACCAGTGATTGATTCAAGTGAGAAGAAATCTCAGAAAAAGAAAAAGAAGAACAAATCTCCACCTGTTTCAGAAGAGAAACCAGAGGAAACTATTCCTTCAACATTGTCTGCTCCAAAGGAATTGATTTCTAAGCCCATGAAAGATACCACTGAAGGTGCTCCTTCAACTCCAGTTGAAGAGGAAAAGGATATAAAGAAATTACCTGAACTTGAGTCAAGCAAAGTTTCGAAGAAGAAAAAGAAATCCAAGGTTCCTCTTCCTACAGAAAAAGATAATGATCAACCTAGTATCTCAACAAAAGAAGTCTCTCCAGAAGATATTAAGACAAGTGATTTGGAATCTCCTAGAACCTTATCTGATTCTAATGAGGTTTTGATAAACTCCATTCCTTCCAATTACAGTGAGGAAGATATCCGACGCTACCTTCTCACATTCACTATGTTCAAGGGATTTGACACTGCAAGACTGAGTTTGATTATTCAGGATATATTGCGAAAGCTGAAAGAAAGTCCTGAAGGTCTTAAAGATTACAAGATCTCTCTAGACTCCTATCCCCGACGACCATACTCTACTCGAGAAATTTCATTTACTTCAATATCATCCACATCAACTCCTGATGATATTAAAGCACTTGTTTTAAGTCAACAAGATCCCAATGAGGAATATGATCCTGAGCGATTGGATGAATTGATTAAGGACATTAATGAAAAAGCCAAAAAGAATCCTGACGAAATTAAGAATATGAAAATATCCTGGGCTAGCTTATTCAAGTCGGAACCCAGTACAACACGAAGAACTTCTAAGACTATTACTACAGTCACAAGTGATGCCTCAAATGTTGAGGAATTATTGGAAGGCATGGATCCGAAATATAAGAAAGTAACTGAGGTAACCTATACTTCATCTTCTGATATGCTTGAAGAAAAGAGGTCCTTCATGGATAAAATCAAAGCTTTTGTTACAAGTGACAGCTCTGACGAAAAAGAAACTGAAAAGTTAGTTGAAAATATCAAATCACTTAAAGAGGACGAACCAGTGATTGATTCAAGTGAGAAGAAATCTCAGAAAAAGAAAAAGAAGAACAAATCTCCACCTGTTTCAGAAGAGAAACCAGAGGAAACTATTCCTTCAACATTGTCTGCTCCAAAGGAATTGATTTCTAAGCCCATGAAAGATACCACTGAAGGTGCTCCTTCAACTCCAGTTGAAGAGGAAAAGGATATAAAGAAATTACCTGAACTTGAGTCAAGCAAAGTTTCGAAGAAGAAAAAGAAATCCAAGGTTCCTCTTCCTACAGAAAAAGATAATGATCAACCTAGTATCTCAACAAAAGAAGTCTCTCCAGAAGATATTAAGACAAGTGATTTGGAATCTCCTAGAACCTTATCTGATTCTAATGAGGTTTTGATAAACTCCATTCCTTCCAATTACAGTGAGGAAGATATCCGACGCTACCTTCTCACATTCACTATGTTCAAGGGATTTGACACTGCAAGACTGAGTTTGATTATTCAGGATATATTGCGAAAGCTGAAAGAAAGTCCTGAAGGTCTTAAAGATTACAAGATCTCTCTAGACTCCTATCCCCGACGACCATACTCTACTCGAGAAATTTCATTTACTTCAATATCATCCACATCAACTCCTGATGATATTAAAGCACTTGTTTTAAGTCAACAAGATCCCAATGAGGAATATGATCCTGAGCGATTGGATGAATTGATTAAGGACATTAATGAAAAAGCCAAAAAGAATCCTGACGAAATTAAGAATATGAAAATATCCTGGGCTAGCTTATTCAAGTCGGAACCCAGTACAACACGAAGAACTTCTAAGACTATTACTACAGTCACAAGTGATGCCTCAAATGTTGAGGAATTATTGGAAGGCATGGATCCGAAATATAAGAAAGTAACTGAGGTAACCTATACTTCATCTTCTGATATGCTTGAAGAAAAGAGGTCCTTCATGGATAAAATCAAAGCTTTTGTTACAAGTGACAGCTCTGACGAAAAAGAAACTGAAAAGTTAGTTGAAAATATCAAATCACTTAAAGAGGACGAACCAGTGATTGATTCAAGTGAGAAGAAATCTCAGAAAAAGAAAAAGAAGAACAAATCTCCACCTGTTTCAGAAGAGAAACCAGAGGAAACTATTCCTTCAACATTGTCTGCTCCAAAGGAATTGATTTCTAAGCCCATGAAAGATACCACTGAAGGTGCTCCTTCAACTCCAGTTGAAGAGGAAAAGGATATAAAGAAATTACCTGAACTTGAGTCAAGCAAAGTTTCGAAGAAGAAAAAGAAATCCAAGGTTCCTCTTCCTACAGAAAAAGATAATGATCAACCTAGTATCTCAACAAAAGAAGTCTCTCCAGAAGATATTAAGACAAGTGATTTGGAATCTCCTAGAACCTTATCTGATTCTAATGAGGTTTTGATAAACTCCATTCCTTCCAATTACAGTGAGGAAGATATCCGACGCTACCTTCTCACATTCACTATGTTCAAGGGATTTGACACTGCAAGACTGAGTTTGATTATTCAGGATATATTGCGAAAGCTGAAAGAAAGTCCTGAAGGTCTTAAAGATTACAAGATCTCTCTAGACTCCTATCCCCGACGACCATACTCTACTCGAGAAATTTCATTTACTTCAATATCATCCACATCAACTCCTGATGATATTAAAGCACTTGTTTTAAGTCAACAAGATCCCAATGAGGAATATGATCCTGAGCGATTGGATGAATTGATTAAGGACATTAATGAAAAAGCCAAAAAGAATCCTGACGAAATTAAGAATATGAAAATATCCTGGGCTAGCTTATTCAAGTCGGAACCCAGTACAACACGAAGAACTTCTAAGACTATTACTACAGTCACAAGTGATGCCTCAAATGTTGAGGAATTATTGGAAGGCATGGATCCGAAATATAAGAAAGTAACTGAGGTAACCTATACTTCATCTTCTGATATGCTTGAAGAAAAGAGGTCCTTCATGGATAAAATCAAAGCTTTTGTTACAAGTGACAGCTCTGACGAAAAAGAAACTGAAAAGTTAGTTGAAAATATCAAATCACTTAAAGAGGACGAACCAGTGATTGATTCAAGTGAGAAGAAATCTCAGAAAAGAAAAAGAAGAACAAATCTCCACCTGTTTCAGAAGAGAAACCAGAGGAAACTATTCCTTCAACATTGTCTGCTCCAAAGGAATTGATTTCTAAGCCCATGAAAGATACCACTGAAGGTGCTCCTTCAACTCCAGTTGAAGAGGAAAAGGATATAAAGAAATTACCTGAACTTGAGTCAAGCAAAGTTTCGAAGAAGAAAAAGAAATCCAAGGTTCCTCTTCCTACAGAAAAAGATAATGATCAACCTAGTATCTCAACAAAAGAAGTCTCTCCAGAAGATATTAAGACAAGTGATTTGGAATCTCCTAGAACCTTATCTGATTCTAATGAGGTTTTGATAAACTCCATTCCTTCCAATTACAGTGAGGAAGATATCCGACGCTACCTTCTCACATTCACTATGTTCAAGGGATTTGACACTGCAAGACTGAGTTTGATTATTCAGGATATATTGCGAAAGCTGAAAGAAAGTCCTGAAGGTCTTAAAGATTACAAGATCTCTCTAGACTCCTATCCCCGACGACCATACTCTACTCGAGAAATTTCATTTACTTCAATATCATCCACATCAACTCCTGATGATATTAAAGCACTTGTTTTAAGTCAACAAGATCCCAATGAGGAATATGATCCTGAGCGATTGGATGAATTGATTAAGGACATTAATGAAAAAGCCAAAAAGAATCCTGACGAAATTAAGAATATGAAAATATCCTGGGCTAGCTTATTCAAGTCGGAACCCAGTACAACACGAAGAACTTCTAAGACTATTACTACAGTCACAAGTGATGCCTCAAATGTTGAGGAATTATTGGAAGGCATGGATCCGAAATATAAGAAAGTAACTGAGGTAACCTATACTTCATCTTCTGATATGCTTGAAGAAAAGAGGTCCTTCATGGATAAAATCAAAGCTTTTGTTACAAGTGACAGCTCTGACGAAAAAGAAACTGAAAAGTTAGTTGAAAATATCAAATCACTTAAAGAGGACGAACCAGTGATTGATTCAAGTGAGAAGAAATCTCAGAAAAAGAAAAAGAAGAACAAATCTCCACCTGTTTCAGAAGAGAAACCAGAGGAAACTATTCCTTCAACATTGTCTGCTCCAAAGGAATTGATTTCTAAGCCCATGAAAGATACCACTGAAGGTGCTCCTTCAACTCCAGTTGAAGAGGAAAAGGATATAAAGAAATTACCTGAACTTGAGTCAAGCAAAGTTTCGAAGAAGAAAAAGAAATCCAAGGTTCCTCTTCCTACAGAAAAAGATAATGATCAACCTAGTATCTCAACAAAAGAAGTCTCTCCAGAAGATATTAAGACAAGTGATTTGGAATCTCCTAGAACCTTATCTGATTCTAATGAGGTTTTGATAAACTCCATTCCTTCCAATTACAGTGAGGAAGATATCCGACGCTACCTTCTCACATTCACTATGTTCAAGGGATTTGACACTGCAAGACTGAGTTTGATTATTCAGGATATATTGCGAAAGCTGAAAGAAAGTCCTGAAGGTCTTAAAGATTACAAGATCTCTCTAGACTCCTATCCCCGACGACCATACTCTACTCGAGAAATTTCATTTACTTCAATATCATCCACATCAACTCCTGATGATATTAAAGCACTTGTTTTAAGTCAACAAGATCCCAATGAGGAATATGATCCTGAGCGATTGGATGAATTGATTAAGGACATTAATGAAAAAGCCAAAAAGAATCCTGACGAAATTAAGAATATGAAAATATCCTGGGCTAGCTTATTCAAGTCGGAACCCAGTACAACACGAAGAACTTCTAAGACTATTACTACAGTCACAAGTGATGCCTCAAATGTTGAGGAATTATTGGAAGGCATGGATCCGAAATATAAGAAAGTAACTGAGGTAACCTATACTTTATCTTCTGATATGCTTGAAGAAAAGAGGTCCTTCATGGATAAAATCAAAGCTTTTGTTACAAGTGACAGCTCTGACGAAAAAGAAACTGAAAAGTTAGTTGAAAATATCAAAACACTTAAAGAGGACGAACCAGTGATTGATTCAAGTGAGAAGAAATCTCAGAAAAAGAAAAAGAAGAACAAATCTCCACCTGTTTCAGAAGAGAAACCAGAGGAAACTATTCCTTCAACATTGTCTGCTCCAAAGGAATTGATTTCTAAGCCCATGAAAGATACCACTGAAGGTGCTCCTTCAACTCCAGTTGAAGAGGAAAAGGATATAAAGAAATTACCTGAACTTGAGTCAAGCAAAGTTTCGAAGAAGAAAAAGAAATCCAAGGTTCCTCTTCCTACAGAAAAAGATAATGATCAACCTAGTATCTCAACAAAAGAAGTCTCTCCAGAAGATATTAAGACAAGTGATTTGGAATCTCCTAGAACCTTATCTGATTCTAATGAGGTTTTGATAAACTCCATTCCTTCCAATTACAGTGAGGAAGATATCCGACGCTACCTTCTCACATTCACTATGTTCAAGGGATTTGACACTGCAAGACTGAGTTTGATTATTCAGGATATATTGCGAAAGCTGAAAGAAAGTCCTGAAGGTCTTAAAGATTACAAGATCTCTCTAGACTCCTATCCCCGACGACCATACTCTACTCGAGAAATTTCATTTACTTCAATATCATCCACATCAACTCCTGATGATATTAAAGCACTTGTTTTAAGTCAACAAGATCCCAATGAGGAATATGATCCTGAGCGATTGGATGAATTGATTAAGGACATTAATGAAAAAGCCAAAAAGAATCCTGACGAAATTAAGAATATGAAAATATCCTGGGCTAGCTTATTCAAGTCGGAACCCAGTACAACACGAAGAACTTCTAAGACTATTACTACAGTCACAAGTGATGCCTCAAATGTTGAGGAATTATTGGAAGGCATGGATCCGAAATATAAGAAAGTAACTGAGGTAACCTATACTTCATCTTCTGATATGCTTGAAGAAAAGAGGTCCTTCATGGATAAAATCAAAGCTTTTGTTACAAGTGACAGCTCTGACGAAAAAGAAACTGAAAAGTTAGTTGAAAATATCAAAACACTTAAAGAGGACGAACCAGTGATTGATTCAAGTGAGAAGAAATCTCAGAAAAGAAAAAGAAGAACAAATCTCCACCTGTTTCAGAAGAGAAACCAGAGGAAACTATTCCTTCAACATTGTCTGCTCCAAAGGAATTGATTTCTAAGCCCATGAAAGATACCACTGAAGGTGCTCCTTCAACTCCAGTTGAAGAGGAAAAGGATATAAAGAAATTACCTGAACTTGAGTCAAGCAAAGTTTCGAAGAAGAAAAAGAAATCCAAGGTTCCTCTTCCTACAGAAAAAGATAATGATCAACCTAGTATCTCAACAAAAGAAGTCTCTCCAGAAGATATTAAGACAAGTGATTTGGAATCTCCTAGAACCTTATCTGATTCTAATGAGGTTTTGATAAACTCCATTCCTTCCAATTACAGTGAGGAAGATATCCGACGCTACCTTCTCACATTCACTATGTTCAAGGGATTTGACACTGCAAGACTGAGTTTGATTATTCAGGATATATTGCGAAAGCTGAAAGAAAGTCCTGAAGGTCTTAAAGATTACAAGATCTCTCTAGACTCCTATCCCCGACGACCATACTCTACTCGAGAAATTTCATTTACTTCAATATCATCCACATCAACTCCTGATGATATTAAAGCACTTGTTTTAAGTCAACAAGATCCCAATGAGGAATATGATCCTGAGCGATTGGATGAATTGATTAAGGACATTAATGAAAAAGCCAAAAAGAATCCTGACGAAATTAAGAATATGAAAATATCCTGGGCTAGCTTATTCAAGTCGGAACCCAGTACAACACGAAGAACTTCTAAGACTATTACTACAGTCACAAGTGATGCCTCAAATGTTGAGGAATTATTGGAAGGCATGGATCCGAAATATAAGAAAGTAACTGAGGTAACCTATACTTCATCTTCTGATATGCTTGAAGAAAAGAGGTCCTTCATGGATAAAATCAAAGCTTTTGTTACAAGTGACAGCTCTGACGAAAAAGAAACTGAAAAGTTAGTTGAAAATATCAAATCACTTAAAGAGGACGAACCAGTGATTGATTCAAGTGAGAAGAAATCTCAGAAAAAGAAAAAGAAGAACAAATCTCCACCTGTTTCAGAAGAGAAACCAGAGGAAACTATTCCTTCAACATTGTCTGCTCCAAAGGAATTGATTTCTAAGCCCATGAAAGATACCACTGAAGGTGCTCCTTCAACTCCAGTTGAAGAGGAAAAGGATATAAAGAAATTACCTGAACTTGAGTCAAGCAAAGTTTCGAAGAAGAAAAAGAAATCCAAGGTTCCTCTTCCTACAGAAAAAGATAATGATCAACCTAGTATCTCAACAAAAGAAGTCTCTCCAGAAGATATTAAGACAAGTGATTTGGAATCTCCTAGAACCTTATCTGATTCTAATGAGGTTTTGATAAACTCCATTCCTTCCAATTACAGTGAGGAAGATATCCGACGCTACCTTCTCACATTCACTATGTTCAAGGGATTTGACACTGCAAGACTGAGTTTGATTATTCAGGATATATTGCGAAAGCTGAAAGAAAGTCCTGAAGGTCTTAAAGATTACAAGATCTCTCTAGACTCCTATCCCCGACGACCATACTCTACTCGAGAAATTTCATTTACTTCAATATCATCCACATCAACTCCTGATGATATTAAAGCACTTGTTTTAAGTCAACAAGATCCCAATGAGGAATATGATCCTGAGCGATTGGATGAATTGATTAAGGACATTAATGAAAAAGCCAAAAAGAATCCTGACGAAATTAAGAATATGAAAATATCCTGGGCTAGCTTATTCAAGTCGGAACCCAGTACAACACGAAGAACTTCTAAGACTATTACTACAGTCACAAGTGATGCCTCAAATGTTGAGGAATTATTGGAAGGCATGGATCCGAAATATAAGAAAGTAACTGAGGTAACCTATACTTCATCTTCTGATATGCTTGAAGAAAAGAGGTCCTTCATGGATAAAATCAAAGCTTTTGTTACAAGTGACAGCTCTGACGAAAAAGAAACTGAAAAGTTAGTTGAAAATATCAAAACACTTAAAGAGGACGAACCAGTGATTGATTCAAGTGAGAAGAAATCTCAGAAAAAGAAAAAGAAGAACAAATCTCCACCTGTTTCAGAAGAGAAACCAGAGGAAACTATTCCTTCAACATTGTCTGCTCCAAAGGAATTGATTTCTAAGCCCATGAAAGATACCACTGAAGGTGCTCCTTCAACTCCAGTTGAAGAGGAAAAGGATATAAAGAAATTACCTGAACTTGAGTCAAGCAAAGTTTCGAAGAAGAAAAAGAAATCCAAGGTTCCTCTTCCTACAGAAAAAGATAATGATCAACCTAGTATCTCAACAAAAGAAGTCTCTCCAGAAGATATTAAGACAAGTGATTTGGAATCTCCTAGAACCTTATCTGATTCTAATGAGGTTTTGATAAACTCCATTCCTTCCAATTACAGTGAGGAAGATATCCGACGCTACCTTCTCACATTCACTATGTTCAAGGGATTTGACACTGCAAGACTGAGTTTGATTATTCAGGATATATTGCGAAAGCTGAAAGAAAGTCCTGAAGGTCTTAAAGATTACAAGATCTCTCTAGACTCCTATCCCCGACGACCATACTCTACTCGAGAAATTTCATTTACTTCAATATCATCCACATCAACTCCTGATGATATTAAAGCACTTGTTTTAAGTCAACAAGATCCCAATGAGGAATATGATCCTGAGCGATTGGATGAATTGATTAAGGACATTAATGAAAAAGCCAAAAAGAATCCTGACGAAATTAAGAATATGAAAATATCCTGGGCTAGCTTATTCAAGTCGGAACCCAGTACAACACGAAGAACTTCTAAGACTATTACTACAGTCACAAGTGATGCCTCAAATGTTGAGGAATTATTGGAAGGCATGGATCCGAAATATAAGAAAGTAACTGAGGTAACCTATACTTCATCTTCTGATATGCTTGAAGAAAAGAGGTCCTTCATGGATAAAATCAAAGCTTTTGTTACAAGTGACAGCTCTGACGAAAAAGAAACTGAAAAGTTAGTTGAAAATATCAAAACACTTAAAGAGGACGAACCAGTGATTGATTCAAGTGAGAAGAAATCTCAGAAAAAGAGATAAAGAAGAACAAATCTCCACCTGTTTCAGAAGAGAAACCAGAGGAAACTATTCCTTCAACATTGTCTGCTCCAAAGGAATTGATTTCTAAGCCCATGAAAGATACCACTGAAGGTGCTCCTTCAACTCCAGTTGAAGAGGAAAAGGATATAAAGAAATTACCTGAACCTGAGTCAAGCAAAGTTTCGAAGAAGAAAAAGAAATCCAAGGTTCCTCTTCCTACAGAAAAAGATAATGATCAACCTAGTATCTCAACAAAAGAAGTCTCTCCAGAAGATATTAAGACAAGTGATTTGGAATCTCCTAGAACCTTATCTGATTCTAATGAGGTTTTGATAAACTCCATTCCTTCCAATTACAGTGAGGAAGATATCCGACGCTACCTTCTCACATTCACTATGTTCAAGGGATTTGACACTGCAAGACTGAGTTTGATTATTCAGGATATATTGCGAAAGCTGAAAGAAAGTCCTGAAGGTCTTAAAGATTACAAGATCTCTCTAGACTCCTATCCCCGACGACCATACTCTACTCGAGAAATTTCATTTACTTCAATATCATCCACATCAACTCCTGATGATATTAAAGCACTTGTTTTAAGTCAACAAGATCCCAATGAGGAATATGATCCTGAGCGATTGGATGAATTGATTAAGGACATTAATGAAAAAGCCAAAAAGAATCCTGACGAAATTAAGAATATGAAAATATCCTGGGCTAGCTTATTCAAGTCGGAACCCAGTACAACACGAAGAACTTCTAAGACTATTACTACAGTCACAAGTGATGCCTCAAATGTTGAGGAATTATTGGAAGGCATGGATCCGAAATATAAGAAAGTAACTGAGGTAACCTATACTTCATCTTCTGATATGCCTGAAGAAAAGAGGTCCTTCATGGATAAAATCAAATCTTTTGTTACAAGTGACAGCTCTGACGAAAAAGAAACTGAAAAGTTAGTTGAAAATATCAAAACACTTAAAGAGGACGAACCAGTGATTGATTCAAGTGAGAAGAAATCTCAGAAACAGAAAAGAAGAACAAATCTCCACCTGTTTCAGAAGAGAAACCAGAGGAAACTATTCCTTCAACATTGTCTGCTCCAAAGGAATTGATTTCTAAGCCCATGAAAGATACCACTGAAGGTGCTCCTTCAACTCCAGTTGAAGAGGAAAAGGATATAAAGAAATTACCTGAACCTGAGTCAAGCAAAGTTTCGAAGAAGAAAAAGAAATCCAAGGTTCCTCTTCCTACAGAAAAAGATAATGATCAACCTAGTATCTCAACAAAAGAAGTCTCTCCAGAAGATATTAAGACAAGTGATTTGGAATCTCCTAGAACCTTATCTGATTCTAATGAGGTTTTGATAAACTCCATTCCTTCCAATTACAGTGAGGAAGATATCCGACGCTACCTTCTCACATTCACTATGTTCAAGGGATTTGACACTGCAAGACTGAGTTTGATTATTCAGGATATATTGCGAAAGCTGAAAGAAAGTCCTGAAGGTCTTAAAGATTACAAGATCTCTCTAGACTCCTATCCCCGACGACCATACTCTACTCGAGAAATTTCATTTACTTCAATATCATCCACATCAACTCCTGATGATATTAAAGCACTTGTTTTAAGTCAACAAGATCCCAATGAGGAATATGATCCTGAGCGATTGGATGAATTGATTAAGGACATTAATGAAAAAGCCAAAAAGAATCCTGACGAAATTAAGAATATGAAAATATCCTGGGCTAGCTTATTCAAGTCGGAACCCAGTACAACACGAAGAACTTCTAAGACTATTACTACAGTCACAAGTGATGCCTCAAATGTTGAGGAATTATTGGAAGGCATGGATCCGAAATATAAGAAAGTAACTGAGGTAACCTATACTTCATCTTCTGATATGCCTGAAGAAAAGAGGTCCTTCATGGATAAGATCAAATCTTTTGTTACAAGTGACAGCTCTGACGAAAAAGAAACTGAAAAGTTAGTTGAAAATATCAAAACACTTAAAGAGGACGAACCAGTGATTGATTCAAGTGAGAAGAAATCTCAGAAACAGATAAAGAAGAACAAATCTCCACCTGTTTCAGAAGAGAAACCAGAGGAAACTATTCCTTCAACATTGTCTGCTCCAAAGGAATTGATTTCTAAGCCCATGAAAGATACCACTGAAGGTGCTCCTTCAACTCCAGTTGAAGAGGAAAAGGATATAAAGAAATTACCTGAACATGAGTCAAGCAAAGTTTCGAAGAAGAAAAAGAAATCCAAGGTTCCTCTTCCTACAGAAAAAGATAATGATCAACCTAGTATCTCAACAAAAGAAGTCTCTCCAGAAGATATTAAGACAAGTGATTTGGAATCTCCTAGAACCTTATCTGATTCTAATGAGGTTTTGATAAACTCCATTCCTTCCAATTACAGTGAGGAAGATATCCGACGCTACCTTCTCACATTCACTATGTTCAAGGGATTTGACACTGCAAGACTGAGTTTGATTATTCAGGATATATTGCGAAAGCTGAAAGAAAGTCCTGAAGGTCTTAAAGATTACAAGATCTCTCTAGACTCCTATCCCCGACGACCATACTCTACTCGAGAAATTTCATTTACTTCAATATCATCCACATCAACTCCTGATGATATTAAAGCACTTGTTTTAAGTCAACAAGATCCCAATGAGGAATATGATCCTGAGCGATTGGATGAATTGATTAAGGACATTAATGAAAAAGCCAAAAAGAATCCTGACGAAATTAAGAATATGAAAATATCCTGGGCTAGCTTATTCAAGTCGGAACCCAGTACAACACGAAGAACTTCTAAGACTATTACTACAGTCACAAGTGATGCCTCAAATGTTGAGGAATTATTGGAAGGCATGGATCCGAAATATAAGAAAGTAACTGAGGTAACCTATACTTCATCTTCTGATATGCCTGAAGAAAAGAGGTCCTTCATGGATAAGATCAAATCTTTTGTTACAAGTGACAGCTTTGACGAAAAAGAAACTGAAAAGTTAGTTGAAAATATCAAAACACTTAAAGAGGACGAACCAGTGATTGATTCAAGTGAGAAGAAATCTCAGAAACAGATAAAGAAGAACAAATCTCCACCTGTTTCAGAAGAGAAACCAGAGGAAACTATTCCTTCAACATTGTCTGCTCCAAAGGAATTGATTTCTAAGCCCATGAAAGATACCACTGAAGGTGCTCCTTCAACTCCAGTTGAAGAGGAAAAGGATATAAAGAAATTACCTGAACCTGAGTCAAGCAAAGTTTCGAAGAAGAAAAAGAAATCCAAGGTTCCTCTTCCTACAGAAAAAGATAATGATCAACCTAGTATCTCAACAAAAGAAGTCTCTCCAGAAGATATTAAGACAAGTGATTTGGAATCTCCTAGAACCTTATCTGATTCTAATGAGGTTTTGATAAACTCCATTCCTTCCAATTACAGTGAGGAAGATATCCGACGCTACCTTCTCACATTCACTATGTTCAAGGGATTTGACACTGCAAGACTGAGTTTGATTATTCAGGATATATTGCGAAAGCTGAAAGAAAGTCCTGAAGGTCTTAAAGATTACAAGATCTCTCTAGACTCCTATCCCCGACGACCATACTCTACTCGAGAAATTTCATTTACTTCAATATCATCCACATCAACTCCTGATGATATTAAAGCACTTGTTTTAAGTCAACAAGATCCCAATGAGGAATATGATCCTGAGCGATTGGATGAATTGATTAAGGACATTAATGAAAAAGCCAAAAAGAATCCTGACGAAATTAAGAATATGAAAATATCCTGGGCTAGCTTATTCAAGTCGGAACCCAGTACAACACGAAGAACTTCTAAGACTATTACTACAGTCACAAGTGATGCCTCAAATGTTGAGGAATTATTGGAAGGCATGGATCCGAAATATAAGAAAGTAACTGAGGTAACCTATACTTCATCTTCTGATATGCCTGAAGAAAAGAGGTCCTTCATGGATAAGATCAAATCTTTTGTTACAAGTGACAGCTCTGACGAAAAAGAAACTGAAAAGTTAGTTGAAAATATCAAAACACTTAAAGAGGACGAACCAGTGATTGATTCAAGTGAGAAGAAATCTCAAAACAGATAAAGAAGAACAAATCTCCACCTGTTTCAGAAGAGAAACCAGAGGAAACTATTCCTTCAACATTGTCTGCTCCAAAGGAATTGATTTCTAAGCCCATGAAAGATACCACTGAAGGTGCTCCTTCAACTCCAGTTGAAGAGGAAAAGGATATAAAGAAATTACCTGAACATGAGTCAAGCAAAGTTTCGAAGAAGAAAAAGAAATCCAAGGTTCCTCTTCCTACAGAAAAAGATAATGATCAACCTAGTATCTCAACAAAAGAAGTCTCTCCAGAAGATATTAAGACAAGTGATTTGGAATCTCCTAGAACCTTATCTGATTCTAATGAGGTTTTGATAAACTCCATTCCTTCCAATTACAGTGAGGAAGATATCCGACGCTACCTTCTCACATTCACTATGTTCAAGGGATTTGACACTGCAAGACTGAGTTTGATTATTCAGGATATATTGCGAAAGCTGAAAGAAAGTCCTGAAGGTCTTAAAGATTACAAGATCTCTCTAGACTCCTATCCCCGACGACCATACTCTACTCGAGAAATTTCATTTACTTCAATATCATCCACATCAACTCCTGATGATATTAAAGCACTTGTTTTAAGTCAACAAGATCCCAATGAGGAATATGATCCTGAGCGATTGGATGAATTGATTAAGGACATTAATGAAAAAGCCAAAAAGAATCCTGACGAAATTAAGAATATGAAAATATCCTGGGCTAGCTTATTCAAGTCGGAACCCAGTACAACACGAAGAACTTCTAAGACTATTACTACAGTCACAAGTGATGCCTCAAATGTTGAGGAATTATTGGAAGGCATGGATCCGAAATATAAGAAAGTAACTGAGGTAACCTATACTTCATCTTCTGATATGCCTGAAGAAAAGAGGTCCTTCATGGATAAGATCAAATCTTTTGTTACAAGTGACAGCTCTGACGAAAAAGAAACTGAAAAGTTAGTTGAAAATATCAAAACACTTAAAGAGGACGAACCAGTGATTGATTCAAGTGAGAAGAAATCTCAAAAACAGATAAAGAAGAACAAATCTCCACCTGTTTCAGAAGAGAAACCAGAGGAAACTATTCCTTCAACATTGTCTGCTCCAAAGGAATTGATTTCTGAGCCCATGAAAGATACCACTGAAGGTGCTTCTACAACTCCAGTTGAAGAGGAAAAGGATACAATGATATTACCTGAACCTGAGTCAAGCAAAGTTTCGAAGAAGAAAAAGAAATCCAAGGTTCCTCTTCCTACAGAAAAAGATAATGATCAACCTAGTATCTCAACAAAAGAAGTCTCTCCAGAAGATATTAAGACAAGTGATTTGGAATCTCCTAGAACCTTATCTGATTCTAATGAGGTTTTGATAAACTCCATTCCTTCCAATTACAGTGAGGAAGATATCCGACGCTACCTTCTCACATTCACTATGTTCAAGGGATTTGACACTGCAAGACTGAGTTTGATTATTCAGGATATATTGCGAAAGCTGAAAGAAAGTCCTGAAGGTCTTAAAGATTACAAGATCTCTCTAGACTCCTATCCCCGACGACCATACTCTACTCGAGAAATTTCATTTACTTCAATATCATCCACATCAACTCCTGATGATATTAAAGCACTTGTTTTAAGTCAACAAGATCCCAATGAGGAATATGATCCTGAGCGATTGGATGAATTGATTAAGGACATTAATGAAAAAGCCAAAAAGAATCCTGACGAAATTAAGAATATGAAAATATCCTGGGCTAGCTTATTCAAGTCGGAACCCAGTACAACACGAAGAACTTCTAAGACTATTACTACAGTCACAAGTGATGCCTCAAATGTTGAGGAATTATTGGAAGGCATGGATCCGAAATATAAGAAAGTAACTGAGGTAACCTATACTTCATCTTCTGATATGCCTGAAGAAAAGAGGTCCTTCATGGATAAGATCAAATCTTTTGTTACAAGTGACAGCTCTGACGAAAAAGAAACTGAAAAGTTAGTTGAAAATATCAAAATACTTACAGACGACGAACCAGTGATTGATTCAAGTGAGAAGAAATCTCAGAAACAGATAAAGAAGAACAAATCTCCACCTGTTTCAGAAGAGAAACCAGAGGAAACTATTCCTTCAACATTGTCTGCTCCAAAGGAATTGATTTCTGAGCCCATGAAAGATACCACTGAAGGTGCTCCTTTCAACTCCAGTTGAAGAGGAAAAGGATATAAAGAAATTACCTGAACCTGAGTCAAGCAAAGTTTCGAAGAAGAAAAAGAAATCCAAGGTTCCTCTTCCTACAGAAAAAGATAATGATCAACCTAGTATCTCAACAAAAGAAGTCTCTCCAGAAGATATTAAGACAAGTGATTTGGAATCTCCTAGAACCTTATCTGATTCTAATGAGGTTTTGATAAACTCCATTCCTTCCAATTACAGTGAGGAAGATATCCGACGCTACCTTCTCACATTCACTATGTTGAAGGGTTTGGACACTGCAAGACTGAGTTTGATTATTCAGGATATATTGCGAAAGCTGAAAGAAAGTCCTGAAGGTCTTAAAGATTACAAGATCTCTCTAGACTCCTATCCCCGACGACCATACTCTACTCGAGAAATTTCATTTACTTCAATATCATCCACATCAACTCCTGATGATATTAAAGCACTTGTTTTAAGTCAACAAGATCCCAATGAGGAATATGATCCTGAGCGATTGGATGAATTGATTAAGGACATTAATGAAAAAGCCAAAAAGAATCCTGACGAAATTAAGAATATGAAAATATCCTGGGCTAGCTTATTCAAGTCGGAACCCAGTACAACACGAAGAACTTCTAAGACTATTACTACAGTCACAAGTGATGCCTCAAATGTTGAGGAATTATTGGAAGGCATGGATCCGAAATATAAGAAAGTAACTGAGGTAACCTATACTTCATCTTCTGATATGCCTGAAGAAAAGAGGTCCTTCATGGATAAGATCAAATCTTTTGTTACAAGTGACAGCTCTGACGAAAAAGAAACTGAAAAGTTAGTTGAAAATATCAAAATACTTACAGACGACGAACCAGTGATTGATTCAAGTGAGAAGAAATCTCAAAAACAGATAAAGAAGAACAAATCTCCACCTGTTTCAGAAGAGAAACCAGAGGAAACTATTCCTTCAACATTGTCTGCTCCAAAGGAATTGATTTCTGAGCCCATGAAAGATACCACTGAAGGTGCTTCTACAACTCCAGTTGAAGAGGAAAAGGATACAATGATATTACCTGAACCTGAGTCAAGCAAAGTTTCGAAGAAGAAAAAGAAATCCAAGGTTCCTCTTCCTACAGAAAAAGATAATGATCAACCTAGTATCTCAACAAAAGAAGTCTCTCCAGAAGATATTAAGACAAGTGATTTAGAATCTCCTAGAACCTTATCTGATTCTAGTGAGGTTTTGATAAACTCAATTCCTTCCAATTACAGTGAGGAAGATATCCGACGCTACCTTCTCACATTCACTTTGTTCAAGGGATTTGACACTGCAAGACTGAGTTTGATTATTCAGGATATATTGCGAAAGCTGAAAGAAAGTCCTGAAGGTCTTAAAGATTACAAGATCTCTCTAGACTCCTATCCCCGACGACCATACTCTACTCGAGAAATTTCATTTACTTCAATATCATCCACATCAACTCCTGATGATATTAAAGCACTTGTTTTAAGTCAACAAGATCCCAATGAGGAATATGATCCTGAGCGATTGGATGAATTGATTAAGGACATTAATGAAAAAGCCAAAAAGAATCCTGACGAAATTAAGAATATGAAAATATCCTGGGATAGCTTATTCAAGTCGGAACCCAGTACAACACGAAGAACTTCTAAGACTATTACTACAGTCACAAGTGATGCCTCAAATGTTGAGGAATTATTGGAAGGCATGGATCCGAAATATAAGAAAGTAACTGAGGTAACCTATACTTCATCTTCTGATATGCCGGAGGAAAAGAGGTCCTTCATGGATAAGATCAAATCTTTTGTAACGAGTGAAGTCTCTCAGGAGAATGAACCAGAAAAGATAGTTGAAGATCATAGTATACCTAAAGATGAGGAACGAGTGATTGATTCAAGCGAGAAGAAATCTCAGAAAAAGAAAAGGAAAAGTAAACACTTGTTCATGAAGGACAAAGTGGATGTATTGTCTCAGCCTAAGATTGGTATATCAAGTTTGGAGAATAAAGATTCTTTTAATAGTCAAAATGATCCTGGTGCTTTGTTTTCTACTGAATCTGATGCTCACGTTTTTAGGCATGATAAGAAAAAATCTTTCTTTGATAAAATGAAATCATTTATTCGTAAGGATGATGTAGGTTCTTCCAGTAAGAAGTCTAAGTCTAAGCCACCGGTAGATTCTAATTTTTATGATTTCTTAATGAAAGACAGATATCCTCCTTCTCTATATGAAAGAATTTCTGTTAGAATACCGAAATCTGCTGACATGTCTGTCATCAAGGACATTATTAGATCATCTTCTCCATCGGCAGTTTTTGATGATAATGATTTAGAAGATATTTCTGAACGTATACATGCCAATAGTCGATCTTTTACTGATGATGTCATCGATTTGGATATGAATGTGAAATTAAGACCGTCTGGGATCAAGTCTATGATATCATTTGATCTATCATTGCTCTCTCCTTCTTCTAGATATGATGATGTAAAAAAAATCATAACTGACCAAGTCCCTGATGAGAATATTAATTCTATTAAATTAGATGAGCTCATCAGATATATTTTGCACCAATTTCAAAATACAGGTCCTCAATTTTCTTCCTTTCAACTTCCTTTGCATGATTTGAGGTCTGAAGATAATAAAATAATCGATTCCTTAGATATGTCAAAACAAGCTACATATGCTGATGTTCTGTCCAAATCTGCTAGTTCTGATGTTGAAAAAACACATATTGTTAACAACTATAAAATGTATTATCAATATTGTAAGGATAAATTGAATGATAAAAAGTCCAATGTAATTCTTGATGATTTACTGGTCCTTGAAATTATTCAACAGAATATTGAAGAAGGTATTCGGGAGTTAGAATTTTTCCAATCATCCGAAGATGTTGTGGTTTTAAGAAATGAAAGTATTTATTTGTTAAATAACCTGCTAATTCCAGAAATTGCGAGATCAAAGCTTCTTTTGGTTGATGAATCAATTCAATCCTTGAAAGATTATCATTCTGGTCAAGAATTGGAAAAATTGAAGGAGTCCTTTTCACAACTGTCCTCTTCTCACACCTCTTCCAAAGATTTATGGGAGGTTGCTAAACAGAGTCAAAGATTATCAATTGATATTGATCAACACATTAAGAGTATTTGGAAACAAAAAGAAAGTAATAGTCAAAACACCGGAGACGATGCTCTTGCCCTGAAGTCCAAGAATGACATATATTTGCATAAATGCTTGGACTTTATTCAATTATGGGAATCTTATGAGGAAATGATGAATATTGTACAACCCTGGTTGGTCTCTGCCGAAGAAATCTTGTCAAAGGGTTCTAAATTAACACCATCGTTGATTTCTCAGTTCAGCACCTATAATGCATTCATTCCTAAAGCTGGTTCTAAACTCTCCGAAGCATATTCTCTAATTTCCCTCTCAGATGAAGATTTGCAAAGGCAGCTTTGGGCAACATTTGAGAAAAGGTGGTTTGAAGTAGAGTCAAAAATCAACTCCGTTTCAAACCTTGAAATTGATACTCAATCAAAAATTTCAAAACCTCTTAAGTTTCCAATTTCAATTGATGACTCGAAAGAGATCTACAACAAAATACAATTAGAATTCTCAAATAAATTGCGTGCAGAAGCAATTTTAAAAGATTCTGAAGAGCTACTACTAGAAAAAGAAGATCCATCTTATTGGTTACTCTTGCTTAAGAATTCTGAAATGAATATTGATTGTTTATTTTCATTGATGAATAAAGAGTGGTTATTAAGCTCCGCTATGGAGAGAATAGAGCAACGGATGAGAACTTACAGTCAAGAAATCCAAGAATTGAAAAAAATAAAGAAGAAGGATGTAAGACTCCTAAAATTTGAGGTAATTATCAAAATATTATTTTAGTTCGTCTTGTTGAACCATCTAAGCTAACACCACTATTCCATTAAACTCCATTAACTCTTCATCATTTAAAATCATCCGTCTTAATGTATTTTAAATAATTGAATTAATTAACACACAAATTAAATGTATTTCTTTCTCATCTTATTATATTTATATAAATAATATTAGATGTTTACATAGTTGTTAATACTACTAAATTCTCATTAATGTACAGTCATGCTCTATACCAAAATCATTTTATTCATTTTTTAAACAATAGGATTTGTCCAATTTACTATCAGAGGAAAGTCGGAAATTGAAAATGCTTAACGATGTAATTGACTCTGTGAATGCGTCAGGCAAATTGAATATTGATAAGTTGAGGAAAAACATTATTTCCAATGAGAGCCAAGTTAAGTCTCTTAACAACGACTTAAAAAATTGTAAAAAAAATGGTGATTCCACGATTGATGATTCCATGGAAAAAATATGCAATTTGAATTCTGATTTCGAAGGTGCAAAAATTAAGTTAAATTTTATTCAATCTCCAGATAAATTAGGACCGGACTCAGTTCCTCGCTCGCCCGGATCAATTAGAAGGCATCTTTCTGAAATTAAGGTTTGAGTGTGATTAAAAGAAAATAACTAAATTGAATTTAATAACCCAATATATTTTATCTTCTTCTGAATAGAAACTGCAAGACTTTGTCAACTTGAAGCTTAAGGAAGTTCAAGAACTTGAATCTTCGTCATCTGACTCATTTATCTCTCAAAATAATGGAATACCCTCTTTACAACAAGAATGGAGTAGTGTATTAAATGATTTGAAGTCTGAAATGACCAAATGGGAATCCCTTTATATGGAGATAAAGTCATACGGGGAAAAATATAAGTGCACCGAAGGAAAAATTCGAAGCATGGAGAATGAACTTGAGGCTCTGGAAGAAGGGGGACGAAAGAAGAAGTCTTCACCTTTCTCTGATGCAGATCACTTAAAACGGTGTGAGGTAAGAAAAAATTGTTTATGATGCAGCAAAAACAATTGAAATATCTCCTTTTGTTTGTTGTTTGTTTTTTCCTCTAAAAATTCCTTAGTCTGTGAGACAAACAACCTTTATTATTTTATTTATGAGTAACTTCTAACTTCCTCCTCTATGGTTTGCCCATTGAAGTAGTGTGGGTACCTTAGAAAATAAATCCTTATCTTCTATAGTACTCACGACTCCTTTTTTAGTTTTTCTTTTTTGGCTCTGTAATGAAAATCTATTTAATATACATACCGGGTGCTCCATTAAAATCTGAACACTTTGAATATTAAGCTTCAACAAGATAAATTTTCAACAAAATGAATACTATAAATTATAAATAGATGTGTGACTGAGATCTCTTAACCATTAATCTAGCCGCCCTTAGCAGCAATGATGGCTTACAGGTGGCGGCGGAAGGCCTGGATGTAGTCATCTGTCATAGCGTCCCATTGCTGGCTGACAGTGGCTTTTAGGGCCTTGGTATTAGGATGAATAACACTGCAGGGATTCCCCTCGGCATGCACCCAAAAGGTGTATTCAATGTGGTTGGTATCAGGGCATCAAGTGTTAAAAAAGAGTTCAAAATAACTTTAAGAGTTTTGCAAAAAGAGGAAATAGGGTTCTTTGATTGCTAGTGTCAAAAGTGGCCTCCCCACTCTCATCACAAGGCTCTTTCTTTCCACCCACTTTTTTAGTAGCTCTCTGGACACTGGTGTGGTCCAGTTTGGCCTTTTTGACATATCCCTTCTTCTTCTCATACGTTTCGGTTTTGCTGACGGCGTAGACAGTGGTTTTGGAGACACCCAACTTCTTGGTTACTTCTGTCATGGATTTTCCACCCTCAAAGAGTGTGCTAATGGACATTCGAAAAACACACTCAAGTCTCATTTTCTCGACTTGTACGTACGCCAGAGAGCTTATGTTTGTTTTGTTTTGTAACTAATTGTGAATGCTTTAATAGATCGAAATATGAATTAATTTCAGTCACTCAACCTTATTTTCTTCTTAACTACGTGAGTAAAGTATGCTATTGCACATATGATGGAATCCCCATAGCTCAGTGACAACGCGCTCGGGAAATATTATTCTCTTGAACTCAATCTGCGTTCAATCCCAGGTGATTCCTAGAGAAAGAAATGTATAATACTTTATGTATATATATGGATTTCACAAAAAGATTCCAAGGTTAGATGTTACAATGTTACTTATACTTAATTAAACTAATTAAAGGAACATTAAAAAAAATGTACATATGCATACGTCGGAGTCCATCTTTATTATTGGGCCCGGTTGGTTTACTACCATTAGGAACATAGTGATTATAAATCCACATTTTATTCTGTCCTGATTTAGGATTAGGTTGCAAATGTGTGAGAAATACCACATTGGGTGGATATGCGTGATACTTGAGAGCTTTGAGTTACTTTATGCAATTATAATAGGACAAAATTCAACCTTCTTAACTTATGTATGTACTTAAGTAAAGGAAGTATGAAAAATGAATAAATAATCATTTATGTTGGATTTCAGTATGGAAATAATCTTATACCGGACTGAGATTGTCATTATTTTAACCAATTCGCCCTGAACCGGTCTCGTTATAAAATTTGGTCTACGAAAAAATTGGTCTTGATTCTGTTTTTTTTTTTTTTTTTAAAAGAAAGAATTCAGAATGCTCAAGAAAATATCAATTGATTCTTAATCGGAAAATAGTTATATCTCGGACTGAGTCTCAATACTAAAATACATATATTTTTATTATTATTGGTAGTTATTGTTGGATGGGCCTAAAAAACTAAATAGGCTGCAGTCCTAGAACCGACCCTTATCGGTCTTTTAATAGTTACTACAAGAGCTGAAATGACGTAGTTACTAGTTATGTCATTTTAACTGTTGGAGTTTCATCATGACATCATTATTTCAAAGCAAGGATGTCCGTAAGGAGTAGTCTGAACGGGTTGTAGCCCTTCCCCCTCCCCAAATTGAGGAGTTTTGCTTTTTACTAGAAAATTTAATATTTGAAATTTTTTTCCATAATATATATTTTTATGTGGATTTTTGAATTATTTTTTTTGCAGAAAAATTAATTTTTTGTGAACAGCTGTGAACTTTTGAATTTCTTTGGCAAAAAATGTAATTCTTGGATTTTTTTTCAACACCAGGGGGGACTGGTCCCGTTCAGCCCTTGGCTCAACTTTTTTTTATTTTTTTTAAAATCAGTTCTAGTATTGACTGGACTGGACTGAATAAGTCTGACACAACAACACTAACTATTGGTAGTCCATGCTGTTAGTTTTGAACACTCTGTAAGTGGTTCTATGGTTTTGAAGTGGATTTACTTTATTTGTTGTTATTTAGTCTCGTGATCATAATAACCCTCTGCTGCACGAACAAAATTTGAGTATTTATGACGACGACGACGACGTAGTAGTAGTAGGAACTCTACACGTCGTGATTGCTCATATGATTTTTCAAATAATATGTAAGTAGACTCAAACAAATGTTTCTCTTCTATACATACGTTTAGTAACTTGCATATTATTATTAATAATATGTTTAATATTTATACTCCTCTCTTATCTCTATCAATACATATATTATGTACGTCATACGTACATAATATATGTGTAATGTCATACGGCTATGGATGTACGTGTGCAAAGAGTGGAATTATAATGAGAACAGCTTGGTTTTTTACAATATGTTATATATATATAAAAAATGATGACCAATAAGTATGACTTAACTAACTATCCAACCCTCTCTCAATTTCTCTTCTCAAATGCGAATTAAATGCAATGAAAGAAGAGTAGTAGTATGTAGGTTTTCAATTCATAGGAGCACGGACAAAAAGTGCCTACTATGTATTATTTATTTTGTGTGTATTAATGTGTAGAGTTCCTGCTTTGCTTCTTCCTTTACATCAAAGCAGACCCAATTTTCTTGGGAAGCAGCACTAGGATGTTGTAGAAATAGAAAAAAAGGAGAACGATGAGCGGTCTCTCTCTCCCCCGACTATTTCCCCTTATCCATTTAGTAGATCAGTTGAAATTTCTAAAATAAAAAGTAGAGATGTCCGACGTGGAAATAAGACGACAACGACGCTAGGATTCATTTATACATATTGTTAATTATTATACTATTTATGAAGAAGGTACATAGTGAAATATATATAGTACATTTATAGACACACATCAAATCCATGGGTTACTTTTTGCAACCCCATGCTGAAAGCAGACTTTGACGTAGATTTTGAGGAAAATAAGAGTGACGTCCATTCTCTGATGGTGGTACTATTTAAGTTGTTTTCTGTGCTCCTGTCTTCAAATGCTCCAACCATGATTGGTTACATCTCCTTTGCTACTTCTTAACCTTTCATCATCACATGTACTGATGATCTACTTACGCACATGTCCATGCCAAAGGAGGAGTTATTAGAGAAAGCTTATTCCTCGTTTTCTGTGTTTTTTCCTTCCTCTAAAATTTCAGCAGTTGTCGCCGCCGGCTTATCTTCCTAGCTAAATAAACATTACTGAAGCTTCTGATATATATATGTTACATATGATGTTCATGTACATATTATCTTGTTGCCTTTGGGATGCACCGTCTTCTCCTCTTTTTCTTCTTCTTGTTTGTCCCATAATTCTATTTTTAACCCTCTCCCAAGATATATACATAGGTAATAATAATCTGTTTATTATTATACAATAAACTTTCGTTAAAACCGTTGTTCTTTCTTTCTATACTCGCTCTCATACATATGTTAGTTTGGAGTAGTCCTGTGCTATTTCCTATAATGTAATATGGCAGTTGTAACCAGAAGAGGGTTTGTACATATTATTAGGTTATGAGTGTTTTTTGCAAAAATGAAAATTTTCATCGCAGTAGTTTTTTGTTTTTTTAGTACGTGTTTGTGGATTATAGAAGTTATATGATATTTTATCTCTCTCCTTACTATTTCAAAACACAGACCCCTTGTGAGCTTGGATATTAATTCTTTAAATAGTACACTCGTATATGTATTTATATTTAATTTTTTTTTCTTCAATTTTATATAGATTATATCAAGTGAAATAATTGAGACAAACAACCATGTTGAGAATCTAAAAGATCTTGCTTCTATTGTCTGTAAAAAGGTATATAACTATTCGTTTTCCAAGTGCCGGCTTACGGCCCAAAATGGATAAATAAATATTCATAATGTCCATAGATTGGTATGGAAGATGGAAGTATTGGACGGCAACATTTCAACAAGGATATCGAATCACTAATACATCGATTGGAATTCCTTAAAACGGCTCTTTCCATTGTTCAAACCGAGGCAGCGCAACAAGTGACTGACGCATCAAAATTGAATGGTACTATTTCTAGTGCCAAATCTCGTATTCAAAAAGTCCAGGAAGAGGTAATGTTTCTATTCACTGTTATGTCTGTATTTTGAAGCTAACAAACCTCACATTTTCCCTCAAAATTCATATTTCACATTCTCTTTCTTACTTAGACTAAACAAATTAAGAGTCAGAGCATGCCTTCGTCCTCTACTGAACCACAGATTGCATCTCTGAGGGAACATCTTCTAGAACTTGGAAGAATCGAAGCTGAAACCAATAATAATCTTAAGGTTTCAACAGGAATTGATGGAGAAAGAGAGGATATCAAAGGAGTTCTGAAGGTACAAAAGCTTTTCAAAAGTCAAGAATATGTTGCCATTATATATATTTTCAGCTTTGGCAATCTGTTTTCCAAGAGACTTTTGCTCGCTATCAAGAACTCTCTTGTGCTCTTTCGGAGAATCATGATATTGACTCTGCTCTCGATTTGTGGAAAAAATATCTTGGACGAGTAGAAAAGGAGTTGGATCAAGATCTTCCCAAGAACTACGATTCTCTTCTTGAAAGAAAGCGAATCTATGGAGTACACAAAACTCTATTGGAGGATCATCATCAATCCTTAAGTAAAATTGAAAGCGAAAAGAGTCTTCCGCTCTCTCTTCTTCATGAGAATGTTATTAAGAGTCTTGATAATCGAGCAGAGTTCATTTCTGAGAGGCTAAAATCTTGGGAGGAATACAAAGCTGAAAACGATGAATTGTTCTTATGGCTCAAACAAATGGAGAGAGAAAAGGCTAGACTTCACTTGAAACATGTTCCTATTCATTCAATTGATGACATCCTTCAAAAAATTGAGGTAATAATTTGTGAATCTATTTATTTATACAAATACTGAATTCAAGTACTCACATATCACTCCACTCTAGTATCTTTTGGAGAAAACAACGTATGGAGAATCCTTAGTGGAGCGACAACAAAAGAGACTCTCCGGTGATTTAGCTACGGAATATGAAACAAACATATCTAAAGGTCTTAAAACGGAGCTTCATTCAGTTCGTCAACGGATTTCAAGTCTCAAAGCTGGACTAAGAACATGGAAGGATCATTTACTCCGGGTGAAAAAGTTGTCCAATGATTTCGATCTCAAGTCAACAGAAATGAATCAATTTTTGAAAAAAAATACCTCAGGAATATCCTTGGCTCCGCCAAATCTAATTCCAGAAGCCATTCAAAAATACAAGGTAAATAGAAGTTTTATTTATTTAAGATCAAAGGGGATCGATCTTTTTTTATTCCCTCTATTTGTGCAAAAAAAAAATTATCATGAAAATACAAATAATACTCAATCATGACTCATTTAATAGCAGAGTCAAAAAAAAAAAAAAAAAAAAAAAAAGAAGAAATAATCGGCATAAGGGATTAGGAACATTCCTACTTCTTATTTTTTTTGTTATATTAATTTTATCCCCCATATTCCGAATAGACTCTAAGGTTTAACCTTAAGAAAGAAAATGATATTTCTGCTCATATGTATATAAAATAAATCTAAATACACCCCATGTCTGTCAGACAGGGGGATGAGGTGGTGCAAGGAAATACGCACCCTTTTTCATATACTCGCCGGTATATTTTTTCCTCTCAGGCCATGCCATTCATTCTTGAATAGGGTTTGCAGGAAAAACGGAGAGCGAAGTAGTTGTGTATACTTTACTCACTTGTTGCGTTACTATGAAGGGAAATAATTTATCAAGTCTCTTCATTTCTTTTACAGACCCTTAGATTGGATCTAGAGAAAGGCGAAACAATTATGGAGGAAATGAAAGATATAGAGACAGCTATCAAGGAATACGCGAGTCCAGAGGACATTAAGTGTGTTTCACAAAAACTATGGTTAAATCAACAAAAGTACGAAGACCTTCATCATGATATAACAATCAAGATCCAAAAATTAGAAGAGCAATTGGCATTGATAGAACTGTATAATAAGAAATTTGAAAAGTTCATGGTCTGGGCCTCTCAATTTGAGGATCGTATCAAGTCCATAAAAGAAACTTATATTATTGATCTTGTTCCAAGATTTCAACACGAAATAGATGAAGAGCTTATGTTGAAGCAAAAAGAAGTTGAGTGGCTCAAAGGTGTTTCATCAAAATTATTACCTAAAGTACCTGAAGACAGTCGTGCTAGACTTGAAAGTCATAGTCTAGAACTTGCAAATAAGTGGTCATCAATACAAGCTCAATGGTCTCAACGTTTATCTAAATGGAAGGATCTTAACGAAGCCATCTCTAAATTGGAGAAAGAAACGGATGATATGTTAGTTTGGATTAATGCGCAAGACCGTGTTATGGTTTCTGGTATTCCATTTGTGGATTCATCTAAAGAATCAATCCGTAAAGCTTTATCAGGAAATGAGGTATTTTAAGACTGTATAGTCCTGATGCTTTTATTTTATTGTTATTATTTTTTTTACAGACTTTCTTAAAGAGTATTAAGAAAAAGAGTCCTGAGCTGAGCCAAATTCTTAATGACAGTGAAGTTGTATTAAGTGGCTGTCATGATCTCAACGTCAATGTTGATCTTGTACGAGAATCAGTAGAATTATTAAGTATGAGATGGGCAAGACTTTGTTCTGATGCTGAGCAACGAAAGCCCTTCATCTGTGATACTGAAGCAGAGTGGAAACATTTCAAGGAAAATTGTCAGGGCCTTGAAGAAGTCTTAAGTACTTTAGATAATGAAACTAGTCAAAAAGGCTGGGAGAGTTATAGAAATAGATTAGGAGAGATCAATACAAAGTTTTGTGATATGGCGAGGAAAGGCCGTTTGGATAAAAAGGGTGATATTAAAAAGCTATATCAGGACATTAATAATGGTTGGGTTGAAAAATCTCGTTTGGAGAATAAGCCACAGTGGGCCCGAGAAGTCAACTTTTTGCGTGGAGTAGATGCTCAAGTTACTGAATTACAATTCAGTTCAAAGATTCCTGAAGATGAAAAAAATAAGAAACTAAAGAAAATCCTTACAACTTTGAGAAGGAGATATGAAGATGAAAAAGAGGACGAGAAATATAGTGAAATCCTGTTAGAACTATGGAAAAGGATTCATGAATTATTAGATATAAATATTCTTCCTCTATATGCTTCTCAAAAATCTAGATCTTCAGTTGGTGCTACTCAATATCAGGAATTAGAGACTCCTTTACTTGTTGCATCTTCCTCTAATGTTAATTTAGCAGAGTTTTCACCATCAGAAATTGAAAATGAGTTGGCCTCTATCAGCGCAGTAAAAGAAAAGCTTAATTCTTCAACTCCTAAAGAAAAGCTAAAGTCAGAGTTAGAATCATCATTATCTTCCTTTCAAGCAAAGTTAGATCTATTATACAAATACCTTAAATCACCTACCCCCATCAAATCGGAGGAAATTTCCATTGTTCATGATATAACTGAGAGACTTTTACGGGTGTCAAGGGGCTATTTGGATAATTCTAATTATATCAGTGAAATTCTTATGAATAATTATGGAACAGATGAAGAATACGCCAGGAAAGGAAAAATCAATGAGATGGAAGGGAAACTGAAAGAATTGGAAGAAATTTCTCATTCGAAGCATAAACGTGTTTTAAATGCAAGGTAATTTTAGAATTCTCATTTGAAATATGTTATTCATTCATTTGACAAATGCACCAATTTCTATCTGTCTTTTTTTACATAAATCACAATTCTTATTCTTTTTTTCGGGTATAAGAAGAGATTTAGATACTTGTTAGATTTTCTGCACCTTATGTAGTTGTTTCAAAAGGTTTTATTTATCAACGAAGAGAGAGGATCAATAATTTTGTATATTATTAGTATTATTTGTGCTCTATGCTGCTTTTCGTTTATAGTTTAATTGAATCTGGAGATCAAAGTCGATCTCACACTACTAGTGATATTGATAAGTCCCCTCAGGACAATAATTCTGGTGATTCAAGTCCTGGATCTAGATGTTCTTTATGTCGAAGGTACATATATTAAAATGCAGAAATTGCTTCTCCTTGGAAGTCCTTTGTTGGTGTGCTTTGGAAATCTTGGAACTTTTAATATCATAATATTATTATTAATTGCTTCACACTAACAACCTCCGCTTTGTGTCTCATTTCTAACTTTTAATTACTATTCATTTTACTTTACTTTTTTACCTCGCATGTCATTTCTTTCACTAATCCTGATGTTGGGCTCAATAATCTATTTATGCTTTTAAAATGTCCTTACTCAATTCGGTTTTTTAAAAATCAAATAATGTATTTTTTAACATATTTTATTCCAGGAGGAATGTTAAACAACTTGACCAAGACTTATGGCGCTTACAAAAATATATTGAAATGGCTCATAGTACACTTGGATCCCTTAAAACACCACCAGATTCTGTAGAAGACCTTGAAGATGTTTTCCAAGACCATAGAGAATTTTTAATGGAGATGGATTCTCATAAAAGTTTAATGATGTCCGTCAATGTCGTAGGAAAACATCTGATTTCACATTATAAAAGTCAAGAAAAGGCATCTGAGCTTCAAAACCGCCTAAATGTAATAAATGCTCAATGGGATGAAGCCTGTGAGGCGGCTATCTTATGGCAAATCAGACTTCAGACGTCTTTCTTACAGGTTTGGATGATTTATATATAGGAAGTTTCGAATGTTCTCATTTTGTATTTTTAATTTTTTATAGAATGCTGAATTTCATCGAGTTGTGGATGACCTTTCTAAGTGGTTGGATGAAACAACCATTTCAATCCAATCTTGTGAACCAATTAATTTAAATCTACCTTCAGATATTCTGCAGACTAAGCTAGAAATGTTTGACGACTTACTACACGACTTAAAACGCTGCGAACCGAGGATCGTGTCACTAAGAGAAACTGCTGATATGCTTCAAATTCAATTAGACAAAAACGAAGAACAACAATCCATATGTATTCGTGTTAAAGAAAAACTGAGAACCCTCTCTCAAAAATTTCGTATCCTTATTAATGTGTGTCATGTATATTCGAAGAAGTTATCTCGAGCAATTGGTCATGAGACGGGAGATTCTTGTGAAGACTTAGTCGTTGTTCCAACTTTGACAGATGAGGTTTGTTGCGTTGAAGCCTTAAATATTCCCCCTCCCTTAAATTAGATACATTCAATTATCACTGCACTTAATTGATTTTTTTAAGTTAATCCCTTTTAATTTCTTAAAGATAACTCGAATGCAAAATTAATGAAATCTTTTATAGCTTCTGCATTTGAAAGACTCAAGTTCTACTCAGAGAGGTTTGTTATCAAGTACATCATCTTCTTTCAATGTGCCCCCACCATCTTCATCTTCCATAATCTCGAGTCAGGAAGGAGATGCAATACCAAGGTTAATTTCTATTTCTTTATATATATATTTTTTTTTTTGCACTTAGAACAGGCACTATTCGTTATATGCATGTTCATTAAAAATCTGAATAAGAAACCTGTAATTCTATTTTTCCCCTCTTTTATTTATAGTGAAAATGGTGTACTCAGAAGGAGTTATACTTTCCTAGGAAGAGTTGTTAGGGCTGCTGTGCCTATTCAAGCTATAATGCTCCTTCTCCTTGGGGTCTCAAGTATTGTTCCTTTGAATCAGGAGGATCTCATCTGCACTCTTCAAAATAATCTTGAGAGATCATTTGAACCAGTTATCAGGTGGTCGAATGGACCTCCTCCAATTTAAATTATCTGCTTATTAGCCTTAGGACTTAAATTGTTTAATAAAGTAGTGTCCATGGGTTAAAAAATCAACCTAATTGTTTTTTTGTCGTATATATATATATATTTATTTAAAATAGAATTGCTTTTAAAAATATAATTCGAAGATTAGCGCATTTATTGTTTTTAAGTGATAAATTCCCATAATATTTTGGCACTAGATAATTATTAGTCCTTGTTGTGATCAGCTGAATATTTGTCTGAAATAAAATAATCTATATTTATATTTGAAACTAAATCATGTGCCTATTAAAAGATGTGTGCTCACAAAAGTTGTAATTGACATTATATTATAAAAATGAATCTTTTTGTTGCTTAATCATAAAATGTCTCGTGTTTTTATATTTAGTGTCCAAATTAATATATATTTATTCAGCTATGCGTTGTATGAAAAGATAAATAAATATATGCTTTTAATATTAAAATCATATTGTTATTTTATTACACTCCTAGTTGGGGACTGCAGTCTCTGGTCGTATATACTTATTCTTAGAGGCTATGTTCAAATTACGTATACGTCTAGGAAGGGAGATTTTGATTTAGCGAACACTAGCTATAACGGTTAAAGTACGTATTTTATCAGGAGAGAGGGATAGAAAAGTGTACCAAATGCAAATATTGGGCTGTAAAAAAGGTCAAAAATTTGCGTACATACTCTGTACATAGCCCCTTAACCTTTGTTCAATTTAACAGTCTCTAAATTAAGAGAAAACTCATTTTATCAAATGGTCTGTGGCTCTTGGAAAGGATTTGATGGTGCCAAGAGAACCATTGGAAAGATTCCAAGAATAGAAGACTTATGTTAAGTTACATTTTAGTGGAACAATGTCAAACCAGCTCTGAATAATTAAGCCAATAAAAAATATTGTAACAGATCTCCTCTACATAAATAAATAGATAATTTCATTATTAATGAGATTTTCCATAATTTTTATTTGTTAAATTTTGCAATCTTCATCATAGAATCCTTATTGAATTATAACATAAGCCATTTTAATTACATAGGGCTATCCACTCAGAGCCATCGGATGTGACCCCCCTCCCCAATTATTTGAGTCGGAAAAATTTGATTATTTATGTATTGCAGGGCAGGTTAGGAATTTTTATAACGTGTCCTACAGTTTGAAAAGTTTGATCGAAGTGCTTCAGAGGGAGTTATAATTCATAAAAATATTGTTATGGCAATTACCAATCTTTAATTAACTGATTTTATTTTTTGTCGAAGGATAAGAACTATAAATAAATTACAATGTTGAGTTATAAGCAGGTAATAATTGCTGTCGATGTAAATTTGCTCAAATAAAGCAAAATCCAATTATCATAATGTACAATGTATTAACATGTGCAACGGAATAATTTGCATGTTATGGACGGTTGGACAAGCGTTCAAGTAAAGGCCTGTAATGAGAGGAAAAAGACCGGAAATGTCTTTTTAAAAAGGACATTTTGCATTTGAGTCTGAAAAAATGGTATGTCATTCGTAAAATTTAGAAAAAAATTCAACATCTTACCAAACAAAAATCTTAGCAAAGGCCTTGTAGACACGTACCCATGCTTTTTCCATTAAAGTTACTTATTTATTAGTCGTGTACGAGTTATATAACTAATGGGCATTTGAACTTCATAATAAGTACTTATCATTTGGTAATGTTCATCCCAAAAGTTCTTAAAAATACACCATTAATTTATAAACAACATCGAATTGAATAGTTTGAAATAATAATAATTTAAAATTATTGTAACATGTACAATCTCATTTTACAAGTTACATACTATGTATAGTTTAGTTAGTTAAAACATTCTGAACTAGAATCTGTACTCGCTAGAGCGCAAAACCTCCACCTAAAATCAAATTGAGTTATGTATCTCAATCAATTTTTTCAAAAATTATGGTCGATTATAAATTTTTCTACGTTGTGTGTTACCTTGAACTTTCACCATGGTCCCTCAAAATTTAATGGTCTTTCACTCTGACCATAATAATCTTCGCATTCAGTTTGATCATAATCGATGAGTAACTTTTAGCATAATTCTCTTGATTAGGAGCAAAAACATAACCTCCCTTCAACTTCTTTGGCAGAAGTAATAAAGGATTATTTTGTTATTCAAATCCCAAAATAAGCTATCCTTAATATGTCAAGCATGATCATGATTACATAAAATATATATTATCATGAAGAAATGAAGCAATCAGACAAACCTAGGTAAATAAGAAGTGCAGTTTCCAGGTATATTCATTTAGTCAAACAAATTTGTAGGTTTTTTATTTTGGAATGCAATCGTAATAAGTTTTAACTTAATACATACTAATGTGTATTTCATGATAAGTATGGAGAAATATTTTTAATGCAGAGATTCTCTGCACGCCTACAATTCTATTCATTGTGACAATTAAAACAAATTTTAATAGACAAAGGTAATATTATGTTCTTAAGTCGGTTCCATAGATAAATATCAAATATAAAATAAGTTCATATTTGACGTTTAAAAAATTATTTTAATTCTCTAAAAACATAAAGGGAGGAGGGTCCTTTTCTCAATTATTCAAAACTGTTATAGGCACCAAATTATATAATAAGATGACAAATACGTGAAAAAATAATTTATTTTTGTCAACTTTTCTTTCAAATATTGAAAAAAATTACTTTTTAAGGGGTATTTTTTTTTTTTTTTTTTGTAATACACAGGGCCGTAATTACGGGGGGATGTATTGACAGAGTTGTGGCCGTCCACCATAACGATGCTTCTTTCTTCCTACTGAAAGATAAATAATAAATAATTAAAATAATATTTTATTAGAACTGCAGAATTTGGATCACATACTAAATTATTTTTCTTAAGTTATATTTTTAAATGTGCTCTGGAGATCTGGAGGGTGTGACTAGTATTGTGTCAGTCCTTATTTAGAACCGTGATTCAGTTCCATTCAGTACAGCCCCACTTATCAGTCCTTAAATAAGATAAATCAATCCCTTGTAACGTCATTGATGATGTTTTTTGCTTTAATAAAATAATAGATAAGAAATCCTCAACAATGAAAGTATGATAAGAGTTTGCGAAAAATAAATAATATAGTGGAGTGACTAATAAGTCTTTAGAGTGTTTAAAACTAAAAACAGACAAAATTCATTTTAACATTCCATTGTTTATATCTAATTCAAATCTTAACATGATATACTTAATGAAGTATGAACCATTACGATACACATAAGAGATCAATAAACATAAAAAAAAAAGAAGAAAAAAGAGTACTCTTTTTGTAAATGCACAGGCCTGCGTTATTTCATTAATACGACTACATAATTATTTATTATATCAAAATATTTATATGATTTACATCAGGGAGCACCACATACAGCGCACCCAGTTGGATGTTATATGCAGAGTGCACATCCCCCCTACAGTCTATCATTGATATGAGTACATTGATATTTTTTAAATCAAAATATGTTTGGTATACATCATGAAACATTATATACAACTCACCCGGTGACTCTTTTTCATGTGTTCATATTGAAAGACAGACAGAATATAAAATGACTTACTTTTAACATATATACTTCATACATACTTTGGTTGATTAGTATAGATGACTAGACTAATTGTATCCGTCAACATATGTTTTGTGCATCGCGATTACGAGACAAAGAGAAAATGAAATATTTTATTATTGTTTTGTTTCATTAAAATATTGTTTTTTTCCGATTCTAGGGCTCTTATTTCACTCTCAGAGCCATCTACATCTACCACCTATTTCAATAAATAGCAACCTTAAAACCCAATATAAAATCTTTTAACATCTATACGAACGTAGTTATTAATTTAACTTAATGATGTAGGTATTAGGGATGTATCAGTGATACATCCCTAATACCATATGTTCTTCTTCCCTTGTAAATCTGTTTGAGCAGAGAAAAGCTCGTCTCTGTGGAGGCATTTGTATCATACTTTGTGTAATCTATCCTGAGAGCTACCCAAAGATTTAGGTAAAGATACAGTGAATATTTGATTAGTCCCCTAAATCTTTGTTGTTGATAACTTAATTAAGCAGAAAAGTGATCGTTCAGAACTCAATGGTTGGAGGATCACTTTTTTATTAAAGTTTATACAAAATACTGCTTAATTAAGTTTTTTTTAATATTTTGCCTGAGTGTCTATAACAAAAGTAAGTCAGAGACCAAGGATTTCGCCATTATACATAGAAATATATATATTTATCATTTTATCGTCGTCTAAACTATTAATGACTTTTGATTCGAACTCAAATGTAACATTGCCCAACAACCGCTACGAACAACCATAACATTCATTGATGACTTTGGCTATTTATTATTTAATAGCTGCACTTCTTAATAATGATGATATGAAAGGATGATGGCTAAATTGCTAAGAGAGTGAAATGAAGGGGTTAGTTATCCGGGGCTGTTCCCTTTTTTCATGACCAAATAAAAATGAGGCTTAAATGTGCATAAGACGGGACGAAATGTAATAAAATGAAGTGTGACGAAACAAGAAGAAATGAAGACTGGTCAAAGTAGCTATGGAATGACGTTGCTCGAGAGAAATTATTCTCTTGAACTCAATGTGCGTAGGTTTGAAACTCGGTCGTTCATAGATAATACTTACATTCATACTTGATACATTTGGACTTCAAAGACAATTCCTAGGTCAAGTGGCGGAATTTTATTACTATAATGTTTACTTCTACTTAATCTTAGCTATCTGACCAATTAAAGGAACATGAAAAAAACACCCAGTAATTGAGCCTAAAATCAAAAAGTGTTGTATTTGTTCATTGTCTCCGCTAGATTTATTTTGTATTTGTAGTTGCACGAAGGAGGTCTGAAAAGTTTCCAACATCAACATGTAAAATGACAGCACTCGTAAATAAAGGCTAGTCACATGTATCTACCATCTGTTGACAGTTACTCACCATTTTAGACGAGGCAATCACTTTCGTGAACAATTATTTTGAAGAGAAAAGCGCCGAGTACTATTTGGACACTCTGCCAAGTTTGTAGAGTTACAAGAATGTTGAAAAAAAGAAAATAAAAAATTCAGAAAAAAATGTTTTGTATCTTTTTTAGGTCGGACACTTTTCAAACCAACCTTTCATATATATATTTAAGTTCAAATAAGTGGCAATTATGTTATTATTATTATTGTACTGTATGTGTATGCCTTAGTCATTGTACATAGATGGGTATAGAAGGAAAATTTTTATAGAAGCTCTTATTTATGAGTATTATTTACATATGCTAATTCAAACCAATTAATCCATGATAAACTTCATACCTACTCTCAACTTTTTGTTCATAAGAATATGATTGTGGTAGTTTGTATAATTAAAATTGAATTATATATTATGTGATATTTGGGAATATTTCCAAAGAGTCAATACTATATATGGATGTTTTTATAATGATTTTTATTTCCGAAATACAACGGAATGAACATTCATTGTAACAGCTTTCTTTTCTTCTGCACTTATTGATGAAGGAAAGCTTTGAATATAAAAAAAACAAGGAAGAATTAACATGGCCGAGAGTTTGAATGATTTTTGATTTATGAATGTATTTTCAATGAGTGATAATAGAAAAATCATTGTATTTAGCAAGGTCGTATTCGAGTCCAAGCTGATTTCATAAAGAATAACTCGAGTCCGAGATCAAGTCTTACATTTCTGAGTTAATTAAGTCTTAGTCATATATTTGGGCAATGTGGAAAATTGGGCATTTTGCGGAATGCCCGGTCAATCTATAAAATTTACAATAGAGTGGTCATTTTATATTCATTACGACCAGTGGTTCACTTGCACAAACCATGGGGCGGGGTTTATCATAGGATATTAGAAGTGGTCCTTGATACTCAGAATAGCGGCGGCGATAGGTTTTGATTCCCCTTGTGGACAAGCAGCTTACTTGTGTCGTGATGTATTAAAATATATTTGAAGGGGTCCTTAATATTCAGGATAGTGGTGGCGATAGATTTTGATCCACCTTAAGGATCAGCTGTCCACCTACACAACCTGTTGGCCGAGTTATATTTTGAAAAGTAAAATGGAGTCTGTTGTGACCATTTCTTATCATGAAATTGTTTGATTGTGTAAATACAATATAAATTTCAATGAAAATAAACTAGGTTATCAAATTGATTGTAATGAAATTGTATTTTAATGAAATCCTTAATGATCAAATTACTTATCCATGAATTCTTTAATAATCAAATCACCCACAATCGTTTCTCTTGACAATATAAATTAAGTTAAAATGACCATTAACCACTCTATTGGAAATGTTATAGATTGCCTGGGCATTTTGAAAAATGCCCGATTTGATCTCTAATTTGGTCTTTTTGAGCTCATATATTACATCTCCAAACATGTTTTTAATTATAATTATTGAATATATGTAAGCCTTTAAAAAAAAGATTTATTTTAACCCAATACCAACTATGGAACCAGTTTGGAATAGTTGTTGATACAAATTATATTCAAATATATTCTTCAGCATTCATTGGTTCTCAATTTTGAAAATCCCCTTATAAATTGATAAGGAGTTGAAAGGAGGAAAATCCATATTGCCCATGACCAAAATTGTATTAATTATAACTAAAGCAATAATAAGATCCAGTGTCCCAATGGCAGCTATTCCGGGACGATTCAAATCCCAAATGACTGCAAGTCTAAGTTTATATACTCAGGCATATATATAAAAAAAAAAGGAGAGGGCTAATAAATACAAAAGCGTAGTAATTTACTAAAAGTACTCGTAAATCATATAAGTCTATATAACCTACTTTTAAATTAAACAGTTTCATATACTAATATTGGCTGCCTGGTCCTTGTAATTTCATATCCATGTATAAAGTAAATATAATGACAAATTTCAAGTGAATAAATATTTGCATTACAACTTGGAGCCAACAAAGAATTCAGACACTGTATCAATTGAATTTATGTACCAAGTGGTCCTTTAAAATATGAACGCATTAAAGTTTAAACTTCCACAAGATGTAATTTATTAATGAACAATAGAATTTCAACAAAATTAATATTATATAAATTAGAAAGTGTTCAGATTTCAACGGACCGCCTTGTAAAAACATATTAATATCAAACTATTAAATCGCCTGTCTCCCAGAAAAAATGACTAACTTCAGTGATATAACTATTACATACTACGTATATTATCCTTGAGAGTGTTATGACATGCCTAGTACCTACGCAGTAAGAAATGTCTGACACCGGGCTGGGCAAAGGTTAAGGAATAAAATTCAATTTGTGGCATTCTTTTTTCTAGTCATGACTCTGAAATAGGTTCCCATCGGCCATTCGGTGGAAGAATGAAAATGTTGATTGATGAAGAAAGACTTCCTGGTCTTCTTACGTACAATATCAATGTTGATCCTTAGAAATTGGTGAAAAATAATGGACCCAAATTCTTGCTTTATCCTCCAGAGTGGGTTTATCCCCTAATTTTGTAACACATAATAATTTATGATGGTAACCAAACATTTCTCAACTAACACAATCAAACAACATAATTCTGGGAATACTTGAAGAGTTCTTATTCCTTGAACATAGAAAACGACAAACCACAATTAAAGCTTTAAATTTATTCCGTCTTTCATCCAGAAATCGTTACACGAAAGTCAAGCCATGCATTTTGCTTTGTTGAGTCCCAAGGCTCTCATCATATCAAAGCTAACCAAGTGTGAAAATATTTGCAGGCATGATGAATAATTATATCTACCTCCACGAGATAATCTGCTTTTTATTTCAAAATCCCAAACTTGGATGATAACTCCTGTGTCTACGCCCTTGAGGTAATTCGGTATCGTATTTCTGATTCCCTCCGATACTATTCCACGTTGAAGAGGATCGTCCGACGGTATGGACATTTTATGAAGAGATCAGTGTTTTAAATTGAGGAATTTTTCACAGTTTTTTTGCGTTATTTTATCTTTTTTATTATTAAATATTTAGTCCTTATTTGTATTGTTGTTAAGTCTTGGTTAGCTGCTCTAATTTTAAGTTATAATGCTTATGTATGTTTTTTTAGTAACGCAATTCTTACCAACATTTTATATTGTTTTAATTCTGTATGAGCAAAATAAATAAATACCTTAATAAAAATCAAAAACAAATTTACAATAATGTACTTTGGCCTAAGTTCGTATGGATGCTAAGAAGATCTACACTGTCCCCTTTTAAGATGTTCTTGTCCTAGGGGACCATTCTTTGAAAGAAATTTTTATTCTTGTTCTTTTTTTTAAATTAGATTAATTTTTGTTATCTTATTTATTCCTTAGGTGCAATTCAGTCTAGTCTTAGGAACGGTACTATCAGTCATTGGGACCAATTCTTAAGACCGTCGGTCCTTCGAACTGTCAGTACTAGAATTGATTAAATAAAGAAGAAATAAAGTTGAATGATGTCATCAAGGACATAACTTTATAAGTTTTGCAGTACTAAACTGGATGGGACTGTAGTCTTCAGGTCTAAATAAGGATCAACTAAACATTAAATAGGTATCATTTTGAAATCAAAGGGTATTTAATCAAAGTTAAATCTAAATATATAACACGGTGTTTCAATGATGGATTCATTAATTATTTACTGTAATCTTCCGACCTAACTATTAAGTCTTTATAGTTTTACAATTTATACTCCTAAGTAAATAATTTCAATCAAAGAAAGAGTTCTGACCAGTATCAGAAGCATTTCTACATAGATTTGATTAAAGTATCAAGTTCCTTAAGAATAATTCAATTCTAAAAAAAGCCAATGCATTTTAAATACGACTCTCTCTCTTCATATTAACATGAAGAATATTATATTTTTTGAGCTGTGCCATATATTTGATTTATTTATAGCCTCAACTCATGCATAAAGCGATTTGTTTTTGCGAAAATATACTTTTATTCTCAAATTGAGAAAATGCGTGGGCTGTAATGATGTATGTATATTCAATGGAAAGGGAAAATACTCGATAAATCAAGTTATTCAAACTTTCTCTCATCGCTTTCCTTCGTATTTACATAGAGGTATGCATCTTTATACAATATAAGGGTATAAAATTTAGTAGAGTCTCTCGTTTTCCCAGAAACGGTCTAGAAGCAGGATTCCGGGAAATAATGTGATCCCACTAGTAAATAGTAAATACTGTAAAATTTAAGGATTTGATTTAGGAAAAAATAATAAATTATTCGCAAGTCATCCCCATATAATAGGCTTAGTAAAAAATTCAATATTTTTCAATAGATGGCTTTAGTAATATGTATCTAGCGTTGTATAAGTACGATCAGTTTACACTGGAGGGCGTTAGAAAGATAATATTTTGTATTAAAAAACCTTTTAGCCTGTGTTGCGATTGTTTGACTCAGTATTGTTTGAGCGGGTGCCAAAGATAGACACCAGTAAAGGGAGAATACAACATATTGTACAGTTTTTCCTTACTAAAAATGAGAATAGTGTTTATGGTCCTGATCCTGAAGAGCTGATTACAAACAATTTTTTTGTTCTGTGGATGCTGTTTCGCAGTCAAAGTCAAATATGATGTTAAAGATGTAAATAAAATAATGGAAATCGTCGAGTCCCACCGTCACTTTTTTGATTGCCACTAAGATAAAAATACATGAAAAAAATGATTTTATTTTTACTACATATAGTATATTCTCAATTCTCATTTTATAATTTTCTCACAAATAGTCCACGAGTTGTTTTTTTAACTCCGTAATCCTACCCCAAATCGAGCACTTTCACAGACGTCATAAATTTCATTATGATTGAAGTAGACTCCATTTTGAGTACTCAAAGTTGATATTTTTAATACATAAAATGGACAAATTTCCAATATATCCAGTTTAAACCTCATCAAATGGCTTTAAGAATAAAAAAGACTTTGTTGGGAAAATATTTTTAATACATTTTAGGGTAAGATATCCCTAAAAGTAGCCATTTGAGGGATAAAAAATTTATCAACATTAGGGTTTAGGTGTTTTATTTGTTTGTCGTATTTTTACATCAAATTGCTCACTATTTTTCTTAATTTTCAGTAAAAAATGGGCTTCAATGTTATAAAACCTGGTTGTTTAGGCTCCCAAAATGGGTAACATCACTTTATTGACGTCACGTACAAAAAGCTCTATAAAAGCTTAAATAGTCAGTGATGAAATTATAAGCAAAAAATAAATAAATATTATATATATAAAAATTTAAAAGTCTTGAAGCATAAAACAATAGCTAATTCTTTGTGTATTATTATATCAGTATGAAAATTAAATTAAACTTATACAGTGAAATAATTAAATGCAGGATTTCCCAGGAGAAATCCCACGAAAACGAGAATCCGGAAGAAACCCCTTGTAAGTCCATACTTTACACTCGGATTACTTACGTTAGGCCTCACACTACTTGAAAATATGAAAATTGCTTTTGTATAAAAAAGTCAATAACAAAAAAAGAAAAAATTAGAAATGTCTTTCCTAAAAAAGGTAATTTAACAACTAATTCTAAAAGGCCTCATCTATATATATTAATGTTCCTTTAATTTGTCATATGAAATGCATTGATTAATTATGGGTAATAAATAGTATTACAATTACTCCATCTGAACTAGGAATATTTTCCTTCATATTTTATGTATACCTACTTATATATTTATTAACTAAATTTATGAAACTATATCAAATATACATATGTATATCTTTTCCAAAATGTACTCCTCCGAAATTGTATGTGACATTGGCATGGGCATCGAGACAAGGGAGTAAAAACCTATTGGCCTCCTAACTTTTAGAGGGACAATAACAACGAAAAGTTGCGTGATTCTTGTGTCATTCCTATATGACCTTATTTTTACAATTTTATGAATTGGTTCCGTCCATAGAAATAGAAAACTCATGATGTGAAGAATAAAGAAATGCCATCTTAGTTGAACAAAACATTCAAATTCTTGTAGTAATAAATAGGTAAACAAAAAATATCTTCTGTACTTTGATGTCAGCTGTCGATTTCCTCGTCTTACTTCATAGGTCCTGGCTATTTCATGATTTATTCTCTTTCAAATATAACACATCGTTTCCTTTATTTTATCGCGCAAACTTTCCTTTAAAAAAATGGAGACACGGTGATCATAATTCACTTATTCAAAGAGATACAAAGGAATTTGGGCCTTTAATAATATAAAAGATGTTTTGTAATACTCACCCTGCAATAGCAATACTGAAGCAGTTTTTTCATCTCTCGTTCAATCCGACCAAATATCTATGTCCATAAACGTAGTTATGAATGTCCCAAATCATTCTATCAAAAGTAAATTGCAAAGGCAATATCAAAATCCGAATAAAATTCTCATTTTTATGAAGACGTCAAGGAAATAGGAAAAGACGGAAGCTTATGTTTTAGCAATAAATTAATTATCTTCATCAGTCACATCGTTATCTTTATTGTATCATCTGGTAGTTAGCCAAATAAGTCAATCATGGCAACTGTTATTTATATCTGAAGTCCTCCCAGACTATTATTGTCATATTATTTCTCCACAATTTTTAATACGAAAAACATATATATATATATATTTCATAATATTATAATCCTACTTAGTATTTTATTCGATACTGTATTATTACATTACTTATTAATATTATAACAAAGGGTATCTATACATTTGTATATGATATCAGCTTATTACTTCTAATGAGTGTTCTGAACGTTGATTGGTTGAACTAGAATTACCGCTTGTTCAGCTGTGAACACTACACAAAAATGATTGAATTATAGTTTTATTGTTGGGATGAATTGACTAACCAACAAATCAATGGTTGTTTGATGCAACCTTCTCATGTCTTCTGAATCTGCAATTCAATTTGTATAAGCAAAGTATTTATGAAAGGTTAAAATAAAAATATTTTTTTAAAATTCCAAAGTAGTTTTAATATTAGCTCGTGTTGTGTCTTTGACGAGTTATTTTTGACCTTTGATCTAAAATTTGACCTTGTAAAATCTAAAATTTTGCAGTCGATGAGATAAATGCCCAATTACACTAATTATAAACCTTTATTTCATCATAATATTATAAAAAAGTCTAATATTTATTTAATTGACTGCCTTTAATTTCTTATTCAAATCGAAATATTTTCTAAACTAAAAATTATCCTTTAGATATCTTCATATTTTGTGTATACAATATTTAGAACTTAAAACACATCCAATTTTACAAAGATGAAATTTGATCTACAAGGTCAAATTTAAGGTCTAGTATCATAGCCCCAAAACGAGTTAATATAAAAAAATTTTTTTACAGATTATTCCTCATCAAAAATATTTTGGTTATTTAAATTATACTATGGGGCTTGTAAGTTCATTTTATAACACCGCCTAGGATTTAAGTTAAAAGATAGCATAGAATAACACTTTCAACTATTATGATCAAAGGATAAGTTAGACAAGTTACAAAGTATGCAAACGGCCGAAAATTTATATTACATGAAATCAGAAGTATCTTTGAAAGTTTCAACTAAAAAAGATGAGATGATTCAGGTATAAAACGTACTACTAGGAAACACTCTTACCTTAGAAGATGACTTGACATAAACAACAAATCATCTTGACCAACAAACATGCGCTTTAAAAATGACAAAATAGATCACAATATTCTGTTAAAAAAATTGGTATCTTTGAGGGAACAGGAAAAGTTTTTATGGAGCTAAGTATATTGTTTAGATGGTTGAAGTCCTTTTAACCAACATTAACCGAACCGAGCAGTTTTTGTTTAGTAAATGCTGTCTTTTTGAAGAGCTAGGAAAAGGTCCTTATACTGCAAATCTAAGTCCTTGAGTATTTTCATCTATTTTAGATTTCATTCGTGTTCCTTTCAAGTCAATAATTATTATATAGTACGGCGTTACCTCGCTAATACAAATGTATAGATTATTTTCTTGTTAGCTGTCAATGTTTCCTATCCCCTCTCTATATATCAGTATTCAAAACTTGATTGGTTGAATTGGAATTATCTCCTTTTAAGCTACAATACCCAATAATGATTGAATAACAATTCCATAGTTAGGAAGAATTGGCTATATACTAACTGATATTTTGGAGGAAAGATTGCGTGATAAAATAAAGGTGACGACGTGAAAGGATACATAGTTTTAAGACCTTATTTTTGGTTCAATATGAATTATTGATAATAAATCATAAGTATGTGTAGAATTCTAATTTTATAGTTGAGGAGAAAGCAAATTTTTGAGATAGAATTCACTTAATTTAAACCAGGTTCTGTCCAAGTGTATATCACTGGAATAATGTCCAATAAAAAATTGAAATGAAAATGAGATAATGGGAAGATATATTCTAAGTATTCTAATTTAATCAGGTGCTCTCAGAAAAAATTAAAAAGATTGTGAGAAAATTTGTTAAATAATTACCTGAAATCCAATAAAGTCTCGTCTTAGCTTGTGGATCTTAGCTTTCGAATCCAAGTCAAGTTGCATGTCTTTGATACTTGATGAAATCGAGAAGCAAGTCTTCCAAATATGACTAAAGTCCAAGCCAAGTCGCAAGTTCCCATCTCTTCCTTTTTGTGACAAGAAATCGACTTAGTGACAAAATCATTGATGCCCATTTATCAACACTAAGGAGGGGTGTTAATTGATGAAAATGAACAAATTTAATTTAGGCCAACTTTTCTAATGACATATGTTAGTAATATATTGTTGAACAAAAATAAAAATAGGATGCCAAACCAATGAACTATCTATCGGATACTGTACTGAACTCTGAATCGAATCAAATAAGTGTCAGAACTCAGTCCTAGATTTTTTTTGCAAGTGGGTAAAATAATAAAAATTACTGTTATGAGGAGTGTCATAATCAAATGTACACGTAGTTGAACAACCAATCATAAGGGAAACTGTGTATGAAATAAGAGAATAAATCACAAATATATTTTAAAGAAAAAGGAATCAAAATATTACTGAAGTGCATCAAACTTCTAGGCATGGAAATATTATAACGAATATTTTTAATATTCGTAATGTATATTTTTGGATTGAAGTAACTAAGCATAAAGTCATTTCTCAGTATTATCCTGACAAAATATGATTAATGTGTACACTAGACATAGATTGGTGGTCAGAGGCCCCCTTCCATTTGCAATACAATGAATTTAGATTTATTTAGCTTATAATTTTCTTTTGAAAAAAGCCATATTTATCATTAAACATAAATCGCTCAATATTAACAGTTTCATAAAATATAACACTTGGGAAAGGACTTATTAGTTCCAGTTGATTCATATTCAAGTTTTAATGCCCTGGAGAAAAATTATTGTTTCAAAAATTGGATTGGAAGATATTTTGATATCAGATTTATTAAATGAACACATATATTAGTATTGACTTAGTATGTAAATAAATAAAAATGACCCCCACTCCACTAAAAAACCTTTAACTCTTGTCTCCCCTTAGAATTAATTTTATAAAGTCCGTCTATGGATACAAGCAGTGAAAGTGTCAAGATAGGCAAAGCCATGGTCAAACTGTGGGGAATTTCATTTTGGGGCTTGAGTGAAGTTCATTTTGAAAAAAACTTGGTAATATTAATTATGATTATTTATTTATTTCAATTTATTTTGCAATATAAAAAACTAGTTATTAATAATTATCCATGTAAATTAAATGATATTGTTAATATTCTAAACTCCTTTTTGATTTATCGATGGTTCAAACGTATATATACATATATATATATATATGTTGTGTTGACGTAATTTTTTTGAAGAAACATGATTTTTGTAATGAAAGAAATGATATCATCTGAATTATTGATTCTTTTGCTATCAGTTGACATTTTTTTTTCAAAATTCAAAACTCACTCAGTGAGAAAAAATTATAGATGTTGAGGCGGGGACTGTTGCAACATATGATGAGTTACATAAAAATATAATTTAAACGTAATCTTGAATAAGTGGCCTTTTGGTTAGATTCCCTAGCTGATTTTTTAAGAAAAGTGTAATTTAGTATACGAGTTTACGAGCCACATGCCACATGCCTTAAATTGTTCTTCAATATTTGTGTTGAAAATTTATTCGAGCTATTGTTTGAGGGGTTTTATTTTCTGTAATTCATTTTACAGTAATATAATTTATAATCTTAGAATTAATTTTTTTGATAAATTAATATCCGATTTTTCTAGAATAATTGAATAAAAGTTGAGCGATTTATTGAAGGTGAAAGTATAGAGTGCCTTTTTTTTTTCTTGAGGAAAATATATTGGGTATTCCTAACTTTTAGTTTTTTCTTACTCTAGTATTATTAACATCATGTAAAAAAATTAGATAATTCTGATATATGCGCAACATCAACATAAAAACATTCTTTAACACTAATCAGGAAAAGTAGAAAATACCAATATATATTTTTTTACTTCATATATACATATACGCCAATATTTCATTGACATGTTTGGTTTTGGAATATGCAGCAATTTCAAAGATGTAATAAGAAAAATTTATTGATAGAAATTGACGATATTTTGTCAAGGAACACAAATATAATCTACAAAAAATCTACTTTAATCCACTACAATTATAATCAATTTACTTTTGAGATAAAGTTTGCTTTTGTTTTTACATAAAAAAACATATACTGTTAACTGCCGTGGTCATTTTGGCTTGGAATGGCTCTCTCATTATTTAATCATTCCTTCCTATAATGACCATTCAAATGAATTAACAGGCGAGTAAACATCTCTGTCTGTAGATATTTTGTTTTTCTTGGTTGCCATATTTTTACTGGCATTTGGACCTTTATTACCCACTCACTTTTGAAAGCTATTTGCTTAATTGCTACACAATCAAATTGTAATTTCACTTAATAAAAAAAATAAAATGAAACTTGATGAACCAATGGTGTGTAAGATATTGGAAAAGTTAGAAACGAGAAAAAAAAAAGGTGATTACTGGGTTAAATTTATTGTGGATATGACTTCTTTGTTCTCATCAATATACGAATAGATAGATAATAACCAATCATTGAATCACTAACAATTAATAAATGCTTAATATATTGTACTGATCACTGTTATGAATATGCAAGCTTATACATATTTTCTATGGTAACTTCAAAATTTACACTTCGTTTAAAAGTGTCTGGAAATCAAGAACATTATTTGAAATTACGAATCAACCATACGTCGTGACTTCACTTACATAAGAAAATTAGTTTCTTTGATTTTCAGCTGTCGCTTTTTCGGGGGGTTCCCCTTTTATCAGTGTTTATAACGTTGATTGGTTCAATTCAAATGAGCTCTTGTCGTTAAACTATGCACAATTCTCAACAGTTATTAAATATAATTAAATATTTGGGAAGATGACTAGGACATGAGCAAACTAAAACAAATATATGTAATCCACAAGGTGGTGTGACAGTCTGTAGCAGGTTATTAAAAATGTGGCGCATATACGGAGGAATTTTCATAGCGTCCCCTATGTGAGTAACATGCTTATGTTATTTTTTATTAAAATATTTTATCATTGAGGGAGTTGAATTATTTTGCCACAAGGTGGTGCCACTCTCTGTCGCTTTGTTTACAAACGAATATAAGTAAACAACCGTCATGCCTCTTTGGTCGTACAAAATATATAATGTTATCAGACCGGTTTTCAGACCAAACCCCAACACTAATAACTACCAACTGATTTTGGGCATTTGTTGCTCTTTCTTTTTGAAGGAAAGGTTGTGAGATACAATAAAGGCAACGACTTGAAGAAATGCTACATTTGAGGTTAGGAAAGGCTTGAAATTCTTCAATTCAAGCATTATTTTAGGAATCCAATCAGACTTTGTTTTTATATGTGCCTATTCATGTATGTTTGTACAGTCTATGTACACCATTATGAACGATACAGATCGTTTGATAATGGCATATTTATGGTTCCCTTAGACATGTTCTTTCAGCAAAAAAATGAAAGGTTGATATAAAATAGACACACTTATTCTATATATTCTCCTTCTATGGCGTGTTGTTCTTTATTTCATAACACGGGGATGGGTTTGGCCTCAACATTAAGATGTACGATGAATAATATTATCATCAACCTATATAAAAAAAATCCAATACCTAAAAATAGATTATTGATTTGTAATTAGAGGTAGAAAAAATAGGCTATTCTATTAAAATACCTTTATCACAATTGATAGTGAAATTAGTATGTATGTATTTTATTACTATCAATCGTTTTTAAATGATGACTTTATGATAATCCCCAAGATGATGTTAACTTATAGCTTGTTTATGTAATGTGTAAATGGTTATTTGTTATTCTTATTAGACGTTACCCAATTCTATTCATAAAAGGAGACGAAACAACAAACATTCAAGCAATGAAATGAATTAAAGACCTGAGAGTATAACAGTAATCATTTATATCAACATCAGATTTAACCTCTTATACCCCCAAAAAAAACAACGTTCTTCGCATAATAATGTAGAATCCTCATATGTAAACTTTTCACCTAACCTTTTGATGAATCATAATAATGGTTCTTAGTGGCCCGTTGTATCGGATGTTTTAAATTCTATTTTTTTTTTCAATAGACAAAAAAATGTGCACAGTTTCGTTTTTACTCAATCATTTCGACAACTTTATTTTTATTTTTTTATGTTGTACTCTGGACCTCTTTTAGGTCTGAGGCTAATAATAAATGTAGGACCCTTTCAGGAGCATGAAGAGGATCTTTCTTAATGTATTCTCTGTGTTCAATTAAAAAATATATATTCTGCACACGCACCAGACCACTCTCATTCGGTACTATGTCTACCAGGGGGTCCCTAATTTTTAAGTTAAAGATTTGGTTCATATGCTCCCAAATGCCTCTTTAAAAACGGTACTATTTGTACTTACATATTTGTGAGCCAGGGTGAAAATATGGAATCCGAACTCCGGATAAAATCATGAACTAAGAACTTCAGTATTAAATACCGGGTGGTACATTGAAATATTAATACTTACTATTTCTATAATTAATACAGGTTGAGATATTGAAATTAATTCATATTTCGATTTATTAAAGCATAACCAATTAGTTACAATATAAAATAAACCCCAGCTCTTTAGGTTAAGTACAAGTCGATAAAATGTCACTTAAACGTGATCAACGAATTTCCATTCGATCTCCAAGCAGTTGGGCGTCTCTAGGACTACTTTCTACGCCGACAGCAATTAGAAAACTTTGGAAAGGAAGAAGGACTCTGTCAAAAAGGCCAAACTGGACCCAGATGAGTTAAAGAAAACAGCCCAGGCCAATCCCCTCAAGTCCATGAGGGTCGATACAGGAAATCTCGGGATTTCACAACAGCCTCTCCAAAGAGCTATAAAAAAGTGGGTGAAAAGAGTGATGGAAGGGTAGAGAAGCCACTTTTGACACCAGCAATGAAATAACCCCATCTCATACATTACAAGATGATATTTGAACTCGTTTTTGACACTTTTGGCCCTTACAGGCCTGATGCCAACCCCCTCGACTACATTATTTTTTTCCAATCCTGCAATGTCCGTCATCTAATCACTGTCAGTCAGTACCTGGATGCCATAAAAGAGTGGCTACAATAACGATTAAGAGAGCTCAGACACACATTATCCTATTTATAGTACTTATTATGTTGAAATTATATTGTTAATTCAAAAATTATATCTGGTTGAAGTTTAACATTCAAAGAGTTCAGAAAGAATGCAACAATACCTTCCGGATAGAATAGTTAAAGTCACATAGCATGATTTCAAAATTTCATCCATGGTTACCATCAAAAAGTTATTAAACACATTTTCATGATTTACTAGTTAGTATGTTGAGTAAACGATATGTGTATAATCCCTTTATTATTGCGAATGAATAATTAATTAACCATAATTGACAATATTGAGAAAAATGAAGTCAAATGCATATACGCCAATTTATTTTTATGCAAAAATCGAAAAATAACAAGTAGCATATGGGGTTAGGTTGATTAATTATTGTACGTATATTGATTATTTCTATGGGACATCAATTAAGTTACTTTTTTTTTTTGGGGAGATCACCAAATTAAGAATGGATACTTAATTATATTATGGTATTGTACATGATGGGATATTAATTTTTCATTCCATTTCATAGGAATTTTTGGGAGGATGTATTAAAAACATGTGAGAAAAGGTGTGTCATAAAAGAATAGCATATATTTATATCTCTTGAGCTTGTTGCAAGTTTGGTTCGAGTATAGCGCGCCACATATTCACAATTACTATCTTAACCAACCCCAAACGCAATAACAAATAAAAAACAAAACATAAAGATGAGAATAAATTATATATATTATCACTACAATCTTGAACCAAAGCCTTCAATACGCAATGAAACTTCCAACGGTGACTATCTCATTTCACACAATTTGATTACTTGTAAAAACTGAATCAAGTTGTGTTGATTTAAATATTTTTTCAAAAATTAATTCATGTTATATACTTTTAAAGATACTCTTGGCGATACTATTCGCGCATCTCTCCACAGTAACTGCTGAACCAGAAGGTGGAAATGGTTTAAGAAGAAAGTTGGTTAAAGTCGTAAAAAGGAAAAGAGTTGATAGTGATCAAGGTAGGTTAAGGAACACATTTGTGGTCAAATTTTACTATTTTGATACTCCTATTTTTACTAAAATGTGTATACATGCGCATTGTACACATGCTATCAATTAAATTGTAGTAATATATTCTAATAAATTTATTTAATAACGATCGTCAACTAACCTTGGCCCACATTATATAACTAAAATTATTGGATCTAATGAATCATAATGAATTCAACTCTTTATGCATGGAATTATACAAATCCTTATTATAAACTAATCCATCGTTTTCAAAAACAAATGTGCTCATCCGTTAACTTTTTGAACAGAAAGAGAAGGTCGAAGCATCTTGGGAGGAACATTTCCATTCATTGAAGAAGCTAAACATACTTTTCATGCCTCTCAACAACGCCATCATCCTCAAAGAATATCCGCTCTTCAAAAAACTAATGATCCAACTTTTCTCGAAAAGCTTCGAGAGCATGAACGTCAACGAGAGATCATATTTGGCCAACAAAATGAACGTCAAAATGTTCCAATTCGTAGTGTAAACATTCCATCGTCTCAATCTCAATCATATAATGAGCAAGGATTATCTTCCAACTATCAATCTCAATCATACACTGATCAAGGAGTATCTTCCAACTACCACTCTCAACAGGCCATTCAACATCAACCAACTCAAGTATTTAGTCGCTCACCTGCATCTGTTGTACAAACCCAATACTCAGTTAATACTAATGAACATTATCAAGGTACTCCAGCTCGAGATCATCCGCAAAGATTACGCCTAAAAAATAAGCAAAGGCAAAATACAGGTCAACAGCAAAGAGCTCATTCTCACAAACAGTCTAATGCTGATGCTCTAAGAGAGCATAGTGCTGCTCTGAGACGGCATAAGGAAGAATTGGAAGCAGCCAAGCGATTGATCAAGTTTCATGAGGAAAGATATTTAAAACATAGTAAGGTCTTTCAGCTCTTATGCTTCATCTACTCCTATTAAATACATTCCTCATTCCAATTAGATACTGGTCACATCGTTCCTCTTCCAGCTTCACAACACCACGCCCCTGTCTATAGACCCACACCCTCTCCTCCTATTCCAAATCCCATCATATTGAATCGCAGGCGTCAGCAGATCAGAAAAATCAGAGTCCAGCGACCACGGCCGGTAATTCCCATTTCCACTCCTATTCCCGCCTATGAGCCTGTTGTTCCTCAAATCCAAGGTTATATCGAGCCTGCTGTACAAATTCAAACACATGCCGAGCCTCACATTCAACCTCAGCTACATTTTGCACCTGTTCCCCAATCCGTCAGATCCTCATCCTACGAGGCAGAACAAATCAGTCGACAAGTAGCTCCATCAATTGACATTGCTGTTCTAGCTCAAGAAAGATGTGTCGATAAAGTTGTTTATGTAGAAGAAACTGTGGAGGATGACGCCATTGAATGTCATCATAGGTAAGTTTTGAATTCATTGTATTAAGTAGGTAGTTTGTGACTTGAAGTTTCGAGTGAGTTAGTAATTAGTTCATGGTTTTATTTTTAAGCTGATGTATTTTTTATTTTACTTGAAAGATCAAGAATGTATTATATTTGCCTAATAACATCCTTTGAGATAAATTATATAAAATAAGATATATACTTCTTCTCATCATGAATAATTTTCCATAACAAAGGATGCTTCTTATGTCCTCCTTATTTAAGAGATCTCTTTATTTAATGGATCTTGCTCCATTTTGAATTACATAATGAGAGTATATTAGGAGTATTTGCACAAATTTAATGCCACAAATAGAGTTGTGGATTTACATCATTGCCCTCATTAAAGAGCATATCAGCAGCTCCTATTATAATTAAATGACATTATTTAATCTTTGATGATTAAAGTTCAATTATTTCCTTGAATTTATTCTTTTTTAACAAATAACTATACTGAATCTTTCCAAATATGTTGGCCTCCACATCGGAATTTTGATGCAAAAACGTTCGTCTATATTTGCCCTTGTATAACCATTTTCCAAACATTCTTTAATCTTGTCATATTTAATTAGCAGAATGGCAATTACTGTTAGCTAATACAGTAGCTGAAATTTATTTGGACCTTGGACTTTATTTTTAACTACATAAAACAAAGGTTGATTTATGTGTACATTACATTTTGATATAAAACTTGTTTATTTAAACGCCATCTTTGTTTTTAAAGTTTATTGACAAGTTAAATTTGTCCACGATGCAGATATATCTAAATAAAAGTATGAGCTCATGACTACATTATTTACATTATGCTGCTAAATATAATTAGTCGCATTAATTATTATGAATTATTCGCCCTTGAGTATCCTAGGCTGTTAATTGATTTATTACTTAAAGGTATGACAAAGAAGCAAGAGACACATTTCATTACATAGGTCATTTTTTGAAATAGTATATCTTTAGAGATTATCTACTACATACAAAGATAAGACTAAGTAATTACTTAAAGAGAGTTCTAGCTTACAAGGTGTGCTGCGTGTGAGGATACTCTGCACATATCATGCCCCAAAAACTATTTATTGTGTTGTATGGGCTACTTTTTTGTTTCAAAATAGAGACAAGAGTACACACCTATGGGTGCGCTAGTTATCATCCTTTTATAAATGCATTGAATTCAAAATGCAGTACGAAAACACATGTCAATAATAGTATTTCTACAAGCAGAATATATTTATTCTAATTTTAACCTTAGGTGTTTATGAATTTATTAAATCAAAAATTCGTAAGAGATGAGTCAGGGATGTCGAAAAATATAATTTGCTTTCTGCGTAAGGGCGTTGCTACTCTTTGTCCCACTCCCCTAAAATATTTGTTACTATGAGTGTAACTATGTAGTACTATTTATTAAGATACTACTTAATTTGAGAAAGGTGAAACAAATTCGAAAGGAACTTCACACACCCCTTGATTATCCAGATTTCATTTAACTGCAATATCTAATCTATATATTTAATACACAGATATATTCGGTTCAAAATAAAATAAAATTATATTGCTTCAATTCCTTTATTTCAACAAAATAGTAATGAGATAGCAATTTGTGTACAAATATCGACTATTTCAGTATTATACCCTTGTGTTCATGAATTATTACTTTTGTACTAATTGTATTTGGGTACAGTGGCGTGACCAGTTGTGTTGCTGGCTGGGCTTGCTTCCTGAGATTCTAATAAAATTGAGAAGCCTCTTGCTTCACTGTGTGATATGTTCTGGTTACGCCCCTGCTCGCGAACAAGGGGTTGGTTTGATGTTGATATAACAACGATTCCAACATCTGACTGTAGAAACACAAGTAAGCACTTTTCTCCATAATGATGTGACTGGGGTGACAATGAATACATCACAATCTATCTTTTTACCTTCAGTGTCTTCTTGAAATCATTCATCACGTTGTTGATAAAGGAGGTGGTTTGCTGCTCAATGATATCCCTTGGGTAGATGCCAATTATTTATTTTTTACTCGTGTCTATTTTAATTTCCATGCTACTCCAATAAGTTTATCATCATCATCGTTGAAACAAAAAAGTCCATGGACAATTTAATGAGATATTCATCTATAATGCATAGGTCTACATAAATGGAAATAACAATATTTCTTATAGAACAGCAGATATTATAGGTGGGGCATATTCGAATCGTTACAAGAGTTCAAGAGGTGCTTCGTCAAGTATTTATACTTTAATGGGCAAATAGAATCGGCTAGAGTAAATTATGGTCTTACGTTTTCTGTACACAAACATAAATATGTACATTCATACTTAAATATACCTCTTTAGTTTGAACAAAGTTGTCATTAAAAGTTAAATTTGTGTTAACAAACAAGTGCAAGTCATTTTAGTGAGGATTTTTGATTTTAAAATAGGGATGAGCTTGTATTGAATAATAGAAACTGTGATTTGATGTATATACAGTAGTAACATATGTTATGAATTGAAACTTGGATTCTGTCTTAGATAAACAAGTACAAATTGGATCAAAATGATATGTGTTAATAAAAAGGAAGATTTGTAAACATGGCTTAAGGTTTGCTTCTCATACAGAGAACTTGTAACAAATGAGGTAAATTAAATCATTTGGATAAATAATGATATCATATACAGCATATATAAAAATGTTTACTATCCGATTTAACCTTTGAGCGATCCTCATACTTAATAACATCCCAAGTGTCTGTTTAATCAAAAAAAATAAAACAATACTAATTTACTACTCCAATAAAAAATCGTAGGGTCTACAAAGGAAATATGTAATCAAATCAATGAAGTACAGATAGCTAGATGACACACTTGTAATTATTATCCAAACATTTCAGCGTGTAAACTATGGGCGCAGTTGGGATTTTAAACAAGGGTGAGGACCGTTCAAGGATGTCACTACATATGTAAAATATGGTAGAGGACATGTCCAATGAAGTAAACTAATTAATTTACTCTGAACACAGTGTTACCATAGTAAAATAAAAAAATTACAATCTACTTTTTGTCACCTGTCTATTTCTCTAATTTTTTCCCCTTGATCAGTGTTCTGAATATTGATTAAATATTTTTTTCTCCTGATAACACGGTTGATTTTTTTAACATCGCAGGCCAATACAACGATTTGGTATTCCCACAAAAATTACAAATTCGAGTTTAATACATTTAAAGAGTGAAAGAGCTCTTAAAACTAATACATAACTTATTTATTTACAGTCCATTCAAGGAAGTAAGGGTATTAAGTTATAAAAAAGAAGAATAAAATGTTATGACGATTAATTATTTTATCTTGAAAGTTAATATTCTTTAGATATTTCATTTTATCTAAAGAAAAAACCTCACTGCATATTATGTATTTTGACGTTTTGTCATACATTGTTGTATTGTCTGTTCGACATTTTGTACATACAATGTTTTTTCGTCCTATTATTATGAAACATAATTAGTTGATGTTATTTTTATGATATGTACAAATGAAATACTTTGTTACAAAGCTCATCCTCTATCGCCATATTTAAATTTGTAGCATACTCATTCACCCCAATTTATCAACTGTGACCCTTTTACAAAGGATAACCTACTATTAAAATAATGATTTAACTTTATTTCTCCAATGACTGGGTAATGAGATAGAGTGAGTTGCAAATAATGAAGAAATATATAAAATTACGTAAACTTGTAAAAAACAAAACAAACAGAAATGTGAATAGTATACCTTGAAAATATAAAACTTTGACTTAATTCATGCATGAGAACAATTAATTTGTAGTCTGTAAAGTTAGCTCATCTTTGAACCATGATCAATTTAGCTTTTGATGATATCGATAAATAAGTATTTTAAAGTTTTGAACAGGTCTAACAAAACCAAGCCCAATAACATTGTGTCCTTACTCGATCCGAAGCGTAGATTTTTGTCTCATATCCAACCGGACAAACTTCTTAATTTGGATTTTTGAAAAAGTATAGGCCTCATCAAAAACAAAAACCGTTCAAAAAATCCAAAAACTCGAATTTGACACTATAACAATAAATCTGATTCGAGTTTTGAAATTGGTCCAGGTTCGACTCGACTTGTGAATTTAATCTCTAACATACAAATAATTCTGAATACTTTTCTACATTCGATTTAAATATGGAAAAAATGTATTTACTTACTTATAAAACAAAACCTTTTTCGATTATAGGATTTACTCAATAAATTATAAAAGCCCCAAGAAGTCGACTTAAAAATAATAGCCCCCTAGAGACCATTTGTTATGGATCAATGAACAGTCTATTAGAAATATGCATATACTTCTTCAATTGTATTACATAACAGCACCCATCCCAAAGTATAAACTTTTTTTTTCAAAAGGATACATATAATTTGAGTGACTTGATTGACGACTTTATTCACCTTCTAACCTATGACATAATTTTTAGACATCCGGTCTTTTTTGAAGCGTCATTTGGTTATTTAATACCTTTGTGCAAATTCCATATTTGACTACACCCATGTCTTATTATTCGTCTATTGTTAATAATATATAGAAACAAATATGACCTTTTTAGTAACCTTTTATGGGTTACAATAAGCACATACTTAAACTTAAAAATAATTGAGCATTCATTATATTGAAAGAATGACAAAGAGGGGTTCTATCCCTAAATTTTTTAAATACATATAAAGTATTTAGGGTTGGTATTACGAGGTCCTGAAGCCTCTTAAAACAGAAAAAAATCCATCTAAATTAGCAATCCCCACCCTATATTTAAAAATATAACTACGTGAAGTATTTTAAATATAGTGAATTAATTATATCTTATACAGCTATGAAAAGAAATGCCACACTACCTACGTGACGGATTTTAAATCTGAAAGTGAGGAAGAATGCGAGGAAAACTTTACAAAGGATTGTTTTATTGAATACAAACCTGTTGCTATGAACGAAACTGTCGAGTTTTGTCATACCCCAATCATTAAGGATTGTAACATCGAAGGCCCTGTTACTTGTAAAACCGAATATGAAACTGATTGCCGAACTAAATATCATGAACACCAAGTCATTGATGATATACCTAACTGCAAAACAGTAAAAGAACATTCCTGCCGAGAGGTTGTGAATGGATATAAGTCAGAAGAGGTAATTTTATGGTGAAACATCTTTAGTGGCATCACAATAATAATAATTAATAATTTTTAAATTCAGAAATGCCAAGAATGGCCAGTTCAGAGATGTTCTTTGAAAACAGAGTTAGTTACAAAAACATCTCCTGAAACAAAATGTGAGAAAATCCCTAAGAAAATTTGTGCCCCTAAAGGATGTGGATTTGTATCAGGATTACCAGAATGCTTTGACAAAACAGAAACTATTATTCAAGATGTAAGTACAATGGTTTAGTTTTCTATTTTTAACAATTTTACAATTAAAGTTTATAATTAATTACAGATTCCTGAAGAAACGTGTAATCTTCAGCCACAAAAGCACTGTAAACAAGTAACAAAACTGGTTCCTAATCTTGAGCCCACTGAGGAATGTGTCGATGTTCCAAAAGAAGTTTGTACAAAGAGTACCAAGAATCCTCGAAAAATCAAGAAACCCATAACAAAAAAATGGTGCTATACACCTTCAAAAGAATCTGGTTTAATATAACATCTTCCGTACATTCATAATAATTTTAGACATCATTAAAATGAATATAGAAAAACTAATAGTTGAAGTTATCTTTTCAAACAATTTATTACCGAAGGACTGATTTCGAAAGATTTAGATATAATGTTCATATAGTATAATGATTCAATGATATAATTAATACAATAGACCTTTAAATTAGATTATAATTTATATAAATCAATTCATTGACCTGAAAGATAAAAAGACTGTTGAACATCGCACTCTTCATAAATCAATGATTCATTTCGCTCACACTCAAATAAAGCATTAAAAAAAAGAGAATTATCAACAATAATTACTACTACACATTTGAGCATATAATGTATGATTACATCATACATTTAAGCTATTGATATGTATTTTTTAAGCAACCCCATGTTTTTGGCAAAAATATTCACTAAATCCCTATGTAAGGATTATTCCTTACGTTGATTCCGTATCCATCAGTCATCACATAGTTACGTGTGCTCCTTCTAATATGAGGTATTAAGGTTTAAGCCAACCGAAAGCATGTGCAGCCGGAACATATGAATATGATTCGTACTACTCTTTATTTGATGAATGAATTACATAGCACAACAGATGTATGGTATAAAATATGAGAAGTTCCCATATTTTTTTATTATTCAATATGATTGGATCGATTTCATTTGATAGAATGACTAAATAGCATTAATCTAGGACGGCATGCCTTGAATGAGGGAAGGAGGCGGCAGATGTGGCTAAGCGTGAGTCATCTCTCAATGGCACAAGGTGAAAAAGTATCCGTTTAAAAGGAAAAGAGAAGAGAAGGAAGAGAGTCTCCCGTTGGTAGCCCTGAAGATATTGATTAAAATCCAAGCGTCTTCATTTTTTCCTCTCTTCAGATCGTAGTCTTCTCTTCCTGCCACTCAAGAAGAAATCGTATTTTGGAAGCGGGTGAGTTATGAATCATGGTGGAATCCTGGTTTGGTTTTACTCTTATTCAATTGAATCATGGTCCAAATGAATCTTATTCTGTTGGTTCATATAATACATAACCTGTTTCACTGTATCATCCTTTTCCGAGAATGATTTTTGGGAAAAATCATTTTTAATATTCTTTCTTTCATTTTTGATTGGGAGAAAAAGTTGAAACGAGATTACGGTGTTGATCGTGTCAATGACTTAAGACGAGGGACTCCTTTACGTCTCAACTGACTCTCTACTCATTCTTAGCCTCAATCCAGGAATCTGATGAGGCGTGTCCCGTTCTCGAGTTATGCCGATCATCACTTGGATTCCTTTGTTTCTCTTATGTACATTGTCAATGTCAATTAGTAATTATTGGACTGAAAGTCGAGTTATTCAAACAATTAGCGGAGTTCCCCTGTTTTAATATAGTGTATTCAATTCAAGTGGAGTGCATTTTAGCAATGTAGGAAACAGGGCTATAATGACTCGAATCTCATTTCATGTCAAAAACTTAGGTTCTATAGAGTGTTCTCACTTGACGTGAAGCGTTGTTGCTATCGGCCATTTTAGGGGCTTAAACAATCCATTTGTATAACAATGTAAACCCTTAATCTTATAGAAATTTATAACATAATCGACCATTAGATGTCAAAATAAGACCAACAAATTTAAAGACTTCAAAGTTAAACTACTAAAAAAAGCACCTTCTAATGCATAGTTTTATTCTGTATCTTAAAATAAAATGTATTTAAAATATGTTATTACATCGTTATACAATCTTATTTTCATAGTGTAGATACAAACTAACTATAACAATCGGAAGAACAAGATGTCTTTCTCTAATTATCTTACTTTTTTTCGTCCTTAATGGATAAAAAACTGTTTAAGTACAAATTTAGAGATTTTTAGTACTATCACTTTGATTTAATTCAGATATCACTAGCATAAAGTATTATTCAATGCAAGCGTGAAGCCTTTTTTTTTTACTCCTGAACTCTTTTGATGGCGTTTAATCAGGATTTATTGTAAATGTGTCACATTTTATGTAGTAAAAATATCAACTTTGAGCCACCAAGGTGGCGTTTCCTTATGATGCAATTTATGACGTCAGTGAAAACGCACTATAGAAATATAACTCCTCAAAACCGTTTGTTGTGTATTTAGTAAAGATTTCTTATTTCAAATTTTCTGAAGTTCTACATTTTTAACAATATTTTTTTTGTAGCAAAATGTCTGCATTTTATAGCTTTTACTCTTTAAATAGAAAATAAAATAGTAAAACAAATTTATGTAACTATTTTGATACCTTCAAATACCAATTTTGATGAACTTTTTAGCTTCAAATACGATTTTCATGTCACTTCTTTCTTCCGAAATCGAGTATAAAGTAAACGATATTACTAATTTTTTTGGAAGTGGTCATATATATTTTAAGATATTGTGTTTATGATGTGTAGTCTATTGAAGTTCAAAATTCAGCTAATTTTTACAAGGATTGAGATAAAAATATTCGTAAATTATAATTAATGATTAACTTGGTTTCTTTCTATAACAAACTTTATGTTGAGGAATAAATTGTTTTGATTTTTTTAATAATTCACAATTACTTCTTTAATATCACATCATTGGATTCAATTCATGCAAAGTGTGCCCGTTTAAATTAAGTTAAAGTTTGATTTATGTAACTGAAATTTAAGGATTGAAATAAGTTCTAAAAATTATTTTTATTTATAGGCTGCTATAGAGTAAACTTTTATATGAAAAATTTAATAGATTTTTGCAGGAATGCGCCGTTTTCTCGTTCGCTTTTTCTTCTATCATAAATGAATCTAATACTATTGTCTCAATTGAAATGTGTATTAACAATGTATTGGTGGTGTCCTTAAGCTTAACCCGGCATTTTATGTTCAATTACGAACTTAATTTAATTATTTCATTGATGAACAATAGATGTAAAGATAAATTCTCTCAATCAATAGTTAATTTACGTTTTTTTCATAAGATTATCCTCGGAAAATATCTTTATTGGTATATATCTAATTTTGGCCTTTTAATATCCCTTATTCCAGTCGTTATTATTGCCAGAAATTAAGAAAGAAGTCCCTTCCTAACGACCCAACCCCATAAATTTTAAACCATCGACTTTCCTGTTTCTCTATACCCTTGTTATTATTTGAGAATCCCCAAAACGATAATAACAAGAATCTGCCTAGGATAACTCCTTAAGTTAAAGACCAATCCCATATAAACAGGATCCTGAATTGAATTTTGTGATTTGGACTTAATTTTCTAAATAAAAGCTGGCGTACTTCCCACCACCTGCTTCCAACATGAAAAGAGGGCATTATGAACATGGCGGGGGTCCTGGGGGAGGCAATAAACGCCCAAGAGGAGACAAGTTCGAAATTCGTGTTCTTGTTCCCTCTAAAGTCGCAGGCTCGATTATTGGAAAAGGAGGGTGCAACATCCAGAAACTTCGAAACGATAATAATGCTGCTGTTCGTATTCCCGATTGTCCTGGACCTGAACGAGTAATGACGATTCAGACTAGCGATGCAGACACAGCTGTTAATGTACTTAGAATGAGTATCCCCTTTATGACCGAAGAAGCTGTTCGTGGAGGTCCTGGCTCCGTAAGTGGTATGCCCGAAGGCCCTCAGGAACTTCGTTTACTAATTCACCAATCGATTGTCGGTGGTATCATTGGTAGAGCTGGATTTAAAATTAAGGAGATAAGGGATGCCTCTGGTGCGAATATTAAAGTATACCAACACTGTGCTCCTCATTCCTCCGATAGATGTGTTGCAGTGTCTGGCTCTGTTGATAAGTTGTGCTTGGCATTGAAAGAAGTTTTCCAAGTCATGACATCTACTGATATAAAAGGAATGGACCAACCCTACGATCCCAATAATTTTGACACATATTATGCTGGTGGATATGGGGGTTTTGGTGGTGAAATGGACGCCGGAGCTCATTTTGGCCGAAGTGGTGGTCGTGGTGGAGTTGGTGGTGGTAGACGTGGCGGCCGTGGTGGACGTGACGATTTTAGAGGAAGGTTTGACCGTAATCGCCGTGGAGGTGGTGGTGGTGGTGGAGGCGGATATGGTTTTCAGGATTATGATGGGGGTTATGGAAATGAAGGTTATGGCAATTATGGAGGTGGTGGAGGCGGCGGCGGAGGTGGCCGACGAGGTGGAGGTGGTCGTCCATTCTCTGGATATGATGGACGAATGTCTTCTTTAGGAGGGGATGGCCCAATGCCATCTCAGGGTCCTTCTAATGACGATGATGGAAAAATTGATACAACACAAGTCACAATCCCTAAGGATTTGGCCGGAGCAATTATTGGCCCAGGAGGAACGAGAATTAGAAAAATTCGTTCTGATTCCAAAGCTAATATAACAATTGACGAGCCTTTGCCTGGCAGTAATGAGAGAATAATAACAATCAGCGGATCTGATCGTCAAATACAGACGGCACAATACCTTCTTCAGCAATCAGTTCGAGAGCATTCCGGACAAAATGTTGGAGGAGGTTCTTCGTCCTATTCTGTTCCAAATGCACAACGTTATTAAGACATAACGAATTTTATTATTTTTTCATAAGGACATTACTTTTTTCCCTTTAGTTATTTCATATGGTTAGGAAAGTGAAAATTATTATTCATTTTGCACCCACCAAAACCAGTTTAAAATTTATCTCGACGCCCGAAACCCACCCTGAAGGATGTGATCAACACCACACCAACTCGCCCCAATATATAGTTATGTGAGTACCCATCATAATTGAACAATCATATTGCCTCTAATACAGGATGTACCAAAAAAAATAAATAATTCCCTCCCATTTATTTCAGCGAGTAAAATCATATTTGAGTTTAAGTTATAAAAGTGGGGAAATTTTTAATGTCCACCCTGTATTTATAATTTCGTTTGAGTTCCTTAATATTTTATCTTGTTTTTGATGATATTTCATGTTTTTCAAATGAAATTTAAAACTCCTCACCAAATTTGCATGTGAAGTATTTATCTACATTTCTGAGAAAGGTAAAAGTCTGATTTTTAAAGACCCTACCTGGCAAATTTGAGTCTTTTCCTGTGCTGTACACCTGTTCTGTGTACATTATGCACTTTTTGTGCTGTTCTTAATTTTACTGCACAACTTTATTCAAGGGCTATCTGTCAAACTTAATAATCAAACTCATGGAATTACTTTTTTCTCAAATAAATAAATTTCAGTATTATAAAAATGTTAATTCTTTTGTTTTCTTTTGTAGGTTTCGATTTCATCTTTAATCTTACTAATCAAGGAGATAATTTATTGTTTTTTCTTTTGTTTATTTCTGATTGTTGTGTCCTTTAATATTTGAAAATATTAATATAGTGAACTATGTAATGTATTTTATTGTGTAGAAATACAATTTCTTTTCCTCTCAAAAAGCTATCTAATGGAGTTTCTCATTTAATTAAAGCTTGGTGTTTTATTATTTAAACACTGATAAACGTACTTGGTAATTTGGAATGGAAAAGCTTTCTGAAGGTTCACCGCACGTTACTCCTTTTTGATATAATACAAATACATACACTTTTAGTTCTTCCTTTGTACATCTATTTATGAATGAATATACTCTTATCAAAGAATTTTATTTCAAGTTCTAGCTAATTCACAGTATGACAAAGTGTTGTTCCAAATTCAACTGTGTCTAAGGATATACTTGCAATTATATGGAAAAGGTAAAAACAACCTCACTCTTTATCTTGTCAAGTCCTACTGAAATGTCCTATATCAATGTAAACGAAAATGATAAGTCTTGATTTTTTAGAAGGCATAATTTGTCTATGAACCACTACTAAAGGCATAATTACATTTTTTTTCACAATTTGTATGTCTTTTTTTATCTTGAAAATCCAAGGCTTTTTTGGAACAATTAGTTGATTACTATCGTTAAGATATTTTTGCTTTTTATATATCTACTGAACCTCATTGTACTTTATCAAAATCATTTCTATCCAGTATTACCGTGACATACGAGTTCCAATTCCTTGCTGTACTGAGTTCTTAAGTCAAAGCAATTTATCCCTTCAGAAATTACTATATATATTATATTAAACTTGAAGCTCTTCTTGTGCCCGTTGCTCACTTTCAACCAGCTCGTATCTCATCAAAAACTGATATATCAATGCAAATTTTAATCTTTAAATCCACCTAATAGTAATATCTCAATAATCTCGATTTGGGGACTCATATTTGAAGGTATTACTGTATGTTTATTTTGGAGATTGGAGAATTTATTGCTGAATGAACGTTGATAAACCTTTTTGTAGTAATGTTACGAATTAAGTAGTATAAAGTAGCATTTCTATCTATTTTCATGGTCAATTGCGAATCTAGGGCGACACATAGATAATACAAGGCAACAAAAAAAATCTTAAATTCCATATTCATTCTTTAAATAATGGACAAGCTGATCACCATTCTGTAATTAGTTTTTTTTTGTATCAAATCTGGTTTTTGAGAATTTTCGATTTGAAATATTGGTTTTTTTACTAGAAATGTACCAATATCAAAATTTCAGCCTGTTCCGATTCTTATATTATCTTTATCACAATTTCGTATATTTATGTATAAAGAAATTACATAAATAAATAAAAAAATGATTTATTTCTTTTAATGTGCAACTTTATATTAATTAGGCCTTGACAGGAAAATACATAGTTATAATTATAATTAATTGTAAGTAGTTTAAAATTAAAAATTTAGTGTTACTCCATGCTCATAAGTCAATTTATTCCTGGTTAGCTCATATATATTGCTCGAACTACTGAATAGACTCTCATTCTCAATGGATGGGCCTAAATTTTGTTATGCAGGTCTATTATTATTGTCCTTATTATATTTTAAATTAAAGGAAAATATAATTTTATCTGGGGCCCCTACAGATAGGAGCCCCTAGTCTTAAACCAAGGTTAGTCTATACTAAGATCCTTACTTCCTTTTATTGATTGACCATTTATACCCTTTTTATAGTGTTGAGCCAACTTATCAGTATGAAACAAATCAGTAATCCACTTAAGAACTTTTTTTCTATGCTGATTTTAAAGTTGTCCTTATATTTGATGAGCAATCGTCCAATCCTAAAAAAAATAAAAAATAATGCAATTTAAAGGTTAAAAAAGTAACCATATTTAAATAGTTTTGTTTGCAAAAGAAATAATGTTTTGACGCCAAAGGAATTTATGTGGAGTGTTAATAATTATAATTTAATTTACAAAAAATGTATTTGGTTCTAACTAAAGATTTAAGGTTTCTTAATAAAGATAGTTAAAAGGAAAGAGGAGACAAAATGGTTGAAATAAAAAATTAAACGAAATCTATGAATATGAATTATGTTAAGGATTCGCGTAACCTCGATAAGAAAAAATATAGAATATCCCTTCATAGATGAAAAGGGTAATGTATTTTTGCTTTAGAATAAATTTTATAGTTTTTTAGTGCATAGTTATGATTAAAATACTATGAACTATGTTTCTAATTAATAACATATATTTCTGGTTTGTTGTAAAGATAAATACAAAGCTCTGTCCGAAACGTTGACTTACATTAGATGAATTTTAGTCAAATGGCGTGATAACAAAAACTGCGCAAGATATGAAAATAGTGCATATACCAAATTTTAGACGAATCAGAATTAAAGAAAAAAAACACCACATTCTTGACTGATTTAGATGACGCCTCCTTGCCTTAAAGTCTCTTTAGTTCTAACATGTCTAGTTCAGCCGTAATATTGATTAAAATTCCAGCAACATTTTAAGTAGATCTTCTAGAATCAAATGCTCTTTTGTAAACTAAAGTCTATTATTTAATTACTTTTATTAATTCCTAATGGAATTTACTAGTTTTGTCCTCTCAGCTATCTCATCTACAGTTAATGTGTAATTGCAGTCCCAAATTCCTTATTAAAGTAGGATAGGGTGGCGTCATATAAGTGTATTTAAGTTTACAGTTCATATCTTTTCCGTTTCAATAATTATTTTTTATATACATTATTAAACTTTATAAGTTTTTTCAAATTTATATAATTTATTTTATGATTTTAGGGGCAATATATGCTTTAAAAATATGAACAGAAAAATCCACCCAAATTAAAACTCTTGAAACTCAAAGAACAAATATAGGTAGAACTTTTTATTCTTTTAGCTCATTCAATACATTGAATTATAATGTTTCAGATGAAATAAGGATTTTTTTACCGATCTAAATTGAGTTACCCAAAGAATCATGTTGATTTGCTGTCATAAAAAAGTTAGATTTTTATTGACTTTTTCAGTTTAATTTTTAATTTTCTTATAGAATATTTAATAACTAAGCAATGTAAGGTTGGAGGAAAAATTGTTCCGAAATTAAATATTAAATTATTATTTGACTAATCTTTTGTAAGTAATTTATATTTTAAAGGTAAAAAGACTACCTCCAATTTAAATATACTTCGCATCAAATGTATTTTATTAGTATTTATTATAGATTAAGTGATGAAGTTGACTTATTCATATTTAATTTCGGAACTTTTTACGAAACCTTTTTTATTGCTTATTTACTAAATATCCATAAGAAAATTAAAAGTGAAACTGAAAAATTAAATCAAAAGTGACTTCTTTTTTTTTTGACAAAAAATCTTTTTAAGTTATAATATAAGGTTTATTCTTTAGTTTTAGCTATAATATAAAGAAATTGAAAAAATATTAGATTTCAAAAATTATCCTTCAGTTTACTTGATTTTTGTATGATTATAAACATTATGTAGGAACTATCTTCAATATAGTTAAATAAATATTTAATCTCTAGAATGATGTACCGAGTGCGACCAAAAAATCTATACACTTCGTTTTTGCTACATAGATCATGGATTTCTCAACTACTGAATAATCAGACTCAATAAATAATCACGCAACCTGTATTTTAGATTTTTCTTATTTCATATATTTTTTCCTTTCCATTTCAAATTATCTTACTCGTCCTTACAAAGTTGATTTTATTATTACATAGATGAAATATATTTTTTCAGTGTATAATAAAACTAATTGTGTGAGAATCAATGAATATTTTTTTTATTTGATCAAAATAACTATACCGATATATATTTGAAGGATAATCATCGATTGGAGTTTCGCTATTTTTGTTTTAGCTGGAGTATTGTTAGTACTCTTTTCAACTTTATTTAGCAATCTATCATTTTTAAAAGATACAAAATTCTTCATGACATAAAAAAAATAATGCTATATTTTGGGAATAAAGGAAGAAAAACAATGATCAGATTTACAATTATTAGAAAATGTTTCGCATTACAAAAAACAAGTTTTCGGACTATATGGAGACAGCAGATTATTTAAATAAAGCAACTAGTTCGAACTCATCGTTATATTAGCTTGCTTGATGAATTTATGTAACATATTTGCCCTCATACCATGAGAAGGGGGACTTAAAGCAGAAGGAGGGAAGTGAGGAGTTTGATCTGCATTCATCCATCCTTACTGTTCCTATGAATATCTATTCACTCGTCTTCTGATACTCTATTCAAGGGATCTCGACTCTTATGGTGATATCCCTTGAACAGTGCTTCACTCAATCGGTGGATCTTTAATGGAACCTTTAATAGGCCCTCATGTCAAACTGCATAGTGGACATAACAATCAGAGCAATAAGAACTGTGGAAATGTATCTTCACACTGCCTCAAGTGTCCACAAGGTTTCCCCAAATTTCCCTGTGAGATTAAATTCCCAAAGTGTCACCGTCGAGGTTCTGACTATGATATTTATTGTTTTTTTGTTAAAATTGATTTACCTGACCCATATTTTTAAATGATATCTTTTTATTATTACGAATTATGCATATATATTAAATCAAATCAAACACATTACAAATTCTACAGTAAATAAATATATATATGTAGGTATAAATCAAAGAAAAGCAGTATGAAATATAAATAGCTAGCTTTTAATTTTGAATGTCTGTATTAATGATTATAATATTATCTGTATTAATGTCATTAATGAGTATTTTTAAAATAAATAATAGTTAAATATAAGAACTGTTATGGTAAACATTGATTAATAATTTTTATTAGTGTGGAGATCCTAAATCTTCATGGGGGTAATATTCCAATATGGTGATAAGCAATTAAGTTTTTTTTTTTTTTTTAAAAGATGATTAAGACTAACTAAGTTTCGAAATTGCAAGACTACAGAAGTTAAGATGTCACTTATAATTTTGTATCACATAATCACTTAGGACTCAACAATTCACAAAATCTAGTTATACAGATAGTAGCAAAATATAATATGTATTGCAGACTAAAGTATCGAGAAAAAGGGTGCATATTCATCGTGAGTCTTAGATTGACTTCAACTTTTTTCCAAGGGATTTCTGCATTATATATTTTTCTCAGAATAAGAAACGGAAAAAAGTCGACTTTGAAAGGAACAGCATTCAAGAGTTTCAACGAAGGAGCTGTGAATGAGAAATGAAAATCTTTATTCCTGACTGGGTAATTCATTCGGGAATTATTTCTTATTGTGGAACTCTCCAGTTCTACATAACTATTTATATTTAATATCAGAATAGAATATGCATTGTAGACCAAAATATCGAGAAAAGAGAAGCACATTATCTTTACGAGTCTAGAATTATATTGCACTTGTTTACCAATGACAAAAGAGACTCAGTTGTAACAAAGAAGTATACACTGATTCCGTAGCGGTATTTATGTATAGGACAATGATTAACGAGAACCGAAGTCACTATCACAGACCTTGAAATGAAGAGGCACTTACACAATTAATTACAAAAAAACATGATGTCTCAAGCTTACGTAAAAGTCGAGAAAAGGACACTTGCACATGATCGAGGAATTTCCATTAACGAACTCCAAGAAGTTGGGCGTCTCCAGGAACATCGTCTACGCCGTCAACAAGTTCGAAACGTTGGAGATGAAGAACACCAAAAGGCCAAACTGGATAGGGAAGAGTTAAATAAAAAAGAGCCAAGGCCAATCCCCTCAAGTCCATGAGGACCCATGCAAGATATCTCGGAGTTTCACACCAGACTGTCCAGAGAGTTATCTAAAAAGTGGGTGGAAAGAGTCTTGTGAGGGTGGGGAGGCCACTTTTGACATCAGCTATGAAAGAAACACATCTCCTCGTTGCAATACTCTTTTGAACTCTTTTTGTAACACTTTTGACCCCTACAGCTCTGATGCGAACCCCCTCGACTACTGCTTTTGGGTGCATGTCGAGGGGAAGTCCTGCAATCTCCAACATCTTAACAACGAGGCTCTTAAAGTCACTGTCATCCAGCACTGGGACGCCATTAGAGAGGACTATATCTGCAGCGGGTGCCAGGCCTTCTGCCGCACCATGTAACCCATCATTACCGCTAAGAGTGGATACATTAATGATTAAGATGGCTTAGACTCACATCTATTTATAGTATTGGAATTTGGTTAAGATTCTATTGTTAATTAATAAATAATATATTGTCGAAGTTTAAAATTCAATGGATTCAAAATTTAATACAGCACACGTTAATGTGTATTATACTTTCTTAATTCATGACTATTTTTCATTGTGACGAGTTCATAGTTATTTAATGAAAACATAAATACTTCTATTTGTGAAACATAATATTTAGACTTAGAAGCCATGGATACGAGAGAAATTGATGTCATGGATACTAGTAATATTTATATCTATTTCTTAAAAAAGGTATTTTTTCAAAGGACGTTCAGTTTTGCTTAAAATTGATCCTTTGTTTATAAAGAAGAATTCTTAATTTACTTTTGTTTTAAATTTGACATTTTTTTTTACAAAATGTCATGGATAATTTTATTTCATGATTTTTTTAACTTTATAAAAGCATATTTTTTTGGTTTTCTTATAGATTAATTTTGAATTATATATATATATGCATATATGAGTTGATCTCATTTAGTGGTGCACATTTTATTTTTTTCAATTTTCCAAGAGTAAAATGTAAACGAGAGGTTTTGTAAGTCATTTATTTAACAAAGTCCTCCGAAAATAGTGCATGGCACAACTTTTATTCAATATATGAGCCCTCAGCTCTAATAATGACCTCAATACGAGCCTTAAATCCCTGCAGCAGACCTTGACTATGTAGTCATACTCAAGCTTGGTCCAATCCTTCTTGATGGAAGCCTCTAGAGACTAGACACTCCTGTGAGGAATAGCACACATACACTCCCCAAGAAATATTAGTCCAAAGGTTTTGCATCTGGAGAGGAGGGCAGCCAAATATTGAGGTCCCATAAGTGCGGAAGGTTGTCTCTCAGGCCGCTTGGGTCGGAGCGGCTTGATGACACGGAGCTCCGTCTTGAGTGAAGAAAAAAGAAAAAGTTGTCCACGAACATTTTTCTGGCGTAAGGGAGCAAATATTTATCCAGAAGTTAGATGTAAGAATTTGAATTGAGCCTTTCCTTCCTCTGCACAACAATGGGAGGGTAGACTTCGCCTGTGCAGGCCACTTGATTTTTTGTTCTGAAGACATGTCTTACTGAAGCTGAGACATTGTCTGGATGTTTGGTTGTGATGTAGCAGCTACTCTGCTTATTCACAGTGGCATTAACCGTGAAAAATTTTTCCTCAGAAAGAGCTAAAATTTGCCCGAATTAATATTGGCCTTGAGAAAGTTTTTAAAATCTTAATTGCTCTTTCCAACCGTTTCAGCTTGTTCTGTTCAGAGATAAGAAGTTTGTAGTCCTCCTCCGTGGCTTTACACCAATCTATGTAAATAATAAAATATGTACTACTAATCACCGGGGAGCCTGGGCTTCCGTTATAAAACCATGATTAAGACAATAATTTGACAGTTCAACTTTTTAGTTTAACCTTCCCCTCTATATCCCCCTGAAATCACATGCCTGTGAAGAGAATGCGATTGTCTGAATCTTGTTTGATTTCACAAAAATGGGAAGAGCAATAATCCCTCATCCCCTTCTAGGCTCAAGGTCGGTTTTATTTGAGCGGGCTCGAGTGTAAATATTTTCTTTCCTTAACTTAATTATTAAGAAATTGTTTGTTTTTCACTAATTTACCATCTTTAATAATAAATGACATTAAAAATCTGAGTCCATGTTTCTTAGCAAAATTATTGACACTTGATGAAACGTAAGGATATTTGTGATTACTTTATGCAGTCTCTCATCAAAAGAAATTAATTAAAGTTTGAAATACAACACAGGATATTATTTATATTTTATAATATCTACATTTATTCCTACAATCAAAGTGTAGTAACTCTCTTATCAGTCTACAAATATAATTAATATGTTTACTTCTTATCATTTGAAACTAAGATAAGGTTGAGTGCATACCTATATTGCTATCTATTTAGTTCCAATTCAACATGAAGGTGAGGAAATCCATCAAATCATCATTTACATTCAATGTTTTACAATAATAATATCTCATGTGTACTCTGTCTTAGGTAAAGTGTTGCATATACATATAAAAGATCAAAGTTTAACCCATTTTTCCTTTAAAAAGCCCTTTATTCTTTGGCCTATTTGTTCATCCCTAAAAAGTGCCAAAGTACAGTGTGTTTAACCGAAATCGGATCAAATGTTAGTACTACAACATTTGTTAGTATACAGGGTGTCCACGATAAATTGGAACTATCTTAAAATTCAACCTGCTTGATAAAAATGGAATTGGACTGTATTTGTTAATATGAAAAAGTTAGACATGATATTAAAAAAATAAATTTATTCAACATGTCCTCCCTCAGCAGCCACCATCTTCTCCATCCTGCCCCTAAAGGATTTGCATGCCCTGATGACTTCCGCGGAATCGACAGCATTTCACTCCCTCGTAATGGAGCCCGGGAACTTTGTGGTGAAGACCACAGGGACCTCTTCTCTCTCCTTGGCAAGCCACCTGTCATTCTGGACGTTGTAGCTTCTGTCGACAGTCCAGTTCTTTTCGTCGGAGAAGAAGATGATTCTTGCTCCATGGCTCTTCAGGTCATTGAGGAGACGCTTACCGTTGGTGAGCCTGGTGGCCTTCATGGATGCCGTGAGGATGTGTTTTTTGGCCATTCGGTATGACCTGTACCCGAGGTCCTCATTCACAGCCTCGGAGACCAGCTGCTTGCTCACTCCATGGTTCTTGGCCAACCTGGACAAGGAAGTCCCCGGCGAAGCCTTGATGGACTTCCGGAGGCCTTCAAGGAGACGGGGAGTGCGAATTCGGTCACTTGTCATGTTGTGGGCCTTGCAGCAGACCTTCCCCTCAACCTCCCAGGCATTGAAGACCCGGTACACCCTGGTTTTAGGGTAGTTAAGAAGCTTGTAGATAGCAGAGGGCTTGTGTCCTGCACGAGCCAATTCGAGGATGGCGTCTCTCCTTGCTTGTTCCATGATGAATATTGTTTGTTTTCAAAACAATTGTGGTGGAAGTTATAGTGTATTGTTCACGAAACCTTTTATATTAGTATGATTTAACCCCGAATATCCACATTATGGATCTGGATGAAGTTTAAAGTAGTTCCAATTTATCGTGGACACCCTGTATCTCAAGAACAATAAGAGATAGAAACATGGAATTTTAGTTAATAAATCATCATATAATGAAGCTAAAAATTATTTATTATGATTCCCCTTAGTTGCCAAAACAAGGTACAAGGATGGAAGCCACATTCCTGTGAGACGTTTTATAAGCTTCCCTCTTCACAACACTTTATATGTTGTAATCAAATGGATAATAGATCTGGTCATGATGGGAGCCACATGAATGCAGGCCAAAAATGGCATAAATTAGACCCAAACCAAACCTTCAAGTTAGCCCTGATGCCTCAAATCTGCCCCTAATTGCATTAGCATTTGTACAGGAGCACCCCAACTGGTTAGCAATGTTCCTTGGCTTTGTTCCCGCACAGAGGAAAATCAAGATGTTGTTTCCTTTTGTTTGTTCCATGATTTAAGTTAAAACAAATTATAACTCGTTTTAATTTAAACCATGCAATCATTTTTTCATAATTATTAAAAAATTTACTCCCAAATTTTCCCAAAACATCGGTAGAAATTTCAAACTTGTAACTCTCCATTTGAAATCTTTTATGCTTGTTCAGATTTCGGTTACGTACGCTATAGTCTAAAGGTGAGAAACAAAAAGACTGATCATGTAATGCAGTTTCTAATTTACTAAATCAAAAATGTTCATGAATCATACATATTTCAGAAGATCTGACAGAAATGGACTCATGGAGTGTTGCATATGAAGAACAGTAACGATGTATTTACTACGTATTACAAGACGGAGAAAACTGAGTGTTATAGGTGCTTTCGTCATATTGTGCTTCCTGTTTTATTTATTTTGGTGCTTCAATTCAAACATACCTTTTCTATCCACCTTCATAAAACCTATACTCCTCTTTATCAAACAATCAATAAGCGTTCTTCGGGAGTTTGAGTTCAAAATTTCTCGAAATATCGAAGGTGAGTTTTGTTAATTAACATTTATATTTGAGAGGTTCAATGATTGTATTAAGCGCTTTCACAATTTTAGGGGCCTAAACAATCAAGTTTTATAAGAATGAATACCCTTTTTTCATTAATAAGGAGGAAAATAGTGAACTTTTAGATATCAAAATAGGATCAACAAATAAAAGGACTTAAACCTTATGGTCTTTAATTTTTTTTTAATGTGTTTTAGATAAAAATCAACTATTATATTGGAAAGAATGAGATATTTTTATCTAATTAACTTACTTTTGTCGTCCCTAATTGATCTAAAAAGATATTTTTTTACAAATCTAGCAATTTTAAGGGATTGTCAGTACATAATACTTTGATTTAATTCAAATATCACTATTTATCATTGGTATAAAGTAGTATTTAATAACGCATTAAGTCTTTTTTTATATTTAAATCCATTTGATGGATTTTTATCAAATAATAACTAATATTTGTTCAGTTTATGTATTAAAAATATCAATTTTGAGCTCCCAAGAAAAAATGATACAATTTATGACGTCAGTAAAAATGTTCTATTCTAATATATTATTGTCATTTGTGTGATAGCTGAGCCAAAGTAGATTTTTTGTTGGCAATTTCATTAACATTGTTTGAGTATTGTATTTTTCTTAATAAAATCAATTATTAGATCAAAAATACACATTTTTAAAAGTACTATTCAATTGCTTACATGAATATGTAGGTACAATAGCCCTAGCCTAATTATAGTTCCTGGGCTGATTAGATTTGTAGGTTCTTATAACCTGATACATAGTAAAAAATACAAATTTTCATCTATTCAGTAGGCCCCTAAACCGGTAGACCCCAAGACTTCAGCCCTTGTTATCCCTTGCATTTAAGTGGCCTTGTATATATGTAGCTTATACATTTATTATGTTGTAATTACACTGTTTCTAAATCAATCCTTTTTAATTCATAGATGTAAAAATAATACTCTGGACCAAGAATACGACTATTCATGAATTCATTTTTTCGGAATGGAATAACATACAGTTATCAGAATCAAGATTTAACCCAAACTATCCAATCAAAATTTTCTTCCATGGATTTTCAGATAATGCGAGAACAATATGGACTAAGTCATTTAGAGACAAATATTTAAGTGTAAAACCCTACAATGTGTTCTCCATTGATTGGGAACTTCTTGCATTATCCCCATGGTACACAACAGCAGCAAAAAATGCAGAGTAATTGTTCTTTTACGAATTAATATTAGATATTTTCTCCACAAAATATTTGCATGTTAAGTCATTTAAATTCTAACAGATAATAATTAATCTGGATTTTATTAATCCCTTCAAAAAAACAAAAACAAAACCCATTGATAATTGAACAAGTCAACCAAAAGGTTGGTCTGAAGAGTTGAGTTGCATGAATAGTACTAAAATAAATTAAAGCTTGACTTGCCAAAATATTAAAGGCTTTGAGACTTAATAAGACTTGCAAGAAAATAAATTCAAGGTATGAAATTTTTATATGATTAATAGATCAATGTTCGGTTTTAGAATGAGCGGGCCAAGGGGGAGAAAAAGATATGGTGGCCCTTTTCCTTTTTTAAAAATTGATTTTTTTTTAGAAACGGCCATTTCAAGCCTATTTTTGATATTATTGATTGAATCATGTTTTTTTAGAAAATAACATTTCTTCCTATTTTTTTTATGACTTTTTTCATGAAAGAAGGTCAATCCTTTTTCAAGTTTTATATGGAAAAAAATCTTCTTAGTATATATATTTAAATTTTATTCAGTGATAAGTTCTCAGTCAGAGCAAGCCCTGGGGGAAATGTTCCCTTAAAACCGTATCTGGATCTATTAAATACTCGTATTTGCGTCTCCAGAATTATTCGAATGCAAATTTTCAAATCTTAAATGTTGATTAAGATTAAATCTGCAGAACTGCAGTTGTAGATATTTTACACACATCTCAAATATGTATATTAGAGATATTAAGAGAATTATATTTTTGGTAGTAAATTTTGCAAACTACTTCGTAAATCTTTTATACTTTTATATTGGTCCATACAAGATATAAGCATATATCAGGCTGACCAACTTTCCACATTGAACATGTACTCTTTTTAAATCCTGTCTGGAGCATCCGAGTACTCTGTTATAGATTCATGGAATGTTGAGTTTTAATGGTAGTCGATTTGAAGATCGACTTATAATAATATACAATTTAGAAATAAAGCTAACGAACTCCAATAATATTTTATAAAAAAACCATGAATAACAAAATATATATTTTATTAACATAGTGTCTTCTTTTTAGGCCTTTAAAATATGGTAACCCTAGAATAGGTTATAGGTACATAGTGGTTCTACATGCTGATGTTGTGGACACAGGACATTGATAACTTTTTAATTTCAAAATATTTTTAGATCCCGTTTTCGAATTATTTTCTTGATATTACAAGGAAAAAATATGCTTATAAAGATAATTCAAAAAGAAACCATTTTTCCGTGAAACGATATCAGTTTACTTTTTGTTGAAATCTTTAAAGGTCTAATTGTCTGATTTATATATTAATTTAGCTCTAATGTTGAGCCCATTTCTTTCAAAGATATATAATTAATCCCATCACTATGAGTAACTTCATGATAACATACGCTACCCGAGCATATTTTGATCAAATTTTATAATAAAGAAGGACTTGATTGTAAAATATTATGGGATCCTTTAACCCAAATCTGGAATAAACAAATCCTAAACACTTTTTCAATTTGAATCTTGATATTGGATCAATGACTACTAAGCTCAATGTTGGGCTTTTTGACAGATTTTTTTCAAAGAAGAGACAAATAAAAATATATATAAAAACAAATGTGTATTAATTTCATATTTTGAAGCAAAAAAAACAAAAAAAAACACAGTATGCTTGACAGCAAACTCACATTTTATGACAAAAAAGTCTCCTTTTTGACAAATTTGACACGATTTTAGTTGTGTGTGTGTGCAAAATACCCCCTTGTAGTCACGGTCCTGGAGGGGAGAGGATATTTGTAAATATTATCTGTTCCAATTTAATTTTGGAAAATAAGCAGAGTTTCAAATTTAATGTAGGGGAAATCTTGAGAGTCAGTGGATGGGCCTCCTGCAAACCCACGAAAACTATATAAATATTTACCATCTAATTAATTTCAATTTGGCCATTTATAATATACTTACTCCTAGATACATTTAAAAAATGATTGTATAATTAAAGGTGGAGAAAATGTCTATGTGTAGTTGCTTAGAATATGATATTAATGATATTCTTTTTTTTAAAGCTCTGTAGGTAAATACATTTCTAAATTTGTAAAATTTTTAGTATCTCAAGGAGTGTCATACAAGGATATTCATTTACTTGGAGCTAGTTTAGGAGCTCATGCTGCCGGTTATGTGGGATACTATACTCAAGGAAAAATTGGAAGGATAACTGGGTTAGATCCAAGTGGACCTCTATTTCATTCAGTGTGTATTTACAAGTTGCTGTTTTAACTAATTATCTAATCTTTTAATTAATGATTATTTTTACTCTATTTATAGTCACCACATAAGGATCGGTTGGATCCAAGCGATGCTGTTTTTGTCGATATAATTCATTCTGCCGGAAAATGGGTTGGCAATGATGATATCATGGGTCATGTAGATTTTTTTGTTAATGGAGGACAAGCACCACAACCTCTATGTATCAACAAGGAGTCACTGGATCTCTCTTGCTCCCATTTCGTTGTAAGATTTCCATATAATCGATCCAGAGCCGCCCTTAGCTATTACAGGGCACTATGCCAAACGAATTGCATAGTGTACAAATTCCAATTTGGATACGGATGGCCAGGAATTTTACTTCACTCCTTATTTTTTAAGATAATAAATTGCAGAGGCATTTTTAAAAAAGAAAACATTTGAACAAACTTTTTTTCGAAAATAAAATTCAGAGTGTTTTTTTTTAAAGAAGACATTTCAAATGACTTTTTTTTCGAAAATGAATTTCTCATTTTTCTTAAATAACCTTCTTTAAAAGAGTAAAATGCCGCACCATTTCTACCCTATTTATAGTTCCTATTTGCAAAAGGACCTACTCCAACAGCAATACCCTAGACCGATCCTGTCACTGTTTATGAAAGCATTAATATACCACTTTCTAATAGTGATAAGAAAAATATTGCTAATATTGATGAGGTCAAATAAACTTGTATATTTTTGACTTGGCATGAAATATATAAACTTATTTTGAACAAATGGGGCATGAGCGTTGTTTACTAATATTTTATTTGTAGACAAAGTGTGAGAGAGTGGCGGCGCGGCGTCTTCCGGCAAAATAATACAATTCCCTGAATAATAATATAATTTAATAAAAAATAACATTTACGTATGTGTCTCATATAGAAGGCGCTGTCAGAATTCTTCTGAGCATGCACCATTTTTAAACAACAAGCTACAGACTGCCACACCACCTTACGGATAATATATATACTTTTAGTTTTTTCAAGCCCTGTTAAATAATTATATTCAATGTATTTTATGTTTCAGTCATGGAAAATTTTCGGTTTATCTATTCCTAAGCCTAAGCATCGCTTCTATGCAGTCCCTTGCAGAAATGCAGATGATTTTTACTCTGGGACTTGTTGTAATGAACAATTTGATAAATTTGTTGAAGTTGGTGAATATGTTGACACACTCAACACTCGTGGCACCTACTATTTCAAAACTGCTGCGGAGAATCCCCTTCAATTATCGTTGAATTCAAGCATTGGCTGCCAATAATTAATCGTTTTTTTTTTCAAATTAAAATAATGCTTATAACTGGAGTGAATAATAGGTTTTTTAAGAGCATAACGCGATAAGATTGATATGGTTCGAAGGATCAACGTTGAAACATCCACTTTTGTAGTTTTGTAATCTTAAAAAAGTCTAAATCATTTGATATGTTATTAAGGTTAATACCGAGAAATTGTATATATCGATAAATTCCTTGTGATATTTAATTTATTATACCACATACAGAAAATATATTTTTTATTTAGAAATCAAATCAATAGAATTGAATATATTCTTATAGTTTACATTTTGATGAGTAATAACTAATATTTGGTCAAATTTAAGGTACAAAACTGTATTTAGAGCAGTAAGTTGTTGGAAGCATTGAACTCCACCTGTTTCAACTGTATAATCACCCAACCTTTCTATGTATTCACCTATGAAATGAGACTTTCCGCTATTGGTCCCTAGGTGTCGCCAGTTAGACATTATAAACCGGCCCAAAAATCTAAATGCTTATTTCGACATGTGTCAACAATATTTAATTCATTGTTTGTATAGTTTCATAGAGTCTCTAAATGATGGTGGAAATTTTTTGAGACAAAATCTGAGGCTATTACATTTTGAGAGGTCAAGGTCAACGTCCAAGGTCAATGCCACTCCAAAAAATGACCATAAGTGGAGGTTTTGCGCTCAACCGAGTACCCATTCTTGTTTTAATAATAAAAACTCTCAAAGTTCATTTTTGTATTAGTTTTGAAACAGGGTCAAGACGTAAATTTTTACAAAACTTCTAAATGATGCACAAAGTTATTTTTTTACTATTTTCGTAATCTGTTTAATATTACGGAAATATTGGTTTCAAATCAGGGGATTGAGCTGGCTATTGCATAATAAATAAGATGTGAGAGGCTTCTTTCTATTCCAAGAAGTTTTTGCAGGGCTTGGATATATGTTTTTGGTCGTTGTCTTGTTGAAAAAGAAACTTCCTTCCAATTAATCTCTGTTCAGAAGGAATGGGTTGCGTCTTCAGGATAGAATGCTAACCATTCTGAAAGAATTAACTACCAATCTCTCATATATGCCAGTGAGGAATTTTATGCATCTATTTTTTTTCAAAATAATTTTCATTGCTTAAAGAAAAAAATAATGATTAAATCATAAATATTGATAAAAAACGAAAAAGTTTTTTTTCCAAACTTTTTCTTGCCAGTTTATATAAAAATATATCTTCACGTCTATAATTGTTAGTTTTAGTTTATCTTTTCTCCGAAAAGAAACGGGGAAATAGACCCAAAATCAGTTGGTATTAAGCCAATTCTTTCTAGCCATGGAATCATCATTCAATAATTGTTGGGAATTGTTCACAGCTTAACAAGAGCTAGTTCTCATTCAACCAATGATTTTGCAGATTAATTACAAGGAGAAAAGAAGCGGAAGCATCAATAACTGACAACAAAATATGCGTAAAATTGTGTATTTGTGTTTCATACACTACAAATATCTCTTTTTCGACAACTTAGTATAACTTTAGCCCTAAACCTGACTCAACACGAATATTATCTTAAAAATATTGTTGCTGGTGTTAAAATTAGTGTTGATTAATTAAATGTCCATATTTTGTTACATGATTTTTAAAATTTAATTGTTTAATCCTTAACGTAACCTAGATGTAAAAAAATGTAAATATTACTTGTATTTATACATCAATGTTCAGAAGAGTTTGAACTTCACACTGATGCATATAACTCATTTTAACAAAGTAGTTTTATTAGGTGAGATCTTCTTCACATTTAAAGACAAACTTATGGTGAAATTCAATAAAAAGTAGATGGCTACTAACTATGCTATACCACTAATACATTGGCTAACTCGCTGAATTCTGCATGCTCTCTACGCCCACAAGAATGGAGTTTAAAGAGAAATAATTTTATCAATTTAATAAAAATTATCAATCCTTTCATAAATATCCTTTAGAAATCATCAAATCTTTACATATGAAACTTTAATTTAAACTTTTTGAGAAAAACATATTTTTTTAATACTGATATAGAGTAAAGGTTGAATTGTAAAACAGTCGTTCATTTGATGACTTGTGACTGGACATAAGAAATGGCTAATACTCGACTGGGAATATGACATCTCACAAAAATGAATTGATACTTGAAATTGGACTGTATTCCTTTGACTAGAGAAGACTTACAAGAAAAGTTTTTCCGTTTTTGAAATATATGTTTACTATATTGAGAGAGAATACTTTTTGTCATTAGATTTTTAAGAATTTGAAAATTTGCAAAATATTTCAGAAGTATTTTATACGTAATTTTCATGTATAACCTCATCAACAAATTAGGTACATTTTTTTCAAATAATGGTAAATATTTCTTTAATTAGAACGTCAAATCAAAGTCCCCACAATCCCTAAAACAATATTTAAAAAAACTTAAAAAAAGAGGAGTGATTTTAATAAGTCTATATTTTAAAAGATATTTATGTTAATATGAAGAATATTTTTTATAAATAATTATTGAATTTTTAAAGTAACTTGAAATATTTGAAATGTTGCAATTATTATTCCTTAAATAATACATAATCCATAAATGAGTAAATTAATTATATTAATTGACAGAAATGAGGATGGAAATATATATTTATGTTAAAAATTTCAATGGACCTGAGACCTGCATATCTCGTGTTTCTGTATCTTTTCTCCTAATATTACAAATATGTTATCTCACTAAACCTCAACATCTAAATATTTTTGAATTTTATTTTCAATTGATTCCAATGTATTCTAAGGATACCATATAACAGGACTCGACGGTCGTTAAAATTAGTCACTAGTAAAACAGGGTTGGTCCATTTATTTTTTACTAGCCACGTAAAAAATTAAACCAGCCCAGAATAACAGAAGTGAAATATTGCGAAATATATTCCACTTTTAAATCACAAAAAACTTAAAACCTATAATAGAATTCAAGTAATTAGCTACTAATAGGAAACAAAATAATCTTACATTGCAACTTCTTTGCTGTTTCTGATATGATCGGTGAATCTATATTTATATAATCACCTTTATTATGATTTATACTTTGAGAAGGATGACAATTCGTAGTAATACGTTTACTTCGCAGGGAAGGCATAAAAATATAGTAATATATAAGGACCTAATAGACATAAGCGGTATCATACGTGTAGTAAAGTGTCGGATATTTCAATGTTAAAAAATATTAACGGATAAAAAATGATAATTTTATCAGCTTAACAAAAAAAATTCTCAATTTCCCTTCATTTTTCTTGCTTACAAGACCAATTGCAAAGATTATTTATGATCACAAAAGCAGAATTTGCGTTAAAATTTCGTTTTATTTGTTAGAATTAGTCAGAGTAAGAATGATTGATATTATTTTCTGGTCGTGACTTGCACCTTGGTTCTTTATTAACTTCAACTACAAGCCACAAAATGTGTTTCTATAATTCTATTAATCTATCATCGAAATACTGCATAACTGATTACTTCCTATTATAAACCCACTTACAACAAGACGTAACTTGCATTGTATTGCTAATCTATGTACTAAAACTATATACCAAGTTGAAACTGATAGCTTGAGTAGAATCATGGTCTATGTGAATCCTTTGTTTCGTCCAGGATGTCCCTTTTTATAATTCCTCAGATGAAGTAATTTTTTCAGCAAACTCTTTGTATGACGCATCAAAACCTTCTATGAAATGTCAAACATTAGATTCAGATGACGCTTATGCGTCTAAGTATTTTTAAATCTATGTAGTAACTATTGTAGCTCAAAAATTTAGGACTGTTACGTCATTGTCACAATAGTTTGTTTATAACGTAATGGTAAGAATCGGTTCCAATATCAATTCAGGACCCAACTGGGAAGGGAGAAACAACCACACTGTTTACCTTCGGAAGCCTCGAAATATATGCAGAAATTAAAGAGGATTGATTTAATTCACTATTCAGTATAAATTATTAATTGAAAGCAAAAACAGTATTTGGTTAATTTCTTTATTTCTTTAAGAATCAGAGGCAAAATCTATTTGAAGCCTCATATCTTTAAAATTGAGGGAGGAGCAGTACTGGTTTTTTATAGTGGCCTTGGGGGCACTTGAACTCAGGATCGTAGTATTTTTCTTTGGTTTAAAAAAAATACATTTTTTTTCAAATTTTCCTACAATCTCATTTTTTCGACTCCATCAGTTGAACTTATTTTTTAGAAAATAAAATATAGATCTTTTCATTTTTGCCAGAATTATAGGTAATTTTAAGTAATTTCGTCTATTTTTAATCAAATGACTTTTTTTTGTGTTTATTTAATTTTTTTCTAAAAATTCATTTTTATATAAGAAAGTATACATTTTTTCTCAAAAGACCTTCCAAATTTGTTTACAAATCTTTTTTAAAGCACATGGGTAAATAATTCTAAATTTCCGACGAACATACCATTTTCCCTCGAATCTTATAACCACCCCCTCCCCCGTAAGATCTGGCCTGCTTGAACTAGGCATCACAGACTGACATAAATTTTTTCATAATCTAATACTCCTCTCCCCTTAGCCCCGTGCCACTGGTTCTACTTGAAATAGGCCTAGCATTTTTAAGTAAAAAAAAAAAAAAATTGCGACACCACTTGAAGTTATTTTCATAACAAAAGCAAGAATCGAAGTTATTTTTTGTTTTTAAACGATAGGTTTTTGTACTGACTTGTACGATGGCTATCAAACTGTGTTACGGAAGTTCCCTGAATTGGTACGTGAGGAACACTATTTCATATTCCGTTTGATCATAATGATGGTAATCGTAGATTTTATAGTTTCTCAGGAGAAACTCACTGTAAAATGTCTGAAACGGATAGACAAGTAAATCATGTTTACTTTAAAGTTCAGGTCATTATCTCGCCCATTCAGTTATTTTTCCTTACATTTTTTGCCTCCATTCAGCGGATGTGTCTCTACTTCTCATCATGAATTCTGAGATATAGAAGTATCGTTATGCTAGTTCGTATTTGTGTGTGTTTTGATACAATTCAATTACACTTCCAAAAAAGAAGAGTTACGCTTCCACACGTTTAGCAAAATAAATTCTGCACCTAAATTTAGAAATTCCAGATACTTTGGAATTTTTTTGATTGGGTTATCCATAGTATTATAATATTATATAGATTTCAACCTTATTTTATTGAAACAAGCTGTCACGAGTAAAAATGGATGTCAATTAAATTTTAGTTTTTAGTTTTATGAGATGGCTATCTGTACCAAAATATTGGTCAAAATTGATCAAAATCAGTCTAAATAAAATTACTGAAGACCGAACCAGAAAAAAAAATCGGTCTTGCAACGAGTCTCAACTCTACTACAGGTACAGATATACGACTAACTATTTTTTTTATACCAATTGATTTAATTTTTTTTACAGTTTGTTTTGATATATATATTTTTTTTAAAAGGTTATCGTAAAAGTGTCTTTTGTAATTTCAAACGTCTATAAGATGATGAAAAAATTAGTTGTTGATTTATTAAAGCTTTTAGTTTTACCTTATTTTATGTTTTTTTTTTTTTCCTTTTACTTATAAATCTTTAAAATACAAAATGCTTCAGTGAATTTTAGTAGAAATATGAGAATTTCAAGATACTGACTAAATTTCTCAGGAACAGGACAATATTTTATTCTCAAATATTCTTTACATCATATGAATTTGGGTAATCGAATTAGTACCCATTTGTTTTGGAGAGGTTGCGTGTATTATATAAAATAATAGCTAAAATATTACTTTTTTGCTTCAACCATAGAGATAAAAAACATAGAGTGATGATTTGAAGAAGAAGTTGATGCCGTCGTGGTTGACTATAACTTTCAAATTGTAGATACGTTAACTACATAGATGGTGCTTCAAATATATTTATATTCGATCATCAGTGTATTTTATATTTTATTTATGGAACTCTTCAGTTTTTATTCAAGTATAGGAGGATTCATTACAGTAAGTGGAGAGATTGATGTATAAATAACTATATTTCTTATTATTTTGGTCAATTAACTTTTGATTCTGTAATTTTCCCATATCTTCTTTAAATACTTATCGACATCGGTCAGGTGGTAAGAGGCTGCATATATTTGCTTATCACTTCCTATAATCAAAAGTTCCGAGAAATTTACTTTTTAATAATGAACGATTCATCTAGTGGGCAACATAGCTATTTAAGTGCATTAAAACACACTCCCTCTTCAAGGAATTCATATTTGTCCTGGATCTCGCCTTATGGTGGTTATAGTACTGAAAAAGAATTAGATATTAGTATTCCCTTTTCTCACGTAGAGGATACCTTTCCAATAAGGGAAGCCAATGACAGGGATTGAGAAATTAAAGGAGTTGTAAGAGGGTTAAGAACCCAACGTGAAGACGAGTCTGGAAATCATATTGTATTTGAAAAGAAAATAACTATTCACTCTCCCCATGAGGATGTTAAGCCCGGTGGGATAGGTAATGTATTTAAAGATTTCGGCGAAATTGTAAAGCAGCAAAAGAGACTACTTTTATTGATGGAAGACTAAAGGGTCTTAATAATGGGAATTTTGTTCTTGAATTGATACCAAAGGGTGAACTTCCAGGATTTATAGGTTTTAAAGGTTTAAAGACTCGGATTAGCTACGCAGGTCAGTCAATTACATTTGTAAAGTGTTACGAAATCGGTCACTTTGCAAAAAATTGTATCAATCAGTTTGTCAAATGGGGAGATTATCTCAAGTTAGTTAAGGAAGTTTTATCCAAAGACAATCCAATGGATAATAATAAAACAAGTGAAAAAATTGATAATGGTTCCATTATTGTTGACACGACTAAAGATAACACGGATAATGTTGTACATTCAGATGGGAGGATAAATACAATTAGTGAAGAAAACATTCCAGAAAATGAAAGAGTAAACTCTTGTACAAGCAGAGGTTACAATAAGGGAAAATACAACTCCGACAGAGACGAATTTAATAAAAAAATCATTTTAGGATCGAATATTTGCGAAGGAATTAGTTCAATCTATGATCATATTAGTAGCTCTAAGGACCCAAATGAAAAGAAAAGGGTAACTAACCCCCTCAAAGACTCTTATTGATATAGATCCAAAACAAATTTTGTCCAAGCGTTTACGTTCAGAATCAGTTAGGAAACAAAATAGGACAGATACATCGCCATCACCAAATAAGTAAGAAAAACTCCTTAAGCAATTGAGGAGCTCCAATTAAATGACGGGTGGTCTTTGACTGATTTTTTTTGTCTTTTTTAAATTATTCTCTTATGAGTAATACCAAAATGACAGCTAATAGTAGTTTTAATAATAGTAATATTGAAAAGAATATGGGCATTGGAAATTTCCTGTCGCTAGATACTAGATGTGGCAAGAATCACTTATCACGCCGTGCTTTAATGAAAAGATTATTATCATTTTATCCATATCTTATATGTCTTCAGGACATCAAAGCTAAAGTATCCTTGCCATGTAAGGTTGATTGCACCTTTTGTCTTCCAAGACAGTTTAACTATTTTTTTACCGGCTCAGGTTCAAATAGAAGAGTTCTATCCTTGGTTTCTAAATCTCTTGGTGATCCCACATGTACCAAATCCTACTCAAGTGGCTGTGACTGGCATAAAATTTTAATATCCACCGAACAGGCTAAATTTGAATTAATTAATGCTTATGGTCCTAATGTAAAGAGTCAATCATTCCTCCAGCCCACTATTAACAATTGCAAAGGTAATAATTTAGCAATTTTACTCGTATGAGACCTTAACGTTGGCCTAAATTGTGTCAGCAACTCATATCACAATAAAAAATATCAGCGGAAACTTATATGTGAATAAAATTGTATGTCTTTGTCTGATCACATGATGATAGTGCTTAGTTTTGTACTCGAAACTTCTTCAAAGCCCCGGAAACTCCCTTTGTGGTTGATCGATGATGAAAAATGCTTCAATAAAATAAAAACTAATATTGCAAATAGTTTTAATTATTCATTTTCCCTTAAATGCACAATACATTGTACTGATAGAAGCTGCATTACTGAAAATAGAGAAGTGAGAGATGATTTGAACGATAATTTGGAACGTACCTTAAACATGGATTCGCTTTTTCAACGAAATATAACTTCTGAGTTTTATAATCCCCTTCGAAGGATTAAAAATCTTACCTAGAAAAATAGAGTATGGGGGTAAAACTTTAGAAAAGCTAGAGGACATAACGTTTAATTATATTTTTGTAAATGCATCTTCACTAGAAAATTTAAGATAATTCTAATTTTTATAAATTATTTGTTGTCTAAATATAGGTTTAAAAAACAAAAAAAAAACAAGAACTATGGGAGATAATCCCTAGATTTTAAAGGAATTAGAAGCATTTTCATAAATTTTGGGGTTTATCATATCCCAGTTCGCTAATGTAGGGCTATACTCACATTACAAAGTTCTCCTAAGACAAAAAGAATCATTTTATTTTTTCTATTGCAAATATACAAGAAGAATATTTCACAAAAATGACTAAAAAGTGACATCATTAATGGCTTTAATCAAGAAATTAGTTATATACGGAATATGCTCTTATTTTTTTTCTTTTTTCGCCCTTCGTTGTTCAAAATAAGGGAAATTTTTTAGAGTATAATAATTAAGGAAATTTTGCTTTTTACTAAAAAAATTTATATTTTAATTTTTTTTCTAAAAATTTGAAAGTTAATTTTGAAAAAAAAAATTCCAAAAATTTCATTTTAGACGAATAGCTGTGGATTATTGAATTTTTTTGAAAATAGTTATGAATTTTTGAAATTTTTTTCAAGATTTTTTTTTTTTTTTCCAAAATTTAAAAAAAAATGTAATCCTGCTGACGCTCCTGAAATTAGAAGCACAGTATCAAATAAACTCCCTTCTTTCAATTTACCTTTTGGAGAAAAAATAAACGATAGATATTTAAATAACCATTTAAAAAAAAAAGAAAAGAAATTATTTAAAAAATTACCTTTTTTGCATACTTAAATAAATTCAATTATACTTATGAAATTACATTTCTATTAGGAAGGACATACTTGGGCCCCTCAATAGTAAAAGACTTGAAACTATGTCAATTTCTTAAAACTCTATAATTTTGATACAAATGACTTATCGTTAAAAATAATGCCATCGTTTAAAAAGTGCATATTTATTGTGATTTTGTTTTTCATGATAATTTAAAAAAAATGACGCTCAGTAAATTCAAAACAATAAACAATTTTAGATTTTTTCCAAAAAAATCAAAAACGACCGATTTTTTTTGTAATACCATAGCACCTTTCTCTGGACGTCATATAAGTATTCCTCATACGGGCTAAATGTACTGAAATGATTCACAATTTCTTTTTTTGATACCTAATATTAGCTTACACAATATTATGTCATTAAGTTGTACCATTTAGCAACTGATACACCTCTTTGTTTAAATGAGCTTGTACAATGGGGTGTAGGACAATAATTAGTAGCAAAGAGTGGACCATAACATCAAGAAAAATTATTTGTTTGGGAAAGCATTTGCAGGCGAAGACCATTAGAAATGAGTTATCTATTTTAAGAATGCAAAATATTTCAATAGAAAAAGTTCTATAAAGTACATTACATCTTACAATTTAAACAATATATATTCATTATCTATTACATAATGTTAAAATTTGATGAGAATATTTGTTTATATTGTGTAGTAGACAAATATATCCTATATGTAGGGTTGTCAATCCTAAGCATTTTTCGCGTGTTAGTTTTTGTTGTTGGCAAATTAAACAGTGTGCTTTTTATTTTCTGAAGGTGTTGTCATTATTCTTTAATTCATGAGGAGATACCATCTCAGTATACAGTGTAACCACGAGTATTTGTACTCATGTCCTTATTTAGGGTAGAAGACTGTAGTCACTTCAAGTCCAGTCTCGATCCAGTCCAGTTCAGTCCTGTATATCTGTTTTAAAAACTTAGAAAGTTTGGTCCTTAATCACGTTACTCAACATTATTTCTTCTTTGTTTGATCAGTCCAGTACTGAGAGTCTGAAGGGCCGGTCCTAAAACTGGACCGTATAAATAAGAACCGACACAACATTATGAGGAAGATTAACACTGAGGAGTTGTTGGGGCCTTAAAAGTATAAGTCCTTGTTGGGCTCAGAGTAGAATTGTGGGTCGATATCTGAGTCATTCCTGCCTATTCCTTGGTAATTACGGAGTGGGGTTTGAGTTAATTTTCTTATCTCATTGCTGCTCACAGCTAATCTACTAAAACATTATGACATTTAAGCTGTTTTCTTCCAAAACATTCTACAAATTGGTTATCTGTTTCTTATTTTCAATGTTTATACGAAAAATGTTTATAACCCTATCTATATGTTTTTACATAAGGTTAATGAGGATTTTAATAGATGGAACCGAGATTTAGTCTAGAGTTTTTCTCCCATTTAATAATTATATAATAAAAGCTTGTTTTATGTAATTCATTGAATGAAAAGTTGAATATGCTTATGAATTATTGAAGATTAATTTGTTAAACAAAGTTTTTAACACTCCATTGCCACAGTGCCCAAATGAGGTACATTGAGAGAAAAAAATGTTAGTCTAACAGAGCACCTATAATCCTATAAACCAGTAATTTTTTTAAAATTACATATAACTTCACCTCCTGACGTAGGAAATATGAATTAACTTTGCATCTTAGACAAATATATGGTATTAAGTGTGTTTTTCTTCTTAAAAAGTTACATAAATTTAACAGTAGGTATTTATTCTTTTCTATCTCATCCTGGATCCCCAAAAAATGTAAAAAAATTGGTTCCTGGGATTTTGCTGAAGGACAATTTCTTGAAAAAGGAGAAACGTTATTTAGAAATTTACACTTCCAGATTTGATCTATTTATACAACTTTGCTCTATGGGTGTTTACAGACTAATAATCAAATTTAAAGAGCGCCCTCTATGAAAAGTTGTTTAAAAAAAAAAAACTAGTTCTAACTAAAGTAACGATGCATTTCTTGAGTATTTGTCATCAGTAAGTAACTTGTATAGTAACCATGATAACTAATTATATCATAACTTTGTTGGATCTACTTGAATACATACTTATGATATAGGTTTTATGTATCTATAATATTTATGTATTTTGTCTGTTCAATCTCCTTTCGTCGTATGCAGAAGGCGATTTTCATTTTCTTACCTAACGTCGTCGTTTTTCTCCGCTGCATCTAATTCTTTCTCTTTCAAGAAAACGGCGCTAAATGTAAAAGAATATCGGCAAAAAAGCTGAAATAATAAATTATATACATACTTACCTACCACTTTTCATGAGAATCTCTCTCTCTCTCTACAGCAGACACATACATATAGATGAAGAAAGCCTTTAAGAGTCCATGAGAAAACGGCGGGGAAAAAAACACAAGACAACGTTTCATTTCTTCCCTTTTTTTCCTCACTGAAACGAGCGTTCAAAGTTCCAAAGAGCACATTGACTACTACTACTTTAAAGGTTTTTATCTAAAATTAATTGACTCTCGTATCCGTGAATGTGTCGTAAATCTTTATACAAGAGTTTCATCTATTCGAAAAAATACATCTATCTATTTATATAATTAGTGCTTCTACTCTTCATAAAATCACAAAACATTATCAAAAAAAGTTCCTTCCTGATTTTTTTTTTTTGAGTTTATGTCATCAAATGGTATTTGTGTACTCCTTTTTTGCTTAGAATCTTTGTGGAATTAGAGTTGTAGTCAAGGTTTTGAAATAACAAAAAGGATTCGATGTAGACATGCTGACATCCGTAAGAGGCTCCATATATGAGATACTAATATTCGTTTTGATATTTTTGATACAGAGTAAGTTAAGAACTTTTTTATAAAAACTTTAGGTTGAATATAAATTGCAAAAATTATAATTAATATGTATTACTTAAATATTTGGTATTTTTTCTTGACCAATCTGGATCAGTATTTAGGTTCGTACAGCAGTGTGAACCCGTAGACCGAAATTGAAATATATATAAGATTACCAGTATGCCAATAAGGCTCTCTTATGTTTTGCATTAACATTTAAGGAGATCGTTATATGATGCTAAATTCAATTTGTACTTCTTTTTTTTGATTATATATGTATATTATAAAATTACTTTAAATTTAATTTTGGTTTTTGAAGCTTTTTCTTACATCTTCTTAGATAGTAGTAACTATTTACATAATTATGACTACATATGTTGACATAATTAGATTTTTGGTGTGAATCTGATATTTAACCCTCCTCAATCCAAGACCCGTCTACTTTTACTACCAACAAGTACAGCTACATTTCCTATTAGGTAGACATTATGTATAATTTTGACATTGAAGTAACTCAAAAAAAAAATCCCATCTCTTAGCTTATAAGTATAATAATTCACTTGAACAGTTGATACGAGAGATGGAAAAAGGTCCTTTTACTACAAGTCCAATTCTTTGCTCACAAATCCAAGTCCTCAAATATTATGATCGATCCCTCAGATTTCTTTTAAGTTCATTTAAAGTTCAGAACATGGGGTCCATACTCCATAGTGGGGATAGCTTTTTTGAGTTAAGTGGAAATGATCTTCCGAGTCCCAGTCGAGTCGCGAGTCTTTGATTGTGAGATCAAGTAGTGCTGCAAATCTCGAGTACAAACTCCAGTTCTAGTTGTTACACACACATCTTTAGAAGTTACATGATGTTTCTGAGGGTAGCATATGCCATATGAAAGAAATTTATTATTTGATTTAGATAAGTTATAATCGAAAATAGTTATTTTTAATATTTATATCAAAACTTTTGTCACTTAAACATAAATTAATCAAGATAACCATTAAAAAATATCGTGGTTTGAGCAGTTAACAGATTATTTACTTAGTTAATTTAGTTATATATGTGGATTTAGCAAACAAGTTTTAGGCAGTCTTTTTAAGATATTTCAATTTTCCATAAGAGTTTCCTAAAAATTTGTTTGTTTTATTTTTATAAAGTATTATCTTCTGTAATAACCATTATAACATTATAAATTGGCTTAAATTTCCCCACATAGTAGATGAATATAGCCCAAAAGTTTAATGATTTTCATATTTAGTAAATAAATAAACAGTACATTTTTCAAAACATGAGTATTTAACCCAATAAAAACCACTTTGAGGTCAATGCGAGGTCATAATTTATGACTTTTTGAAATTTGAATCCTCGTTAATTTATATAAACAAAAATGTTCGTTTTTTTAAATCAGTCATGATTGCAGCTTTCTCTTATAAATTGAGATATAAATTTTTCTTATTCAAAGTAACTGTTTGACTGTTCTTACTGATGTTTATATAAAATGAACGATTTCTTACATATAAAGTTTCTAAAACAGATCTGTAATTTTTTCAAAGAGTATGTGGTTCTTTTACTTTTTGAACGAGACAATACGTTTACAGCACTGACCAGGTTTTTAGTAAGACATTTGCCTTTATTCTGTTAAATGGTCAATTGAATATATATTTGTAATTTCATCTATAAGACTTTTGAGGGGGAAATTCTTAAATTTTGGATACAAAAACTCATGTAGCAAATATGATACGAATAAATATTTAAGATAATTCATTTTTATCAAAGTGACTCAAGTTTTTCATAAAACTGGGATTACTCAAAAATTTACGAAAAAATATTTTTGATTATGTGTTTACTTTAAACTCATGAATAAAGTGTTTCAAATCCCCATCGGAATATTAAATCAACTCAAATACCATCATCTCAAACGTTAGATATTCAACTTTATTTTGATATCTTTCAATTTTGAATGGATGAGTACGGAAAAGGCAATAAATATCAAAGAAAAGCCTTTTTCAATTATGAAAACAGTATATATGCATAAAAATCATGTATATGAAAATGTTTTTCATTCTATTGTAAACGTCAATCAATACATATGTCTAATATAAATATCTGAAATGCCAGAAAACAATCTAATAAAAAGTTATTATACTCATCCAAGTTTCATCTCATATAATTACTAATACTATTAGTATTAGTACGAAATAATCAATTTTTAATTCCCTGATTGATTGTTAATAAACTTACTTACTTATTTATTATTCATTTTACAAGGACTCGTCGTTCAACATAATTAAATACATATATATCAATCGATTAAATATATGAAAATTTCATTTTGTTTTAAATAGAAGAATTCTTAAACAATCATATCAATACTGATATTATTTATATTTATTTAGCTTTATCAAATACACGCAAAGTCTTCCTTTTTTAATGATTGTTTTGACTGAAAAATAATATCAACTTACATAGAAAAAAAAAAAGATATAACCTTGTATCTCTTTGCTAATAATATGTTATGTTCACGTTAGCTATGATTCTAAATGCCTTTTGAACACTTACTTCTTATTCATTCAATCCCTATCAAATGTTTCCTTTCTTGATACGTCATTCATAATATTTTGTATGACGTCAGTTGAAAAGTCTTGTATGAAACTATCTACAATGATGACTCATCTTGCTAAATGAATTGTATATGAATTTGAAAGGAACTAAAGTTCCTTAATTATTATCATATTTGGACGTTGTATGTCGTTTAACTAATCTGGTTTTTTCTAATGAATAACATAGTCTCAACTTTAAATAAGTTCAATAACATAATATCATTAAAATTTTCCTGTATTTTTTACATATTAATGTTAACATAATATTTACATATGTAATAATGAAGTGGTGGGCAAAAGTCTTTATACTACAAGTCCAAGTTAGTTTCAAGTCATTGCTTACTTGCACTTGATGAAAATATTCAAGTACTCGGAGAATAAAAAAACTTCAATGGAGTACTAAATTCAGTGGAAAAATTTTACTTTCTGATTTTGTTTTTTGATTTTGTTATCAAGCCGAGTAGCAATTCTTCAATATATAGAATCGAGTCCAAGTTCTCACATCTGCTACTATGAAAGATGTAATAATTAATCAATTAAAAATTATGCATAATTGATCTCTAATTGACAAATTGCATTGATAAATAACTAATATATAGATTGTTCTTCTAAATACATTTGTCATCAAAATTAATATTGAACAACGGATCAAGCATATTCAAAACATCATGAAGTAAAAAAAAAAAAAAAAAAAATTGGTCCTTGTCAATTAATTTATTTAAATTTATTTATAGACGAATAATGTCTAATTTTGTGTTTAAAAGTATATAATCATGTCACCTCGTTAATTTTAATTTTGAGATCATCAACCCCCCCCCCCTTTTAAAATAAAAATAATTGTCAAAGGCCTTTTTTTGTTTCCCGGCATATTTAAAAGAGACTCTAAGGCTGGGATATCCAACCTTTTAATATAATAGGCCGCATATTTTAATGGCAACCCTTTATATTAAATTTCATGAAAAATGGTTTTATAAAACAAAACTATTAAATATATATTTAGTTCAAATTTAGGCCAAATCTAATTCTTCAAAGCCAAACTACTTAAAAATAGGCCAATCTGTAAAAATCTGTTTTTTTTGAAAAAATATTCTTAATTGCATAATTTGATAGAATGACATTGCTTTTTAGAAAAAAAATTCTTAAAAAAAACTTTTTCCCCTGTTTTCGTATCTTTTTTTTTTCCTGGAGCGATAATTTTTCAAAAAATACTACTTGAAGTGAAAATGAGTATTGGGGCGCATTGCAGTTCATTGGCCACGTGTTGGACATCCCTGCTCTAAGGAAAGAGGCAACAAGTTGGTTAAAATAATAAAAAATATGCTCACTTATTCACACACCCTCCATCAAAAATGACTAAGGATGATACATACTTGTATAAAGAATGCCGGGAGAATAAAACTGCAATTTTTTTCTACAAAAATTCCACCTCTAAAAATAAAATGAATCAATATATTTTCATAGGGCATGTAGTCACTTGTATAATATCAGTACCCAAGATTATCTTTATTTTCCAATAGATATATTTGTCATCTACAGTGATGCTAATCGTTTGCATTTTTTAGCTCGTCCGTTTTTTTAGAGTTCGCAATCTGAAGAAGGAATTTTCTTTTCCTAAGCTCCTATAATTATTATTTAATCCCTGAACCTCCTTTTCTACTACATACAAGCTATTATTGATATATACGAAACCGGATTCAACATTTGCGTGTGCTCATAAAAGACGGAGACTAAGATTGATGATTTGTTTAAGAGTGTTTTCTTGTTAGACTCGGAGTAGATTGAGGATCGACATCAGAGTAATTCTTTCCTTTGTCTTAATTTATTTCCTTTCCCCTCCCCCCCTCGTCATAGCTACTTGTAGCTGATCTAATGATTCGGCATGACAACTAAGTTGCTCTCCTACAAAACATTCTTCAATTTGTCATGGGTAACATGTTGATTGTCAGCTTTTTATATATAAACATACCCAAAATGCTACACAATAGTATCACTGCCTATCTAAATGTATTAATTTAAAACTATTTGCTCCAATAATGAAAAAAAGAAACAAAAAACATTACTATTTTTGGGGGATACTTTCACTTGTAAGTCGTACTTACGGTTAAAATGAAGCCTCTACTACAAAAATTTAAACACATGGTAATTACTATCCCCTTCTACATATATAGATAGTTAGAGTTCAAGTAAAGCCATTCAAAATGCAGTCATAAAGGAAACCGCAAGAGTTTTTTTCTCTCGTTTTAAATGTCTAAGTAGAATAGGGTCTACAAACAGAATATAATTCAATTTATATGTTTTGTATAAGTTGGGATTTTGTGCAAGTTGTACGTAGAAATTATAACTTGTATAATTTGCAATTTATATGTTTTATAACGTTTTATTTAATCGGGAGTACCCAGTAAGGTTTGGAGTTATTATATTTAGAGGAACACACAAAAAGACTGACTAAATTTGGTTTAGCAATTTAGATAATATCAAGGTTAATAGAAATACAATGGTTTCCTACAAATGTTTAACTTATCGCCTTCCTTGACTGTTATTGTTTGAGTACCGCGGTTATGCTCTATAACTTCAAAATATGCCTGTCTTGCCAGGCAGTCAGTACGGTACATAAAATTGAAAATCCTAGCAAGCCGATTACATGATGGCATAACCTTGCATTTCTATTAACCTTGTGTAATACATACTCCACGTATCTTTTCTTATCTAATATAGCACGCTGAGTTTAAGCCACACACGCTCGTTGCTACATTGGTATTTTCTTATATCAAGTAGTCACATAGTCATAAAATATCAAGCACAACCTCAAAATAAGTCCTTCACAGACAAATAGACGGACAAATCTTGCTTTATTAATTTAAAATAACACGAGTAGGACTTTAAAGTAATATTAATCTCATTTTGCAATTGTAACTTGTACCTTCCAACTGTACATGTGCAAAAACCCAGCTTATACAGATACAGTAACATTAATAAACTACGAAAAACATTTTAATTCTTCTAAGTTGCATGGAGCTTTAATTGACTCATTGATATTGTAGTAAGTCTGGATGGAGATATCAACGGTCTATGTAGTCTTTTTGGCATTGACACCGGCGCAGAGTGGTTGCATGTTTTCTCAAAATCTGTTTTTATTGGCAAGCAGGCGGTACAATACATTAAATTGAAAATTCTATCAATAGTGACGTCATAGATTATGAGGGGTTGCGTGTTTTGTCAAAATCTGCCTATCTTGCCCGGCAGTTGGTACAATAAATAAAATTGAAAATTCTTGTAAGCCTGATTACATAATGGTAATTAATTGTATTTCCGTTAACCTTGGTTCTCCTAGATTTTTACACTTCGAGACATGGGATGAAAATAAAATTTGCTTATTTTTGTTTCAGCTGTCGCTTAGGTGCGTAATGAAACATCATAATGGAAAGTAACGGGAATAAAATCGTAGTTAAATGCTCATACCAGTTTTGCTCCCCACTACTTTCAAAATAGAAGTATGCTAAAATGATTTTTCTCAAAATTGAGTATGATTACTTTTATATTATTCAACTTATAATTATTTTCTATTTCTGTTAATAAAATAATCGGATTAATTCATTGGAGACGCTGCAAATCACACTCAAAAGTCGGACAAACTCCCTGATATAATTAATAGTAAAAAAATAATATGAAGGATTATTTTGGAAAGGCCAAATTGGGGCCATATAAAGTCTCATAAATCAAATGAATGTTTTAAAGGATAGTAAACATTATTGGTTATTTCAAACCATACCAGTAACTTGAATATAAAGTCCATGTCCTAAATATGTTCCATAAAATATTTTATTGATATTTATTTAAGATCCTTTTTTGTTGACATATCACATAAATCAAGAGTTCGGCACTGCCAGTTTACGCTAGTGTAAATATTCATAATTGATTTTCTAATGGGCGGGGTTTAATTAATAATGAAAAGACTTATGTAGTGTTTTATTATTATTCTGTATTTTTCTTCTATATTTTAATCTTTTAAAATATCCTTTACCTAAAAAAATCAAAAACGTTATAATACAGAATTTAAAGGCTTCGACAATTATAAAGAATACCCAACCTGTATTCTGAGAATAATGTTAACTAGTTTTGAGGCGCAGTTCGGTCGTGAATGATTTTTCTATACCGATTTGGATCAATTTTTTCGTTGAGACCGTGGTCTTAGATTCGGTATCACTCTGATTACTGATATTTATCCCATTTAGCTATACAAGTGACACTTATATAAAAAAGATAATAATTCATACTATATCATGGTGCCAATGCTCCCAATTTGTCAACACATCTGATGTACTCAACAATTCATCTACAAAATCAGTCTATACCAAACTTTATATGAGATTGATCAAGAAGTTCTTTTAGAGAGACTTACATTTTCATTTATGTGTTCTGTCCATATGGAACTTCTTTAAAGTGCCGAATGTGTTTGGTTCAAACAAAACTGTGATTGTCTCAGACCGACGACCTAAGATTTCCAGACCGAAACTTAAAAGTAATGAGTACCGATGCGTGATGGTTAGAGTTGCAGAATTATAAGTGTAAGCCCTTGTTGGACTTGGAGTAAAAGGGAGGATCAATATCAGAGTAATTCCTGCCTATGTCCTTTCTAGATATAGAGTGGGATCTGTGTTTATTTCATTGTTCTCATAGCTGCTCTCAGCTAACCCAAAGCGATAGAACGACGTATCTCAATGGACAAAACGCTCAGGAGAAATTATACTCTTTAGCTCAATGTGCGTAGGTTCGTGTCCCAGTTGTTCTTAGAAAAGGAAATATACTTTATATATATGGACTTCAAAGAGGATTCCAAGGTCAAACCACCTCTCCTCCCAAACATACTTTAAATTGTCAGGGTGACCACGTTTGCATTAGGTTCTTTTTTAAACATATTAGAATATTATATTTTTAAAGCTGAAATTATAACTCCCAAATAAATCATCAGAGTTACTTTTTGTCTTTCATGGGTTGCTTTAGAATCAGATTTTCTCTTCAAAAATAAAAAAATAATGATAACAGCATTAGAAAAACAAAGCAATGCTTATATTGCAAACTAAAAAAAAAAAAATTAAACGCGTCATATTTTCTACCACTCTACTGATAGTTGCTCCTTAATCGTTGTTGGATACTCTATCCCCCTAGTCCTTAAAAAACTATGCAGCACAATGAGGTACTTGGAGCGCCCCAAGCTAAAACCCACATTTATTTTTGCTATTTAAGCCATAGAAAAATTAAAATAATGGGTTAAATTTTCAATTCCAGTAGGTTTGGCCTTTTTTTAAATCATACTTTAGACTATAATTTCGATTCAGATGCATATTGTGAAATAATGATTGTGGGTTTTAGCCGGCAGGCGAAAATGCATAGTTATATTGATGGATTGACCAATCAGCAGATAATTTTAAAATTAAAATCCAGTCACTTTATTCAACACATCCATCTCTTAATAAAAAAAGAGCATTTTAAGTTGTTTCACATTTTTCTGTTAAAACTGTTATTGTAGTCCCATGGAACTTATTTCTCTTGTGTACTAGTGATAAGTAGACATTTAATTCTTCCTGTGCTCCTCCTAGATCTATACCGTTTTTCCTCTTTTCGTCTTGTTAATGATAAGAAGGAAGTGAAGAAGGGAAAAAGTTTCTTTTAATTATTAAAAAACAGGAACTCATGAAGAAAGAAAAAAAAAAGTATTTAGAAGGGAGAAAAGAATAGATTAATTTTTTATTTTAAAGAATTTTTTTTAGTGACCCATCAAGGGGTCTCATCAACCAAATGAATTGCTTTCTCTTAAAAATAAGAAGAAGGAAAAAGTGTACACACAACCAAACAGTCTATATTTTGTACATACATAAAAATTGTTAATTCATATATGATGTGTGGATAGTTCATTAGGTTTTTTATAGTCTTTAAATTTATATGGACCTACTCACTACTTACGAATACATCTCAATATCTGCAAAAAAAAAAGAGTAAAAAAAATAAATCCCAGAATGCAAAAATAAATTAAAAAGCTCTCCTCCCCTTATTTATTTGTGAACTATAATTAACTCATAAATAATGTATGTAATATCTCATTATAGTTTGTCAAATAATGGTGAGGCTCAAAAGAGACAAATTGTAATAAAACATACATATATGGAACCTGGTGTTAATTCATTGAAATAAAAGTGTACACTCTATTTTGCTGCCACCTTCAATTTTTCTGTTTTTTGAATTTTGATTGGTTGGGGTTCAATTATATGAAGGATTGAGACTATGCCATAGTTGGAAAGAGGAGTAGTCTAACTAATAACTTATTTGGGGCCTTTTTCTCTATTTCCTTTAAGCAAGGGATGTGAGATGTTGATCAAAAGATTCGCCCCATGATTTTTTCACCCTGCAGATGTTTTGGCCTCATATACGAAGGTCGTTTTAAAAGTCCATACAAATTCTAAGGAATTAAAATACTGGTCTGTATCGAGGTTACGCTTAGTAAGTAGTATTTCTTGGAAGACTACAGACCAAATTTCAGCCAGATGTGTCCATTTCTTTTTGTTTGACATTTGTTTGAATCGAGAAAGTGGAGTGATTTTTCAAAAAATGGAGGAAAAATAATTTCTTGTGTTGATGAAACATCACCTTATAAAAGATGAAAATAATTAAAAAAATATTTTAAGAGCGGCAAATGGTTTAAAACTACGAGTTCATTTTGCCTTTCATAAGGTAATGTTTAATCAACAGGCTAACAGTCGCTGTCTGTTCTTCCAAGAGATGTCCACAGGTCTGAATTTTTGAAATTTTCTTCCAAAAAGTTTAATATTTAAAATTTAATTTTTGAAATTTTATCCCAAAAAATTTAATTTTTGAAATTTTTTTTGCCTAGAAATTAAATTTTTTGGGAATGCCTATGAATTTTTGAAATATTTTTGGAAAAGTTAATTATCAAAGTTTTTAATTTTTTTGATTTTTTTTTGCAAAAAATTACAAATATCCTGTATTAACAAGGGTCTTAATTCAGTCTCCTTCCCCTGTTTTTTCTTTTACAAACTACAGTACTCTATTTATAGCGTATCAGGGTATTTCGGCTCCGGCTCCAAGGGCCGTATATCTACCCCTGATTTATATATATATATAGTACAAATAAATACACCTGCCCTTGATATCAGCTCAATAAATCTATACATAATTGCGTTAGTTCCACCTTCCTTCTTTTTTTTAGTGTTCTTTTCCTCTTCTTCAACTTTGCCCATATCATAATTCTCATATTCATCTATATATAGGGTATATATGCATTCAAACCCTAACTACCTACAGACTACTACACTTCTTTCTTAGGAACAACCAAGAAACAAGAGATATAAAGCAATTTTATGTATAACATTTTGAAATGTATTATTAATATAATTAAAGAACTTTATTCAATCTTTTCTCCTTTTCTATATATACAAAATGAAGCAAGGAATACACTATGGAATACCAACGTATTATGTAGGACATACATAGATGCTAAATTAGAACAAACTATCTAATTTAATTTAACATAAATTAATAAATATCATCTTTGAATCAAATGACATAATAAGTCACATGCATTCATTTTTTATATTAGTTCATACTGGGTGAGACATACTTTACTTCCTTTTTCCAAAAGTCAATAAGACAAGTTTTATGAATCTGAAGATGTTTTTGATTGTTTCATAATGATAGTACACATTTAAAGTTTTGTTTTAGATTTTTTTGAAAATCATTGATAAAGTAACGTTATCCTTTGTCCATACATTGAATCAACCAAACTTTGGTATGTTAAACACCCAGTCACTTTTCATTTACCTATAAATAACTATTCATTGAGAGGTTTTAAAGGAATAATTATTTTATACAAAAGGATGCAACATTTAATTGACAATATGTAGTTGTTGAGGATTAGAGAATTAGTAATCGGCAGTTCTCCAAAGGTCTTTAAAATGTTGGATTTTCCAGAATAAATCCGGGTTCAATAACTTGATTTAGACAAACCCTAACAATATAAAATGTTTGTAGGACGACAAATCTGATGCCACCAATTTTAGCTCTCTCGTATAACTATTTGTGGAGTTATTCGTGCACAAAGAATTTAACAAATTTCAAATAATGAAGATAAATTTGAAAAAAAATTATATTTTTTTTTTGTATATAAGAAATACCAATAAAAAGTTAGGAGATATAATTCAATTAGTTATGGAATCGGCGTAGCTCATGGACAACGTGCTCGGGAAAAGTTATTCTCTTAAACTTAATACGTTTTATGCACAAGTGATTCCTAGAGAAAAGAAATATGTATACTTTATGTTTATGGATTTCACCAAAAGATTCCTAGGTTAGATGGAGTAAATGTAATATTATAATGTTTACTTATACTTTATCAGTGCAACTCCAACTAACCAATTTAAGGAACATTAAAAAAAAACAAAATTAGTTTGATTAAAATATTATGACAAATCATTTTTCGTCAATCTTTATTTAGAGGGCAAACCACACGTTCCTCAATACTCCCACACATGATAACAAATGACTTTAAGTACCAGAAAACTTATCACTTCTAGAATGGTGAACTCTCTTCAATTTCGGTTCTACTGCTAACGTCTTACAGCCATGCATTATAAAAAAAGACATTATGTAGCCGCAACCTGTACAATGTGTATTCTGTTAAAATTGACAAAGATTTGTCTTAGTAACGGCTTCTGATTGACATAGCCGATTATAGATCAATGATGAACTCATTGGGCCTTATCCATAATGACTCCAAATACAAAAATTGTTTCATGTTGTACGGCTTTTGCATCCTATACCCGAGGTTTGTTTGTACGGGGCATCCAAACTTTTTTTTCAATACATCCCTACTTTTTTTTGATAATGACCTAAAGAAGTACTTAAGGAGACTCCTGAGACAATTATTATTATTTTTGGAAGAGTATTTTTCACTTACTCAAAAAGGTAACACCTTTCATAATAATGATGATCTCTCAAAAAATGAGATACAAAAAAATATTTTATTTGTTGTAGGTATATATTTGTTAATACATCAAATGCTATATCAGTTTTTTTTTCTTTTTTAACATTATACTTATATATATATATAGGTATAAATGAGGTAACGTGTCCAGATTTATAAGTGTTGAAGAGGAATGATACAAAATATAAACAAGAGCTAAAGATTTATCATGATGTAAGCATAGACAACTTATTTCCAAAGTTTCTCTTTAACTATATATAATGATTTTGATAGAAGAAAATACATATTTTTGTTATTTTTTTTGTTCATGAAAAGTATCAAACGATGAAGAAAGTAAACTACAAATGAAATTAAGATATATATTATATATATAAATCATTACTTTTTTCTTCTTATATATGATTTATATAAATAAAAAAACTCTGATTATAAAGTAATCATCAACATGGTTCTCATGTGTGTGTTTTATCTTGTATTTAATTACTTCTTTACAATCATCAAAGAAGAACCACAAAAAAATCGTTTACCTCATAAGAAAAAGAAATCGCCTTCGGACAAGCGTTAGATTAGAGGGTTCGATTTTTATATAGTATTTATGTAAACTTATAGTTATAGTTGTCAATCAGAAACATTTTGGGTATGTAAAAATTAAAGAAATCGAAAAAAAACTTTGTAACCCCACAAAGTGTTTGTGGGAAGAGCAGCAGTGTATCTGCCATGGATACAATTAGACAAGATGCGATGGAATAACGTAGCTCAATGTACAACAAGCTCGAGATAAATTATTCTCTTGATTTCAATGTGCGTAGGTTTGCGCCCTGGTTGTTCCTAGACAAGGAAATATACATTATGTATATGGACTTCAAAGAAGATTCCTAGGTGAGATGGAGTAAATGTAATACTACAATTCTTACTTATAATTAATCAGTGAAACTCCATCAGACCAATTAAAGGAATATTTAAAAGAATTAGATAAGCTGCAAGCAGCTGTGATAAGAAGGAATTAAACACAATCCCCACTCTGTATCAAATATATACATGGGCTAGAATGACTTTTTTAACATGCCCAAAATACACACAATTTTCATCACTACTTATAACTCCCCAACAAATCATGAGTCTTACTTTTCACATATCATGAGCTACTTTATATTTAGATGGTCTCTCCTCAAGAATAAAAGAATAATTATAGCAGCTTGAACAAATAAAGAAACATATTTTCAGGCTGCAATGAAAAAAACTCGAATAAATGTTTATGATTTACAAATATACTGATGAGTCTACGTTTAAAGTTGAATGTACGTGCTATACACACTAAACCAAAAAATTCTATGATTGGTTATGATTTTTGACGTTGAGCTGATGTTTTAGAGGGATAGCTGTTATTATATTTTTTAAAGATATAAAAGCCATCTGAAATATTTATTTGATTGATACATATTTTGGAGTTTTAGAATGAAATATATTAGCTGTGTCAAAAAACTTTTAAATGTCTATTGAACATAGTAGAATTAGTAAAGGGGAGCCTTTTTTCTTCAAATAATCATTTTTCATAAAAAAAGGATTCAATCTTTATTTTGTCAACGCCCTTTTTAAATAAATGGGTTAAATATTTAATGAAAAATGTTTTTTACCAAATAATTTTTCTTGATTTTAAAAAAATGATATATTTCTAACAAAAATGTCAATCCTTTTTATCATTTTTATGGACTTCTTCTGAGTTTATTCTCGTATAATGAATCAAGTCTCCAGCACCAACTCCACAATCAATCCCGTGCATGGGACAAATATTTATTGGGTTAAACTTTAAAACATACTTAGAGCTGTGGAAAATATAAACTCGATCATTTTGGTAGTCCCAATCTGAATCATGTTTTTTTTTGGTTTTTTTTTTCAAATCTGTTATCCTTATTTTTTTATTCTTGACAAGAGAACATCTGGTTATAAAGTGACTCAGGACTGACGAAGAGTAACTCTGATGATTTGTTAGGGAGTCATAATTTCATCTTAAAAAATAACATCTGCCAGTATGTTTAAAAAACGAAACTGAAAATTAACGTGGTACCCCTGACAATTTAAAGAATGTTTGGAAGAAGAGTAGCTGAAATCTTAGGACATTTTATTAAATTAGCTGAGAGAATCTGCAAGATGAAAGAATTAAAGAAAAATTCCACTCCATTTCTATCGAGTAATAACTTTCAAAGTTTAAAATGATCACTAGTGCATCTCTGTTCAAGATTTGTTACGCAGTTATTATTGTAAGTCCCTTTTGGACTCAGAGTAGAATTGAGGATCGATAACGGGTAATTCCTCAATTTATACTTGCAAGATAACGAGTCGGAATTCTGTTTATTTCTGTCAACTCGTAGCTACTCTTAGCTAATCTAAGGAAACGTCATGACAACTAAGCTGTTCTCCTTTTTAAAAAATCTTCAAATGCTCATGATTACTATTTTGATTTTCGGTTTCTTTTTTAACACACTGTAGATCATATCTTCTATAACTATAAACAAACTTGTAGGACGGAAATATTCGTCAAATTTGTAGAGATCCAATAACAAACATATGGAATCAAGTGGCAAGGAAAGTGTTTCTGTTTGGAAATAGAATTATTTGCTAATGAAAGCCTCTTTACCATCTGCCATTCCTCTTCATACGTAAGAGACCATTGTCATGTTATTTTTTAGAATAACACATTTTTCCAAATGTTATTTTAAAAAATAAAATAAAAAGTAGATAGAGCAATAAAAATAAATATAGGATATAAAAAAAATCAATAATACTAAAAAATAAAAAAATAACAAAAATGGATCTGATGGACAGAAAAAATATAATATATATATATATGTCTTAATGTCTTGACATGTATTCTGGCAGAGTGGAAAAAATCCATGGCACACATTGAGAAGAATATTTCTTAAGGCTCCGAAAGTAAAAGGGTCGCAAAATTAGGGGGAAAATTAACTAATTCAAGAAAGAATGAAATTTTTTTTACAAAAAGGTCTTTTGCGAAAATATTTTTTTTATAAAGAAGACATAAATTTAGTAAAAGGGATCATTCCCCTTCTATTAACCAAACATGTGGGGGAAAATCAAGAAATTTATAAATAGGAATTCATTTAAAAAAAAAGTTTTCTATGGAAATGTATTTTATTAATACAAAAAACCATAGCAAATTTTAAAAAATTGACATTTTCTTTAAAAACGGTTTTTTAAAACCAAAATTCGGAAAAGAATCAAGAAATTTAAAAATGGGAATTCTTTTGTGCAAAAAGGCTTACTGTTGATTTTTTTTTTGCTAAAAAAGGACATAAAAATAATCCAAAGATTGACTTTTTAATTAAAAAAGACAATATAAATAATCAAAAGATTGACTTTTTAATTAAAAAAGGTCATTTAAAAACCAAAATTGGGGAAAAAATTAAATATGCAAACTTCTTAAAAAAAGATATTTTGTGGAAAAGTATTTTATAATAAGTAATATCAATAATAAAAACTGATTCAAACTGACCGTTTTCTCTAAAAAAAGAGTCGAAGAAGGGCCCCTTCATCATATTTTGGAAAAAAAAAATCTAAATTTATATTTAAAAAAAACCAAAAACCTCTATTTTTATTGTATATTTAGTACATTGATAATATTTTTTCATATAAAAGGGTATGTTCGATAAAACTTTTTTACTATATAGGTAAATGAAGTTATGAACTTTATATATCACGCTATTGTTTCTCCATAAATTTTCTACTTTTAAATTAAATTATACTTTTATATAGTAAAATCAAATACCACATTTTATGAAACATTTAAGGTCATAGTGTACTTTTTTTTTTTTTCATTACAAAAATTAAGAAACTTATTGTTTTTTAATACTTGTCTATCATTGCTAATTTCTTCTTCTTAGATGGAATTACCCATATTATTAACAAATACATTTATTTGTATAAGTAATTATATTACGACCTTGATCCTTTTTTAGGCTAAGCAAGCAAAGCTCCTGATTATCATGTTATAAAATTCAAATATGAATAGTTTTGCTCATGATGCACGAAGATGAAAATTACACAATATTTCAAATAGAAAGTAGGATTTGTGGGATCTATAAATTTGTATTCTACAAGAACAAAACTTGAACCATTTGATGTTTATGGTGAAAAATACCAGTCAAGTTTCTCCAGATATCAAACTTCTGACTAAAATTGTTAACAATGGACAAAATATTGAATAAAGACACAAAATATGTATTAATAAAATTTCGACTGTTTTTGTTGAACCTTCCGATAATAGTTTGGAGAAAAATAATTTTTAACTAAGTATATCTTGTTCATTATTGGTTACATTGGATCATACGATAAGCCATTGTAAAGGTGTTAGTGTATGCTACAAACACTTGTTTCTATATTGTGCTTGACTGTTCCAGTCGTGAGTTATTCTGCGTCAAGTATTGAGGTTTAAAAGAAAGAATTCGCCACATTTTACATGTTTACTATCTAAAGAGGAAAAAAAAAACCGCGTAGAAAACTGGCAAGAAAATTGGCAATGTATACGGGGCCAATACTCTTTGGGTTCGTGTTGCACAACAGTGGTTCCAGCGATTGGGTTCCAGTGTAGTGGAGGTGAATGATGCACCCCGGACTGGCACCCCTGACGTCGGAAATGTTGATAAAATTATTGAAAATATCGAGATAGACCTTCATGTTGGCACTTTAGCATCGCCAAGGAGCTGAACATTGATCATAAAACCATTTTGAGCCATTTACAGAAGACTGTGTACAAAAAGAAACTCAAATAGGAGAGGAATCGTCTTTTATCCAGTCAACGCCAGGCCGGACACATCTTTGATGATATGTCAGAAGCTCTGGGAGCTCAGATAGGAAGTTTTATGCATCGGTCCCACAGTGCAGACCTGCCACCATGTGACTATTACCTGTTCCTGTCTATGGCTAACGCATTTGCACTTACAAATTTGGCATCAGTAGAGGACTGTGAAAATTGTTTGTCCCAGTTTTTTGCCAATAGAGACAAGGGCTTCAACAAGAAGAGTATTATGAAGTTGGATTCTTGTTGCAACAAGTTATTGAACAGAAGGGGGCCTAGTTTGTTTGTATTGGATAATTTCAAACCTAATATGTTAAATCTTTCTTAAATTTGATATGGCATAGTCTGTCACAGTAATACAAATCTAAAAGTTGGATTTTCGAACGACTCTAACGTACATCTCTACAGCATACAACTGTGCTTCAGTCATGAAATGTTTTTTTTATCTTTTTCTTTTTAATTTATGGAAGGACCCGCTCACCCTTTTTATTTCATTTATATCTCGTTTAAATCTTGCATATTTTATACATATATGATATTCCTCAATATAATTTATATCATTATCCAAAAATAAAAGGAAGAAACAACAACTTCTAACTTGGGTTAAGAAGTAAAGAGTAGAGGACATATATCAAAAAAAAAAAAAAAAATCATGTATGTATATAAAAACTTCCAAGGATATACAATATCCTAAAGAAACCTTTTTTTATGAAGATAGAGAGAAAGAAGAAGAGGATATAAAAATAATAAAGAGGTTACGAGAAGGATTTCATGGGGAGAGAAAGGATGATGTGAGTCGTTTCACAAGATTTTCTTTTAATTTTTACACATTTTTTTTTAACTTATTCTTCTTGAGCCATGGGTCAACTTTCATTAGGGTTATCCGTTCTTTAAAAAGTCCCATGTTTTTGAGTACCCTTTAGAATATATCCCGTTTCCTAATACTATATGGGGTTTCAGATAAATTGGGAAAATCTTTAAATACGAACGAATTAGATTTGGTAGAACCATTTTATTTTCTTATTTGAAAGCTACATTTAATGAAATTTAATTATTCATAATTAGATCTGCCTCTCTTGATAACTTCGGCCACAAGGCTCTGGAAGCTTTGGCAGGCCCGGGCAACCACATACGGATCAAACTATGCCATTGTAGTCTTTATGGTGTTACAATTTTAATTCCATGGATAGATGGAGTAGCCCAAAAACGAAATTACACCTTCCTTTAAAGACAGTGCACTGACCAAAAAAGTCTTGCATGTCTTGGTGACAAAATGTACTCACTTTTGGAGTTTTGGCTCGGAAATAGACCAGACCTAAGCCCTTGCAATTTCTATCTTTGGGAAAGGGTCGAGCATGCGACCTGTTCCAAGTATAATTTCTCTTTGGTGTCCCTGAAGAACCCGTACAATGACATAAATGGATTTTCATTTTTTTAAAGATCAAACCATATAAATGATATTGAACTATTTAGAGATTTTTCATTAATAGAGAAACACAAGTATTGGTCATCCGGTACTATGTACTTTCGCCTTAAACTATTTTGTTTCATGACATCTTGCTTAAAATATTCATAAATCTCACTATGTAATGAGTTCGAACCAGAGACAAAATAGCTAATAAAATGAGTATAATAATAAAAATAAAGAAACGGGACAACATTTCGAAAGGAAGAAGTGGTAATTACTTCTCCGTTATTAAATTATCATTAGACATAATGGATTATACAAGTTAGAAAACACACATGGATTGATGAACGGGTATAATATGAGGAAAGCGCATAATTTAATCATTATTCCAAGAGAAAAGAAACATTTAAAGCATTTTATAGTAATACATATAACATATTTTGATTGCTAAATTCCAAGGGAACATCAATTTTAACCAAAAATAGACAATAACGACGTGTAACCCTAATTTATTAATAATTTAAGGTTAAATACTCTTGAAGCAAAATGGCTTTAAGGTGAAATGGTTTAAGGCAAAATGTCCTGAGGCAAAATAGTTTCCAGCCCTCATTTTAGCTCGTTAAAGGCTTATCTTTACATATCATAGACTGCCTCGTTTTCCGATTTATATATAAGGATAAGTAATTTTGTAAAATTTAGCACTAGATAAAGTAATAGTTGTTGAATAAAAAGAGAAGAATATTATCTATTTAATAAAACAGGGAAACTGGAAATCATTGAGCACATCTATACTTAGGTTGGGAAGCAAACTCTCGAAAGTCATGACCTTCATGACCTCTGTCAGAAGGTGGTATATCCAGTCGTCCTTCAAGACTCTCCTGATGAACCTAGCACCACAGAGAAGTCGTTGGCAAGGCTATTCACAGATTTGGCAGTGTCCTCCTTAATCTTCTTCTCCAAACTGGACAGAAACTCTGGATCTCTCTTTAAATTGTGACCTCTACTTCCTGCTTTCCTTGAGAGGCCTTCTTCATCATTCCTCATTTTGGCCACGTTGAAAAACAGGATCCTGGAGCACTTCACTATGTCCATTATCCTCTCCACCTCAAATTCAGTATCTAGAAGATCTGAGATGCGCTGCCTTGTAGCTTTTTGCATCACTAATGCTGACGAGAAGACGAAATGTTATTTATCGTTTGTTTATGACAAAAAAGAATCACTAAAGTTTCTTATATTCATGAGAAAATTAACATTAATTAACAGTCTACGTTTCGCTTCAAACAATGTCAAGTACAATTTTTGACTTATAGCATCATATTTGGAAGGACAAGAGAGGCTTAAGATAGCTAATTTAAGAAGCCTCATACTTTAGTATAGTCCGTTTTTTTTATTGTTCAGAGTGGAAAAGGCCATTGTGAAGGCGGGGAATACTAACCCAAAAACGGGACAGTCTAATGTAAGTATATTCATTCATTTATGACGAGAAGAATATCCACCTAAAAGTCAAATATGAGTTAATTACAAAACTAAAATGATATAACGTATAATATGTATTTGTAATACATGGACATATCTATTGACATGTAATTACTCTAAGGATAAAGTGACAGTCTCTCTTTTTTTTATATGTTATATACATGTATGTACAAAGTACACACGCCTACTCATGGGATGTAAGTTGCTATCCTCTTACTTATGAAGAAGAAACAAAATATGATTAATATTGCCCTTAAGAGAATTTAATCACCTTTATTGAGACACACATCATTTACAACATAGATTTATCAGGAATGAGAGCCCCATTAACTTTAACGTCATTAAATTTAAAAAAATATGTGTAGCCATTAGAAATATTGTGACAGCGTTTTGTTAAAATAAATAAAAAATATATTGATTTCATCCACACTCCAAATGAAGTACAAGAATAGTTCAAAGCCAATTTTGTGGACTTTTTGGCTTCCCTCTGATGGGCGCCGTTAGAAAAATATCCTAGAAGACGTTGTGCATACAAACTGCAAGTCAGTGATGGCTGGTCAAGTGAAAATGTGTGTATTTTTAAGAGTGTTAGATACAATTGTACAATTTGCTTGTACAAGATTACAACTTTTAAATACAAGTAGACTATACAATTTTTTTTCTTTGCACGCTTAAAAATGAACGATTTTTAAATGATCTACAGATGACTCAAGATTATGTAAATTGCAGTGAGTGTAAATTAAAAAAACAAGAAGTATACAGAGTGAAGAACCTAAGCTTATAGTATATTGACTAAATTACAATAAACGTAATTTATTAAAGAATGTGTGTTCATGAATGGCAGAGAGTAACACTCCGGAGCTGTTATAAGTAGTTATAAAGGTTTAAGTCCTTCTTGGACTTAGAGTAGAATTGAGGATCGACATCGTATAATTCCAGCCCATCCCCTTGCTTGATACGGAGTGGAACTTGTGTTTATTTCCTTCTGTTCAAAGTAGCTAGGAAGTAATCTAATAAAAGGCATCTTCTCAAACCTTCTTCAAACTGTGAGGGTTACCTTGTTAAATTTGTAAATGTTTTTTTTATATGCCAAAAATACTTACGATCTACAAACTTATCCATAGAGAGGGTAATATTGACCAGTGGCGTCTCTTGTTTCTGATATCATCAGTTATATTGGGTACAACAACCTCTATTTAACAACCAATACAATTCATTTTAAATGGATTTTAAAAAAGGACCTGTCCAACCTTAAAAACTTTTCAGTGTGGATCACAACAAAGAAACTCTGCCTTTTCAACGATTGTAGAATAAATATTTTTTTGATCGATGCCCTTTTTTTAACTGATACTATAACTATAATAAACTTATTTTTATTAGGGTGTTTAGCCCCTCAAATGATGAAAATTAGCAACGTCCCTGATCCTGACAATTTGAAATTGTTTTGGAAGAGAACAGCTTATTTTTAATGACGTTTCATTAAATTTACTGCAAGTTAGTGAAATGAAGAAGAAAAAAACACAAAAGTCCCACTCCATATCAAGGAAGGATATAGGCAGGGATGACTCAAATGTCGATCCCCAATTCTACTCTGATTCCAACTAGGATATATTTAAACTTATAACTCCTCAGGAGATCCTCAGTATTAATTTTTCTTATTCATGTGCACATGCAACTTACAACTACAAAAAGTATTGGACGCATTTTAGGTTATATTTTATACAATTCTTTCATAAAAATATAAATGGACTATTATAATTTCAAAAAAATCCTAAAATACATAGGATCCTTAGTGATCAGTAGACTTGGGATTTGTGAGCAATCGCTCAAAAAATTGCTCACTCTAACATTTTTGGGAAAAACTGCTCATTCACCCTTCTTTGTGTCAAAATTCCTCATTTTTCTAAACTGGTACCATATAAATAAATAAAATTAGGGCAAATTAAGCGCAAAATCGACTGTTGAATAATCCCCCTTGAATTCTTCAACAAGGGAGAAAGACTTTTTCACCAAATAGCGAAATCCTGATCTTCTATTTTTGCAAAAAGTTGGACGTATAATCTGTGGTTGTGATGATGAGATACCTCCATCTACCAGGACTCCTGAAGATCACGCCTATTTCAAATGGGATCAAACTACTAAGTTGGAAATGAAACAGTGTGTTTGTATGTTTTTAAACTACCCTTACTGAGCAAAGGCAAAAATTAACAGAGCAAAGTCTTTCTAAAATCTTAATTTGTCGATATAATATAACAAAAAATTTCAATAAATTATGTTAAACATAAAATAACTCTAATTACCTTAAATGAACCTGATAGAACTGTATTTTTCTTTCTATACAAATTGCTCAATTCTGATATTTTGTTTGTCATTCTTCAAAATTTTAGCACTCTTTATGCTCATTTTGGTGGACAAAATCGCTCAAAAGTCCTGAGTCTACTGGTCAGTCATTCAGCGTCTCCACTAAATTGTTCAGAACAAGAACAATCAGATTGAATGAAATACTATTGGTCAATTGTAAAAGAACAATATTGAACAAATTTATTGATGAGGCTCTACTTCAAGACCACCTTGTAATATCAAGTAACTCAAGGAAGGGTTGTTTAAAAGAGGAGAGACAGTAGAGCGAGAACAATGATTGTACAAAGGGATGTATTCAGTAGATATATGCGTCTATAGAGCATATGTATCTACATAATATCATATTCAAATTTCATGTTTAAATTATTATTCCTTACTTATTATACATACTTTATCTCTCCAATAATTTTTTCTTTAAAAAAAATAAGAGAGACTTCGAAAGAAAAAAAGGGGCCTCTAGGTATTTAGTTATATATTCATTCATATGGGTAAAAGAATATCATATGACATAAGTACAAATATTCAAAAGCAAAAACTAAATTGACTATGAAAAATTTCCATTTTTTATCATTTTCAAAGAATGGTTTTTTTTTTTTTTTTTTTTTTGGGGGTTCTACTCCTTTCAGACATTTTTACATATTATTCACTCACATTCGATTATATTAATTTCTTTTTTATTATTTTCATTTATTCGGAATATTAATTGAAAAAAAAGGAGATATTCAATTAATGAAGAGAAAGTCCATAATGATAAATCCTCATTTAGAAAGCCCAACAGCTCATTATGACCATTCCTTTTCACATCCCATCCCTATATATATATATGTATATGTATGTGTATTCAGACTTAAATATTATATAAACATTAGGGCGGTTTGTTTTCAACCTAAGGATGAAGTTGCATCATCGACAAAAGCAGTATCTTCTCAGCTAGGCCTCAATGGTAAAGAATATGACCGGGAGAATGTGCTTTTGAGATTCCTCAATTCTTGTACGCACGTTTCAATCCTTTGGATGGAAGAGAAGATCTTCAATCCTGAGAGTGTAAAGGCCAATCAATGTGTCTATCTGGACATGTTATAGTACCAAGTAGTTCCCTGGATCCAGAAACAGCACTGGGAAGGGTCTTACTGCTTACAGCAGGACTGATCGCCTTCACATACTGCAAAGTCCATGCAATACTGGTATCAAACCACTTTCGAACACTTTTGGCGCCAGTGTATGTGCCCCCCTTCTTCCCCAGATCTCAACGTAATGGATTTATCTAAATAGTCCATTCTGGCGAGGGAGGTTAGTGTGACTTCCTAACGCAATGATGTCCGCTTAAAGGGCAGCATAGTGTCTGCATGGGACAACTTGTCGGAGGAGACCATTTGTAAAGGAGTTCCTTAGTGTATGAAAGCTGTAGTTGTCATGTGGAATGAACTGGCACTCATTTTGAAGTAATTTTTGTGCTGATTTCAAAGGTGTATAAATATGTTACGAGAGATTAATGTTTTTGTTCTTCTTCACTGTTGTCGTTGTCCTAATACTTATGGGTCACCCTGTATACTAAGAAGACATTTTGAGTTAAGTTAAATTAAAAAAATTGATAGACATTTTTGTAACCTATAAAAAGTTTTTCTTTTATATTCTCTATGGACTAAAAACGAGAAAAAAAGTAAGAAAATTTGATGATCCGCGTATAGCACGCATCTTCTTTTCTTGTTTACATTTTCTAATAGAAAAAAAAACTAAATTTTCTTATGTTATTCTCTCTTTTTGCTCCCCTTGTAACTTTGGAAAAAAAACTTTATTTACGTTGTTTATAGATTATAATATATTGATGCAAAGGAATGATTAGTGCTGTACTTTAAAATTTTGTCTCCTTACAAACTTTGAGCAAAAGGTGCTGCCTAATGATGACATTTTCGGGCAATCAAATTTTGCATAGATTATTTTTTGCCATACTTTTTCGAACTACTACTAAAAGGAATTCAGAAAAAAGTTAAAAAAACAAACCTCCCTAATATTCATATAAGAAGTAGAATTGATTAGATCTCATTCCCATATGAAGCAAAGTGCTTTTTCCTTCCACATCAACATCTCGTATGTACAGAAGTATAAGGAAATATGGTTTTTATTTACAAACATTATTGAATAGACTAATAAAGATAATAAAGGGCCTCTTTCCCTCCTTCTCAGGTCCCATTATTCATCCCTGTCAATAATTTAACATGAGTTATAATCATCCAAAGAAAATTAATTCATATAATAATCATTCTACAATGAAAATAAAGAAATAAGTGGTCATTAAGACACTCCTAGAATCCCATCCGCTTTCCCTTTGATTTCAGTGGATACGTAAGGCATCTTCCTAACTAGCTGAACACCTTGCCCTAGTTTTGGTTTCTCACATTCACTTTCACTGCACATTTGGTAAATGTCTAGTTTTTCATGTATATTAATGTATACACATGATTATATGTACATATGATGGTTTGGTTGAAATAAAACTTCGTTTATATCCCCAGTTAGCACATTTGTTTTATTAAGGTCCATTTATACACGATATTAAGTCGTAAAACCACATAAAAAGACAAAAATAGAAGAGAGAAGAATACACTGAGGGGGAAGGAGGAATCTAAGTAATCTAATACTCCAAAAATATATATACAATGCTTTCGTAATACATATCTTTTCAACCAATACTGACACTATGATCTTCATATATATATATGTATAATAACTCTTATATTAACTCTGTGAGGTAAAATCGTAGATTTTCTGATAATGAATACAAAAGTGTAAACTTTTGCAAAAATAAAAAGGTGTACAACTGTGAAGCTTTATCAAAGACTTCTTTATTGATATACCTTTCTATTTTTGAAAATGATATCCTTTGGTTGCTACCATCAGGAGCGTCTGCAGGATTATATTTTGGAAGGCTTGGTTTTTGGAATTAAAAATATATATATATATATTTTTTGGGAATAAATTTAAAAAAATTATTATTTGTTGTAACAATCTTTGAATAATTAAATTTGAAATATTAAATATTTGGGAAAAAATTTTAAAAATCCAAAGTTGTTCAAAAAAATTAAATTTAAAAAAAAAAAATCAAATATCCACAGCTCTGCACAAAAAAGTATTTTTTTGAAAAAAATAATCATAAAATTAAAATCTGTTTACAAAAAATTAAATTTTCTAGTAAAAAACAAAAAATCCTGAATTGGGGGCGGGGGGGGACTACAGCTTCTCCAGCTCACTCCGGGCCATGGTCTCCAACCTGGGCCTAAATGCACTTTATCACATTTTGATAAAAGCCTCAGATATGGATACCCAGTGCTGCTTGACGGAGACCTTTTGGTCGTCCAAATTTAGGTCAGACTCTCTTCTCAGCTACACAAATGTCAAAGTAGAAGGGGGGAAAGTATGTGGAGGAATGTGAAACAAAAGCTAACAATTTAATTTGGTTGTTGTTGAAAGTAACTGCCGATGTAGTCGGACATAAGAAGCCTTTTTTTATTAATAAGCTAACTTAATAATCATTCAGAAACGCCGTAACTTAAAAATTGTAAAAATTATTCATCATTTAGAGGGAAGATATAAAATATATTCTATTTAAAAGGACCCTATCGGAATTAAGTCTCATATATCAAATGAATGCTGAAGACTATAGCTAAGACGTATTTCATTATTCACGGAAATAAGTAAATGAAATAATGGTATAGTTATAAAATAAAACAATAAATTGTACATTTCTTATTTTCATTCAAGATCGTTTTAATGTAGACCCACCACATATGTTACTATAGTAATAAAAGAATACCTTTATAGGTTGTAAAACGTTGAATTTGGCAGAAATCCGTGTTCCTGCACATCGCGTGGTTGGCGACAACGCCCGACTTGTTTGCAAATTTGATATGCAAGGAGATACTCTTTATTCTGTCAAGTGGTATAAGGATGATTTGGAATTCTATCGCTTCGTACCCAATGATCGACCCATGCTCCAAGTTTTTCCACAAAATGGTATTCAAGTTGATGTAAGTAAAACATTCACAGAACATAAATATTTTCTAATTATGATCAGGACCAGGATTTTGAAATAAGGCATAAGTGAGGTCCTTGCTTCCCAGCAGGGAGTACATTTTATTTTTTTCCGGGGGGGAGGGGGTACTAGACAAATTCCAAAAAAAGGAATGATCGGAAGAAGGGAAGGTGTGTGTTAGGCTCTAAATTTTTTCAGGAGAGCCTCAAAATTATTGATGAGTATATAACAAATATTATTAGTAACTTTTTAGAGGGAAATAACTATAATCCAATCATCAAAGGTTTAAGTTACTAAAAAAGGGTAGGAACATATGTATTAATTAAACTATAAATTACACAAGAGGTTTATTGTTTAAATATACATATATTTAATGTTGTAAAATCAACATTTTCCAATCAATAAGTTACTGTACATTTGAAATAATGGTGAAAGACCATAATTTTTAAATGTAACTTTGAGCTTGTTGAACTGAATAACATGTAATTTATTTTATTTTTTTGGTTTTTTAACTCCGAGTCTAGTTATATTATAAAATAGAAATAGTGAACAAGATATATTTTTATAAATTCCAAACTAAATGAATAATATTTTAGAAAGTAATAAAAGACAAAAGTTAATAAATAATATTTTAGAAAGTGATAAAAGACAAAAGTTAATAAATCACTTTTTTAGAAAGGACAATGAAGTTACATGGAAAGAAAATGAGAAAATCCCATATATTATTTTACTTGATATATACATACAGCCTAATATTTTAAAGCATATTTGAGTCAATAATAGACTCTGTATTCAAATTTGTGTAATAAGTTAAAATGCCATAGAGTTTTAACTATAAGACTCTTATATAGGTCAACATTTGGCCATAAAAATAAAACTATTAATTTATCATTCTTTTATTGTTACGATCAATTTTGACTAATTTAAGTGTAATTTAATCCACATTCAATTTTGGCGAAAATATTTCTACTTAACTTCTGTGTTGACGAATTGAATAATAATTTCGACAAAAATAAAAAATGAATAAACTTGTCAATTTGAAAATGATCACAAGAACAAAAAATATTTCACGTATATATTATATTTACGTATAATGTGCTATTATATATTTTCTACAAATTTCACAAAAAAACGTTTTAGTCAGGGCCCTGCCTCAAACCTGACTACGGCTCTGGTCATGAGTAGGGCTCGACCGACACGCTAGCTCCTAAAAAACCAGTTGGGTTTGTGCAGAGTGGCCTATATTTATCCTGTTTGGCTATGTAATGCCGTACCTTAAATAACACAAAAACACAAGGAATTTTGGGTTCAACTCATGAGCATTTCCTTGTGTCAACGTTTCATACGTTGAACAGGCATTATAAACAATTATTATATTTGATATTAAAATAAAAAAATATTTTAAAAGACAAATTTCGCAATATTTCACTACCTCTGTAGTTCAGAAAGGTTCCTCTACAAAACTGACATTTCTAAGCGTGGAACACGATTTCAATTCCAGAACCAACAGATCTATTTAACATATTCCGTGAAGCACTTTGTGTCCATGTTTCAAATTGGACAAAACGGTATTGTATAGTGGTTTCTCCTACAATCTAGTCATTCAAATATATCCGTATATACACCGGGCGGTATATTGACATCCGAAACCTTCATTATTCAATAATTAAGTAAGGTTGAGTGATTGAAATTGATTCATATTTCAATTTATTAGAATATAGACAATTAGTTACAAAACAAAACCAAAATCTGAGCTTTTTAGCTTACGTACAAGTCGAAAAAAGTACACTTGAACGTGATCTACGAGTTTCTATTCGCGTACTCCAAGCATTTGGGCGTCTACATCGTCAGCAAGTCCAAACGTTGAAGAGGCTCTGTCAAAAAGGCCAAAATAGACCCAAAGGAGTTAAATAAAACAAAAAAGGCTAATCCCCACAAGTCCATGAGGATACAGGCAAGATATCTCGGGCTTTCACACCAGACTGTCCAGAGAGCTATCATTGCCGGGAAGGGCAGCTACATTAATGATTAAGAGAGCTCAGACCTACATCTATTTATATTATTTAATTTGTTGAAATTATATTTTTGTTTAATAAATTATATCTCGCTCAAGTTTAAAATTCAAAGTGTTTAGATTTTAATGGAAAAATCTGTTCCAAGTACATGGGCATTTTGTGGGATTCTGGGCTACTAAATTTTTCACATGGATAGCAAAAAATAAAAGAAATTGGACTGGTGGCTAATTTTAATTTAACGTCGAGCCCTGCTTATAATGGGTATATGTAATTGTACATTAGTATTCTGTCAAATCTGACGTTAAATACACTTAATACGTATGTGTAGTAGTTATATAATTGATGGTTTTCACTCGGAGACAACCTCTCCCACCTTTTCTATTGATATTTATCTGAAAAATAACCCCTACTTCCTCTATTTACCTTCAAATAATATCTAGAATGTACACAGCCAAAGTATACATATAATAATATGAACATGAACGTATTTACTTAGAGGTAGGTTAGTAAGAATAAGGAAGTGAAGAAGGGGGAGTGTTTCAGTGCTACTGTTGCACTCAAAAAAGGATAAGGAGGAAGTAAGTTTGTCAATGTTTTTCGGAGCTGACAGTATTGACAAACTTTCAAATGTCAATCTCTCAAAAGACAGAAAAATTATATGTATGTTGAAGTTTATTTAGATAATATTGAGGCTGTTATAGAAGCTATGAAAAGGGGCAGTTAAGAAAACAATATAAAGATGGTCTCATCACTCAATGTTACTTCTTTTTTGTTGATAAATAAATTACAGGGTCTTGACTTGGTTTATTCTAAAGGGTTTTCAATTGGGAGGGCTTCAACTTTTTCTATAAATAAAACACAAACAGTTAAAGATTTTGCCAAATGTATTATAAATATATACATTTATGTATGAAAATCGATATCTCTAGCGTGACAACCGTTTATAAAAGTCTAACGCTGAACCACACTTTCCACTACTTTTTCCATTAAATTGACCGATATTGCAGAAATTTTGAATTTGACATTTTTTCTGAGCTTTTCTAACATCGCCAGCTTATTGGTGTAGACCAATGACTTCACGTAGCCCCAAAGAAAATAATCTAAAGGCGTTAAATTGTCTCATCCCTCAATGTTACTTTTTTTTTTTGCTTGTTTTTTTTGGTAAGTAAATGACAGGTTCTTCTGCCATAAAAATGAAAATGCTACAATAACTCTGGATTAAACTCCATCAAATGGCTTTAAAAATTTAAAAAAAAATACTTGCATTGAGTACTACTTGATACAAAGGATGAACTTTAATATGTACTAAAAATGGCTAGATTTGTACTTTTTTTTTTTTTTTTTTTTTTTATCGTTTGGAGGCGAGAAAAATAGGATATTTAGTGAAAAATATCTTATTCTTTCTATTGTAATAGTAATTTTTTATCTTTAATATCGAAATAAAATTGTATACCAATGTAATATTATATTTTAAATACGTTTTAAGGCCAAATTCATAATAAAACTAGATGATAGAGGAATAGATAGTAAGATTTAAATCCTTTTATTTGTTGGTCCCATTTTTACAGTCAATAGTTCACTACTATATTTCATAATAGTAATGAAAAAAGAGTTGTTATAACACTTGATTGTTTAAAGCCCCAAAATGGTCAACATCAACAATGCTGACATTAGGGGAAAGCGCTCTATATTATAATTATCTAAGAGTAACGTAATGTCGGATATGTTGCGTGAAAACGATCTTTGAATGTCCTTCTGGAGTTTCAACTCATTTTAAGAAAATGAATTTTTTAATATAATATAGACTTCCCCGTTTTTGATTAAATAAATTAGATCTCCAAAGTTGTACTGAGTCTAATGCATTTTTGGAAAGGTATTGACAGAAATAGCTTTAAAAAATAATCACAATTCAATACATTGTAACCACATAAATATTTGAAACTACTTTTAATATCTGATGTTGAATGGGAAATTTCAAAGAGTCAAAGTACCTATGAAAATTTAAATGGTTCAAGGGTGGTGAAATATGGTTATTTTGACCTACAAAAAAGGTCTGTTTTTTTTCTTTCTTTTTTTCAATGGAAAGACATTTAAAAAAAAAACCAACAATTTAATAAATGGTAATAAAACAAATTCCTCTCAGATCATAAATTGATGCAATAGTTATTAAATAAATGGAGAACTTGTTTATGTATTTACGCTTCGTCCCTGGAATATGTTATAAATTAGCTTTAACGCCCGAGGGAAATACTCCTCTTGATACTGTTGAACACCATTTTGAGTGGTCTCTGAAGTTCTTTTAGATCATTTTTACTATTAGTTTAAGTTAGGATTGTCACGGTCCTTAATAATGGATTTTAAATAGGTATCAAATTTCTTCCCTGTTTTGGATCTTGAAAACCGTCCCAAATTTAAAAATGCCCTCTTATGGTTAATATCGTAGATATGTACTAGAATAGTTTGTAGTTGACGATGCCAAAAAAAAAGAAAGAAATAGTTGACAAAAACATTCGAGCTGTAATAGTGAGATATGTTAAAAATATAGTGGGCGCTTCCAATAACTTTATTTTTTTAAATGTTTAGTATTATAATAATAATTTATTAACATAATTATATCAATGGGTTAATTAAGTATTTTTAAACAGATCATTTTATTAAGGATATGTATTCACAAATATACTTCTTATTTTTAAATTTAAATATAACTTTATTTAGCCTTTCAAAATATTAACAAAGGATTTGGGAGATTATCATGACTCTAGTTCATTCTAGAATCCATAATTATTTATTGTTAAGTTGAATAAGATTCCTGAGTACGCTCCGAACTTTCGCCCCATGAATCCTCTCAATTTCACGTTTTCCCAAATGATATATAATTTATTCACTTGTAGTAAAATATGAGATTAATATAGTAGACTTAGTTCATGTCTACTATTTTTATAAGAATATATCCCGAATGAATTATCCTTAATAAGGATCATTCCAAAAGGTATTAAAGATCCTTTATATCTATAATGCAAATATTCAGATTCACAATATACCTAAATAATTAATTAGTCCTAATATTAAAATATTTTAGCGAAAAAGGATATAATTTGTCTTGTTGGGACATTCCATACTCTCCTTATTAATTTCATTACCAACTTCTTGAATCATTTCTTGCTCAGAATCACAATCTTCATAATTTATCTCAGAATTGCTCCGTTTTTGGAGGACTTTGTAAAAGTTGCTGCTTTGGAGGTACAATTATAGCCACAAAAGTTGGCATTTTCAACCTGGGGCTATATATATTATAAATATACCTACGTGCGTTTTAATAATGTGCAGTTTGAATGGATGCAATGACTATGAATATGACTATGCAAATTATGCCTTTAATTTGAAAAAAAATGTTAGATATTATATGGAGAAATACTATGTTTTGGAATGTTTATCAACTAGAATTTCCCTTGCTGTTGCTCAGTATTGTCACTAGATTTATTTTATCTCTATAGTTTTTTCCATTCAACTGTTTTCAATGATTTTCATGAGTCGACTCTTGTATGATTTAAAGGAGTTGACTCTCCAGGTATAACCAATTCAAAAAGTGTATTACATATGATTTTTATTTTTTTCATTAATTTTAAAAATCAAGAACCTTCGTTTAGAATTTGTGTCATTTCATGACATAATATAAATCAGGGAGCACTATATACACGTTCGATGCTACATGTAGGTACCTGCAATATTTCATTAATTCAATATTGTTATTACTTAGATCCTAATATATTTGTGATACACATCAGGGAGTACTATATATGTACAGTGTGACTGTTTTTCAAACATTCATACAGACAAACTTTCCTGTATAAATAATATTTTAAAAATCATGAGATTATTTATAAGGAGCTGCAGTGTCAAATATATAGCATAAGATAGGAGCTTTTTCATGTATCTCTTAATATCCCGTTGACATACTATAGATATGACAAGGAAGCAAGAAATCACTTGTTCATTTGACAAATAATATCAAGGATTATTATTATTTATGTAATAATGATATATCTCTATAAAAGTAGCCCTTTTTAACCTGAATTAGGTAGGTAGATTCCCCTAGTTTTTTTCTCTTTCCTCTTTTACAACTCCCCTTTCAATAAGCTCCTGCATTGAGGGAATAAAATTGAAATACATTTGATCATAAATAGTATTGTCTACTAATTGTATGTATTTCGTCCGCCCCCTCCTTTTGAGACATATTATATAACATTGTAAATGCATATGTTATATATTTATGAACAACATATTGTTCATATACATACGTCATAAATAAATAAAAGGCATTCAAAGACTTGGGAATCCATCTCAAATATGTTCCTACGTTAGGGAGGTCTGTTCTTCAACTTTTTTCAAATTACAAATAGGGCTAGAGGGAAAAAATTGTAGGCATGTGGTGAAGACATGCTCCATGCTAAAATTAATTGTTTTCTGATGCCATCTTTAGGTGAGTCATAAGTTTGAAAAGAGGCAAAAATTATTTTTTTGTCAGTAAATGTATATGTATACAGTTATCCTTAGAATAGGAGAACTAAAAAAATGAATATAGAAAAAATGCAAATGTGATTAAGACAATAAGTTACATTTGTAGAACAAATTCAATATAGAAATTAGGTTATATGTTTTACAACATGTCCCCGAAGGATTGCATCCAGGAAAATTGGCATTAGAAAAATAGCCATCAATGAAAAATTTCCATCTGCAGAAAATTGCCCGCTATTGTATTACACTTAAAATAATTCATCCATCGTCTGTTGCATCTACAGATACATTTAACCCATCCAAGGATTCGTTGATAGTTTTTCACATCTGCTGATGGTCGAGAATAAAAAAAACAACTCCTAATTTCCCAAATTATACCCCAAACATATATGATTTGTGTAAGATAATCGATAGATCTCGAGAAGGTTAAAAACATCAGCCACCCCTAGAAAGAGCCAACTATATAATCACCTATGCTCCAGGTCAACTGGCCTGTGCAGTTTAAACTTGGGTCCTCGAGGTCGTTTAAAAACTACCACCATCTCTTTAAGAACCATAAAGGGCCTCTCCTAAGTTCACAATAATTTTTACCTATGTTCAATGGTTTTTCTGTAGAGGGAAAAACTATCTAATGTACCTTAGATGTGTCATTCCTATGAACAGATGGGGCAGATCGGTAGATTAACAACTACATATGTATATTGATCTTATCTAGTGGTAAACTTAATTTAAATTATAATAAATCGGAAATTTATTCGTCCACTGTCTCAAAACTTTGTGAAAGAGAGGTTTTGTGGCTCAAGACTCCCTATGTAATGTTTCGACTCAATTTAAAAGAAAAATGAGATTGAATAAAATGGAACAACAAAGGAGTGGGATTTCGAAGATTATCTCACTTTATGTCCCTCATGGCCTTATCCGAGGAGCTCAGGTACAGCTTCTGTGACACATGTCATCAGAACATAAAATCCAGCCGGAACCATGGCCTGGGGCGTTTTGGGTAGCACAGGCGAAGTCTGCCCTTCTATTTTTATGGAGAGGAAGGAACTAAACTAAATTTCGCAGTGGTTATTTTTTAGCCTTATGACTTCAACTTTGCTTCACTAGCCGTAATCAAAATGGACAATAAGTAAACAAACAAACCACCCTAATACACGTATCCATCATCTAAAAAAAAAACACACAGCATTCAATAGTTGATTGAAAGGTGATGGTTCTTGGCCGTGCATAAACTATCTATTATAGGAAAATATCAATAGATATAATGATCCTCCATATATATATATATATAAATTGTAGACTCCAATGATATTTTGTAAGAAATACATTCAGAATCTTGAAGGAGGGGGGGGGGGAGACCTGAAGAGGTCGTGGATAACAAGAACAAAAAAAAAAGGGTGAATACATTTATGAAAAAAAATATGTTCATAGATATTATATACTTACAAAATAGGGGAAAGATTTCCCCTTGAATGTTACCATATGTGTATATATACATATATATATATATGTAGAGAATTCTTCTTCCAAGAAAAATAACCCATGAAAGTTGTTAATACGAACACATGTATTTTTTTTTTTTTCTATATAGAACATGAAAAAAATCACTAGGTCCTCTCAGAATAAATAAATAAAATGGTGGACTGAAAAAGGACAGGAGTAAATAAATATAATTTCATAAGATTATGTTGCCTTTAAAGATGAATTAAAAACCCAAAAGTCAAAATGAAGAAAATATATTTCATCATTTGACAAAAAATAATGGATTTTTTGTTGTTCAATATAGTCCCGTTTATAGCGCGGGATAGTTGACACTTTGGTGGTATGCAGGGACTTACTCAGAGTGTGGGCTGGAGGAGCTGTAGCCCTCCCACTAAGTTGAGGAATTTTTGCTTTTGATTAAAAAATGTAATATTTGATTTTTTTTTCCAAAAAATTAATTTTTTATGAACACCTGTAGATTTTCGAATTGTTTTTGCAAAAAAATTAATTTTTTTATAATAGCTTTGAATTTTTAAAATTTTTTACCAAAAAAGTTAATATTTTTTGGAATTTTTGGAAAAAAATTATAAACGGCTCTGGATTTTGTGAAAGCAAACTTCCAAAATGTTTAGGGATTTTTTTCTAAATAATTTTAATTTATGGTTGTTATTTTTTTTAAATCCAAAAACCAGCCCCCCCCCTTCCCACCCAAAAAATATGATCCTACAGACCTCCCTGATATCCACCTGTTATTATTATTGGTTTACCTGGGCATCTTTGAGGCTATTAACTACATAAATCAATCCTATGCTTTTTTCTTTTGAAAATCGAGTATTAGCTTAAATAACATTGCTCTTTATATTTTATGCAAATATAATGATGTGTATTTACTTCAAGAGTTAAATAGAGTTAATCGGTTGGGTTTTCAGTGAGATATTAATAGAGTGTTTGAAGTCAAAGATACTATTTGGGGTTAATTGATACATATAAAAAAAGTAAAAAAAAATGAAGAGTATTTTCTTTGTCAATTATTTTGTGAGAATAATTTATCACAAATTTATATTTTTGGTGAAATTATGTTCAATTATTTTTATATTTACCGATAATCGTCTTTGTCTAAATATGACTCATAGTAGTGTCCTTTCTCCATTTATGTGGCAAGTTGATCAATTTAAAAAAATAACTCTAAAAGCGATATTGCACCTATTATAACATTAACTATGAACGTTGATACAACACAAACGTTAAAATTCCTCAATATCACTTCTAAAAAGCTACTGACTAATTTGTCAAAAGATAATTTCGTCTCAACTATCTTTTGATTACCAATTACTTTCTTTTAACTGGTCATTGATTTAAATAACAAATATATCAATAAATATATTGATATACCTTATACATACATATTTTGTTCAAATACAAGTGATGCAATTTCAAAGAAACCTGTGAAGGCTATAATATCAAGTTATACATAATATATAATCAGATTCTGTCATTCATAGCCTTAAATCCGATTCCATTAGTTGTCTTTTTCTTTTTTTGTAGTTTGAAGATTATAACACTTTTTTTAGAAGAAAAAAAACAAAACATTTCGAATGCTATCCTTCACTAAGACAAAAAAAATACATTTTTTTTTTAAATTTTTAAAAGGCTTCATTTCAATGACTTTCTCCTTGTTGTAAAAAAAATAAAATCGTGTAACGTACTTTAAATCCGATTACAATTTTTGTTTTTATAATTATTATTATTGTATATTATTTGAGTTGTATAAAATATGACCTTAACGCGTGTTAGGTTTTTTTCTAGTTAGTAATCTAAGGAGTGTTTATTTTTATTTTCCAAACCTAATATCATTCTTATTTAATTTTTGAAGAGTATTTTTTTTAAAATATACAGTGCTCAGTAGTAATTATACACATTAAAGACGAATAATAACACTGTGCATTTGTTGGAAACAAACTAAGACTCAGAATAGAAGATTGAAGATCGACTACCGAGTACTTCCTGTTTTTCTATATACGGAGGGACACTTGTAGATATTCACTTCCTCTCACGGCTTCTTGCAGCTGATCTATTGAAACGTTATCAAAGCAAGCAAATCTGCAAAATATAATTTATTATTTAGAGTCAAGGTGTGTGGATAATAGGTCTTATAAACAGTGGGCAGTATTATGTACATTCCTACCTGCTCAAAGGTCATATCTGGGGTTTTTAAGCCGAATTGCTCATTCCAAAATATTAAGATATTATTATTTAATAAGCAGACTTGATAATATTTTTTTTTTTGTACTTGAAGAAATCTGTCAAGTAATATCGTGATATGAAACAATTTGTCATAAGTAAAAGTTGTCAATAAAAAGAAAAATTAATCAATAGCTAAAAAGAAAAAAAAAAAAGTTTTTTTTTTTCCATTGTTGTTACTTTTTATTATTGTAGCTCAGCTACACTTTAAACTAGATATTATGTACTTTTATATATAGCATATAAATATATATAATGATAGACATTGATTACTTTAAGTGTGTTCTAAGGCTATACGGATATGTTTGAATAAAGTTTTAATGCACCTTTGGGAAGTAAAGAAATAGAAAGAGTAGGCAAAATGTATTAATATGGGTGAATATATAAGGAAAAAAATTATGTATGTATCCAGTAGGGTATCTCGTTTCCCGGGATAATGTCTTTGAGTTCGATCCCGGAAACAAATTTTCAAATATATATATATTTATTCTCAATTCTCATAATCAATTGTGCGTTGTAGAACTTCCTAGCCTAATCTTATCCACATACAAAAAAAAGAAAAACCCTATTGGAACAGTTTGCAAATCATTAACTCACACATAAATAATAATGGGAGAATTTTTTGTGTTGATCCTAATTTCCCTCTTCCATGTGCATTAATCTATGTATTTATACAGAGTGGTGGTCCATTAAAATCAGAATACTTTGAATTTTAAACTTCAACAAGATATTATTAATAATAGAATTTTAACAAAATTAATACACTAAATAGATGTGTGTCTGAGCTCTCTTCATCATTAATGTAGCCGCCCTTGCCGGCAATGATGCCTTCCAGGCTGCAACATAAGGCCTGGTACCCGATGCCAACATACACCCAAAGAGTGTACTTGAGGGGGTTGGCATCAGGGCTGTAGGGAGGCCAAAAAAGGGTACAAAATAACTCAATATACTCATTCAAAACTCATAAGGGGCCTTTTCACCCTCACAAGACACTTTCTACAGACTTTTTATTTAGTTGTTTGAACAGTCTGCTCTGAAACCCTGAGATCTCTTGCATGGGTCCTCATGGACTTGAGGGGATTCTCATGGGCTGTTTTCTTTCACTCCCGAGATCCTGTTTAGCCTTTTTGAGAGAGGCCTTCTTCCTTTCCAAAGCTTTAGACTTGCTAACGGCGTAGACAGTGGTCCTGGAGTCACTCAACGTCTTGGGGTACACAAATAGAAATTCGTCACTCACCTTCAATTCTCATTTTCTTGACATGTACGTTTTTGTAACTAATTCTTTAGTCTTTAATATATTGAAATATGAATGAATTTAAATCAATCAATCTTAATTAATTATTGAATAAGTAAGTGTTCAGATTTCAATGGACCATACAGTATATACCAATATATAGGGTTATAAATTGTGAGTACTTTTGCTATGTCAAAAAAGAAAAAAAATTAAAATGGTCAACCTAACAATTTGAAGAGTGTTTGAGAGGTGAGCAGCATAACTGAATGTAAATTAAATTAAATTAGCTGTAAGATTAAGAAAAAGAGCCAAGTTTCACTTTGTATCAGGCAGGAATCACTCTGTTTTTGATCCTCAATTCTACTCTTAGTCCACAAGGACTTATAATAATTCAGCGTTATTCCCCTTCATTTTCTCGGGGTCACACTTTATACTTAAATGTTCTTTCCACAAGAATGAACGAATAATTGTAACACATTTGGAGGAAATTAAATGAAAACACTATTCCTGTTCCCAACAACAACAAAATCTGCAATTAAAATAATTCTTAGGGTTTTCACACCTAATAACATATGTATTTTACTGTAGGTGTATGGTAAAAAAAAATCTGTTTGTTCTAGTGAAGTTCCATCATTCAAAACATTTTACTACTTCATTGGATGTAATTTTGTATCGATTATTTATTACTAACGGTAGTATTCGGCATTGCCGAAGTAATTATACATCAGCTGAAAGACAAATTTTAATTAATAATTATATGGAATATAACTACCCTAGAAATCCTTCGTTTTACTCACCATTCTTTGTGTGTACACCCATATATAGTTACTCACTAATGAAATATTATTTCCTCAATGATTCAAAAATAATAAAATCATCCTGAGAAAAATTCATGTAATATGAAGTCAAAACTGATGAGTAGTGATGGTATTTGTATTACTACACTGCAAGAAGATGGCGGGAGGGAGGCATATGGTATTATTGAATTAGGACTTTTGTTCATATCAGCTACCTATTATATGATTTTGGTGGGAGAAAATGAATTACTGCTATAAGAGAGAGAACCTTCAACATTTAAAATAGCATTAGTACTCGGAAAATATTATAACTATATATAAATTCATATATTTTATTATACATTTTTAAATTTTAGCCAGAGCAAAGATAGATGAAAGTTATTCATTGAGGGGGAGATGTTAACACTCCAACGACTTACTAAATTATGAACAAAAGAGAAGAAAGATCACACGTATCAACCGTCTTTTCTTTTCTAATAGCTATACTTAGTTTTTTATTTACACAAATCCTATTCATTAGTGATGCAAATCTGGTGATTTTTATAGCTGGCCCGGGTTTTTTTTTTTGGAATTGTTAAATTGAAGAATGAATTTTCGTTTCCTTTGCAGTTGCCATTATGATTTCATCCCTGAGTAGTGAACTTCCTTTCCTCAATAAATTCAATAATATTCAAAACATGATTGAACATTTGTGAGTGCTCATAAAAGACAGAGTGTAACACTCCGTTTGTTGCAGTTTTATCATTGTAATTCCCTGTAGGACTCAGAGTAGAATGAGGGGTCAACGTCGAAGTAATTCTTGCCAATGTCCAAGATTATTCCTTCTCTCCCTTTCCCTTGTCAAAGCTGATTGGAGCTGATCTAATGAAACGTGAATGAACATTATTCTTTCTCTCCTTCAAACATTCTTGAAATCGTCAGGGTTACCATGTTGATTTTCGGTATCTTTTTTTCCCATGCCCAATGCACACAGGATTTTAATCACTAGTGATGAGCTAAAGAGTACTTTTCTCTCCAGAGCACTACATGGTTAAGCCTTTGCTACTAACGGTCGACAATACATCCCAAATATCAGCGAAATTTCATTAATATGACTCCATTGTTATTTCTTAGAGCAAAAATGACTTTGTGTAGACATATACCTATTCATACAGAACGAAAGATCTACAGACAAAGTTTGCTTTATTTTGTATATATTTAATGCGGGATTTCTAAGGGACTTACACTAGGTGTAAAGTCTCGAGAAATTGCTGGAAAACGGATAGTTACTTGATAGTGAAAGTTTCTTTTATGTATCCACATATTTACCATCATTTTGGTATTTTGAGTCAATCAGAAAAACGAGTGGAATTTGTTGATTTCTTAATGCATATAAAGTAAATATTCATCTTATATAATAATATCATATATTTTATTAGTGTTTTGTCTCACAAATTCCTAAGCTTTTTTTCCCTCTGTCTCTTGATTAGCTACATAATTAATTTACATATCAACAATGTACCAAGGTATTTATGTATCTATATTATAAGCATTGTTTTGTTTAATACCTAGATGGGTAATAAAAGAGTTTAGTTTCCATTATTCATTTGGTTGTTATGACATTGTTAAGAAGATATATGTACCTACCTATGTATATAAAAATATTAGTGTTGTATTCGAGATATGTACAGCACACCTGTTTGTTCAAGTTGGAGTACGGGCATTCGGATGAAGAAAAATTATATTTTTCTTCATCCGAATCGATCAAATCAAAGTTTAATAGTTACATAAGTCAGTGAGACTAGTATTGTGATCCTTATTTAGGACTGAAGACTGTGTCTATTCAGTCTTGGCCCAGTCCAGTTCAGTCTGTATATCAGTACTAAAACAGATTAAGTTCAGTCCTTGATGATGTCACTCACCTTCATTTCTTTTTTGGGGCTGTAGTTCTATTACTGACTGTCCAAATGACCAGCGGTCTTAAGGAAAGGTCCTCAGGACAAATATAAACCTGTCCTAACACTAGATTGGACAAAATATACAAGGACTGACACAGCACTAAATTTGACTACCTTAATACAAATGATGTTGGGTCATACTTATGTAGATAACCGAGGTGTCTTCAAAAAGTAAGGTGACTTTTCAAATTTCACGGGGAAGGTATATTCGGTATGCTACATTTTTTTTTTAAATGTTAGTACACTCGCCAAAAAAACATCAATTTATTGTTTCAGCTATATAATATATTTAGTTTGTTTGTAAGAGGCATAACGGTAAGAAGTATTTTGAGTGTTCCGCGATTTTGCTCACCTGGGTTCTTTCATTGGATGATAACCATGATTTGTCACCAGCTATGACCCTTTTGAGCAAATCAGGAGCATCTTTGACGTCTATCAACAGCTTATGAGTGATACTCGTGCGACGATTCTTTTGGTCAAAATTTAGAAGTGTTGGAACAAACTTCGCGGACACTCGTCCCATTTCTAACAAGTTTGAAAAAAAATTATTCCAACAGATATTTCAATATCCGCAGAAGGTATTCTGATAGGGATTCGATAGTTTTCTAAAGTAATTTTCAACCTTTCCATCTGCTGTTGACGTACTTGGGTGTCCAGAGCGAGGCTCGTCATTGGCATCTTCCCGGCCATTTTGGACGAGTTTGTACCACTTGAAAACATTTTTTTTACTCGGGACAGTTTCATTGCATGCCATTGTCAAAATTTCAAGTGTTCTGGACCTCTTAATTTCATTTTTACACAAAATTAGATGCAAAGTCTTTGATCCATGATTTTCAATAGCAAAAAATTGCGGAACACACAAAATACTTCTAACCGCTTTACTTCCCACAAAGAAACTAAAAGTATTATAGAGCTGAAACAGTAAATATCTATTCGTGGCAAGTATACTAATGTATCTTACACGCAAAAAAAAAGTCACCTTACTTTTTCGGTAAACCTCGTACTGATCGTTAGATCCGTTAAGAAGAGCTATTGTAAAAAGAACAATCTTCGAAGTGAAGATTTTCAAATAACATTTCTGGCGAGTTAAAGTAAAATTAAGGTAATGGTTGATTTGAGTGAAGTTGAGTTTTTTTTTTTTTTTTCGAGCTCCTTTAGTACTCGTATCCAACACTAAAAAGCAGTATCTATATGTAAAATACAAAATAATGTGATGAAGGGGGCTCCTTTATTATTATTTCATTATTATTACTATTAGCGTTTAACCATATATACAGGGGGTGGCAGTGGTTCAAACAAGGCTCTACACTCTACTTAATAAAGGGGTCTATTTGAAGTTCCAATTATTCTATCTATCTATTTATGTGTACACCACAAAAGAGTAATGACGTAGAGAAACACTCAGAGGAGTGGGTGCTAATGAAGTGTCTACAAATGTACTTCTTCTAATTCCACCTCCTTGAGAAGGAGAACACCTTGAGCAAACACGATGAATCGGGGATTATAACATGTAAAGTGTGGTTCGGTGTGCCGCTATTAGTGTGCCACTGTTACATTTAATGTGATATTATACTAAATTCGTATTAAACCCCATAATTGCAGCACCATTTGGCCTGTTGATGATGTAAGCAAATTTCTAAAAAACAAAAAAAAACTTACACGTCTATATCATACTGATCTATTGGTATTGTGAGGACACTTATCAGAGTAAGGAAAATATGAACTACGGTCGTGTATTTGGATGTTAAAATGGGGCTAACAAATAAAGGGACTTTAACCCTTACATTCTATCAAAAATATATCTCTTTAGGGTCGTGATTTTCAGTCTTTATATTATTGCGGAGCCCGTATGCATACTTTTTTTTAATTTTTTTATTCGAAGCAGCATCAAATTTGAATGAAATATCGATTTTATTTTTCTTTAAAAGATAAAAGACAGTTTCTTGAGAATCTATCATTCTTTCATCGCCTCACGGAGCCCTAGACGATGCATTGTGGAGCCCCAGTTGGGAATCACTGCTATATGCTCTAATTTAATTATATATCAAACACTGATATGTATTCAAAATATGTTTTTGCTTCATAATGCAATCTTATTTACGTAGTCTAGCCCATAAATGGACTAGTTTACGAGTGCAAAGATCACATATTTTTATTTTTCCTAATTTATCTACCACAAAAGCCATTTTATAAAGGTTTTTAGTACGTAGATATTTGATTTAATTCAAATCTCACTGTTTAACTCTTTAACATCAAGTTACGTTCGTATTCAATACACGTATTAAGGTTTTTTTCTTCATTTTTTAAAGCAATTTCAGAAAGTTTAAAACATTTCTCAACGCAGAATTTCATCGAGTTGCCTATTTTTTTTTTACTCTGTTCTCTATTAAATTTTGTGCATCCAAAACGATATTTGTTTCAGCAGAATTCTTTCATGGGGGAGGGGGTACAGCCCCTCCATGCTCCCCTGGAAGCAATTCTTATCATGTACATAGGCGGGATTGTTCTTAAGTCCTATCATTAATTACTTAAATAGTCATGAAATACGAGTACTTAGTTTAAAAAGTAGTTACTTAAGTACATTTGTAACAAAATTAAGAAAAAGATTTTGCTTATTTCGTTTTAAAATATCTTCAAATAAGTAATAAATGTGGATCTTTGAGTCTGAATGTATTAAATCTAACATTTCTACGATAAACTGTCTTCTTTGTAAGAACTTCCTGAGCAAACTTCCAGTAATTGACTTCCTACAAAAGTAGACGAACTCATAAAATAGGGTTAAGACAAACACACAAAATGTAAATGCATTCTACATATTATTTACACTTGTACTTAAATACAATGCAAGTACTTGTAAATTACTTAAATATTTCAAAAATAAAGTAGCCTAATACTTGTACATAAAATTTGAACTATGTACTTGTCTCAAGAGGTACATAAGTACTTGGCACTGATAGATTCTTCTAACTCCCTTTATGAACTTCAAAATAATATAACACATACTTATCTATTGTCTCTTATTTTATTTTGCAGAGAACCAAATCCAATAAACAACACGTGCATTTAACAAATCTAAGCCTGGAATCCACTGGGACCTATAAATGTGAAGTGAGTGCAGAAGCACCCAATTTCCGAACGAAATCTGCTCATCAGGACATGGTCGTTGTTGTTGTTCCAGAGAGTGCAGAGATTGTTGGAACACGGCCCATGTATTTCGTTGGAGATACTGTCAATGTGACTTGCTACTCATATAAGTAAGGGAAATTTGTGCATATATAAACATATGTTGTTCTAATGTTTCTCTTTTTAGATCACGTCCATCTGCCTCCCTCTCCTGGAGAATCAATGGACAAGAAGTGACTCCAGAGTTTGAGAAGTTGGGTGATTATTTACACTACGAAAAAAATGTTAGAAATCGAGACATGATACTCTCAGGTAATCCCTACTATGGTTCGAGTGAAAATAAAAATGATAAACTAGCTACCAAGGTATGTATCACTCTTGAGTAAAGCTAAAAGATCAACATATTTTTTTTAAATCCATCATTAGCTCAACGCCAAATTGAAAGAGTATCGACCAAAAGTAGAGAAAAACAACTTAGAGACCTCCGCATTAGGACTCACTTTCAAAGTTGGAAAACAATATCTGGGGATTGGGTTGAAACTTGAGTGCACTGTTGCAATTGGCTCAGTATATTGGCAAAGCTTCAATGCAGAAATACCTGTGGAGCTTAAAGAACAGTCTTCTGTATCTAACTCATGGTGGATATCCTCTTCAGGAGAAAGGCCCACAATTCTAGGAGCCTCTAGCTATACATTTATGAGTAAGTGCTTTTATGTTTACCTTCTTATTGTACCTTCAATAATTAAATTTTAAAAAAATCGATTTTATTTGTAGTAAGGAAAAAAAATTATTTAAAGTGAAAATTAAAGGAAATTAGACAAATTAAACTATTTTTTGATGAATAAATAATTAGACATTTCAAGGTTTGGAGTCCTCAACTTATAGGAGATTAGAATATAATTATATTAAAATTATCAGTTTTGGATCGGAAAAATTCAAACTCAAAAACCTCTCCACAACCCTGATCTGGGTACTAAAAAATACTTGATATGAAGTCTAAATGTTTAAAGGAATGAAAAATAATTCCAGGGAAAACGCTTACTGCAACTAACACCCCCGTAGTGACTGTAGTGTTGTGCCGACCTTTATTTATTTGGTTCACTCCAGTCTTAGGACCGGCCCTTGGGACCGTTAGCTCTTGGGATCGGTCCTAGGATTTATCTCTAAAAATGAGGATGGTTTATTAAGGCCAATAAGATGTATGATACATATTTTTATATAATTTATTCTATTAAATAACAGAATAATTTATAAGAAACCTTAATGACGTCACGAGTGATTAATTTTTCCTCCTTTATGGACCGACAAGTGGTACTGGACTCAACTGTAGCATGGCTCTAAATAAGGACCAACACAACATTAATTGATTGTAACAATATCTCAAATTTTCTACTCAATCACTGAGTTTCGAATTTGGATAAAGTTATATTAACTGATGGCCAAAACCCTAAAAAACCGAATTCATTCTTTCAAAAATATTTTCTTCCAAAAAATTATTTTCACCGCTCCAAATCAGTTTTTCCCAATGGCGTGAAGAAAAATTTACAAAAATGAAATAATTATATATTACAATGTTGATGTAAATTTTATGCCAGGAGCTTTTTTGATACTCGCGGGGAAAGACCCATTGTAATTATCCCTTGATGGAACTTGATGTTTTAATTAATGTATTGACATAAGCGAATTCCTCTACTTTTTTTTTTGTTACAGATGTTTTGTCAATCACCATTGGAGTTGTACTGTCTTACTATAAGAGTCTGAGTTGAATACAAGAGGAGTCAACGTCGTGATACAACCATTTATCTGACAGTCTACAGAATATATTCCGATAGAGAGAATGAATGGTTACAACAAAAAGAGAGACAAGTGAAAATTGGATCATAAAATATTCAAGAGAAAAAAATAATAATATAATTGTTGCATATTTTATATTATAGTAATAACTATTAATTATATTCAAATGATTTTTTTTTTTTTTTTTTTTTTTTTTTTTTTACGTGAGATACAATATTCCCACACTTAAATGATTTTTTTTTGTTTTTCGATTATTTTTCTTTAGCCTTTTTTGTGTGTGTCTGTATTCCTTCAGGGTGTGAAAAGCAACATCATTTTTCTTTTCATCTGACAAATTTATTGGAGGTTTTCTTAATGGGTCAAGGAAAGGATTTTTTATTTAGTAAAAACAATGAACTTTCTCCATTATTCATAATGAATTAAAGGGTCGTGTGTTCTTTTCCTAGGTTTTCGTCTTGTCTATACTTTTATTATTAATAATAATGATAGTCATTATCATAAGGGTTAGAGTGGGGGGCTTTTCAACCCCCTGCCCCCTCTTCTTTTCCTTCTGCTTTCTCCCTCCTATTGTTCAACTTCCCACAAACCCAAGGATTATTGAAAAAAATAATAATGAAAAACAAACATAGCAAAACTGATTTAGAAAATTGCCAATAACTGACTATACGTTTTCCTTCTTTTTTCTTTTCATTTTTAAATGCTTCTTTGTTTAATATATGAAAATTATGTATTTTTGTTGATCAAATTATTTAATCTGTTAATACATATACTTAAAAAGGTCTTTAATTTGTTTTTCCCCAAAATTTTGTAGAGGCATAGTCCTAAAATGTTTCTTTTGATAACAAATGAAAAAGTATAAAGTTTGAACCATATGGCTCATAGATTTTACAATTTACAAGAGTGGTGAAAAATCTGAGTTATTACAAACAAATAAACAACATAAAACAAAGTAGAGTAATTTATAATTTATAACTAATTTAGATCAATAAACAATCTTTCAAAACTGTTGAAATAGTTTTCCTCGACAATTATTATTCCGTATATTGAAGCGTTTACGTAACGTCACATTTTGGGGGCTATAGTAATTAAGTAATATAATAATGAGAATCTTTTTATATTAATTGTTAGGAACTATTGGATATAAAAATGAGATCAAAAAATAAAAGAATTTATACCTTATTGCCTAGTTTTATTAGATATCAGGTTATAAAATATATTAAAAATATATGATTACATCCTTATTCAATCACATTTCCGAATTGCAGATTATAGTTAATTAATATAATGGGAAGAATAAGATCTTTGTCACTAATTATCCTACTTCTCTCGTGCCTAATCGATCCAACCAAAATATTAGTGGCAAAAGTAGAGCCATTTTGAGGGATTTTCAACACATATAATTTAAATATATCTGTTTATGATAGACATCAATTAGTATTCGATGCATGTGTTCAGTCATTTTTATTCGTAAAGCCATTTGATGGAGTTTTATCAAAATTAATTGGAAATTTGTTAAGATGACGTCTCCTAAAATTAGGATGCAATTTATGACGTCAGTAATAACGCTCTATTAATGACCAAAAAATCGTAGTATTGCGTATATAGGGTGCACGAAACATTGATCAGTATGGATCCAACCATATAATACTATATTTTGTATCAAAAGGAGGAAAAAATTGCTCTATGTCGTTCTCATAACATTTTGAGAGAAACAAACAAATTTCAGAATCATTCTAGTAATAAAAATATTTTCTGTTTATATTATGTCTACGATTAATAAATATATTACTATTGATATGTTATATTAGAAAGAAATCGCCCAGTAAATCTTTTGTTATATTTTTTTTTTTTGCTACAAAATAATTGAAGCCAATTAAAACAAAGTTATTACATAATCGTATAACGCATTCCATAACTAATAATCATTTTTCTCGAGAGAGGAAAAACACTAGATATCATCTTAAATGGAGCAACTTTACATTCTTTAAATAGTAATTAAAGGGATAAGAGGGATTTTACATACATATATATATATATTTATAGTTATTTACTCCAAAAGTTTACTAATAAATTATTCAAATTTTCTTTCGTTCCCTACTTTCATTTTTTACTCTTAAATAAGTAAGTACGTAAGTAAAAAGCTTCCTTCCATTACAATTTTTTTCCTTTAGATTTTTTTACCGACTTTTTATTAAATATTAAATACCTCTGTTAGTTTTTTTTTTAATACTAACATATTAAGTCTGGATGCTTAACAAAATCTAAAAATAAAAATAAAATGCCCGTAAATAAAAAGTTTCTTACTTATATGAGCCGTCAACACAAAAGAAGATTAGAATGGTTTTCCTCAAAATTGAGTGTAGATTACTTTTTTAATTCTTGGACGAGCTTAAAGACGAGATTTTATTTGAAAGGGACTATATTTCGGGCAAATTATGTCTTTTAAGTCAAATATAACTATTAAACTTTAGGTAAAATTCTTGGCTATCTTAATGTATCCCAGTAGTTAGAACATAAAGCCTATAATGGACTCAAATATGTCTATTGAATATTGGGATGTATGTTCATATACTGTTTTTTTTTTTAAATGGATTTTGTCCGAAATTAATCAGCTGATCTTAATAAAAACCAATGCTAATTGAAAGCCGAATCATTTTTTTTATTTAGTATGATCGCCTATGGTGTCTATAACGGCTTTGACTCGATCTTGGGATCGGGTCTTGATGATAGTATCTTTTAACATATTCCGGAATTTCTTCTGAACCCTAGACATCAGTTCGGATTTTAAGATAAAGGAGGATCTGTTGGTATGTGGCTCAACTGCAGATTACACAAAGAAGTCCATGTGGTTGAGGTATGGTGAGCTTGGAGGCCAAACACTAAGTCAAATAAAGTCATTTTTTTTACAATCAGATCAACGTTTTCTTTGCAGTGCGACATAGAGAAAAGTCTTTTCCCAGACGAATTTCCTGATCAGCCGCCTTCCAGAACAGCTAAAATTCCTGATAATAACCCTTATCGATTTGGATGGCCCATCATCAATGATTTTTTTGCAAATTTGCAATAAACCCTGATCCCTCTGGGACTCTGACATCATATTGTGATCAGCACGCTTGCTGTTAGCTCATAATTACCTCCAGACTCTTCCAGTTTTTTCCTAACTCGAGACAAAGGACCTGACCAAGTTTAAGAATGTTACAATCTCAATATTGTCTCGTCTGGCAAGGATTGCAACATAAATACTCAGCCTTTTCTGGGTTTGTGGAATAAATACTTGTTTGATAGAGGCTACTTTTATTTAACTGACGTCAAACACACATGGCTAGCCGCCCCAACAACAATCAACGTCCTATATAAACATACTTGTGGTTAAACATTGGCTGCATAATCTATATATAAATAGAGCACGTTGTTACCTTTATTTTATCGGCAGCTTTTCTTCAAAAAAGAAACAGAAAAAAGGCCCGAAATCATATGGTAGTTAGCGAAATAAGTCAATCTTACCAACTGCCATTTATATCTTATGTACTCCCAGACTATCCCTATCATATTATTTCTTCATAGAAATAATAAGTTGGTCAATATATATACGACGAGGACCCAACAAGAAATTGTCTTTCGGTCCCTTTAGAAACGGAGCATAATTGTAGAACTTATCACTATTTTTATTTGTGAAAATAATAGACTATGAAATAGCCATGACGTATCAATTGAGATGAGGAAATCGACAGCTGACAACCAAATACATAGGGTATTTTGTTGTGTGCGAAGTAACACCTTGATTGGAATGTTCTACATTGTCTTGATTTTTGTGCAAGACCGTTTTTATGTTAACGCACCATATATATGTATATGTAATTAAAAGAAGAAAAAAATACACTTTCAATCATTCATGTCATTGCTTGTCTGAAGCACACAGTGATGCATTCACAAAAACTAGAATTATTTTTATGCTCCTTGCTCAAAAAAAAAAAAAAAAAAAAAAACTTTTAAATTCACTTTTTAAGAAGTTGGACTTAGAATTAATTATACATATAACAACTTTTGAGGGAAGACTCAATTTGAGCAAGAGAGGAGGGGGGTATTGCTTTAAAAAGCTTTTTAAATATTTATTAGTTGGCTAAGTTACTCAAAGTGAAAATAAAATAATGCACTTCTTTGTAAAAATCGATGTATTTTTCTACCTTAAAACTTGAGTAGCAAGGTACCTTGTAACTATGTAGATTATACTGTTTCAAAAATGTATTGTTGAAATATAATCATGATAGAACATCATATTTTGGTTATTTAGTAGTGCTGAGTTTCAGTCTGAGACATTTATGATTTTTTAGTGGGTCGAACTAATTTGATCCTTTAAAAATGTTCGATCTGGGCCAGTCTCAAAGAAAAGTACGGGCCAGACGACATCGTTACCATAATTGTACCACACATCCTTTCATATAACAAGAAAGAGAAATTAGGCCTAAAATCAGTTAGTAGTTAGCTAATTGTGGATCAATTATTCCCAACTATGGAAACCTAATTCAATGACTGTCGAGAAGTATTCACAATTTAACAGGATATAAAAATTATTCAATCAGTCAACGTTCAGAACACAGATTAGAGGAAAAGAAACAGAAAAATTGACAGCTGACAGCAAAATATACCGTTTATTTTGTGTTGGTGAGGTAACACCGTGAGACTGGTTCTACAATATGAATGGTTGATGATGTCATGTCTCTTTGAAAATTGTGAGCAATGGCCTACATTAACGTCCTATGAAGTTAAATGCGTTGGATTAATCATATTTGCACAATTCATAAAGCTGGATAAAGGAGAAAATCGGTCTATAGATTGAGAACAAAATATCGGTACACAATTTGTAAATGATTAAATTTCTCTTTACAGTCTGGTCTGCAATATCTGTCCAAATCGGTATAGAAAAAATTACTTAATACTGAACTGGAAAAAAAATCGGTACTGGACAGATTAAAATTGTAACTTTCACTTCTTTTAACTTTACGTGTATTAGTATTTACACACTGTGATTCACTTAAACACTTTAGATTGCGAAAGTAATAGGATTGTCTTGAGGCAAATACACTTCCACCGATTAATAAAATAGATATTGTGTTTAAAATTAAACTCAAAATATATCAATATCATTGTATAGAAAATTTAATCAGACAAGTATTTTTACAATAAAATGCAGCTATCAGCATGTATTTTAATATGTGGTATGTCAATATGAAAAAATCCAAAATAAAATCAAGAAAAAGATCAATTTCCAATTATTTTTCTACTACATATTATGTAATATAACCCAATATTTTAAAGACTTGTTTCAGCTTTGTATTAAACCCTGTAGAATGAGTTCAAATACACAAGAACTTTAGGTATAGTTAGGAGTCTCAATTAGGCCACGATATAGCCCCTTCTAAATAAAATCTGTGAATTTATCAATTTTTTATTCTGGCCATCAATTTTAGTTATTTTAAGTGCAATTTGCAGCACACCCAAAGGTTAATAAGTGTTGATAGAAATTGACGAATATTCGTCGAAGAATATAAATGTAGTCCAAAAACAATTTTGAGAAAAATCATTCTATCTGATTTTTGTGTAGACAGGCTACATATATAGAATACATATTTAAGCAGCAACTAGTACAATTTGTTTATAAAAGGTACAACTTGTACACGACATATTCTACAGGGTTGATCTTATTTAGTCGTACACTTAATTTAAACTTAAATAAATTGGAAATATATTCGTCGATTATCTTCAAACACTGTGAAGGATAGGTTTTGCCAGTCAAGATTCCTTATGTAAAGTTTGGACTCAATGAAAAACAAAACAAACGAGAACGAGTAAAATGGAGCAACAACAGAGCTCAAAATTCAAAATGGCAGAGTGCCATTTTGAAGCTTTTTTTCATCTATTTGGTCTTTTTATCTCCGCCAACCAAATTATGTTTTTGCATCTGTTTGTTTATTTATTTGTAATAGACCAAAATTATAACAAAAATTACAGATATATTTTGATCAAACATCGTACAAAGATTATATATGGTCACAGTAGGAGGCCATTAAATTTCGAGATGTCAAGGGAGCACAAAACGTAGAAATGCATAATCGAGCATAGTATTTGAACAAATTGTGATACATAACTGAATTTGATTTTAGAAGGAGGTATTGTGTTCTACAGAGTGCCTATTCGACTTTTAATTGTGCTTCTTTTCGAAGGAACGTGTTACAATTAGGTTAAGGATGTGAAAGAAATCAAGAGTAATGGATATCATGTATTATAATATTGTAGAATGTACTTACAAAATACATAGGTTCGTAGGAACAGAGATGTTTTTCCCCCCTTATAAATATATATTTTTCTTCAAATTGAATTGATGGAAAATAATGAGATGCTTGAAAAAGTGGTCTAAAGACTTCAAAGAGGTTCTTTTAAATAAAAATAAATAACAAAAACAAGAATAACACAAAAATCCAGTTCCATATGTTTACGTATAATGTACAAGAGGAGAAGAAAATAGAGGGCTGATGGTGATGTCTTGACCATATTATTATATGTATAAGAAGAGGGAGAGCAACAAAGAAACTTCCACGTTGTTGAAGAAATAGAGGTAGGGATGCATTTACCTAAAAAGGAGGATAAGAAGAAGTAGGAAGTCATAAGCTATAACGTGATGCTTAATCCTTTGAAGATATAATAAGAAAATTGAAGTAAAAGGAAGTAGATGAACACAATTTATGTACAAATATGTTTGAAAGAGTTGAGAGAATGAGACAAAGTCGGGATTCTCTTCTCATAGCATAAGCTATAACTAGAGTTGAGCCGTTTGTAATGAAAAAACTACTTTTAAAAAATAGAAAAGGAAAAACGATTATTGTGTGTCCTCTTTCTCCCTTTTCCTTCAATATTTAGTAGGTTCTTGGGGTGTTAACTTCTCCCTCTGAAGTAAGAATTATGGCCTATCTTTGGAGTAAATTGTTTTTAAAATGTGTAATAAAATATATATGTATATGAATTTAAATATGATAACAATATTTTCTCTATATTAATGTTATTTGGAATATTTTACATATGCAAGATTATATGTAGAGACTCCCCATTTATAGCAGTAATTCCTTTTCTTCCTCCAAAATCATAAACCGACCTCTTTGCACAAATAAGAACCGCCAGCCCCAATTCTTACTAGCTAATAGGAGAACAATTGATCTTTAAAGATTAAAAAAAAATCGAGACCTTAAACGACCTCTTCAAACCTAAATTAGATTTTAACGAGAGGTCTTCTGAGCCTTGAATTAATAGCCCACATTGGAACTAAGGACATAAGAGCCTACAAGTAACCTTAAGTAAATACACTTATTATCTTTATTATGCTAAAGCTCCAGTTACCAGAGAGTGCTTCCTATTTGATATTCCTAAAACTAATACTAAACTACGCTATTCCTCTAAAGGTTATTAGCTCTTTGCACAAATAAGAGCCCTCATCCCCTAAATCTTAAAAAATCAACTAACCAGTAGGAGGCAATAGATTTTTAACGATTTAAGAAAAATCAATTGGAGGTAAGGGTTGAGACCTTATACGGCCCCCTCAAACCTAAATTACATTTTAACGAGAGGTTAAAACTGACACTATTACGATTAGCTAACACTAATAAGGTCCTTAATTCAGTATTACCCTTAATCACATTTTTTTTTTTTTTTTTTTTGGGGGAGAAAATGAATTTCTACTTGATAGAGGAGAGCCTTCTACATTTAATACAGGAAATTTTTTTAACTAATTATACTTAAATTCATATACCTTTATTTTATTATGCATTTTAAAAACAATTTACATGAAGGATAGGCGAGAATGGGTTGGAGCGCAAACCTCCAACAATGGTCATATTTCCTATATTGGATTGTTTTTTTGTTTTGTTTTTCGCCATAGGAAGTATCTTTATCGAAACTAGATAAGAACACCAATTTGAGGTCTGTCTATATGTCAATATGTTCCAAAGTTATAGTCGATTATGTATTTTTAAAGTTTTGTGCTATCTTGACCTTTGACATTGACATTTCAAAATTTAATGGCCTTACTGTGACCATATATCAATTACATAATCTTCGTACCAAGTTAAATGAAAATCGATCTGTAACATTTACCAACAGACAAAAAAAACTTCGTTGGCGCCTTCTTATAAAAATCATAGCATAATGTGAGTATCATGGAGTAGGGCACAACCATACCCATGCTTCAAATGATATAAATATAAATTTAAACTTTATTAAAACTACTGAATTTTGAATAGATTTAAATTTTTTGAAATTAACAATCCTTCCATTTTAATTGAGCCCTCCTGACCTGTGACTAGGAAGGTGTGTAATAATTACTTAAATATTAAATAAACTGTCATTTTTATGTATAAAAACTATGAACATTTTCTAATTTTGGGTTTTTATATATTCTGAATGAGGTCATTTGAAAAACACTAATAACGACCCGTTCCCCTCCTTGAATTTGAAATGCCCACCCTTGGATATACATAAATCTACTTACAGGACTATAGAATCCATTTATGATGAATCTCAAATTAGTTTTTTCGTAACAAATCTTGTTTTTGTGATTTTTTAATTAGGACTGTTTTACCCTTTTTTAGTTTAAAAAATCCTTTATTTACATTATAATGTCCCCATTTTCTGAAACATTGTATTTGATATTCCAAAAAGAATGTTCTTATCCTGACAAAAATGTTACTTGATGACAAAAAAACGCTTGAAGCTAATTTTTACGTCATTATTGTTTATTTTTGTTTAGAAATGATGTTCCTTTGGATTTTTTTAAACCAAAAAATGTAATGTTAATTACCTTAATGCCTTTGTTTATATCCTTCTCCCCTCCTCCCTTGTCACAACTGATTGTGGCCTATCTAATGAAACGTCCCGACAGCCAGGCTGCTCTCTTACAAAACACTCGTCAAATTGTCAGGGTTACCATGTTGATTTTCGGTTTTTTTTCTTCTAGCCTGCTAAAAACACAGACAATTTTCATCACAAATCATTAAACCTGATAGATTATTGATCTTAGAAAATACTTAATTTTTTTAATTTTTAAAAAAGTGAACATCAGTTTTGACCAAAAATAAAAAAATGACGACTTAAAAACCTCATTTATGTATATATTAAGACAAAACAGTTTAGGGCAAAAAGTACCTGGAAACATATGTATACCCTTAAATTTAGTTTCAGACGTTGCTCAGTGCAAGTATTTTTATAACTTGCTTGATTTGGCAGTCATAAATTATGTAAATTTATATCAAAATGCCCTCTCCATCGTGGAAGGAGATTGTACTCTTAACTGCTCTTCTAGAATTTATCACTAAATATGCATAATATTTTGTTAAAGGGGATAAAGAAATGAATATTTGTAAGTATTGTATCCAAACATGAACCCTGTTTCTTTAAGGGTTTATGACCTTTTTTGTTATATCTATTATAATTAACATTTTCCTAATTTTAAATTAAGATGCAAAAACAAACAAGATCCATTCATAATCATCGTATTATGTACATATTTTACACATTATTCTTATAGTGAGCACTCAAATATATAAATAATATGGTTATGTATATTGTAAGTACATGTATTTATCCTGGTTCACTGTCAAATGTTTGTGGTAAAAAAGTTGCAAAAGGTGAATTGTTGGACCCCCAGACAAGTTGAATTTATCCGCCACCACTTCCTTGAGCATCAAGATACACTTCTAATATGCAAAAATACGCCCTAGCCCACAGGCTATAGAAGTGAAGTGCTGAGCCACGAGGCGGTTTAAACTCTACTGCCGCCACGTTTCTAAGCAGCAAGGAACCCTTCTAATATGCTATGATTAAGGGTGATAATTTTGGTAAGAATACAAAAGCGTGCGAGGAGAAAAGAAGAATTACTTATGGCATCATTGATTAAATAATATACATCTTCTTCTATCAATCATGAACGTTATCATTCCCGCCTTTATTATTCAATATTAATATAATAATATTAGATGGGGATAGTCGATAGAGAACTGAATAAAATGCTAAAAATAACGTCGCCTTCTGTCTGGATTTCTGAAAATGGAGGCCTAGGAATTTGGAAAATACTTGCCGGATGAGAAACAGATGGTTTGTCGGATTTGTCGATATAAATGTGCCTTTAGTACCCTGTCTAGAATTACACGCCACTCATTATCCTCATCTCATAATAAGGGTATCGATATTCATCTATAAAATCAATTTAACACGATGAATACATCAAGTTAGATTTTAACTCTGATCTCACAACGATGCTTATTGCATGTAATATAACCTTATCCATTGCTAATCATCTACGTTCAAAAAATTTATGGAGAAATACAAGGGTAAACATATCCCTTCCCGAGAAACCATCATTAAATTAATGGAGGATGTTGTTACTGATGTCATTTATAGAAATACATATAAAAATGTTTTGAGTCATCCACACCAAATGACGATCAAGTTATCAGTAAAAAGTATTTACGAATATCGAAATGGAACTCTGAATTTTGTACTATCTCACAGTAAGTATTCAATTTTTTTTAAATCTAACCATAAAATAGGATTCTATTTTAGCTAAACATATCAAGAATTATGATACACAACTCAGTAAAGGGCAAAAACAACTGCTTAAATGGTCACAACAACGGGGGTAGTAGCTTTGGATGGTTTGCAACTAGTTTGTCTGAGACTACTTACTTCGCTTTAAGACTTGGGTATGATAATTAGGTTTTCCAATATTACATAGTCAATAAATATTACTTTTTTATCACTTAAGGCTTAGCTATGGTTGATGGGCTCCAAGAAGTGGTGTTCAGAAAACTCATAAAAGACAAAACAACTGTTTAAATGGTCACAACAACGAGGGTAGTTACATGGGGTGTTGCATTATAATTAACAATTGTGTATATCCTTCATGATAATAGTATGTTGTTATATAAGCATGCCTAAATAACGGGGAAAATCTTTTTGATGCTCTTAATAGGGAGTAATATCGCCGGACATTACTACATAATTAACTTTTGCTCTATATCTTTACGATGAATTTATTTCTAACATTTTTTTATTAATATATTTATTGTCTAATTTTATGATTTTGACATTTACTTTATTATTAATAATTAGTTAGATCTCATCGGTAGAGATATATCTATCCTGTGCACAATTGTATATAGCAACTTCCACATGAAGAAGAGGAGTGATTATCTTTTGATTAAACTCCACGTCTCGCTTGTGTATTGCAACCTAAAGTTATGACATATTTAACTGAATTCCGATGTTAGAACAAGAAAAATTATCTGGATCAATCTATTATTTCAATATTCTGTATTTATAATTTATTATTATTAATAGTTATATGATTTTAATTGTCTAATTATGTATATTTAACTTAAATGTTTAATGGTTTATTTTTTAGTATGTAGATTATATTTAATTAAAGCCTTCTTTTTTAAACTTTGAGCTTCAAATATATTTCAAATACTCTACTTTGTCATTTCATTAGCTATTATTCTGAGAATAAGGTTCATAATGAATTACAATTTCATGGAGTGTGACATTTTCAAATCTACTGTAACGGATAAAAAACGTCGAAGTCAATTATACGTAGTATATCTTCATTAAACATTTTGCTAATAAATACATTAGTTATACCCTCAAAAATCATAATAAAGCAGGCAGATGATAATCACATCAGTATTTTAAACAATGATACCATGTCTTTTTTCCCCCTCCTCCTTGCACGCGTTTTTCTCTACAATATTATCAACTATAGCTATGATATACGCTGGCTCACAGGTTGGGTAGGTGAAATCTGAAAATCAATATCAAAGATAATATGAGTTAGTTACAATTACAACAAAATGAAATATTTTAAAATAAGCTTCTTGAATATCTTTTCTATCAACTTTTCTATTTTTACAAAATGGAACTACGCAAGGGTTCTAAATTTTTAAATATAAATACTGTTATTATAAAAATAAATTGAGAAAATATATAGACATACTTACAGTCAGACCCGTTGCCAGACCTCAGTTATAGGTTGGGAGTGGGGGTTCACCTACATATCTCTGAGCCAGCGTATATTATAGCATGTCAAAAGGATTCTTTGGAACTTAGAAACACGACGGTAGTGTATTATAGATTAGAAGGGTTCTATCCTGGCATGTTTCTTCATCATTCAATAATAATCTTCCGAATATTATATAAATTGCAAAGAAATTGTATACAATATTATTGTCTTGCAATGAAATTACTAATAAATATCATTGCTTCACGATGATATTACCCACAACGTTTTTGTCTCACAATGAATATATACACTACGATAATACCACACAAGGATATGACCCCAACGTTTTTGTCTGCAACCTTTTTACCACAATCATTTTACCGGTCACCGTTTATCCTTTGGGATGGGGATATTTTGGTTGTTTGTGTGAGTGTTGATACGTTGTATTAAAAGCTAGTGTTGATACTCGGTTCAAGACCGAGTTCCCACGCGCTTCGGACTTAAAGGATTTTTTCTAGACCGATTTGTATCAAAATTCAAATCATAGATCACAATTTAGATCGTGGATCACAAAATAAACGTTGATCGATATTTAAACAATTTACCAAAATATTCATTTCTATAAAAATCACGTAGGCCCGAATCAAAGTCGAATTTGTTAGATTTAACAACCAGACAGGTCCAGACCAAAGTTGGACTGAATTAATGAATAATATTATATGTATATATTTTGTAATCAGCTGTCAATTCCCTCCTCTAACTTGATACGTCATGGCTATTTCATAATTTATTCTTTTTAATAAATAAACGAGGGAATGAATTTTGAATAGTTATGCTCCGTATGCATAGAGGTAGGAATACAATTTCTTGTTGATCCCTCGTTGTATATTGACCATCTTATTATTTCTATGAAGACATTTTGCCTATCACATAGAAATACAAATGTATTTTAATAAAATTTGTTTTTAATAAAATATTGAAATAACATAATTATAGTATCGAAAAAAATTCTATGCAGGATTTTAATATTATGAAATATATATATTGAATTCATTTTATAAATTGCAGAGAAATAATATGATGATAATGATAGTCTGGGAGTAGATGAAAAATAAAAGCAGTTTGTGTGATTTAACTACCAGATGATTTTGGGCCTTTCTTCGGGTTTTTAAAGGTTGCGTGATACAATAAAGGTAACGACGTGATTAGTCGAGGATTTAAGACCGAAGCCCAACACTAACAAATGCCCATTAATAGCTAGGTGTGACTATAATCTGTTTTTGTGTGTGGGGTTTCTACAAACTTTGACAGTTTAATAGAATATGTCAGAAAATTGACAAGAATGAATATTATTAATTTGAAATTGTGACTTAAAAAAAATCCAAATTTTACCAACATATTCGAATTTTTTGACACAAAGAAAACAAATTTGACAAGATTTTAGTGGGCTATCGGGACAGTGTTTTTACATTTTCCAAAGCTGCTAGTTTTCTTCATTCTTTCATTCTTGAGGAGAGAATATTTCAAGGACTTTCTCAAAAAGTGTTGCTGTTCAGTGATAACACCGTATTCAAGCCACACAATGACCATCATTTCAGCCCCAAGATGCCAAAGGATATTCTTACCAACATCAAATACAAGTTTAAAACCAAGAATCCTGGAGGAGTAATAGTTTTGGACGTCGTTTCCATCAATGGTCTTGCCTATCCAACCATCTTTGTAGATAAGAAGAAATTGATGAAATTCGACAGGTACACCACCCTCTTGAACAATTTTGTCAAGCCTGGATCTGAAGATTACTTGGAAAAGATTATATCTCCACCCAGAATGGTGCCGTATGCAAGGAAACTCGTAGAAATAGCCGAATTTTTCGTGTGTGTTTTTGTTACTCAAAGAGATGTGCCCAGTGTTTTAGGACTATGTGAAACTGTTAAATTTATCTAATTAGACATACATTAAGAACAAGACATGTGAGAAGCCACATAAGAGTATTTAGTCCTTGGAGAATAACATCAAGAAGGAGTGGGTTAGGATGTACATCGTCCAGGGTAACCCAGATTCAGGAAAATAGTGGAGGCCACATTGAATAAACTTCTATTCAAAAATCCAGAGAGAGATCGTGAATAAAATTTTTTCAAATAACTTTGTTATTTTGTTTTTGAGAGTAATTAAAGTTTATACCTAAGGTCTATTGGAGGTGTTACTCTATGTAATCAATTGATTGTATAATAACAGGCGATTCACCTATTGGAAACTCCTCTTCTACATATATCCACCATGACTTAATATCAATAAGATCATTATGCATAGAATGTGAACAACTGTATCATAAGGGGACACACATATGCGTATTGTCTGATCATAATGTATATCTATGAATATTAGCATAAATCCAATAAGTGCTATCTCAATCAAATGTAGAACATACATAAATATAGTCAAAAGCTACAGATGAGACACAAATATGTACATTGTAAATACATATATGGGTCATAAAGATTACATACATGCTTTTATTCTCACACCATCAAGTTCTATGTAGAGTAAATTAAGCCATTCTTTTTCTTTTTTCTACAATCATTAAAAATACTCATTCGTTATTGTATTGAACATAATATAACTTTAGGTATCATTTATAGTCCACACCTCTATTTAAGTAACCTATCTACGTTTTGTGTTTGAAAAAGACTCCTTCATCAGTTTTAACCATGACATGAATACTAAAGCAGATATATCTGCAAAATACATATTGAAAAAAAAAAAAACTTTTTGATTAGGAAGATTCAAAGTTTTTTTTGGGGAAAAAAAAATATTATAAAGTTTTTTTACCAAACTCTAAAAAGAAATCAAAATTCATATTTTTATTTTTAACCTCTATTTACATTTTAATCAAACCCTTAAAGCATAATTCCTTACATAAAACATATAGAATCTACAATATGCATACTATAATAGTAAATATTCATTGGTCAATATACTTACAAGGTGGTACAAAATTAAATTATTAAAACTTTAACAGCATTAAATTAAGAGTTTAGAGATTTATTTTGTTATCCAACCCATAAATATTTCAACAGCAGAATGGGGCCCCAGCCCAAAGTGCAAAAACAATTTTGAGCACTTTTGGTACAAAACCTTTTAGCTTTCATCGTTATCTTATGTTGACTCCATTGATTTTGCAATGTCTGTAGACATAGGAGGAGTTCAATGCAGTTTCGAAGCTCAGGTACATCTCTCTGGTGGTAGTTATATAATTAAAAGTAAGTGACAAAGCGTCCCCTCCATGTTGTTTGCTACAGGGGCATGCAACTTGAATGATATATTGGTCAATTGTACGGGAATATAAAACCTGTAACAAATTATTAATATATATTCTTTTGCTACAAACCCAAATCTGTGCGTCATTTAACTATTTTGATGGGACTCTAATTCAAAGCCACACTTAGTACAAACTTAGTAAAGTAGTAGTCCATGAGAGTGCCGGAAGAGAAAATCTCGACCGGCCATCTTGAGGAACCTGAAGAGCCTAGAAATCAAACCCATGCTAATCAAGAGAACCATTGAGAGGTAAGAAGAGACTCGATCTAATAAGGACAGACGCAGATCAGGGAAACCAATGTCGAAATGGAAGAATGGCACATTTGAATTAAACATATAAGGTTATTTTCATTTTATTCCTTAACATAAACATAGGAAGGTCGTTTGAAAAGTCAATGTAAATTCTAAGAGAGTTAACACTACTGGCGCGTATACAGGTTATGTTTAGTTAGCATCATCCCATGGAAGAACACACAAAAAAAATGGTCGAAAAAGAATTTCGTGTGTTGATGAAACATTACTTTATGAAAGAAGATTATGGGGCTCGCTCTGTACCTTGGATTACCACAGTTTATAAGTGGTTTCGAAATTTTCAGAGTGGCCATATGGACACAAGTGACACTGAACGTATTGGACGCCCTGTTGAGGTTACTACTGCATAAATAATTTATAAAGTCCATGATATCGTGAAGAAGAGTGAAGATGCGTAAGATTGGTAGTGCTGTGCGTAACTCGAGACGGAACCCTATTTCCATTAATTTTGCGACCACAACTGCTGAAGTGTGAGCTGGGGGATTTTCGTGATGGAAAGGACAATCGTGGGCGTATTTTTTATTGTTTTTAATACTTTATTAATTCAGAGAAGCTACATATAAGATATGTATATATAAATAAACATTCTAGTTTAAAATTAATACCCTAAACCAATGTCAAACATGTTAACAAATTGCTACATATATGACGTTAGTAATCAATCCATTTTCAACAAAATGTTCCTTCTATAAAATTGGACAATAAATAAATAAACAAAACAAAGTCAGAAAAAAGCTAAAAATTTCATAAAAAAGACTGAGCCTTAGTTACATAAAATTTGAATAAAAGGATAAACCAATAGTTATTCTGAAGATCCGGAATAGCTTTTAAATTTCTTATAATTGTGCATTAAACGGTGAAAGAATTTTAAGTTTTTATCTGATAATGCGTGGTAGTAGTATAATATGTCCCCAGCATAGTTCAATGACGACTGATACGCCCTTGGAATCCAAATGGATAATTCAGAATATCGGGCTGCGGCCACGATCGGAATAGCTCTGATTTCTTCGGCTCCGATAAGCTCCATTACTGCCAACTTCTCTGCAATCTTGCATTTACAGCTTCATTCGGCAAACGTTATTGCTTTTGTTTTTGAAGGAGCACTTTGGATTTTTAAGGAGAGGTCAAATAAAATTAAAGGCGTTATAAATTTCTCTATCATTCCAGCTATGTTTAGTGTGATAAATCTCTCAAAATTTGAAGTACCGGACAACTCGCAAATGCATGCATAACTGTTTTGAACATTTTGCCGCAGTCCTTAGAGGCAGTATTAAAAAGTATACAACCCGGGGATATCTGAAATTGAGCATTTTTTTTTCTTTTTCTTTTGCAACTCGGTTTTCAAACGTTCCAATGACGATAAATAATATGTACCTGTAATAGTGTTATCCTTTTCCAGATAATTGATGAGAACTATTTCAAGCGAATTCCTATGGCGATTATGATGACAGTCGGCATAATCTTTCCGACCAATTCCTCGATTCAAACTAATTCTAAGTAGAAATAAACACAACTATCTGGCTAAAAGTGAGTGTGTATTCTTCCAAGAGATGCTACTAACTAAACACAACCTCAATATATATTTTATCACATAGAGTTAGATACCATCTTTTATTATCCGATTCATTTTTTCACTGGCTAAGTATGTGACCATGACAATTATCAACTACTTGTAGTATGTTTTGGAATTTTTTTGATGTGCCTATTATGTAGTAATTGCAATGTTTTACTCTCCTCTTTCTGGAATCACTTACAACCGATAGGTCTTCCAAGATGGATTTTATATTAACATCACTACTTCTTGATTTCCATTTAGATACAGGTGTCTTTAAAAAATCAGAATTGATATTTAATATTCGAAATAATGCCCAACCATCTGGCCCATTGAATTCCGACAAATCAGTCGTTTTTTCTTTTGTTTTGTTTTTTAAGTAGGAGTGTAAATTTTGGTTCTCCAAACCATGTTCCATGTCTGCTTAGGCATTTCAATGGGTTTTCTATTTTGAAAACTGTTGCTCGTAATCCTCATTTTTGCTGCATCATTGATTGACTCACTAAAACAATGCTAATTGAACCAATTCTTCTCTCAAATACCACATATGCAACCCCATTGTTTTAATAGCGACTTCTGACAAAGTAAGTTGTAAATTTTTATATTCTAGGCTAGTATAAATTAGGTTTAAATCATTTATAGGTGCAGAAGTTAAAGATTGAGTAGTCATCCACGAAGGAATATTACAATATATTGGCTTGATCATAATTTAAATTAATCTTTGTTACGTCAAAGTTATTTATGTCAGGGTTGTGATTGTAACATTATTCCTGACGGAAGACTCAAAAATGCAGGGATTTTTTTTAAACATCATGAAACCTAAAGCATGTATCTCCAGATATAACCATTCGACAATGTTATCAACCTTGGCACATAGTTGAGGGGTTACAAAATATGATAAATAGAAAACAAAGAAAAAATGATTTTTTTGCGAAATAACACTGATTAAAAATAAGAATGTACCAGATATTCATCAATTTTTATGATATTCGTGATTCAGCCTCAGTATATAAAACCTCAAGACTATGCAAATGCCCAGTAAGATTGAAATAAGTTGAAATATGTGAGTGTCCTCTAGAACACCACTAATGAACCTTTGGAAAGTGTTATCTTTTATATATTATTAAAGCAAAATATGTCTAAAACTAGTCTAAAAATACGAGTAAACTAAGGGCTGAATGATTAACACTTATAAAAAGTGAATATAAAAAAATTCTGGAAAGATTGGTCTTCTTCACATTTGCAAATTATGCACTAAGAACTGTAAGTCTATAAAATAAATATAAGAAAAAAGATCCATGACTCAATTGAGGAGAAATGACGTCTATGGAGTACGGTTTACCTAAAGTTCATGGCTTAGTGACACATTCTACTTGTAAAGTCTTATATTGATGTCTACTATTTGTAGAAGGGTCTTCCCCTCAATGTCTGTTGTACTTATCTACTAAACAGAGAGCCCATGAAAATATTAAAAAGGAAAAGCACGATTTCAGATCGGTTTTAAAGGTCTAAGATATAATAATATATGTATGTACTTACGTAGGTATATAGGTATAATGATCTAATCTTTAAAATGTATATATATATATAAATGAACTAACTCACATTACTACATTAAATAACCATTTTTTGTAGGTCTATAAATTTTGTGGATAGAGTCATTAATATTGATATATTCTTATTATATAACCAATGACCTCTATCGGTTTTTTTTCCCACATTAAATGTGGATGAATATGTAAAAATAAAAAAAATAGTGGGGTTATAATTTTCGATAATTCTATGAAGAAGAAAAAAGCCCCCCTTTACCCACATTATAACGACTACAGAACAGAGGTTTTTCTTATTCTTCTTCTTTCGCTCTCTCCATCCAACATGCCAATAATTCCCATTATTGCACTAGTCTTCAAGTTAAATCTTTATTGTATTGCATTCTCTGTTTGAATAATGTGACATTTATGTGCATATAAAAACAAAAGTTTTGGGACTATTTTACATCTAATTTTGAATAAGTTTGGAGAGCTGTAAACTTAAAGAAAAATACTCACCAACATGATTTTTTTCCTTCAAATAATGATATCTATGGTTGTAAATCCTACATATTTTTTCCTTTCAAATTTTGTTGCTTTTGTTATAATATACAGTTTATTTTGTTGTGAGCTTTTTTTTCTCCTAATCAGTGTTCTTAAAATTGATTGGTTGAATTAGAATCAGCTCCTTTTAAACTGTGAACAATTCCCAACCCAATTATTGAATTATAATTCCATACTTGTTTTCCTGCCTTATTTCTGGTGTTTTTTGGAGGTAAAGACAAGTATGTATATTATTCAACACCTAAAACTCCAATTAGTGTAGGGCACTACAGCTAGTACTTTGATAAACAGAGAACTACTCACCTTAAAAGATTTATTTCTAATTTAGCAGACTAAAAAAATTTCTAAAATATAAAAAAATCACTTATATGCCCAAAAAAAATTGATTAATTATATTCCAATTTCTATTTAGATCTGAAACTTTCATCATCTGGAAAGCTACAGCTGATTTGATATTTTGAGTTAAGGGTAAAAATAATTGAAAAATGAAAACCCGAGGTGTTATTCCTTTTGAAACAAAATCTTAAAAATCTAGTGTTCTTTTTTTAACTTTTAAATGACATTTTCTCAAAAAATAATAGACTTTGTATTTGTGAGGGAACGCTCAGTCCCTTAAAACATTACTCACTCCAATTTTTCTAGGAAAATTTGCTCATTTTGCCCTGCTTTGTGTAAAAATTGCTCATTTTTCTAAGCTGTTTTGAAACAAATAGATAAATTTTGGATTGTATTTAGATTACTCAACATCTTTTGATGATTCTTTGATGATATTTTTCGAGGAGAAACCCCTCATTCATTTTAGACTCTCTTTTAAAAGGTAAAACTATGTATATTATACAATCAGAGCATTGATTACATGATCGGATATTGAGGATACCAGATTCCAAAATAGTTCATTAGAATAAGGGGAAATTAACTGCAAAATTGACCATTGAATAATCCCCCTTGAATCTTGTAGCAAAGGAGAAATACTTTTTCACCAAATTGTCAAATCCTGATCTTCCATTTATGCAAAAGGTTTGATGTATAACCATTAATCAGTGGTGGTGACGCCTCCATCATACAATACTCCTGAAGATATCACCAATTTGGAATTTGCATCAACTGTTAATGTGCACGTCCTTTAGTATGTTTAAAACTACTCTTACTCATCAAAAGCAATAATTAAGGGAAGGAAATCTTTCTAAAATCTTGATTTGTCGATATAATATAAATAAATTGATGAATTGATTATGATATATTTAAAGCAACAGTATTTGCTTTAAATTATCTTTATAAAGCTGTATTGCTCCAATTTCATAATTTGGGTGCTTATTTTTCAAAACTTTTTGCTCTTTTTTTGCTCATTTTAGCAAAACAAGGCTCAAAAATCACAAGTCTAGCTATCTTGTATATAATTGTATTCATTAATGAAATGGATCAATAAATATTTCTCATTTATAGTATAATTCCTATTTTAGTCTCTTTGTTTCTAGCTTTCCATCTTTTTTTTAGTGTGTTCTTCATCAATCAGCTTGCTATTAATTTTCCAATTGACCGATTATCTCATTAAATAATGTTTCCATATACATATTTATTTGATATATTTATATAAACTTCCAATGTTTTTGTAGTGGTCATATAATTAATAAAATTATATGCAATCAGAATCCCTCCAATATATATATATATATATTTTTCTTTTTGTTGTTCTTCTTCAAGTCAAAGGAGGCTTTATTGTCTAAATTTAAGAGTATGTAATAATTTGATTTTTAGTTTCTAGACCTTTTCATTTTGTAATCTTATATATATTTATAAGAATATTTTATCCCTGATCATATATGGTCAAATTTAGCAGGTAGACGTATAAAATAACAAAGCACGTTTATATGCTATTTTTGGGGCAATAAATCAAAAAAATTAAAATATTTTGTATCCTTTTGTACCTTTTCTACAATGAGTGGGCCTATTTAAAAGATGTCTCACTGTGGTCATACTGGCTTAACAAAAGTCTTGTCCGTCCTTCATCACATAATTTCCAACTACTGCTTGCCTTCGTATGCGATGCCATGAACTAAATATATTTACTCCCTCAAATTTACTAAATATGAATAAGTTAATATAATATTTTTAAGAGCTGTTTCACTATTAAAGTTTATCAAACTTTAATTTATAGTTTTTTAAATGTTCACATACGTTCCCATTGAACCTCTAAGAGAAAAATTGATAAAGACCATTAAAAAACCTTCTTTGCTGAACTCATGTGTAATAAAGGTATATTAATGATATATATAGTAGTTTTATTTATAAGCAAGTTCTATAAAGACATTTGAAAAAACTATATCCTCCAAAAATTGATTAAAAATTCAGAAATTAATCAATCTTTATTTGCTACTCCAACTACTCAGCAAATGGAGGTGAAAGACTTAATAAATATAATATCTAAAAAAAAAGTAGATTCGGTCAAATGTTCTGTAACAAAGTAAACCTCATAAGGGACGTTCGCAGAGGGAGGGCTGGAGGGGCTGTACCCCAACCAAATTATGAAATTTTTGATTCAGACTAGAAAATTGAATATTTGAATTATTTTTTTTAATTTACCATTAGAAATTTAGTCTTAGAGCTCTAGATTTTTGAAATTTTTTCCAAAAAATTATACTTTTTGAGAATAGTTATGGATTTTGGGAATTTTTCTGGAAAATATTTAATATTGGAATTTTTTTCAAAAAAATTTTATATTTAAAATTTAACTTTAGAAATTATTTTCCAAAAAATTTAATTTTTTGAGAATAGCTATGGATTTTTGAATTTTTTTTCCAAAAAATAGTAATTTTTCAAATTTTTTATAAATAGCCGTAGATTATTGAAATTATTTTTTCAGAAAAATGTATTTTTTAAATTGAGTAATTTTTCAAAAAAATTACAAAGAAATTCCAAATACCAAATACCAAAAAAAAAAAAAAATATATATATATATATAATCCTGCGGACACCCCTGATCATTGCTGGGAAAATACTTTCTTTATTCATGCAAATTTTTGTTACAAAAAAGAGGGGACCACCTTATTTTGTAAAATAATAAGCGGAAAAAACTTTGATAAGAAAATTCTACTTCTTATGAAAGAAATATATCAAATTTGAATAATGAGTTATATTTATTTTATAGTATATTAAAGATAAGTTTTAATATTATTGACTCAAATATTTTCCATTAATATTGTTTAATCCGTTTTTTCAATCATTTATATTTGTTACAAATCATTATTATTGATGATATTTATAGAAAATATTTCAAAATATCCAAATTTCGAAAAATGTACACGATTTATTTAGTGCACGTAGCTATATTTGTTATAACGACTAATGTATTTGTTTATTTTTCCTGTTCTATCCCTTTGTATTAATATAAAAAATATTTGCATTCGATTAGTTAGATAAAGAAATAATTCAACATAACTTTGATTCGTTCTTTCAAAACTCTATTTATGATGCGTGATAAATCAAGCAATCATAATTATGCTTCTGTTTAAATATATTCTAATTAGAATCATTTCTCAAATTGAACTGATGATGCAATGCAATATGTAGCAATAAAAACAAAATGACATAACTTTGTCTAAAATGTCAGTGTTCTTTATAATATGTAATGCGTATAATACAATTCTATTTTAGTCCTTTTGTATGTAAACAAAAACAATGCTTGGCCACAGAAGGGTCTCTCTGAGTATCTTGCACAAGACAAGGGGAAATAATTCATAACATTTATTGCTGTTAAAATTAACGCAACCACAAAGGCAAAATGTAAAATCACCAACCATCTCCCTTTGTGCCCATAGAGATAAAATACATAGAGGTTGATGTGAAGAAGTTAAAAACATAGATGGCGCTTCAAATATTATAATTTTTTATCATTTTTATTATAAATTTAATAATTTATTACCATAATTATATGAATTTAGAGATGTCAATAGGTTAATAAATTCTTTATTTAGACACCCAAAATTTTAATGATGGATTTGAAAGATTATTTTGACTTTTTCAATTTTCAATTTAAGAATAAAAAATTATTGACTTGTTAATTGAATAAAGTTGATGAGTATGCTCCGAACGTTGGTCCCTCTGATCCTCTTCCTTTCACGTTTTCCCATATGATATCATTATATTCCTGCATAACATTTTGAAATATTTTAAATTATTGTGATTCAGGAGATGAATCTAAAACAGGATCATTAATAGATTGAAAGGCCTAATTAATTGTCTTATAACCGATATTTTTTTTAAACGGCTATACTAATATAAAAAATTATTGGAACTTAATAATAATATCTGGAAATACTATTTTATCTATTGTTTTGGTCAACTATTTTTTTTCACTCGTTTGCTGTTGCTGCCAGGTACTAGTAGATAATATGTTAATAACATAGAGAGTTCTTCAAAAAACAAAAACAAAAAAAAAAAAATATCAACTTCAAGATTGAAATAAACATTTTTTAACGTATTTTATTTTTTGAAATTTACACACATACTAAAATAATTCATCTATCTATCATTTAACAAAATTTCATGAAACTTACATTAAATATCTGCGGTATCCGAAAAATCCTATTATACCTAATAAAAGAAGCGAAGAAAAGCAAGTCTTTGTTGATGTCGAAAAATTCAAATTACTTCGTTGCTGACAAATATTTTAGGAAATATAATCATCACCGAAATCAGGAGAAAGGGTATCATCAAATAACGTTAATTTCCCCCTTCAAATATATTCTTCTTCAATTTTTGAATATAATTAATAAATAGGTATGTTAAATGATTACAATAAAATTAAATTTGAAGACAATAACAACCTTTTTTTCATGTAGCCTTTTCATCTGATTTAAGTGATGCTAATATTTCCCGTATTTATTAAACAGTGACTGAGTATTATAAACTCACTCTCAAAGTGCCTTCTAAGTTGTTAACATATCTTTCAGTCCCTGTATTACCTGCTAAATAAAACTCTTTTATAAGATAAGTCATTTATTTATAAATTAATTGGAATTCATACTTAGGAGCATAGGCGTTGGGGGTATCTAAGGGATATTGCACTATCCCACTTTTTTATAGATAAAATTATAGAAGGAACAAAAACATCAATGCCACTTCTGCATTTATCAAACTTGACTTCATCAAAAAATATGTTAAACAACTCGACAATGACGAGTTAACTAAAAGTGTCGTCAGTCACCCTATATATTCAACGGGCGATCAAGAAAGAACCCGACTATATGTATAACAGTCAGACAAGGGGATGTGCCATCCCTAATTCAAATATAAATTTCCCCCTAACGTCTTATAAAATGGCAGATATTCTTTATTTTTATGAAAAAACGCTGAGTTTTTTTTTTCTCAACCGCAATGTCTTTATTTATAAATATTTAGGTGTACAAAAATTAAAAATAAACACATAAAAATAAATTTGCGTTTGAATAAAAAACATCATTGAAGATTATAGTTTAAAATTAATTTCTGGGGGTCGCGGGGTCATGGGGGTCTGAACTAAAAGACCTAAAACCTCAACAAATAATCAAACTAATAAAGACGACGTTTCGCATAATCACATATGCATGATCAAATACTAATACTCAATGTACTTAACAGAAAAAAACAACCACAAAACAACTCAAATAAATAAAACATTAAAAGAAAAAAGCAACTCAACCCGTATTTTCTTTGCTATACTTCTTATCGTCCAAAGAGTACATTCATACCGAAGTGATACCGATGGAGAATATCCCATTAATTCGGCGGCGTAATTCAACGATGAGTCTTGGTATTTGGGAATCCTCAGGGTCAAAGCGGTGTATGTAGCTGTAGCCAATATTAAGATAGTCCTTAGATTTCTTCGGGCAATCACCCTATGATCTGTGAGCTGATGAGCAATAAACCCTTTACCATTACTGACAGCCCCAATAATAACTTTTTCCTCCTCTGAACTCTGCTTCCTGTTAGAAGGAATACCAAATAGCACAAATGCTTCCCAATATCTTGGCTCATAATCTAAAATATACTTGGAATTAAGTAATAAAAAATCTTTTATAATTTTCAAAAGTGGACAGGAAGCAAAAGCGTGTTTGACATCGTTATATACTCTTCCACAGTCTTTACAATATAAAGGAAAACTAATCCACTTAGTCGATATCTGAAATTGTGAGGTGAACTTCCGACCGTCATTGATAGCCTTCAGAGAACCCATAATCCTCCTGTCCCATGTTTGAGGAAGATCGAAGCTCCTTATGTATTCCTTAATGATAAGACACGCAACAGGAGATTTCAAAACTTCTGAATTAAATTTCAGATACCAAGGAGTAAGTGGAAGATGCCACTTTAGCGATATCTGCAGAGGTTAGTAAAAGCTTCCAGTATTGAGAATTCATTTGTGATCCACATCATGAAATGTAAGAACGTCCTCGTTGATGGCAATCGTGTCCAGCTCTCTGGGTTGTTTTTGGAGGTTCTTAAAAAATGAATTCTTGTTTCCATTTTGGCGGATGACATCCATGGTACTATTAGAATCAAACATAGGTGATTTAATCAATATGATTTTTTGTGCAGTCCATAGAATGCAATGCAACTGCATATTTGGAATATTCCGTACCAAACATCAACATCTAATAGACAGATGACTCAGTGATGAATCTCCTCCATTCAAACTGAGGTTTGGACGTGATGTCCGTAAAAATGTGTATATACATTTTTGGTAACTATTGGTGAGTAGTACTAGTCCTCATCCTAGTTGACACCGAGGTATCTTCAGGGCAGGGTCCTTTAAGAGCCTCTTGCCTACTCGTGCTAAAACTGTGGCCACATAAATCATTTGATCAATTAATTTGGAGTTATATAGATCTTCTCTCTTTTGAAGTTAAATCCTCTTTAGGCCTTTCACCAGCCCGATGTTTTTCTAGGTTTCCATTTTAAATTAATAGTGATGTTAATCGCATGTAAATTTTAGCTTGTCCGTTTTTGTTTAGTAACCTTGAGAATTTGTTGCGGAGTTATACTTGTAAGACCTTGTTGGAATCAGAGTACCATTTTTGAATGACATCGGAGTAATTCTTGCCAATGTCCTTACTTATGTCCTTCTCCCCCTCCTCACTCGTCAAAGCTGATTGTAGCTGATCTAATGAAAGACCCTTGACAGCTAAGTTTCTCTCCTTCAAAATTTTCTCCAAATTCTCAGAGTTACTAAGTTAATTTTTTTATACATGCCCATAATACACACAATTTTCATCACTATAGATGAAGATCAAGAGGTAGATAGCAAGAGAGAAATTGAGATGATGCTATCATTTAAAGGTATTTTTGTGTTTTAACAGTCTCTTTCCAACTTCTGTCAATTGCCATTGTCATAACTTCAGTAAAGCATCAGCAATTATCAAAAAATAAGGACCGAAAGAAATGGAGAGGAATTTTTTGGTTCTTAAAAATCAAAATTATATTTCAAACAAGATGGTGATATTATTATTTTTTTTTTTCCACGAGTTAAATAATTTTTAATATATGCTACAAAATTAATCTAATAAATAAACATTAATAATGATGATTTTTGCTAAAAGGCGTCATTCATTGAAGTCATTTCTAGATCTGGTCTCCAAGAACATTCAAGTTTTATCGCGAAACTTGAAAGATCTAAAATTTAAAATAGTAGTATTTGTGAGATCATAGGGGAAACTAAGGATAAATTATTATAATTTTTCGTAGAAGTCATCTGAGATTTAGTGAAGAGGATGGACCAGCCCAGTTTCTGTACATAGTTATAGGAAATTTATGGATAGATGAATGGTTTAAAATTGAGCTGTAGGATGTCTATGAAACTCCATCAATTAAAGGCTCAAAAAGGTGAATTAAAAAATACAGAAGGTAACTACTGAGTAAAAAAGGGTTAAACATTTCACCAGGATGTCAAATTTTTCGAAAAAACACAATGCAATTATTAAAGTGAAGAGACATAATAACATATCCACCCTGTAAGTAATTTTGATCAAAAGGAAAATAGTATTACAGCATAAATCATCATAAAATATAGTATTTATTTTTTTCGGGAAAGTGTTCATTTGGTAATTAGTCAGTTGAGCATGGTGGTCGTTCGGCAAGGGTATGTTCGGCAAAATAGCATACGACAAAGTGTCCTGGAACTACTTTCAATATATATCTGATGCACATCTAACTATTGTGACGTCATCATAAATAGCAGATTATAGGGAATGAAACCTGTGTATATATGTATAATGTTAGAATATACCTTTGAATAAATATATATTAGGATTACTATCAATAGAAACGTCGTAATTTGATAACCCAACACCTATTTACTAGTGTTGTTCGGAATACCGGTTGTATAGTGGTACCGGGGTACAAACTTATTTAAAACGGTAGTATATTAAACTAATATTAGAAACGAGTCTTACCTCTCCATTACGCCATGGATAAATTGTTCTCCTATAACGTAACTCCTTAAGTTTCTGAACTAGAAAATTACACTTCATAAAACAAAGTCGGGCATTTTGGTGCAGATGTAAAGTCTTTTTTTATTCTTAAAACCATTGGAGGGAGTTTATTAAAGATTTATTAGAAATTTATTCATTTTATTTAGTAAACATATTAACTTAAAGTCTCCAAAATGATATTTCCTTAGATTATCATGCAATTTATGACGTCAGTGAAGACACTCTACAATGAAAACTGCTTTTTATGACGCTATCAAAGTTCTAAGCCAGTCCCCTCCCTCACTTAACCCCAACAAAAATCTGCAAACTCTCCTGTAAGTCTATATAAATTGCTCTTAACGACATATTTGTGTTGTATTTTTATTCAAAAATGTATTGAAAAGTTCCGAATTGCCGGTACTAATTTTGGTACCGAAACCTTTACAAAAAGATTGGTATTGTGACAACATTACATATGCATAATGTATGTTATTTTTGATAAATACTTTACGGAAAATGTATTTAACTCATAATTTATAGAAACTTTATATTTGTAATGCGGCAACACAAGACAAACTTGGATAAATATCCAGAAAATGAGAAAATCCCAATTTATTCTTAAACATCACATATACTAGGGTAGTTTGAATAGGCCAAGAGATGGCACTATTGACACGCATCGAAGTTAGTTTTGGTTAGTAGTATCTTTTGGAATACAACACACAAACTTTCAGCCAGATCGGTCTATTTCTTTCTATTTGACATTCGTTTGAATCGTGGAATCACCCAGAATTATTTTGGCCTCTGTCTTTTGGATTCACAAGGAATAATCCTCATCGATTATCTGGAAAAGGGTAAAAATATTACAGGTGCCTATTAATCATCGTTATTAGACAGTTTGAAAACCGAGCTACAAGAAAAACTACGAAGATTGCCCCCCAAAAAAAGTTATTTCCTATCACGAACATGCAACAGATGACACCTCAGCAGTTGTGGTCGTAAAACTAATGGAAATAGGGTTCCAACTCGAGATGCCCGCAGTACTAGAAATCTCATGCACATTCCTTCTTCTGTTATCATCACCATATCAAGGGTTTTATTAGTGATTTATGTAGTAGTAATCTCAAAAGGGCATTCAGAACGTTCAGCGTCACTTGTACCCATATTTCCACTCTGAAAATTTTGAAACCACTTATAAACTGTTCGAATCGAAGATGCAGAGTCCCCATAATGTTTTTCTAACTTATTTTTAGTCTCATGAGGCGCGTTGCCTTTCATAAAGTAATGTTTAATCAACACACGAAATTTTTTTCACATTTTTTTCGAAAATCCCTCCACTTCTTCGATTAAAATGCATGCCAAACAGAAAGAAATAAACCGATCTGTATGAAAGTTGGTGTGTCTTCGATAAGCACCAGTAATGCCATCTCTCGGGCTTTGCACGGAATTTTCAAACAACCCTCTTACATCCACCCAACATGTCAAGGATATATTTGAGTCACTTATAGTCATTTTATTCAAATTTATGGAATGAGTTAAGATACTCGAGAATTTTAGCTATAGTATATATTGTCCCCGAGATGATATTTTTATTAAAACTTATCAATTTCACATTCTATTATGCTGATAATCAATGTTGGATACTCAAAGTAAGATTTTCAGAAACTCCAAAGGGTTAATGAGAATACTTTGTTCATAAAAATTGACCATAATTCGCCTAAAGATATAAATATAATCCACACTCAATTTTGAAAAAAATCATTCTAGCTTACTTTTTTGTTGACACGACATATTTATTGTATGTACTATTTATGTTTTTAACCAAGGTTCAAAATAGGTTTATATTAACACTATTTCGGTACATGAAAAACAAGGAGTTAAATCCTTTGTTTTGTTTAGGGGTGTATTTTTAGTTTCTTAATGGTGAATTTAAAAGGATGTTTTTTAAATACATGGGTGGATTATCCAGGTGAGGGAGGGAGAATAGATCCCATATAATTAGTATTAAAGGACAAAAATAAAACTATTATTTATCAGCATACATATAATTGTCTATATTTAGAGTAACTGTAAAATTTCCCCAAAAAACACACTTTTGATTGCAAAAATAACAAAATACAAGTTGTAATCGTGAATCTAAAATTAAGAGAGGGTATCAGTCAACCATTCGAGCTTCAACTAGAAACATCTACTTCACTACTATAACAATGATTTCTAAAATCGCCATCATTTTCTTTGGATTCGTCGGTCTGTCATTGGCATCCTTTAAGGTTTGTTCATTCTTAAAATTCAAAGGTTTTAAATATTGATTATAATATCCCCTTAGGCCAATTTGGCAAACAATGAGGCGACAGTACTCCAAGAGATTCGACTCAATTCCGTGAGAATGGCCGAGGCCAATCTCCATAATGAGAATTTGTGTTTCTTCCGTACAATGTGTGCTGTTGGAACACAAAGAACTGTACCAATCATGACATTGGCAGCTGGAATTGTTGGATTTAGAAAAATCCTTGATAAAGTCATGGATGACATAAGAGATTCTGGAATCAATGAGTATAACTTCCCTTCAATTTATCGCGCTGTTGCTAGTTATGAGGTTGGGATTTCAACCAAAAATTTGGATTTATGTGAGAAATTATTTCCTTGCATTCAAACTGCCACCCACCTTTTGAATGAGGCTGTCACTGTCAAACACAGGTAAGACCGGGAATATTTACTATATATTTATGATACATGTTTTACTTATTCTTGTAGAAATAGCCGTGCAACTTGCAATGCTGTTGGATCTTTGTGCCCTGGTGTCAGCATTGGATGTGCTCTATGTGGTGTTTTTGCTCCTGGAACATGTGGACAACAATGCATCGTCGGAGGAATCTATTGTGGGGTTAGCTCCTACTCTTGTTCCTACAAGGATAAGGAAGATTAATTTTATCAGTGAAATTAAATATTACGCATACTCATTTATTCATTCTTTTTTATATTAAATGCAAATGTATGATTTATTTAAACCGTGCCAATAAATTATATATTACCCAACATTCAATTTTGTACTTGTCTGAATACGCAGGGAAGACCAGGGACAACTTTTTGTTACTACCTCAATCAATTCGAGTTGGTTAGACTTAGACTCTCCAAACTTTAACACAGCATACCTAACACATAGGCTGAAGTGTCATAAGATCGCACATAAATAGTACTTTTATTTTTAATTCACCCCATATTCAGTTAATACCAGCCTTCAAAAGACAGCTGTGAAAATTTAGTAATAATCTGTTCTTTAGTTTGTGAGTTATTGTCCTAAGTGTGACGCTACATTTGTTATTTCCAAAGCAATTTCAGGTTTTAATTTTAAAATAAGCAAAGGCTTATAAAGTTATATGGGGTCTTCACTCTATGAAGCGAATAAAAATACATAAATAATAATTTCAAAAAACGAAAAAAACGAGTTATTTGTGACGACACACGCTTTTTCCTGCCGATGTGTTACATATGTCTGAATTTCTGGAATCTATTGAAAGAGTATAGCAATCTGTAGTTTTTGTATTAGTTATTGTATTTAAGCCCAATCCGGCCAATGTTGCAAAGTTTCAAAAATCTAGTCTGAGTTGAAAATTAAGAAAAATAAACTAAATGATATTTTTTGATGAATAAATAACGGGGACTTTTCATGATGTTGAATGAATCACTTTCAATATATTATAATAGATTAAGATTTACATATGGATAAGGGTCACTCAATTGTAGAATTTTTATCCTAAATTTGCTAAAATAATTGTATTTTTAAACATGTTGAAGCTTGAGAACTGTTCAACATCATTTTTTTTAGCTGCATAAATTTAAAATCAGCAATATTAGTAGTGCATATATTTGAAGAAGACATTTGATCCTCATTGCCGCTGAGCAAAACTTCCTAGCAGATCCAATAATTGTTACCTCCGCTAACAAAGTTGAATAAAAATTATGTTTTTCCCTTTTTTTAAGTATGTACATATCTTAAAAAATATATATAATCTGTGAATATTTTGCATTTAAGATGATATTCAAGAAATATAATATATTATCTAATGATGTGTCATTCTTTGTTTATTTGATCCAGCCAGTCTAGTCGTAGGAGCGGCCCTTCGGACTTCCAGTACTAGAACTGATAAAAAAAAAAAAAAAAAAGTTGAGTGACGTTATCAAAGAACGAAATTTATAACTTTAAGGACTGATATGCAGGACTGAACTTGACCGGACTGAGACTGAACTGAACAGAACTGATACAACACTAATATTATCACTTGAAACATAATAGTTTCCGGAACACCATTTTTTGTGAATAGCTGTTGATTTTTGAATATTTTTTCCAAAAATGTTTGTTATTTGAAATTTTTTGTGAACAATTTTGAATTTTTGAAATTTTTTTCCAAAAATTTAATTATTTGTTAATACTTGTGGATTTATGAACATTTTTTCTAATAAATTTAATATTTGATTTTTTGCAAAACAAATCCAAAAAATATATATAATCCTGCGGACGCTTCTGATCATGGTAGGGAGTTGCGTTCAGTTCTTGTTCTGTGATCAACAGTCCTCCATAGAGTAGGCTACTTTTGGATAGTCCCAATCTTTCTTCAAAAGCTTTAACAAACACAGAAATGATCTCTTCACCCCTTCTTCTTGCTAATCCTTCATTCCAAAGTATGTAGCATCTATATTGCAGAAGTTTGTGACACAGTTAAATATTTGCTCACAGATCCAAAAGTTTCATCAAACGCTCTGATGGACTTTGTAAAACATACCCTTTTGACTACTGGCAGTCTTGGAAGCTTTATAACTTTCTGCAGATCAACTCTTTATACGATCATGAATTGTGTAAAAAAAGTTGAAGAAGATAAAACATGCAAATAAGATTTCGATAACGTATAAAATTCAAAACACAATTTTTTTGGAAATACTGTGTTTTGTCAGATTAGGGTAGTATATAGATGAACACATAAGTGTAATTTAATTGACAGATTACAGGATCTAAAAGATTAATTAATTATTTATTATCAAATCTTGAAAGTAGTCCTTAAAAAATGTGTCAAATCATACAAAAATCAACTAAAATGAATATATGTAAGCTATTTTATTTTTTTAAATCGCTTTATGTTATAGTTAAAACTAAAGGATTAAATTTGTATCGCAACTTCAAAAGATTTGCCGGTAAAAAAAGGTAGATTTTGAGTGATTTTTACATTCCACTTTTACTTTTTTAATGGAATCTATATTAAATCATTACAGCCGATTATCATTTAAGACTGTTGAAAACAAATCTGGGATATAGTTTATATAAATATAAATGAAATAAGGAAATTATATTTATAAAAAATTTCAAAAGATTTATGGGACCCGGATATGAACCGGTTAATTATATGACCTATCGCGAGTATCAGTAGCATTTAGATATAAGAATATGTATATATGATTTGCAGACCCTTTTAATTATTTGATTAAATCTTGAAAAATTAGATTGACTTATTAGAATAGGTTCATTTTGTATTTACATAAACAAAGTTTAAAAAAAAATTATTATGATAACTAGTATAATTGCTATTATTTGTGATAATTATAAAAGCAATGTGAATGTTGCCCAATGTTGCATCTGAAACGCTAAAATTTTGCATTTTCCTTACACATTGGACCTTTGCAACGACTTAACTGAGGGGTAAATCTAATCAAGGAAAGACGATTCTCGCCTCTTAAACTTTTGCTAGCTGCTTCTCCCAAAAATATATGGAACTGGGTCAATATGACGGATAAATTATAAACAAATCCGATATGAATTTGTCCTAACTGTCATGAGCCGGCAATTTTGAACAGCAGAAGCACTACTAATCACTTAAATATAGCCTACTAGTCTTTCTTTAATTTAATTATCCTTCCATATCAGCTGTAATTGCATCCAAAAGATCAACTATTCCTACACCCTTGTTATATTTAGAAAAACTATGAGAAAATGTCAGGTTTATATACTTTTTAAAACTTATTCTACTTTCTTTGCTTATAATTCTTTTTGAAGATGTCTCTTAATTTTCGTTTCCTCTGAAAATAATATATTCTTAAAAAAAACCTCTGACGGGAGACTAATTTTTTAAACACCTAATTTCAAAATGAAATAAAACTGTAAGAGATGAATGGAAATGATTCAAAATAACTTCTGAGCAACATCAAAGATCACAAAAATATTTCCAATTGAAATTTAATATTATTTAGTCCTTATCTTTTTTATGAGATATTTGCATGTTCATGAAACATTTTACTAGTTGGCAATTTGAATAGTTTTTTTTTATTGTCCAAAGCTGTTAGAGAGCATCTAAGTATAAAGAAATAACTAGTGAATGTGCCATTGAAAGATAGCGAGTAACAATTAGTGTTTGCTCGGGACTTATAAGTGCTTGTTGGACTCGGAGTAGAATTGAGGATCAACATTACTATAAAATTATAGTCTATATGTCCTAGCTAAAAAGGAAGCGGGATTTGTGTATAATTCCTTCCCCTCACGTTTGCTTGCAGCTGATAGAATAAAACGCCATGATAACTAAGCTGCTCTCCTCCCAAACATTTTTCAAATTGTCAGGATTATCACGTCCGTTTTCCCTTTCTTTTATTTTTACATACCGGCTGGACATATTTCATGTATCACTCTATACATGTATAGAGTTGTATAAGAATGGTGTGTAAAAATGAATAAAATCCTACAAGAGTCAACTCATTTTCTATGCAACATTATTTTGTAGGGGGGCGAAATATGAGTTGAGAACTAATTTTTAACACCAAAACAAAGATTATATTAAAAATGAAAAAGGAAGTACATTACATAAAATAAAAAATAATTAATGTGTCTTGCGACGAGGTGTAACAACTAGCGTGTGTAGTAGCCAAAATATCAGCCAAGTAGCCCTCTACAGAGTAAAGTAATTACAGTTGCATTTCATAAGGGTATTTTTCCCCAAGGCAAAACGTAACCTAAGAAAGCACTCGGATTATAGCGTTTTTATTGAGTGTAAGGAATAACCGTGTGCTCAATAGGAACGAACAGATTTTATTCTCTCTCTTAGATCCTACAGAAGAAGATCTACAATGTGGTATATATATAATTACATTAAATTATATTAAATATTAAAAGTACAAACGAATAGAGCCTTGAGTCACTACAGAGTCAATACGTAGATAAAAACACATAAAAAACAGTATTTCTATGGATATTTTATGTCCCACATAATGTGGCCTACAGACAAAAAGGCACTAGAAAGGTCGCTAAAGTAGTGTATAGGCTATAGCTAAACAAATCCCTGTCAAAATTTGAGTTATTAGACAAATTTCTAGTTTAGAATCAAAATTTAAAGTAAAGGATTCGTAATCAATCGTTATACTCAAATATACAAATTATATACAGAACATAAGTAAATAGAAGTTAATCTCCTTGCCTCTAAAATACTAATTAATTATTACAATTAGTCAAATAATCAACTCAATTATATTTAATTTCGGAACATTTTTGTCACGCAACCTGCTATTGTTTATTTATTTAATATTTTTTAAGAAAATTAAAAGTTAAATTGAAAAATCATTGAACTTTTTTAGACGGAAATCTTTTGAAGGTTTATTCTTTTGTTTTAGCTATCACAAAAAACAATTGAAGAAAGATATGCAAAAAAGCTTTCAAAGCTTTCAGCATTTATTTTACTTTATTTTCGTATAATCAGACACATATTTTAGGAACTGTAATCTAAACAACCAAATAAATAATTAATTTTATGCTTTAAATGCCAAAGCAATTGCTGTAGAAGGTTTAAATGATCATTTTTGTGTTTAAGGGCTTAAATATCAAACAAAAAAATCAGGGTTTCAGCCGGCTAGCAACAATGCTGTATGTGCAGGGGCCTCGCCGGAGAAGCTGGAGATCCCCCCCCCTACCCACAATTAAGAATTTTTAAGTTTTACTAGAGAATTTAATATTTGGAATTTTTTTACAAAATTTTCAAAATTTAATTTCTTGTGAATAGCTGTGGATTTTTGAAATTAAAAAAAAATAATTTTTTGGGAATTGTAGATTTTTGAAATATTTTCCTAAGAATTTAACATTTGAAATTTTTTTCCAAAAAATTTAACTATTTGTGAAAAGCTGTGGATTTTTGAAATTTTTCTCTAAAAAATTCAATTTCTGAAATTTAATAATTTGTGAATTTGATGTTTTGATGAACAGCTGTAGATTTTTGAAATTTTTCTACAAAAAATTTAATTATTTGTTAACAAACTATTGAATTTTGGAAATTTTTTTCCCAAAAAAATTAAGTACATTTGAAAAACTAGATTTTTGAAATATTTCTCCAAAAGTTTAATTATTTGTGAAGAAACTAGTGAATTTTGGAAATTTTTTTCCAAAAAAAAAGAGTACGTTTGAAAAGTTGTGGGTTTTGGAAGTTTTTCTCAAAAACATTTAATATTTGAAATTTTTGTCCTAAAAATTAATTACATCTTTGGTTTTTTGAAATTTTTCTCCAAAAAATTTGAAATTTTTTTACGAAAAATTTAATTATTTGTCTGCAGCTGTAGATTTTTGAATTTTTTTCCAATAAATTTAATATTTGAAATTTAATTTTTGAATTTTAATTCTAAATAATCTAATTTTTTTCGAAAAAAAATGATTTTTCCCTTTTTTTCTATAATTTTAATTTTTAGATTTTTTTCCAAAAAATTCAAAAAACCAAGCCCTTACTGTTGCATAGTGTTATTAATCATTTTTTTGTTTACATACTTTACTCCATTTTGATTCGTCTCTTTAAATAATTTTTGCTTCATATTAATTTACTGGGGGTAAAATATACACTAGCAGTACCATATGGATCTTTGCATCATTAAAAAATATACTATTCCGTCGTGGGAGATATTTTACGATAGTTTTGTTGGGAAAACTAGTTGTATGATATGTGGCTTAAGGTTGACACTAAAATATATGTATGATGGGAATACTTGTATACTCAAAAAGGAAGTGTTATTACAGATAAATAATGAATAACATTGCGTATTAATTTTGATTCAATATCCTTTGAATAATGATAAGGAATGGAAGAAGAGACTCAAAAAAATAAAATAGTTGGATTCTTTCAGACGAATGAAGCTTGTTAGACGCGGAATATCAACATACATCTCTTTCTAAATGTGGTTTATACTCTCCATCCTTTTGTTATATGGTCAACTAAGCATGGCCCGGGATTCAAATGATCCTATAAAGCCATGCAAACTCTGTACAAGAGATAAAATGGAACATCCGAATTGCTATAAAAACGGTATATATTCTCAATTAGCATTTCCTTCGTTCAACAATTCTTTCGTTAAGGACGTTAGTGTACTCATTAGTGTTCAAAAGTATAATAAAAGCAGTTGTAGTGTAGAAGTGCATAATTCAGAACGTCAAACTGAAAGAGAATGGACTCTTGAGCCATTCTATGTGTTTGGAAACATATCTTCACCTAATAAATTCAACTTAAAAAGCAAGGGAAACCCTCCCCAGGAAGGAACGTATACAATTTTATTTGCAGATAACCAAAGTCTTTCCTTTGATGTATATTATCCTTTCATAATTGATAAAGATCCTATTATTCAACTTAATACTTCTCAAAACTACTTACGCATTCCTAAAAATATCCAAAGTTGTTTACTCAGGTAAGTGAGGATCCATCTGCATCCCATCTTCGAAGTACATGGACCTCCATCATTTATTAATTGTTTCTAATTTTTATATCAAAGATCCAAAAGGAATGCAACTGATCCAAGGCTCATTACGACTATCTGTAATGAGTTTGAGTTGAGACCTTGTTTCAGAAATGAAGTTGATATTTCAATGGTGGACAAGTCCTTCGAATTCATTAACATTACATTTAATAGTTCCTTAATCCTTCCTCTCAATGTGACAATAAAGTGCTTACTGGACGCAAAAGTGCCCATGAAGGGCTTAGACTTTTTCGTGGAAATGAGAATTCTGTATGACCCACCAAATAAATATGCACGCATGAAAGGCATCAGACTTTCAGGCTATGGATTTGATGTTACAATTTTAATTATATCCGTATTTGTTATTGTATTTTGGATAAATGCAATGGTTCTATTAATGAGAAGAAGAAGACCTAACAGATTCCTAGATTTTAAGACAAAACAAAGTAGGATAAATTTCTTCAGTAATAAAAAGCGCTGTGATAAATTGGATAAAGCCATAAGAAACATAAAAACCTTTCCTGGGTGGGCAAAAGAAAGATATTTTGATATTGCACGAATTGAATTTGGTCAAGAACTGGGAAGGGGTATGTTTGGAGTGGTTAAAAGAGGAAAACTTTCGGATGGACCCTACAGAAAGTATGTTCTTCGAATTTAGAGGAGAGGCCTGAACTCGAGTCAAATCACAGTACTCAAGTCAAATGATTTAATTAAGGTTTCAAGTCCCCTCGAGTCACAAATCTCAAACAATTTACTCCCCGGTGAAAATGGTAGGTATTTGTTTATTTGACTCGAAAGGACTAAATCAAGTTGATTGACACTTTTCGACTAGTCTATAGACTTGAATCCTGTCACTCAAGTTCACACCTCTGCTGTGAATAACCAAAAATTATAATTTGTATGTTTCAGATGGGACGTTGCAATGAAGGAATCCTCTGAAGATAGAGATGAGGACTTATTAGCCGAAGGAAAAATAATGTCTGTAGTTGGATATCATGATCATATTGTTAATCTTCAATGTGTTTCATGGAACATGAGAGGAAACTTTTATTTGATTTTAGAATACTGTCATAATGGATGCATCATTGATCTCCTTCAACGAGAGGCAAACAATTTTTTACCTCAAAATCCGAGCAATAGTTTCTACTCTGTTGAGACACTCTTGATATGGTCAAGACAAATATCGTCAGGAATGGAATTCCTAGACTCTAAAAATGTTATCCATGGAGATTTAGCAGGAAGAAATATTCTTTTGAGTCTAGAATATGCCGCTAAAATCTCTGATTTTGGTTTGTCTCATACATTATATCAAGATTTTAATTACAAAAAGCTAACTAAAATGATGTTGCCAATCATTTGGATGGGCCCTGAAACTCTAAAGAAAGGAACAATAACTAAAAAAAGTGATGTATGGGCATTTGGAATTCTGCTGTGGGAAATATTCACGCTGGGTAAGCGACCCTATGAAGGTGAGAATCTTATATTGTCTTAACATCCCTCAATATAATTCAAATTTATTCCGAATAGGGTTTTCCGATGAACAAATTCAAGCACAAATTAGTCAGGGCATATGTTCATTGCAAAAACCTCAATTATGTCCCGATGATCTTTGGCACCTCATATCCTCGTGTTGGAGACTCGAACCAGCTCAAAGGCCTAATTTTCAATACCTTAAAAATACAATAGATAAGCTGATTGACAATGGATCAAATCAACAAAGGGAAATAGAAGAGGGAATCAAGTCTATGAAGAAAAGATTCTTCGATAATCCAGGCTATATGATGACGCAAGTGTGATCTTGTATTCCTTCTAAAAAATAACAGTCATATGTTAATTAATATATATCTATATTCATATAATAAGTACAAATAAATAAAAATATATATTTATTAAAAAAATTAATAGGAGAAACATTTGGATAAATAATCACTTTTGTTGCAAAACTTCTACACTATGCAAATCGACTCACCATACTGAAAATCGTAAAATTTGAACAAATATTTGCGAGTGTTTAAAAGAAGTATATATACAATCAGAACTAAACTCTATATTTTTCCAGTAGAACATGGATAATTTATGTCAAACTAAGATAAACTTGTACTAGTTCAATAAAATCACTATATCATGCCATATCATCTTCATGCGATAATAGCCGTTCATGAACATTCCAGATATTCCAAAATTTAAGAAAATAGCATGATCAGTATTTTATATTTTCTTGTAAAAAAAATAATAACAAAATCCAAATAAACATTTCGAAATATTATGACAAATGCATCAAGTTTTTTAAGAGATCGTTGATAAAAATTAATTATAAAGAAAGTTACGGTTCTAAAACATTAAAGTATATGTACTATGGTGAAATTTTTAAAAACATTTAAAACATGATGGACGATCTTCCTCCAGGAGGATTTCTAATACGAATTTGAGGCTTAGCATCTATAGCAGGCCTATTTCCAGTCTCTTTTTCAACATCTGGATGACCTCCAAGATCAATAGATGGGCGTTTTACGATCATTTCTTTTTCTTGGCATTTGCTTTCATCAATGAACATATCTTCTTTTGTTCTTTGAACAGGAACTTCTTCACTATTGCGTCGTTCATCTGCTTCTTGGACTTTATTATACACATATGGGGAATATGGGGCGTTAGGAATAAAACGACCGGATCCAGTACATACTCGAAGTCCTTCCTCTGGACTATTAACGATTTTTCCACCACAGATAACAGTTTCAGGAATCCCATGAAGTGTCATACCTTCAAAGATGTTAAAGTCAACATTATATTGATGTGTCTCAGCAGAAACTGTTTTAACAGTATTAGGATCCCAAATCACAATATCAGCATCAGATCCAGGAGCAATTACACCTTTTTGAGGATATATGTTAAAGATTTTTGCTGCGGTGGTGCTGGTTACAGCTACAAATCTTTCTGGAGACATATTACCACCATACACTCCATTTTCCCAAATAATACTCATCCGTTCTTCAACACCATTAACTCCATTTGGAATTTTAGTGAAATCATGCAGCCCCATTGCCTTTTGCTTAGAATTAAAGGTACAATGATCAGTACCTGTACAATCCAATTCGCCTCTAGTTAAAAGATCCATCAAAAAAGCAGGTGTAGAAGGATCCTCTCTCAGTGGAGGACTCAACACGTAGCCAGCTGCGTGTCTCCAACATGAATGATAGTAATGTTGTCCATCGCATGCCAAAGAAGCAGCAATAGGTTCACCAAATACAACTGCCCCTCTGTTACGATGCCTAATAATTGTTTCGGCGGCAGGTTTTCCCATAACGTGAACCACATACAGTGGACATTTTACTTGATTAGCAAGAGTACAAGCTCTGAACACTGCTTCAGTTTCAATATCTTCTGGACGAGACAAAGGATGACCTTCTGGTCCTGTAATCCCTTTTGCTAAAATTCGTTGCTGATTCTCAGCAATAGCCTCTCCATTTTCGGCATGAACCTGCGCAAGACCTCCGACAGCTCTGCAAGTTTTCATACACTCTAACATTTCATCATTGGTGAGCATAAATATGTCCTTGTAAGCCATAAACATTTTAAATGAATTAATTCCAAATGTATCTGAACAAATCTTGGACATTTCATGGCGAACATCTTCATTCCAATGCGTTACTGCCATGTGCAAACTATAATCACAGCATACGCGTCCATCAGCTTTTGTTCTCCACTTGTTATACGCCTCAATTAGGGATTCCCCTATTACAAAATATTGTTTAATTACAAAATTAATACTCTTTATAAACCTGTCATTGATTTACCTTTAGCGGGTATAACAAAGTCTATCACCATGGTTGTTCCACCAGCCAATGCAGCCTTGGTTCCAGTGTAGAAATCATCAATTGATTTTGTACCCATGAAAGGCATCTCAAAGTGGGTATGGGTATCGATCCCTCCAGGCATTACTAGTCGTCCAGTTGCATCAATTACCTTTGTACCTCCAGGTATATCTAAATTCTGGCCAACTTTGGTGATAAGTCTATAAAAGAAGAAACATCATATCAAGCCTGGATACATTACTATACCTATAAGCATTTGTTACTTACCGATCCTCAATATATACATCCGCACGGAATATTCCATCTTCATTGACTACGTCGCCTCCTTTAATAATGAGCCGATTTTGTGAGCTTTGTAGATGAAGTGGAACCTTCTTGACGTGGGGTTGTTCATTCATATTGTAATATTAGTCCAAAAGTATTTGAATAAACTTAAATAGACAATAATTGAAAATTGTTAATAAGGTATTTTAGCGTTGCTACAACCCCCCTTTATACCAAAAGATTCTTAAGTCAAAAAATAATTTTTTATATATATAATAAAAATAAACCTAATGATATAATAATTAATAGATATATAACGCCATTGATAATTTTTGGTCTAAGAAGAAGGTGCATAAAATATGACCAGTGGGTATGTAAAAATAAAAGAAACTAAAAATGAATTTAGTAATCCTGACAATTTGAAGAATGTTTGGAAGGAGAACAGTGTAGCTGTCATTCCGTTATATTAGATCAGCTGCATGCAGTCTTGAGAGGAAGGAAATAAACACAAATCACACTCCGTATATAGAAATAACATATAGGCGGGAATCACTCCGATATCGATCCTCAATCCTACTCCGAGTTCAATAAGGACTTACACTAATAACTTCCTAGCTAAACCTCATGGTCACTCACCGTCTTTCATGGGCACATGCTCAAGTTATCACTTCATTATACTTAAATCCTCTCTCTTCAATAATTAAATAATACGGATAACATTTCATACCCAAACATTGATTGGTTTATCAATTCAATCTATATAATAATTAACAGTTGGCAGCAAGATCAGCACAAAAGGCTACTGCCAAATGTTTTTGTTCCGTGTTTACGGTCGAGGTTGAGATTGGATAAAAAAACAAGTCGTTCTTATTATCGAGAATTGTTAACAGCTTAACAGGGATTCATTTTAATTCAAGCAATGAACATTCAGAACACTGATTAGGAGAAAAGAAGCAGAAACATCCACAGCTGAGAACAAAATAACCGCGTAGATTTCTCTGTAAACGAGGTAGCGTGAAAACGTGAACATTAAGACAAAATAACGATAATTAAATAGAGATCCAGTGACATAAACTACAATTAAAAATGCCGTGGATATTGATGCTGAGCCTGATTATCCATTTGTATGGAGCCCAGAAAGGCGAAGCCATCCTAGCATACGATTGCTCACAAACATATCCCCCGGCACTTACTACTACTCAATGGAGCAAACTGATAATTGCAAGAAAAGGGCCCCAGGGAAACTCTCCTCTAAAGACGTACACGGCCTCCTATTAGAGCTAATCAAGAAAACAACACACAATGTTCAGAAATGTACTGTTCTATCAATCTCCCGACGACTCAACTGTGAGAATAATACTTCTATTACTCCATTGGAGTGGGAGACTCAAGAGCACATCTCAGGTTCCCAGTGTTTGCAACTAGTTGAAACAGGAGTTGTTGTTTATGAAGGACATACAATTCATTTAAAAGAAACACCACAAGTCATCTTGAGATCTTCCAAGCAACTACTAAAGGACGGAGGATGTAACAAGAGTGTTATGGAGAAAACCTTTAATATTAGCGTTCTGACCACACAAATTAATATCTTAAGGGATAATAACGGAAATGTTGAGGAGATAATGGACTTGAATGGAGAGGTATACACTGCTTTCTATGATAATTATGCCGTCTCTAATGCTGGTGGTGTTATCTTATTACCCAAGCACACAAGGTCAGAAGGGGCTGTTGAGCGATTGTATGAGGGTCCTGCTGTAGTTGTCAAGTACTTCGATGATGTTGAGATCCTTTACATTCCAGACACTAATTCAGCGATGGAGATATATAGTAATGAGTTAAACCTCCTAGGATATCCTGTTAAGAAAACTAGCAATCCTTATATATATTGGTTTCCTGGGGAAAACTTCCCAATATCCTTGGGCGGGCCAGTAAATTCAGCTAACCTAAATTATGTGATAACAGGATTGACTTCATATCAAATCAAGAACGATATTCAACACGAAGCAGCTCTTTTGTACACTTATAAAGGACTTTGTCGACTAGAACAAAAGATGAGAGATTTAGCGTATAAGTTCCAATCTTTATCTAATGAGAACTTTGCACTTCTTCTCTTGGGGTCCCGTGGTTATTCTGCACAAGTTTCGGGTGATACTATTTCAGTCTATCCCTGCAGAGCTACAGAATTTAAATTCAAGCCGAGGTCAACCTGTTTTGATAAGGTTCCCATTCAAATTAATGGATCGAAAGTACCAGCTTACTTGAACTCTGAAACCCACACAATTCACTGGGAGGCCTCCAGCATGGATTGTAATGATCCTGAATTACCAGTTATCAGACTAGGAAAAGATTTCATTAAGTTTTCTCCTGATAGGACTATTGTATCAGGGAAGGCTTTACCATCATTAATCGAAATGCCCATTCTACAGACAAGTTTCTCTCACAGGAAATACGAAGCCCAACTTATGGATGTTGTCGATAGAAGGGCAACACACCAAAGTATATTATTGAAGCCTTTATCATCATGGACTGAAATGCCAGTTTTAGACTCTAAATTCTCTAGCAGAAAACTCAACGACCACGCAATAATAAGTCCAAAATTAGATAGACCAACTTACTCTGACAAGAAAAAAGAAACCCAACTCATGGTAGGTGTCGATAGAAGGACAATGCTCCAGAAGATATCTTTGAGGCATTTATTATGGATTGAACCGCCAGTTCTGAGTAGTAAATTCTATGGAAGAAGAATCTATGACTCATTAATACATTCCCAATTAAATAAAAGGCCTTTCTCTAGTAACAAATACATACCCCAACCGAGATTCCCAACTCGGATTGAGGAGGTTCATCCTACGATTGAATCATTTAGTCTAGTTAAAAGGACAACCCACCAAATTACATCAGATAATCTCCAATATATATTGACAACTACAGTTACATTCATCTGGTTGATCACTCTCTCCATTGCAGTTTTGTATAAAATTGGATTTCGGCCATTCCATAATTGCGTCAGATCTTGTTGTTCGAAGAACAGGAAAGATCTAAAGGATTTGGAGGCATATCCAAAATCTGAACCCGTAGGACTATCCTCAATAGCTCCTACCAGCCAGGAAAACCATTACTCCATAGTATTATAATTTAATTGCTTTATTTTTCATTGAAATTATATGACCTCTGTTATGTTTTCAACCCCGATTGGAATTCGAGAATATATTGATTTATAATCTTAGAGGGCGATTAATTCCGCTTTAACTTAAGATTCAATTCCTTAACAAAATTATAGTTCATTATGTGGTCAAATATATTTAAATCAATCGATTTTTTTCGATTTAAAAAAAATAATTTAAGTCGTGAAGTAAAAAATGATCTTTATTATTATATGCAACTAAAAGAAGCAGAAAAGATAAGGTATATAATGAATATGTATCAAGAAATACATGAAAATGAATATATTATGTATGTAACAATATTTAAGAAATATAACAACTGTTGAAACTTTTTGAATTAGTAGTCTTAGTATGAATGTTATATCCTCAGAAGTTTGATTAATTTTTTAAAGCTTAGATAAGCGTTGAATGATAAAAGATAATCTTGTGTCAGACAGTAGACAACATTCGTTAAATACTAATCTACCAGAAACCACCACAAGATTGTCCACCAGGAGGTTCCCTAACTCGTACTGTTGGTGCTCTTGGATTAGCAGGAGCCTGACCCACATCCACATCTGGGTTATTAGGGTGTGAATTTAAATTAAAGTTAGATTCGTGTTGACTTGGAACAGGCGCAGGATGAGTCTGCACTGGAGTTGGAGGCCCCGGAATATCCTCTTCATTATCATCTTCGTCTTGAATTCCATTTAATTTCGGAGGCAATGCATTCATATCTTCAACTGAACGCTCAACGGGTTCGAAGTTGAGATTTAATTGGGACTCCCTTTCCTTGAGTTTATCAAACACAATAGAAGGAAAGGGGTTACAGGGCAAGTATTTACCATATCCTTGCATGACTCTTAAATTTCCATCTTCTAGCATAATTCTTCCACCGCAAACGACAAATTCAGCGCTTCCTTTGGTTTCAATACCTTCAAAAATATTAAAATCTGTCTTGAGAAGATGAGTTTGTGCTGAATTAATTTTCACTTGCTCAGGATCCCAAATAACGATATCCGCATCTGAGCCGACAGCAATACATCCTTTGTCAGGGTAAAGATTTAAAATTTTTGCAGGAGTACTACTTGTCACAGCCACAAATTGACATGGAGTCATAGATCCATTTTTTACGCATTTGTCCCAAAGGAGAGACATTCTTGACTCAGCACCATTAACACCTTCTGGGATTTCTCTAAAATCATTTTTCCCTAAAGCTTTTTGCTTATAATTAAAAGTGGAATGCTGACTAGCAATAACATCCAAAGAACCGTCAGCAAGGCCTTGACAAAGATCGTCGGAAGCACCACATCGTAGTGGGGGACTACACACATGTGCAGCTGCATGTCTCCAACTTTTACTTCTGTATTCATCCCCACTCGCTCCGATACCAGCAGTTAATGTTTCACCGAAAATAATACTACCTTTTTGCTTTTTAGAGGCTACAATTTTGGCAGCCTCGGGACTCATGATGTTGGCCACATATAAAGGAAAATTTAATTGACTTGAAAGGGTGGTTGCTCTCATGGTACCCTCCGTTTCAGTGAACTCAGAATGGACTAAAGAGTATCCTTCTGGACCTTTGATCCCCTTTTCAATCACTTTCTTCTCATTGAAGGCAATGAGCTCACGGGATTCACATTGGACCTGAAGTAAAGCTCCCAATTTAGTACAAGTTTCCATTGCATCAATCAAAAATGCATCTCCTCCCTCAGCATCTTTCATGGAAACGAAAAAGGCGTTGACCCCATGTTCTTTAACTAGAGACTCCATCTCTACTTTTTTGCTTTCATTCAAAGAATTTAGCTTTATTTTAAAAGCATAGTCACAACATGATTTTTCCTCAGCCCAGGCCTTCCATTTCTTGAGGGATTCAATCAAGGTTTCATCTTCTGAAGGCACAACGCAGTCCACAACAGTAGTTGTTCCATCGTTAATTGCAGCCTTCGTTCCTCGATAATAGTCATCGATGGTTTGAGTTGAAGCGTTTGGGGATTGGAAGTGGACTCTATAAAAAGGATACTACTCTAATATCTCAACTCACTCATCAATGTAATTGAAAGTTTATCCTCCCTTCATACTAATTAATAATGAAAAGTCCATTTCATATCAACAGAAAATCAGAATAGGCAACAAAACACGAAAAAAAGTATAATAAATTTTTGAACTTCTTGTTCATTTGGACTCATCTATTCGGACCTTCAAATATCAAATATTCCTATGCAATTTTCTAGCTGATCTAAGTGCACGTTTAAAAGATTTGAGAATGAACTCTACGAAATAATTAATAAACCCTTTTTAAAAGAAAATCAAAGCAAGTGAGATGGATAAAAGAGTAGGGAATATATAGAATTTTGCCTCATATCAATTCCTCCAGGGAGAACCATTTTCCCCATGGCATCAATGATTCGAGTACCTCCAGGAATAATAAGATGATTGCCAATGAGCTTAATCATCCCTTCCTCGACATAAATGTCTTGTTGGGAAACACCGTCCTCATTCACAATGGATCCATTTTTTATAAGGAGACGATTAGCAGCACTTTGAAGATGAATCGGAACTTTTTTTAGAGGAGGCGTCATGATGCAAGGAAATGGTTGAAGTGGATTGTAATGGATTCAAACTTTCAGTCGAATCTCTTTCTCCTCTTTGGAAATTTTTATTATGTTCCTACAGTTTAAATATTTCATGTATGTATGTACCATATAATGAAATAAGGAGGAAACAGCGCCTGCTAAACCGGCGTCCTAACTCCCTCAATCCAAGTACAGGAACAATTCACTCAAGTATGTTATATGCAGGTATATATAATTTCGTTTATTAAATGGAGTATACATTTGAAGTGCTGGAATTATTTACTTCATTCATTATATTTATATATAATCTCCATAATGAAAAACGATATATACGATGAGTTGTACTGTTTGGAGGATGTAGGGAGGATTCAGGTAGGGATATTCCTGGATATTTCCTTTGTACTTAGGGAAACACCCCCTGAGAGGAAGTTTGAGAAACAGGCGTGTATTATATTATGAACGACAAAGGGAGAAGAACAAATCTTCTCTATAACAACCTTTCTCAGCCTCCATTTATTTTCTCCTAATATTTTCCCCACCCATATTTTGATCCCTTCGCTATTTATAGAAAACATACTAAATACACAATGAATATACTCCAATTACACAATCCTCAAACATAACGATATAACAACTATTATTGAGAGTCAACTTTTATAGAAAATGATTATGCAAGAAGGAATATAGAATACATGTGTATGTACAATCATCATATGCACAAAACGTCGCAATTCAAGCGTTGATAAGACTATATTCGAAGCTCATACATTTATTTTCATATGAAGATTTAAAAGTTATTTATATATTTATTATATAGTTAATATTTGGTATATTTTTTTTAACAGAAGAATGATTTCAATATAACTTGAAGTTCCAAATTGGACAAATAGTCATTAACAAAATACATAATATAATTTGTGCTTTTTGTAATGGAAATACTCAATTACACAAAACTATCATAACACCATCAACAAATAATATAATGGTGGCTATGCATGTATAAAATAAACTTATGTGGAAGTGAGATAGATTCTAATTTTAAGCAATGATCAGAGATTCTTATAACCAAGACAGATCTATTTAGACTAAATGTAGAGATATTCTAGAAGCATTATTTGTTAGTAGATGATGGTATTATGATAAATAGTATAACAGTTATTGATTATTTTAATTAAATAAGATGTTCTGGACGTGCTACTCAGTTATCACAAATAAATGTAAGAGACAATACTTGTTAAAATACTAAGCCATATACGCTTATAAAATTTATATTTTGTTTCATATTATTTTTAGTTTTATTATGTAAAAATATATATTAATTATTCAAGCAAACATTCAATCTATAGGGAGAATATAATTGGACTAAGCTATTAGTCTGGAATCCCCGCCTTTAAAAACTTTTCGTAAGAAAAATAAATAAATATCTTGGGATAAAGTAACAATGAGTAGATGGTTCAAGTAACTGCATATATAGAACATTTTCACTGACGTTATACATTCCATCATAATTGAAGGAGACACCACCTTGGGGGCTCAAAATTGATATTTTTACTACCTACAATGAACAAATTTCCAATTCTTGATTAAATTCTATCAAATGGATTTAAGAATAAAAAAGACTTAACATCTGTATTGACTACTACTTGTTGGAATGATAAACAGTGACATATACATTAAATCAAAATAATATGTAGCGGATGTTCTAGGATAATTATATAAAAATATCTTTATTCTTTCTGTAATAGTTAAATTTAATTACCATATAGAAATGAGAATGTATAACGATGTAATAACATATTTTTAATACATTTTAAGGTCAAGTACATAATAAAACTAGGTGATAGAGGGATTCATTCTTGATATAGAGTAAGGTTTAAATCTTTTTATTCGTTGGTCCCATTTTGAAATTAAATAGTGTTTTCATTGTTAGAAAACTTGGTTGTTTAGCCCCCACAATGACTGACAGCAACAAAGCTGACGTCACAGAAAAAAACACTCTATACATATAGATATTTGAGAAACATGAGCACATATACATATTTAGACGTGAATAAATGTTTCATAAATACTCATTAACTCCGGCATCACCCACACACTACTCCCCTTAATATAATCCAACAACCCTCAGAAGCAGAAGAAACATTCATGATTATCTTTCATTTGATTTGTGAGTCATGAGCAATTTGCAGGGGAAGGGCTAGGGACAAGTTCCCCACAGATTTTCTGTAACCCCAAATCCGTCCTTCCAAATGTACTACTACATTTATAAAACTATAGATTATAATATGTAATTATGTATGATGTGTACTAAGTTGTAACTTGTACCCCCAGATTGTACAATTTAAAATTCATATACATACATTATTTAATTACACCAGATCAATCATGATTAACTATCAACTATTTATTGATGTTCTCATTTCATTTTGATCTATTAAAATTACATATGTATTATGAGTTAACGGGTATTATAACTCCCAGTAGTCATTTGAACTTTGAATGTTATCACTACAAATAATTTTCATTTTAAAGTTAAAAATTACATAACTAGTCCTTATAATGGCCATCAAAAGTACTCTAAATTATTCATCACATTTTTTTAAATTGTAATTTATACAATATACAAATTCTACGCAACGGATTTATATTCAAAATACCACCTCCCTCCTCCCAGTTTAAAAATCCTATCTGTACCCCTGCTACGAGTCAATAAAGCTCCAACTTTACTTTGATAAATATAAATTTTAATAATTTGGCACGTACGCCAATACAGTGCAATCAAAATCCATTCTTTAAAGCCTCTAAATAAATATTCTTCAAAATGGATGTGATTGACCTTTGAAGTCATAGATAAATACTATAAATCTCCTCACATTTCACAACCCTCGACGCTTTTATGTAACTAATTTATTTATTTTCCCCCTCAAGACACATGAAATATGGTATACAACATCTCAAAATTAAAGTGTTCCCAATGCACACATGGATCGTCTCAAAATACAACTGGAATGTCTAAGTACATTATTAGTAGTGCTAACGATGTGAGAGCGACTGATATTGTACATAATATTCTGTAACTAATTACCTAAATAAGAGTAGTAATATGTAAGCAATAATATATGAGTTGTTATTTAAGAGTGTTTAGAGACCCATAAATAACAACCTCCAAGGTCATAGTCATGATGCTTGATATAAAGACGAGTTCTTTATATCAATGTTTTAAAAAAAACTAAAAAAATTGACAAAGAGAGAGTTTGAAATGTTAAAAAAATGGCTTGTTCACAATGCAAGCGAAGGAAGATCATTAGATAGGCTAGTAGATATTTTCGCTTGGATAATAACATTTAAAAATCTAATGGCCAATGATGTTACTTTTATAAAAGTTGACAAAAGTAAGATTCGTGAAAGTGAAGACGTGTGTCTCCTATTTGATTGATACACAGTAATATATGACATAAGGGATCACTCTAGTTTTGTATAGTAGGAATGATGATACTTCTAAATTGTTATATGCGTTTAAATGTTGTTGAACAGGTGATAATATATTTTTAATTTTTTTTGATAATGATGGAGTAGTCCTGTACTTATGGAATTAATATTATATTATATATATTTTCACCACCGTGATAAACAGGAAGGGGCGTCCCAGAGTGAACTGTGCATTTTAGACTGTAGCAACATAACATTTACTTAAGAGACACACACCATGAAATAATTCAAGTGAATCAAGTATATAGGTAAATTTATTGTTATAAGAAGTTCAGTACTTACATTTAAAGTAAGAAGGTATTCTTCTCTAGACTTCTTAAATGCTTAAACCAGACGTTGGGCTATGAATGTATGTTAATGTAGTATGTAGTGACCAATGTTTGAGGGCTCTTTGAAAAATGAACTAATAAATAAATAAATGTATATTATACAAGAAGAAGATAAAATAGATATCTTCTATATACACATGTGAGTATGTATACAGAAAACCACTTGATTTTCTAAAGTACCGGCGCTTATCTCATGCATGCGCTTCCCACCTGTGCACACACACTCATAGTCATACACGAAGACGAAGCCTCCTATTTCTCTCCTTCAAGATGACTCACTTATTTGGCTTTGCCTACATAGAATGGGCAATAGTAGTCCTTGCGTCGTTGAGATATTACTATTAGTATTACAGATCTAATACTTAATAATGTATGTATGTAGGACTGGAGGAAAAACGAGTTTCGAAGTGGGTACGCGTTTGAAGGAAAACTCTTCCTTAGATTTCGTGGGCGAATACCGTAAAACTCAGTTCAATTAAATAACACAATGATGATGAATTCTTCTGAAGTATACCCATTTTGAATGTATCTGACTTATGCATTTTCCTCTGACATGGCCATTGAGCACAAAACCTTATATGCAATAATTGAGGGAATATTGTTTACGAGTGACTAGTGTGACTGCTGACTATCCACTCGGAAAGTAGGATTACCTGTTTAAATAGCTCTTCTAAACCGCAATTAAGTAGAATACTAAATAACTTAAGTTCCTCCTAACATTTTTGGTTATTTTCTTCCCAGCATAGACCGAGGCTTACAACTATTCCCTACATACAAACATAATAGTTATACAATGTATACAATGTCTCATGAATGATTTGTTGTGATACTCTTATATTGTATGAATCTCGAATTGAATGAAAATACAAAATATATTTTTAATAATCTGAAAGAGAAATTTGTTGAATCATCGGAGGCTCAGCTGTCTTGATGTTATTTGATTAGTTCTCTGTTAAATTACTTCATTCCTAACTTATAGAAAATTAATTTCTATCACAATTTTTTAAATATATATCTGTATTTCCTCCCATAAAATTACGAACAGTCATTCATTCATCGTAACTAATATACCTGAGACTAATGGTACCCTCAATATTATCAGAAAAGGGGGGGGGGATAATTATACAATTCTATTCTACCATTAAAAATTGGTTTAAGATATCTTCTATAGTATATTAATTATATTTTGCTTCTTGTTATGAAATTATCATTAAAGAAATAAAGTAATCTATTAGGAATTAACGAGTGAATAATATATGCTATCCATAATTATATAGAATATATTAGTCACGTCGTTACCATCCTCTAAAAAGAAATAAAATAAAAGCCCATATCATATGGTAGTTACTAGTTAGCCAATTCTTCCCAATTATGGAACTATCATTCAATAACTGTTGTTAATTGTTCACAGCCTAAAATGAACTTTTTCTTATTCTACAAATCAACGTCCAGAACACTGATTAGGGGTAGGGGTGGGTTGGAGGCGATAATCGGTCCATTATTTTCCTACAAAGTTGATTCTTGAAATTTCAGTAATAATAATCACACATTTGTGACTACTTTTGGGATTCTATAATTTTTCTCATATCTATAAACATCCTTACCTCACATTATTTTGTTGCTAAATTTGTTCGCTTATTTTCCCTATATTGTTGTTTTTAACGATGATTGGTTGATTTTATATTAGTTTTTATTAATCTCTAATCAATTCTCCACAACTATTGAATAAGAATAGACAAACTACCAACTGAAATTGGGCTTTTTTTTTTCTCTCTTTTTAGAGGAAAGATTGTGAGATACAATAAAGGTATCGACGTGTTTACTTTATAGCAGTTAAGATATTCATTTGTCAAGATTTCGAGAAGCCCTTTATCTTTTCTTTTTAAATTTTGAAATTGGATTGAATTATGTATAGAAATGGATTACACAAGAGAAGGATAGGAAAAAGATATAATATTTTTCTGGGAACTATACATTAGTCGTCATAACATTTTCTTATTCTTTTCTATAACTTAATATAGTTACTCCCTTAAATGTAATATGATTGTATAAATTAATATATCATTTTCAAGAGCTGTTTCACTCTTAAAATGTATTAATCTCTAAATTTTAATTTTCCTACTAATGACAGAACGTTGTATTTTCCCGGAATGTAAAACAGGGAATATAAGTTCACATAGAATCTTAAATAGAAAGAAATGGATAGATGCCATTGAAAAAGTAAGGAACTTTTAGACTAATCCTCAGTAATACTACTAGGGAGTATTTTGCATATGTTAAAATAAAAGAAACCGAAAATCAACATGTTAACCATAACAATTTGAAGCATGTTCTAGAAGAGAGCAAACTAAGATGTCATGACGTTTATCAGCTGTGACAAGGAGGGAGGGGAGAAGACATTGGCAAGATTACTCTGATGTCGATTCTCAAATCTATATCAGTTTGCTAACTCAAACAAATTTTATTTTCATCACTACTTATCCTTCTAATGCCAAGAAACCTCCAATGCTGAATTCCTTAAAAATTGTAACAGAGATGACCTGTCAGCAACATCAGAAATGAAAGTTATATAAATACGAGCTTTGTTTAAAAAGTAAGGGGACTTTTCAAATTTTGTGGGTGTGATATGATGAATTATTTTTTTATTTTATGTTAATACACTCGCCAGGAACATATGTTTATTGTTTCATCTATATAATATGTTTAGTTTGTTTGTGAGAGGTATAACGGTTAGAAGTTTTTTGTGTGCTCGGCGATTTTTTGCTATTGAATAACTGGATCAAAGAATTTCCATCAAATTTTGTGTAAAATATGAAATAAAGTTCTCCAAAACACTTTAAATGTTAACTATGAAACTGTTGTGAGTAAAAAAAATGTTGACAAGTGGTACAAACACTTCCAAGATGACCGGGAAGATACCAAATGACGGGACTCCATCTGAGCGCCCAAGCACGTCAACAGCAGATGAAACCGTAGAAGCAGTGAATAAATTTGTTTTTGAAAACCGTCAAATCACATTATTAAAGCGAGGTTTGTTTATTCGTCGACCTCTTGATAACAATGTTGGTTACTATCGATAGTAAAATCATACGAGGAAAATTACACCACTTGTTACAACTAAGCCCTTTGTACACTGGGGGTACTTCATCTGAAATTTATCTAGTGAGTTTTGAATTTTTACTAAATTAATATAAACCTACTGGTAGGTTAAGAATCAATACTTCAAATGATAGAAGTAAAATACAATGAAAAATTGTTTGTTACAAAAATACTGTTCCCTCCAAAAATTACTTTAACTCTTCAGGATCAACTTGCTTATTGCAGCTGTGCCCGGTATTCCTAGTGAGAAATCCTAAAGGAGGGAGAAAAGGAAGGAGCTAGTACGTTGTTTGTTGATATTTCGTTCAATTAACTGTGAATATTTATTGCATATGAACATAAAATGAATAAATTATGGTGATCAGGCCAAACAAGACGACAATGAATGTATTGATTGATCTTTTCATGTGACCTATTAATTACCTCAAAAGACTCGTGTATTTTTCTTTTTTTACAAGGATTCAATCATAATTTATAGTTAGCATCAATGATTTCACATATAATTGACTCACTATGTAATCAACTCATTAGCTCCATTCTTTCGCTTTATGGAAAATTTATAACAAAGTGCAACAACTACCGTTGTTCATATGGTACTAAGGTGTATAACTTGATATGCAGCATAATTACAGGAGCTCAGGGCATATGTGACGAGCACCCACCCCAATTGACTCACAATTGAAGGAAACTGTTACTCAAATTTGATATTTTTACCACATAAAATGACTTGATGCCAATGATAAACAGTGATATCTACATTAAATCTAAGTAATATGTACTGAAAATCCCTAAAAATAACCAGATTTGTACAATTATTATATATTTTTTTTTGAATGAGTATTAGAAAACTAGGATAATTAAATATAAATTATCTTATTCTTTCCGTTCCACTAATTCATTTTATCTATGTACAACTCAAAAATAAGATTCTATAACAATGTAATAACATATCATTAATACATTTTGAGGTCATTTATAAATAATAAAATACGGCAATAGAGTGATAAAGTTGTGACGTCACGTCAAAACGCTCTATTAACAAATTTGACTACAAAAGAAAAAAAAAAAAATGAAATAACAACAAGCTAAAAGTTGCTTACTATGGGCGTATCTAACAGATTAACAATAGTAACGGTCGGTCTCTATTTAGGATCAAGAACTGCGGTGCAGTTCAGTACGATTTAGTTCAGTCTCACTTTATAGTCCTTAAAAAGAAGGAAAACTCGCTCTTCATTATGTCATTCAGGTGTTTTTTCCTGATGAATTAAAATTATTCAGTTGTACTAAAGAACTGTTTTTTGGGTCTGGACACAATTCATTAGACCGCACACAACACTAACTACAGGCTTATTTGATAATAATTTTGAAGAAGAACAAATTCAATTTTGGAGGAATATTAATAATTAATTAAATACAAATTTTGGATTTTTAAAATTTGAAAACTTATTAATTTGATAATGTAAGATAAAAAATATTTTCTTGAAATACTTTTTTTATAAAATATATTTTCTTGATGTGGATTATTATTCTTTTTACCGATATATCGAGTCGATAAACCGGAAGTCAAAAATTGGGAAAGTAAGAAGGAGAGCAAGATAGAAAAATAGAGGGAAATGGAAAGCATGTGAAAGTTTAAAGGTATATCAGACATTTATATTTCAAATTCACCTCCCTTTAATTTTTTTTTAGTATAGTTATTGTATAATAATACATTTTTTAAAACGTACAAATAATATTTATCCGGAGTGATAAGGTGTGGTCTAGTAACGCCAATACTGCGTTTCGGCTGGATTTTTCCATGGGGCACATTTTATTTTTTGTTAAAGTTATTTTTTGGATGTTCGAATATTTTTTTATTATAGGTTTCTTTAATTACTCCTTTAATCATCCGTTTGTGAACTTCCTTTTTTTGGTGTAGTACGATATATCCGTGAAACCAAGAACTTGGACTTTTTGGGGACATCCTCAACAAAATTTCAAATAATTTCTACGTACACTTTGTTTCAACCAATCATAGTACAAGGGGGATGTATTTATTGTGATTTATTTGATACAAAAATAATAATAACGTAAAAGGAGATTTTAAGTAAATTGAATCAACTTATTTGCCAAAGAGAAGTTTTCAAAATTTTTAAACAGTTCAAGGAGACTGTCACGGGAGCTACTTCGGGACCAAGGAAATCACGAAAGAAACTGAAAACTACACGGATGAAGATTCTCCGAAATCTATTAAAGTCTATTAAAAAGTGGACTAATGTATTTTAATGTCAAAGATTTTATGCACAAAATCCTCTGGCGAGATCTTAGGCTGAAGATTTATAAGCTTAGGATTCGTCATTGTCATACAAAAGCCTCTCGGGTGAAAAGAAGAAGTTGAGCTCTAACGGAGCTTGAAAAAATCAATAAGCCTCATACATTTTATTTAGCAATCATATACTTTAATTTGGAGCTCATCAAATACCGTAATAGGCGGCAAGGAATCATATCCAAAAATATTAGCAACCTCCCAGAGAATAAACAAAGTGTAACCAGACGGATCAAAGTTCCATCTGTTTTTCTTTAGGGAGTGATTTCGTCCGACTGAAAAAAGCTTCTGTTAATTTTCATAGAAAAAAGAATGAAAAGTCTTAATTTAAAAAAAAAAAATAATTTATCGGGTATTTAATTGGTAATTAGAATGGTGCATACTTATACCGAGAAGATTGTGTAATAAAATAATCAAGAAATGTTTTTAAAAACATCCCAGTCCCAAATATTGGGCAATAATTTTGTTGTTCCCGAAAAATCCTATCTTCTACTTCTATGGATTATATACTAACACTTGTAGGTTTAATGAGAATGTGAACATTGCTTTCTTATATTCGTTTGTGAAAAAAACAACAAAGAGTGGCTTGTGGCAAAATAATACAAATCCTTCTATGATAATATTATTTAATAAAAATAAAATGCACGTACGTATGTATCTCACAGAGGGCACTGTCAAAATTATGATGAACATACCCTATTTTTTAAACAACAAGCTACAAACTATCCCACCACCTTGCAAATTAAATATATAGTTTTTAGTTTGCTCATACCTATCAAATTTGAAATATTCCAGAGCTTTCCCAGTTTTTGTCTGTTTTAAATATATATTATAATGCATATCCTCATAGTCTATAGACAATGATATTTTCAACAATTTGTCATGCTTGTAAATGATGAGGGAAAAAAAGTCATTGACGTACATTGATTTTTAATTTCACAGTTAAAAGCAAGAAATTAAAGTCACGCATATTTCCAAGTTGATATTTTCCTAGAATTAATTTGAAACGTAAATCCTTAATCAAAAACAATTTAATCAAGTTACTGCATCACAATTCTACAGCATACCGTATGGCATGGAATTCTAGAGACCTAGAATAATCACACATAATTTTTATTCCCAAATGAGGAATATATAAAAGGAATGATTGGTTGTAATTATATAAAAAAAGAGTCAACGTCATTTTTTACTCAATTCCTACAAGAGGGGAAACAAAGAAAAACAAGCTAAGGTCCATTCGTGAAAATTCCCTTGTCTAAAATTACATGACCATAGGCACTAGTCTTGGATTAAGGAATAGAAACCCTTATAAAAACCAACCAATAACCCTCTTAATTTACCAAATTGCACACTAGGCAGTCAGAATTTGTATAGGATACCCGTGCGGTCTCAATACTGGTTAAAACCACTACCGTACCTTCAATCCCGTACTAATTCCCTATGGATTTACATATACTCTAGATTAATGATTTGTAAAATACAAACTTAAAACCGCAAGGAAAATTAAACACCACTGCCGCCGCTTCAAGAACCATAAAGGGCCCCTCTAATTCCCTCTGCAACAGCGTTGAAGAGAAGTTATGCTTTTGCCTCTGTTTCTTAGTCACCAGGATTACTGTAAGTGTTACAGATCGATTTTGATCAAACATTGCACGAAGATTATGTATGGTTATAGTAAGGGGCCATTGAATTTTGATAGGTCAATGGAACACAAAACGTTAATTAAAAATACATAATCGACCAAAACATATTCTGGTATAGAGCTCAAATGGGTGTCCTTATTTAGGTTCAATAAATATACTTCATAACAAAAATAAATCTAATTAAGAAGAAATGACCATAGATGGTGGTTTGCTCTCAACCGATAGCCCAATCTAGTTTCTAAACATTTTTTTACAATGACGGTTTTGATGGCCACCATCTATTTCTAACGGTTTTTCTACAAACGTATCGGCGGATCCTTAGATGGGTCATTTCAATCTGTAGATGGGGCAGATGGGTATATAAATCACTATATTTATGTATACTCAGAGGCGTCCGCTGGATTAAATTTTTTGGGATGGTCATATTTTTTTAAAATTTTGCTCTTAATCAGGACAACAGTCCTCGATTGGGGGGGAGAGGGGGGAGCTACAGCCTCTCCAGTAATCCTCCCCCTCTACGAACACCCCTGATACTATAGTTGTGGGCAATTTTTTCACATAAGTCAATTTTCCTGCAGGCAATTTTCAACTGAGGGCAATTTTTTGACGACAATATTCTAGCAGTAATCATCTTCCTAGAACCTAATAATAGATATCATGAGCTATAACTGGAGTTTTATAGGTTTATTAATAATAAATATTGATAATAAAGCCTAGATAAAGGCTAATCCACTTTGTTCCTACGCTAATAATATTGAAATTCCGAGTGTTATAGCTGTACTTCCGGTTGTTTTATTTTTAAAATTTTATGTAATAAAATTTTTCTGACCGATGCAGTATATATACATTAGAACTTGTCTAACTTTACCTTTGTTCATAATAGTTGAATATCCCTGGTCTTTGTTGAATTCATTTTTAAAATATTGAAATGATAATTTCAAAAAGTGGACTTCTAAGAAAAGGACAAATATGTAATCCCAACGAAGGAGTCGACTTTGCTCTGTTACGAAGATTGTTAGTTTTTCTTGGATGAATTTTATATCCCGACGCCGAATAAGAGCATCTCTTGAGATTGATGATCAAGTTAAAATTTTCTTCCTTAAATTCCTTCTATATGCCTCTAGTTCCAACTCTTAGAGAATATAGAAGTTTGTTTCTTCCGGTCTTAGTGGAGATGGAGATTCCAGAATCGTAACAATAAAGAAGGGATCCATTCACGATGAGTTGGGGGGGGCAATTTAAATATAAATAATATTTGACCTATTTGAACTTGTACGAAGCACGGTATTATATTATGATATTAGTTATTATTATTTATGACGGGGTATGACGTCATTATCCTATATTGAAATATACAACATTATTACGATAATGTTGTATATTTGCTAGGTCACTCCCGTAAAAAAAGGATAACTCAAAAAATACAAAATCGAACCGAAATCCTAGAAAATGCATATATTTTTTGAATTGGTATTTTTTTAAATAAAACCTGAAATATTTTTCTATAATATAAGCTATGATATTCCTTATCGATCACTTCAATTTGGTGATTGTCTTAGTAGTAAAAAATGACCATGACCAATAATAGCCAAATTACTATAATCCCAGATATTTCAGAATTTAGAGGACTGAGAGAATCCTATTTGGATCTTACCCTTAAAGATAAAGATATTCTTGATTTAATTCTATTGGTAGACATTTTGAACTTACAATTGTTTCTTTGTGTAATAGCTGAAATACACTAGTTTAGCTAATATTGTAAATTGAAAGCCGGTAAATGTTCATATAGATATACAGGGCATGTCAGCAAAACATGGACTGTTGATTAATGATTATTTTGTCATTACTATGAAAAGCTTTAGTAATTATATTTTGATATTCTGTTTCCGCTGTCCTTTTTACATAATTAAACTATACTATTCGTTTAGTCCTTTCATCATCAATTGCGAGTAACAAGTGAAAGGCAGCTCATCGAAGATCCCCTAGATGCTGGAGTTGATGAGAAGAAGATTACATACATTGTTAGGTGTTCAAGGAACCTGGTTCTTAAGTTGGCGAAGATGAAAAAAAATAAAGAAAATGGAGAAGACCTCTCAAGTATGTCAGGCGGTAGAGGATATAACTAAACTGGCTGAGAGGGATATTAAGTTATTGTTAAGCTTGGAGAAGAATATAAAAAATAATCCAACTAAGTCAATGAATCGCCTCACCAACGACTTTTAGAAAGGCTATGAGCTCAAATTAGAATTAGTTTCTGGCACAAGGATCCCACACCACCTTCTGACTGAGGACATGCAAGCCAGGAGGCTCGAGAGGTACAATAAAATACAAACATGGATAAAAGGCAAATTGGTCAATTTTGAAAATTTTCTCGGACAAGAAGATTTTCATATTTAATCTATTCGACAACCGCCAGAACGACCACTGCATGCAAAAACAAAAGAATAGGTCCAAGAGGTTTACTAAACCAAATATCCTCCCCAAACAATGGTCTTTGGCTTTGTGGCCTTTGATGGAAGAAGAAGTCTCTGTTCTTTTTCAAGACTGGACAAACAATCGGCATAGAAGGCCTAATATTCATGGCTGAAGAACAACAACCCGAAGAGTAACTTTGAGAGGACTCAGGATGGCGCCCCCTCTCACACGTCCACCAAGTGCCAAAAGTTCTGTGTAGATAACATGGCTCGATTCTGGTCCAGAGATATATGCCCCCCCTTTCCTCACCAGATTTGAACCTACTGGAAATTTCTATATGGAACACATTGGAGAGGGAAACCAACAGGACCTCACACCCAGATCTTGACCCACTGAAGTCCTCCATAGTAGCTGCATGGGACAACTTATCAAAGGAGTTTGTCATCAACTCCTGCACGGCCTTCAGGTTATATTTAAGGTCTGTGATTGATAATGAAGGTAGTCATATTGTGTAAAAAAGTTTTGCACAAACCTTGTCTACATGCTTTATTAACCTTATTTTTTTTTTTTTTTTTGCTTATTATTGAAAATATAAAATTATTGGTCAATTTCTAAATCCATCTCTCGAGTCCAAGTTTGGCTATACTACCCTTTATATATATATACATAATCCCGCGGACACCCCGGATAGTTATTTTTTCCCTTGTAGTTATCAGTCCAAGTAGGACATCTAATATATACAAGAGTTTTTATTCTTATACCATTTGATTGTTTATGACTCAAAGATGACCGACTTCCAGAATGATGGCATTACCGTCAAAGACTCAATTTCTATTATTCACCTTACATATACTATAAGCAATGATCTAGCTAGACAAGTCCCAATGCCTGTGTAAGTCCTGAACTTTTTATTTCATGAAATCATGTATTAACTCAGAACCAATAGTAACCCATTTTATGATTTTACATTACACGTGTAAACAAAAAGTAAGTATCTACTATAGAGGTCTAATTTAAAAGAAACCAATTTTCCTAATTCCAAACTCAATTCTCATTCTCTAATAATTATATTTTTATGTTATTGGTACTTATGTCAAAAAAAAATTCCTTGTTTTGTAGTGTCTATAAAAACATTTGAAAAATTGTTTATAGAATAGACAATCTTTATAAAGTTTTCAAAAAAGTTTACCCCTACATTTATTTATTAACTATTTTTTCCAATAGTAGAAAATTGTGGTGTCTGGTATCTTTACAAAAAAATTAAAATCTAAAGTTGATTAAATTTTAAGATTTAAACAGTTAAAAAAGATTTATATTAAATTATAAGCTTGTTATTTCTTCAATCAAACATGTAAGCCATAAAAGTTAATTTAAGACATTAAATTATTTCTTTAACTGAAGAACAGTTTCTCTTTTAAGAGCGAATAAATCGACCGTACAAGTGGTCCATAAATTTATTTTATTAAATTGAGTAAAGTTGATTTTATTCCTTACTTTACGCAGTTTAATTTGAATAGTTTAATAAAAATGTAATTTTACAAAATGATTTGATCATTGAGATTATTAAAGCTAACAAAAAATATGTTTGGTTTCAAACACATCTTTACTAAAATTAAAATCTAAAGCTTAGAAAATGCAATTATGGCATATCATCTTCATACAACAATAGCCATTTATGAACATTCCGGACAGTTACATTAAGAATTGGCTATATCAGTATTTTATATTTTAACTAAATACAAATAAAAATCTCGAAATTTTATGACAAATGCATCAAGTTTTTTAAGAGATCGTTGATAAAAATTAATTATAAAGAAAGTTACGGTTCTAAAACATTAAAGTATATGTACTATGGTGAAATTTTTAAAAACATTTAAAACATGATGGACGATCTTCCTCCAGGAGGATTTCTATTACGAACTTGAGGCTTAGCATCTATAGCAGGCCTATTTCCAGTCTCTTTTTCAACATCTGGATGACCTCCTAGATCAATAGATGGGCGTTTTACGATCATTTCTTTTTCTTGGCATTTGCTTTCATCAATGAACATATCTTCTTTTGTTCTTTGAACAGGAACTTCTTCACTATTGCGTCGTTCATCTGCTTCTTGGACTTTATTATACACATATGGGGAATATGGGGCGTTAGGAATAAAACGGCCGGATCCAGTACATACTCGAAGTCCTTCCTCTGGACTATTAACGATTTTTCCACCACAGATAACAGTTTCAGGAATCCCATGAAGTGTCATACCTTCAAAGATGTTAAAGTCAACATTATATTGATGTGTCTCAGCAGAAACTGTTTTAACAGTATTAGGATCCCAAATCACAATATCAGCATCAGATCCAGGAGCAATTACACCTTTTTGAGGATATATGTTAAAGATTTTTGCTGCGGTGGTGCTGGTTACAGCTACAAATCTTTCTGGAGACATATTACCACCATACACTCCATTTTCCCAAATAATACTCATCCGTTCTTCAACACCATTAACTCCATTTGGAATTTTAGTGAAATCATGCAGCCCCATTGCCTTTTGCTTAGAATTAAAGGTACAATGATCAGTACCTGTACAATCCAATTCGCCTCTAGTTAAAAGATCCATCAAAAAAGCAGGTGTAGAAGGATCCTCTCTCAGTGGAGGACTCAACACGTAGCCAGCTGCGTGTCTCCAACATGAATGATAGTAATGTTGTCCATCGCATGCCAAAGAAGCAGCAATAGGTTCACCAAATACAACTGCCCCTCTGTTACGATGCCTAATAATTGTTTCGGCGGCAGGTTTTCCCATAACGTGAACCACATACAGTGGACATTTTACTTGATTAGCAAGAGTACAAGCTCTGAACACTGCTTCAGTTTCAATATCTTCTGGACGAGACAAAGGATGACCTTCTGGTCCTGTAATCCCTTTTGCTAAAATTCGTTGCTGATTCTCAGCAATAGCCTCTCCATTTTCGGCATGAACCTGCGCAAGACCTCCGACAGCTCTGCAAGTTTTCATACACTCTAACATTTCATCATTGGTGAGCATAAATATGTCCTTGTAAGCCATAAACATTTTAAATGAATTAATTCCAAATGTATCTGAACAAATCTTGGACATTTCATGGCGAACATCTTCATTCCAATGCGTTACTGCCATGTGCAAACTATAATCACAGCATACGCGTCCATCAGCTTTTGTTCTCCACTTGTTATACGCCTCAATTAGGGATTCCCCTATTACAAAATATTGTTTAATTACAAAATTAATACTCTTTATAAACCTGTCATTGATTTACCTTTAGCGGGTATAACAAAGTCTATCACCATGGTTGTTCCACCAGCCAATGCAGCCTTGGTTCCAGTGTAGAAATCATCAATTGATTTTGTACCCATGAAAGGCATCTCAAAGTGGGTATGGGTATCGATCCCTCCAGGCATTACTAGTCGTCCAGTTGCATCAATTACCTTTGTACCTCCAGGTATATCTAAATTCTGGCCAACTTTGGTGATAAGTCTATAAAAGAAGAAACATCATATCAAGCCTGGATACATTACTATACCTATAAGCATTTGTTACTTACCGATCCTCAATATATACATCCGCACGGAATATTCCATCTTCATTGACTACGTCGCCTCCTTTAATAATGAGCCGATTTTGTGAGCTTTGTAGATGACGAGGAACCTTCTTGACGTGGGGTTCTTCATCCATATTGTAATATTAGTCCAAAAGTATTTGAATAAACTTAAATAGACAATAATTGCCAATTGTTAATAAGGTATTGCACCTAATTATATAAGTAACTAATAATTAAAAACCTGTATTGATAATTTTTGATCTTAGCAGTGGTGCATAAAACTATGACACGTGGGTTTAAAAAAATAAAAGAAGCCTAAAATGAACATGGAAATCCTTACAATTGGAAGAATGTTTGCAAGGAGTGCAGGTTAGCTGATATTAATGTTGCATATATGTATAATACCACTTTGGCATTAATGTATCAAATATACATGGTGTTCCAAAATAAGAGTTAGGTCTAATGTATAATTGATACAACATCTCATATACATTTTGAAGTCTTCATGCCCATCGGTATCCATATATGAAAATTTAAAAATAAGTGATCTATATCCGCCCGAGATATGGACTTGTACTTTTTGGGCAATGGTAGTGTAATTAAAATCATAAGATGGGTTTAAAAAATGAACTTTTCAAGGAAATTTTGCTTTATATTTGGGCTGTAAAACCATTTTAACTAAAAATTTTAATTAAATTAAAAAAAGTTGGATGATTTCGTCAAATGATATGAGCAAAAGAGCACGCAGATCCTTGTTGGATTAACCAGTATGGTCTGGGATTATTCAGAACCCATTACAATCATTCTTGAATGGTTGTGTTCATGTTGGGTCGAAATATGGACCAAAATGTTGAGTACTATGCAATTGCTTCCTCAATCTCATTATTAATTCGGACGGAGCATCAAGGTGATCTATTCTTACAATTATTTTTCGTTTAAAAATTAGTTCAGTTTAAAGAAATACTTATTAAAAGGTAACTATTATTTATTTAGAGAATTTATGTATCCTTTTAAAATAAATGACTACTTCAAGAAAATTCACGAGGAGACCAGGCAAAAAACTAAGCTTTTTTCCCTAAAAAAAGGGGCTCATTCATTCCCTACTTTATGATTTGAAGAAAATAGTAGCAGAAAAAGTTTACTATCACTTCAGTAACGGTTAATTATTCTTGCAATGTGGTTTGTGTAACAATTGTTAGACAATCTTGAGACGTTAAAACTATGATACGCCAAGAAAGCTTCCAGGTATAGTATTTATTTCTTTGGTAGCTCATTAACTTTGAACTAAGTTGACTTTTTTCAGAATACATCATTGAGAAGAGAGAATGTAAGAAGACCATGCCAAAACTTGGCATTGATGGTGGCCAAGGTTTTTTTTAAAGTATGCTTAAGTATTCAAGAGCAAGATCCAGCTCATCTCTTCACCTCAAAAGGCCAAAAATACTCTGGGGCGAAGAAAATGTTTTTGCTTGCAATTGTGGAGGACTGTCCTGAAAATTTATTTAATGTCGGAACCATCCTGTATAAGTGGCATGTGATTTCAAATTGCTAAATATGTGACTGACTTGGACTGCAGAACCATGCAGCTACCTACTCTTGCTACTCGTGTGAGCCCAAGAACATATGAGAAAGACCCCTTGAGGACTTTTGGCAACATCAAAGCAAACTATAATGATTTTAATTATGTTGGCAAAGAAGACAGAAAGGTTGCCAGGGACTTCAAACTGGATACTCTCGAGCAAATTGACCACAAAAATGTATTTGGACATATTGATGCCCTTTGCTCATTCGACAAATTAAAGCAGTGGAGTTTTTGCAACACTCTTGATTTAAATTATGCCAAACTGATTGAAAACTACAAGAGAGCTTATTGAAAACGTGCAAATACAATTATCCCCAAGTTGCACTGTACCATTGTACATGTCAAGAAATTTATAGACCGATACCAAGAGCCACTAGGATTTTACAGTGAGCAAAATGTTGAGTCTCTCTACATGGATTTATAGGATACTTGGATGAGATACACAAGGAAGAGTAACCACCATGACGATGCCAACCAGTTGTGGAAAGCAGTAGTTCATTATTATTCATATCACATTTGAATATAAAATCTAGTAAAAGTCCGGTTGATTTGTGTGTGTTTTATGATGATTTTGGAAAAGCTTTGAAAATGATCCAGTGTAATTGTCCAACTTTTTTTTACGTGAAAAAATTATATACAAGGATTATGCATAATTGTAGTATTTTATAAAATTAGAGCTACTATCTGAATGTTATTGCTGGTTAATTCAATTTATTGAACTTTTTTAAATTGATCATAACTTCATCAAATCTTAACCATTTAAAAAAAAAACCTCTACTTTTTAGTTGAAATGGTTTTACGGCCCAAATATAAAGCAAAATTTCCTCGGAAAGTTCGTTTTTAAAGCTATCTTAGTTTTTAATTACACTAAAGCTACCCAAAAAACCAATCCCTGATTTTTAAGTTTGCATTTTTACTTATGGCCATGCAGACTTAAAAAATGTATATGAGATGTTGCTTCATTTTTTTTAGACCTAACCCTTATTTTGGAACACAATGTATACATGTGGATACTAGGGTGTTTGTATAGGACAGGGATGTGAGAGGGCGTCCCATAATAACAATCCCACGATAAGTCGATAACAAGATTTATTACATGGTGTCAGAAGTTGGATAAATGATCCCGGATAATGAAGGAGGAAGCAGTGACTTATACCTTGACTCCAAATGGAGATATACATCCAATGATACCTCCTGCAGCTCCTCTGGTAGTTAGATGGGATACGGCCTATAATTGGGAGCAATTTAAACTTAAGTTTTCGAGATACTCAAGACTCTATTAAGGCATATATACGTCGTTCAACAGTAGGACAAGAGGTGTTGGAAGTGTACAGATATTTCGAATTATCAAACTTCGAGAGATTCAATTACAAGGTGGTCAGAGGAAAGTTCGAGAATATTTCAGTCCAAAGAAGACCGTAATATTTGAATACTTTATCTTATGGTCCTGTAATTTTTCAAAAATAAATTCAAAAATCAAATCCAAGGGTATTTACTAAAAATTAAATTATTTGAAACAAAATTTCAAATATTAAATGTTTATAAAAAATATTTCAAATATTAAATGTTTATAAAAAATATTTCAAATATTAAATGTTTTTAAAAAATATTTCAAAAATTTCAAATATTAAATGTTTTTAAAAAATATTTCAAATATTTCAAATATTAAATGTTTTTAAAAAATATTTTTTTAAAAATTTCAAATATTAAATGTTTTTCAAATATTAAATGTTGTTAAAAAATATTTCAAAAATTCATCGTTATTTAGAGAAAAAATAATTTTTGAAAAACAATTTAGTAAATGAAATTTCAAATATTGAATTTTCAGAAAAAATTTCAAATATTTTAATTTTTTCGAAAATAAATTCAAATATCCATAGGCCTTTACTAAAAATGAACCCATTTGGGAAAAAAAGGGTGTAGTCCTGTAATTATGGAGTTAAATATTAAATTATTTCTATTTTCACTACCCAGATAACCAGAAAGGGGCTTCCCAATGTGAACTTTTGCATTAGACTGTAGCAACATAACATATACTTAAGAGACACACACCATGAAATAATTCAAGTGAATCAAGTATATAGGTAAATTTATTGTTATAAGAAGTTCAGTACTTACATTTAAAGGAAGAAGGTATTCTTCTCTAGACTTCTTAAATGCTTAAACCAGACGTTGGGCTATGACTGTATGTTAATGTAGTATGTAGTGATCAATGTTTGAGGGCTCTTTGAAAAAGGAACATGTGAGTATTTATACAGAAAACCACTTGATTTTCTACAGTACCGGCACTTAACTCATGTTTACGCTTCCCACCTGTGCACACACACACACACGGAGAAGAAGCATCCTATTTTTCTCCCTCAAGATGACTCACCTATACAGGGCCGTTCAGGTAAATCCGGACCATCTTTAAAAACATCCTGAAATATAAGGAAGCATTTAACTCGGTTATTTCAACTCTCAAGGGAGAGGTTCAGCCTTACCATTAAGTTAGTTGCAAAACTTTTAATTCAAAAGAAGTATTTACGATGTAGGAGACTCGGAGGAACAGCATCATCGAATTTGCTTGCGCATACCACAGCCCAGCGAACATCAAGAAGATGCTCAGATATCCAAAGAGCACAGTCTACGACTGAAAAGAGGAAGGCATATATGAGAAATTCCCAGAGTGATAAAAAATGCAATCTCATATTCCCTTGTAGGCCTCAAAAGTTTTTTGAAGTAATCTCCTAGGACTTCGATTAAAACTATTTCCACAAAAAAAAAAAATGCCAAGTATGCCGTGCAACAGTCTCCAGGGCCATAAACACTGACCTGAGGATGAATTCATACAGCTTATACAAAAGACATATCCTTGCACACAAAATGTAGACCACCCAGGCTGACAACAGAAGAAAGTTGCTGAACGATTTGGAGTCCCAAGGTAGCCGAATCATCTTTTATTCGGATGAGAAAACAATGGACAATTGGCCACAGAGAGAGGTAAGGTCCCCACGTCTTTAAAACCAAGTTTCCAGCCAGCATCATACCCCTTGGGGTCATTTGGCGCAAGGGCAGTTCCATGCCCACATCTTATTTGAGCCAAAGGAGAAGGTGTGTATCGACATGTAGTGTGAACTCCTTTTTGACCAAGTGATATCTTCGATGAAGGCTGAGGCCAATGCTGTCAAGTTCCTCTTTCAACAAGACTCGGCTCCCGCTCACAAGGTCCGTAAGATCCAAAAAAAATTTAAAGAAGAGAAGGTCTTCTTTTAGGGGGAGTAAGAAAAGAAGGTCTCTGCCAAGTCATACAACAGCATCGACTCCTTAAAGACCTCCATCATCAAGTATTGGAAGAAAGTCTCCCCCACAGACGTGGTCAAGGCCTGCAAATCCCTTAGGCTTCGAATAGGGCGAATTTATTGGCGAAAATGCGAAAGACATTCAAGGTGTTTTTTTTTATATTGTTATAACTTGTAAATAAAATTTCTATCCTTCAATTGCTTCCCTTATTTATCAGGATGCAATGAAAAGTAGTCCGGATTTACTTGAAGGACCCTGTAGAATTGGCAAAAGTAGTCCTTGCATTGTTGAGATATTACTATTAGTATGCACAATAATGTTTATTAAAATATGTTAGTAAGACTGGAGGAAAAACGAGTTTTGAAGTGGGTACGCGTTTGAATGAAAACTCTTCATTGGATTTCGTGGGCGAAAACCACTAATCTCAAACAAATCAAATAACACAATGATTATGATATCTTCTGAGTTATACTCATTTGGAATATATATGACTTATAATAAGTCATTATCGATCTAATAATTTATCTCATTTCACGAAAAGTTTTCTAAAATAACCAAATTTTTGAAAAAATTTCTATGATTTATATATGCAGTGTTTTATGATATTGATGACTAGTGGATAATTTATGAAAGTTTTTCGTTTTTGGACAAAAAATGACCGAATGATGTGAAAAATTCATTAAAAATATTATTATTAAAGATATATTATATGGGCATTGAAATATAAAATTGTTAACTATGAATAAAAGAAAAAAGGGATTTTTTTTAATTGAATTCTTTGGCTACATCTGATTTTTCTGGGGTAATGCTATTTTAAGATTTTTTCATCTCTTTGTATAATGATAATAATACTTTTTTTTAAATACTAATATAATCCTATTTTTAGAAAGAAAAAATATAGGTAATAATTGGAAATTTTATCCTATTATTATCAAACTGTCTACAATGATTAGCTGATTTTATTAGATAGCCAATAAATAAGTCAAGTCCTAATACAAATATTGAGTTATATATAAACTAAATATTAATATCAATTAGTTGAATTATATAGTAATTAATACTATGAAATTATTCGTAACAGAAGAACTGAAAAGTACCGGCCTTCACACAAAGATGGCACACTTTTTTTATTCATCTAATTTTTAGTTAGTACCAATCTTCAAAAGACAGCCGTCAAAATTTCATAACAATCTGGCTACTGATGGGGGAAAAAATTCCGTTCAAGCTAAGTAATTAATTGAAAAGTGTTACTTTGTTCCATACAAAAAGTAAAAAAAAAGGATAATAATAATTGGAAAAAGGCAAATTTGATAGAAAAACCCGTGTTTTCTTTGTTAAGCCTAGGACTGTTCAGCCCATGTGTTATGTACCTCCTTAAAATTGAGATACAATTCTAGGAAAATGAATCTGAAGCATATTCAAGTATGTTCAATGTTTATATATGAAATCAAGGATCATATTATTCAAGCGTTTTTTCCTCCGTTCCAAAACAAAATTTAAATATTATTTTTTTAAACCAAGATTCTTCACTAGACGATCATTTGTTTGATGATTTATCTATGCTTAAAATATGTATATTTATTTACTTATTACAAAACTATGAAGCATTCACCTATGGCTGTCTTACAAGTTTTTTCAGGTGATTCCTCAGGAGGGTAACCTCATTTAGTTAGTATTTTGTTGTCAACGGTCAATTAGTCTACTTTTTATCCCTTTATCAGTATTTATAACTTAGCTTGCAAGTTAAAATAACTAATTCAAATACAAATAAACGGTTTCCAAAAACTATTGAATACTCTTTACAACGTTGAGAAGAATTGGCAAACTACTAACTAATTGTGGGCAAATTTTCTGTTTATTTCGGTAGAAAAGGTTGCAATATACATATAATCAAATTAACGGAGTGACCTCTCTTGGGTAGTATTTTTTTCATTTGTCGTATTTTTATATTAAAAGTAAAGGTTATTTATAATTTTTTTTCCTAATGACTTTCATCTTTTTATGTTATACTTTTTCGGATTCTAATAGTGTTCAAACTTTGTACTAGACGGATTTGTTTCCAGTTCAGTCTTAACACTATTAGAATCCGATAAAGTATACCAAAAAAAGAACCAATTCTTCACACTGGGAATTTATTCTTATTGATGAAAGCTGAATATTTTTTGATTGATCAGATATAAAAGTTGTTGATCTTATTATTGACAATTTGGTATTCATCACGCAGTTTCTCAGATTTTATCAGACTAAAAAATCAGTTTTTAATTCATTTCGACCCTATTTCCCAAAGACTATCCAAAGGTATTAAATTAGCTAAATACTCTTATCATATATATTTATTTTTTGTTTGTTTTTATAGACAATTCAAGTAATTTTTTTAATCTCATAAATTTATCAAAGAAGAAGAAAAACACGTCCTGCTTTTTCTTTTGCCTTATTTTATGACCCTTTCCAAAATAATTTTATTACTTCAAAAATTACAATTTAATGACAAAGATCCAATTATGTATGGCCTTCAATATGTATATGAAATAGGTACTTATTACTTATTTGAATAAAGAAACATATGATGTTGAAAATGAGTAAAAAAAATCAAAGACGCCATAAAGAACTAACATACGCAGAGCCGGCCTAATGGCACTACAACATATACGTTTGTACTGGTACTGCACTTAGATTAAGCCCTCTATAGGTAATTTTTTAAGAGCCGTTGAAAAAAAAAAAAAATCTGGAAGGATTGCATCCCGGTCAAGCTATAACTGCCTCTGGTATTTTTTGGAATTTAAGCCCCATCTAATCCATTTTGCGTTGGGCCCCGCAATAGACATATGAAGGTGGTCTGAAAAGTTTCCGACCTACCAAAGACACAAGAAATTTTTTATCAACTTTTTTTTTCATAGTCTCCATGTAATTCTACACAATTCTCCCAGCGATGCTTCTATTTCTGTAACCCGTCCAGCGTCGGCGTTTTTCTCTGCAAAATAATTGTTCAAGAGAGACTTTGGGTTGGCTTAGACGCGTCAAATTTTAAAACAACATGTCTTTATATGTTTGCTATTGTTTGAATCTATTTAAAGGTTACACCTTCAAAAACAAATTTTTAATGATAGCAACCTACTCGATTTTTTTCATTTTCACAAAAAAAAAAAACTCACATTAACTCATTCAAACGACTGTGGGATAACAACTGCACGTCTAAATTGATTGAAACTTAGGTGAGTAACTGTCAATAGATGCTAGATGGAGGTGACTAGCTTTTATATACGAGTGCAGCCATGTTGAAGTTAGAAAATTTTCAAATCCCCCTTTTACATGAGTATCTTATTTTTGGTTTGTTTGTGTGAATTGAAAAAAAAAAAATACTTGTTTTGTAGCAGGAAGGATACAAAAATTACCTTTCTTTGCCAACGCCTAATGGATTTTTTTTATAGTATAAGTATTCATTTTTAAGCACATTAATTTAATGTATATGTTGAATGATTTAGTTTGTTAATAGAGTGTTACACTGAGTTTTTCTTCTGGACACTTACACGTAGATACACAATACTTTAATGTTCTCTCCTAAAAAATGAAATAACAATAAAAACAACTTAAGTTAGGGATGGAAAATTTATAAGGAGAGAAGAACATCAATTAAAAATGTTTTAAGTTTTGTGCCTGGTCAACTTTTCTTGAAGAAACATCTAAAGAGGATGATGAGCTTGGTGGAGGATGACTCATGCAAATTGTATAGAGATGAGCCAAAATCTCCTGATCATCTTATAACGAGATGTGACACCCTAGAAAGCGTGGGGAGAAATATATGGGGTTTTAGTTGGGATCTGCAATGGAACAAGAAATACATTTTATCTTTTATTGATAGAATTATTGCCACTGGTACTTTTGAACAAGTTTGTGATATTGACAGTAATGGCGAACTGTCATGAAATGACAGTATGTGTGTTGATTTTACTTTAACAGAGGGTTTTTTTCATTGTGCTGTGTTCATGTTTAATTTATTTTTAGTTTATGTTTTGGATTGAGAGTGGTGTTTATTTTAAGTATTTTATTTAAGTGTTTCCTTTGGGATTGTATTTCTACCAATGTGATGATTGCATTTTGATATGAAATATACCTCAACTTCTGGGGTATATGCTATACGCACAAGTTACTACATTAAATTGGAGTTTGCGTGACCTTAGGGCGGCTTTGTCATCGCATATGCTCCAGAGGTAAGAATATAAAAAAAACCAGCTGAAGAAAAAACAATTAAAATGACATGATAAGTAAAAGAATACTTTGGTCTGGAGAGCACTCCCTCACTATGCTTTAGCTACAAATACTACTACTTCAAGTATTTCCGATTCTTCAAGAATATAACAGCCTTGGAAAATAAATAACATCTTTTCAGGTTGTAACGAAGTTATCAATTTTTTTTTAATTTTTGGTATTAACTGATAAAAAATAATAAAAAAAAGTCTTACAGATGATCAATAATAATGACCTTTTGCTACAAATAATTAGGAAGAGTAATATTGAAATAAGGGGTATCAATAAAAGACTATACCAACTGGAGGTAATCATAAAAGTCAGAAAATATACCAGGATCACTGGTACCAGGATCTAAGATATTTGGAAGCGATTGAAGGTGTGTAGGGGCTTTCTCATTCCTCATGTCGTTCACAAAAAGCTAGAAAACGGACCAGATACTTTCTGACTGGGCCCAAGAGGTCCAACAAAGCAAATCCAAGTATCTCAATGACTGATCATGCTTGGAGAAGGTCTATCAGTAGGAGAACGGGGGCCAGGGAAATCAAGGACGACCTTGGCTTAAAATCTAACATCAGAGGAAGGCGTAATTTTCATACCAGAAGGATATCAGGTAGAAAAGAGGCAAATAACACTCCCAAATGTGTAAATCAAATCCAAAGCATCATAAAATTGATGCATCTATTCAGTGATACGTCAAACTTCACCTTGGACACTGCCGACGCCCCAAAGAATGACCAATGCCTGGTAGAGAAATTAGATTATTTTCCTCAAGTAATAAAAAACAAGTTTTCATCCAAGATAATGGTGTCTGGATTGATCCGCAGTGACTGAACGCCAAACCGGGTCACACTTTTGACAACGGTCTCAAGTTGACCTCCTCAGTCTACTTGGACTGTCGCGTCTTAAGAATGTTGTGATGTCATGACAGGGAAGCCACATTCCCTCCATATATGCCCTGGGTTCCTGTGACTATGTTATATATCAAGTTTTAAGCCTTATTACCCCATGAACAACGGTAGTTGATGAACTTTATGGTAAAATATCCATAAAGCGAAAGAATGGAGCTAACAGAATATATTGATAAAAGAGAAAAAAATATGAAGAGTATGAGTTGATTACATAGTGAGTCAATTATATGTGAAATCATAGATGCTAACTATAAATTATGATTGAATCCTTGCAAAAAAAGAAAAATCCATGAGTCTCTTGAGGTAATTAATAGGTACTTAATACATTCATTGTCGTCTTTTTTGGTCTGATCAACATAATTTATTCATTTTATGTTCATATGCGTTAAAATTATAAGTTAATTGATCGAAATATCAACAAACAACGTACTAGCTCCTTCCTTTTCTCCCTCCTTTAGGATTTTACACTAGGAAGACCAGGAACAGCTGCAATAAACAAGTTGATTCTGAAGAGTTAAAGTAATTTTTGGAGGGAACAGTATTTTTGTATTAAGCCTTTTTTATTGTCTTTTCTCTAATTTATCTCATTTGAAGTATTGATTCTTAAGCTACCAGTATATATTACTTTAGCAAAAATTCAAAACTCAGTGGATAAATTTGAGATGTTGTAACGCCAGTGTACAAAGAGCTTAGTAGCTATAACAAGTGTTGTAATTTTCCTTGATTTATTTTAATATTGATAGTACCAGAAATTGATTGGAGTTATCAAGAGGTTGACGAATTATAATAATTCCTCAAAAGATCCTCAGTGTTAGTCTCCGTTTTCATGAGCACACTCTCACATAATTACTCAATACATAGATGTTATCTCCTCAAGAATAATGATAGCATAGCTTGAGAAAATTAAACACATTGTTCAGCTTGCCTCTTTTAATATAAGGCACAGAACTTAATCTATACAAACAAATCGTTAAAAATGGGTCCTCCCTGACTGACAAACCTAGTTTTATTACTATACGAGTGAATATGTTTATCAGCCAGCATATGGGTTAGTCAGAACTTTTAAAGGTTTTTGAGAGCACCTTTCTCCGATCTATAATATAGATTTTATTACTTATTAATCTGCTATAATACATGGAAAGAAAGTTTTATTTACTGAACACCTTGAGAGGTAAGGTTATTTATTTATTTATAAAAACTGTTGCAACTTCCAGGTGCTTACCCACCTAGCTTACCTTCCGAGTAATGGAGTCAAAAACAAATAGTGTTGTAATTGCCTCCGGTCTCCACTACATTTTGTAAATGAAGAAATATATACATTGATATCCTACTATATAAAATTTCACAACTTTAATTTACAATTATCCTCATTTATTCGAGAGTGTTCTCAATCTCAACAAAAACTTTTCGGTCTAAGCTCAATACGTTAATTAGTTATAAGTTGTGTTCTGTTTCGATCTGAGACGATTATGTTTTTAGTGTGCTCATTTGGTCCTTTGATCTCAAAGAAAAATTCAGTCAAGACCGATCCTATAAATGAGTTGTTAGTGATGTCATGTGGGTTTAAAAACTGTGAACATTGGCAAAATAACATCATATGAATTTAAATATGTTGTATAATTTATACGTGTACGACTCATAAATCAGGATAGAGGGAGTTGGAGAAATCTATTTATCGATTAAGAAAAAATTGACGATTTAAAAAAGATTAAGTTTTGGTCTGTGGTCTGAGATGGCGTCTGGACCCCTAAGAACCAAATTGAATGGATAATTTGGTCTTGGACCGAGCCTCAACACTAGTTTTTTGGTATACATACATCATCTTAACCTACTTTAAAGTCCCGAAATGTACTGTTTTTCAGATAATCCCTCCCACTCAAAAGAATGACTTATTTTGAAAAACAAATAAAATTGGTTTTTTTTTTCATGCTGAGAGCTGTCAAAGTTATTGTGAGAGGTAAATTCATTTTCAATCAATGCGATTCAAGAAGGAGAGAAAATACAATTATGAGAGAATATTTTGTAATATAATATCATAATTTCTTTTATCATGAAACTAATTTTTGCAATTCTTCAGTACTATAACGAAATAAATAAAGTCACCCGTCAACACAAAAGCAAGATAGAATGATTTTTCTCAAAATTGAGCGTGGAATATATTTGTATTCTTCTAAGAATAATCGTCAATTTATATTCACAAATACACCAAAAATTGCACTTAAAGTAGCTAAAATTTATACTCACGATGAGAAATCGATAAATTTTAATTAAAGGGCCAGTATACAAATAAAGGTTCTAAACTATAGCAAAAAGTCTCAAGCATCTTAACTCATCTACAAATTTGAATACAAGGCCTATTTTTGACTCAAATATTTTTATGAAGTATTGGGCTGTATATATATATATGAAGTAAATTAATAAATTTGGATTTGACACTTTTTTTTTGTTCGAGATTGTCTTTATGATGAGACATCACAAATATTTTCTTGAAAAGGTCATTTGAACGTAAAAAGAGAAATGCATTTTAATTTCGTACACAAATTGAGGATTCATTTTTATTTAATTTAAATAAAAAGAATCAAAATTATTTTTCAAGAAAAATAAAATTCTACATTTACTTTTAAAAAGACAGAAGGAAAGAAAATAGATCACGGTACAACGGGTCCTGGGGGCAAAGGCTATAAATATACATACATTATTGCGTTTTGACTAGTTTTAGGGAACATATAATATTTATATATTCTTGAAACTATTATAAAAGCCTGAAATTACTATTTTATTTATCATGGAAAAGACAATTTATTTAACGTTTATGTTAATATTACAACTATACGGAGTCACATGTCTGGCTTAACATTTAAAAACCATAATGGGTAATCTTGGTGACTAACAAACAAATTGTCCAAAGAAGTTGAACCTTGAATAGGCCTTGTTATAATGATTGTTATGCAAAATCATAATTATTTTTAATAGAACACACATGAATTATGTTTATATTTCAGTTGTGGGACACAATAATAGTTTGAGAAAACGGTCCCCTAGTACCCCCATATTTACTGCACAGGATCTTAACCACCGAGGAGCTTGGGCTGAATATGTATTTTTAAGAAATTATATTTATATCCATAGTCAATCCCCTTGCCCAATAACAAAACCGTGATCACTGCACTGTGACATTGGATGTATATCATCTATAGATATCAAACGAATGTTGTTCATTATTATGATGAATTCGAACCGGGTTTTTTTACCAATGTACTTAAGCTGAGAGAAAAGAGGAAGAAGCAATAAAGAATTTGAATAAACACAGTGAGTTCTGCTACTTCAACTTTTAGGAATTTTGTGTCTCCGACTCTGGATAGAAGCTCCATAAGCCTTTCTGGGAGATGAAAAGGTTAGATGTCTCTATGTGTGCTCTGCAATTTTCTACCATAGGAAAAAATGGAAAATTAAGAAATTTAGGGGAAATTTTGAAAAAATCGTTCAAAAGTTTTTGAAGACAAAACGAAAACAAAGACATATTATTGGACATAAGTACCAATAACCTAAAAATAAAAGAATTGGAGAATAAGAATTGAGTTAAAACAGCGTGTTTGACATTGTTATATATTCTTTCGGAGTTTTACAATAGAGAAAAACTAATGAAACTAGTCCATATCTGAAATTGTGAAGTGAACTTCCGACCGTCATTGATACCTTTAGGAGAACGCATAATCCTCCTCTCACATATATTCCTTAGTGATAAGTAGGGATGTCGAAATAATGCATACAAAAAGCAGCTGAAATACGCAAATAATAATACTATTAAATAGTTCAAAAATCCAAATAAAAATGCAGAAAAAGACCAAAATTCCAAATTAATATGGTAAAATATATAATTAAAATTTTTTCATACACTTTTCAAAGTTTTCATACAGTCTAACAATTCATCATTATTACGCATAAATATGTCCTTATAAGACATAAACATTTTAAATGAATTAATTCCAAATGTATCTGAACAAATCTTGGACATTTCTGGGCGAATATCTTCATTCCAATGCGTTACTGCCATATGCAAACTATAATCACAGCATACACGTCCATCAGGTTTTGTTCTTCTCTATTTATGAGCCTCAATTAGTGATTCTTCACCTATTACAAAATATTATTTTAGTACAAAAATAATACATTTTATGTACCTCTAATTGTTTTACCTTTGGCAGGAAAGACAAAGTTTATCACCATGGGTGTTCCACCAGCCAATGCAGCCCTAGTTTCAGTGTATAAATGATCACTTGATGTTGTATTCATGAACGGAATCTCGAAGTAGGTATTGGTGTCAATCCCTCCAGGTATTATTAGTCGTCCAGTCGCATCAATTACCTACGTGTCTTCAGGTATTTCTAAATTCTGGCCAACTTAGGCAATAAGGCTATAAGAACAGAAGAAACATTACTTCAACCCTTATTGCATTACTATATGTATAGGGATATTATTAAAATTTATTTATCAACTAAATCCAATAGTTTAACAAAACAGTTGCTTGTATTAATACTACAAACGAATAAACAATAAAACTAAAGCTACCATCTGAATAACTAACAAATTTATGTATAATAGTTTGGAAATTGTAAGTACTTTATAAACAATATGGGGAGTATAATAGTTAACATTTTATCCCCTCACATATAATAGTTTCTAGAAGAGTAAATAAGGCAGCGTCCCTCACTCCGGATCTTGGGTTTTACAGTATCATCTTGGGTGTCATTTGAAACGTTTTCAAACGTGTATGTTTTAAAACGTTTTGAACACGTTTACACTTTCAATGATACTTTTTCAAACTCTAATGACGCTATGGCCACTGTGCCGCCAAAAGTTTATGATATTTAGTGTTTGAGCTATTTATAATATAAAACGTTTTTTGGATGTTGCAAATCATAACAAATATTCTATTAAATAGATGTCATGTCACTCCTAAATAAATTTGAATAAAATCCAATCCCTCAAATGAAATTTCAAGCAAGACTTTTTGTCTCACACACATATTTTGAGTAGAATGCTCAAAAATAAGGATAAAGGTTTAGAATCATGGCACCACGGTAAATGTCTACACCCAAATTATGTTCAAAATGTGATGGTTTAATTCCATGATTTATCATTGAAATTAGGACTAATTCAATTCAATTTTTTTTTTTTTTGTAAAATGCTTAGAATCTTGCATCCGAAATTTAAGCCTAAAATTGAATTTGATTTTAACCCCCCCCCCCCTTTTAGAGAGATAAAGCCATACAAATAAATTAATTTGAATATGAAGGATCTATAAACATGTTTTAATCCCATCACATTTAAATTATTAATAACAAAAAAAAAAAAAAATGGTTAGTTATAAACTCATAAGCAATTCAATGATAATCAAAAAAACAATTTCTTGATTTTTTGTCCAGAAACAATAAATAAAAATACTTTGTATGTATTACATTGAATATGAGTTTTATTCTCTATTTTTTTTATTACCTATTACAATTTCTACATTTCCCTCTAGTCGATATAATTGTTGGTAGGTGGAGTGGAATAGATTGATGAAGGATAATTTTAAAATCCAATAATTCCATTCCTTTTGGATTTTTTTTTTTGTAAACAATGTGCGAATGAACTACACAAATATCCAAGAGATAAAAAACAAGCCTCAAAAATAACGACCCCCCGATGATTTTCGACCCAACATATAAGTAGTAGTCTTTTGATCCAGAATATTAACACCTCCCATACCAGAGTTGTATTTTTTTCTATCTTTTCTTACAGTTCCAATACAGTATAATCCATTTTCTTGTAATTTATTAACTAATTAGGGAGAATTGAAGGAATTATTGAAATATATTGTACATTCTTGAGCTTTTGAGACAGTCCAAGCACAACACTTTCTCCAAGACAATATTCATTATTTTCTTTCTTCCCAAAGTATAAATTAAACTCATAAATACCTATATCCTGTTTTGCTGCAACACCTATACCACCATTTGAATCCCCATTTTATAGGTTTATTCTTCATATATTGTTTGCAGCACATTTTTCCATTGAATTTAGTCATGTGTTCATCAATCGACTGTTCTGGCGCATCGGACATGGCAGATTAAAATGCTTCATTTAAATGGTCGATAACCTCTAATTTTGTCAGCATTTGTCCGATTTATTTGCCTCTAAGTTACTACCAAAGTGAAAGTTTTTGGAAAAAAACATAAATCGAGTTCTGGTCATGGCATTTTGGATACCCTCAGATGATATAAAATTATCAAAGTTCCAATACGACTTCAAATTAGGAAGCTTCATCACTGATATCATGAGATGAATTCCCAGATGGGGGCGGATTTCTTCTACATTTGTTACAAACTCTCTAATATTTTGGAGAGAATAAATGTTTGTTTGTTGACAGTTATAATTCGAAAGAGCTAGGAAATAGGTTCTTCTGCCAGATATTATGTATAAGAATCTTCTAAAAGATTATGCACTTTTCTTTTTGTTTTACTGTCAATTTGATCGATCAATGCAAATAACTCTACACTGCCTTTTTCACGATCTATATAAATATACTATTTTCCAATCGTTTTTACTACACTCCTTGACATCTTTGCTAGTTTGACAATACTAATGATATTAATAATATCACAAATTTCTACTACGCTTCCAAAGATAAAGAAAAATCAAAAATTTCTACTGAGTTTCAAGAGACAAAGAAACATATAACTTAATTAATAAATTTAGTTACCCCTAACGGATTTTACACTTCAGGACAATAGGGACACCCACGTCCCTTTGTTTAAAAAAAAATGTATATGAATAAAAAATTTCGTATCACCTTGAAAGTTTCACACTATATTAAATAGATATAATGCAATAAAAAAAATGTAATATAGCTTCTAAATGAGTAAAAAATGTCTAAATATAAATAACTTAACTTGATCATACAAATTGTTTAAGACTACCAAAACTAAAATCAGTTTAAATAAGATATTTATTTTAAAAAGATCAATCTGACAATAAAATAAATGAAAGAACAGATGTATTTAGTCATTTTAAAGTAATAAAAAACATTTTTGTATGATCATAAGAAAAGTTATAGCCAGTTAAATAGTTGGGACGCCCATATTGTGCCGAAGGGGTTAATTATTTTTGGGTTTCGTAATATTAATACAACCGATGGCTTAACTAAGAAGTTAGCTTTAAATGATTAAGGACTTCTAAACATAACCACCTGTATAGGATTCAACTCATAAGATTTGGTTAACATTGTAAGCATTACACTTCTAATATCTATTATATGTGAAATTTTATTATATAATTTTATATATATGGAGTGTGTTCGAAAAGTAAGGTGACTTTTCAAAATTTGCGGGGAACATATATTTGTTATACTAGAATTTTATGTTAGTACGTTCAAAAACGAACATATAATGGTTGTTTAACGCTATATAGTTTGTTTGTAAAATGCATAATGGTTAAAAGTATTTTGGTTGTTCGGCAATTTTTTCCCATGGGTTCTTTTTAGGTACATATCTTCAGTTTTGGGAACAGGAAAAAGTAACAAGGGGGTAAATCCAGTGAATATGGTGGGTGAGGCATGCCTGTGCTGTTGTTTTTGGCCAAACAATCTCTCACATGCAAAGATGAGATAGGAGCGGCATTATCATAATACAAAAGCCATTAATTGTTTTTCCACAATTCCAGACGTTTTCTTCGTATTGGTTCTCTCAAGCGGAGCATAACTTGAAGATAATACTATTTATTGACCGTATGAATATATAATAAGATCAGTCATTAAATAAAACAGTCAGCAAAATGTTGACATTTGATCGTACTTGTTGTATCTTTTTTGGTCTTGGTTCACCTGGGCTCTTCCATTTGGACGATTGGACTTTGGTTTTGATATCATAACAATATAACCATGATTTGTAACCAGTTATGCTACTTTTGAGCAAATCAAAATCATGATGCCATTCATAAATAAAATTCCTCCATTCCACGCTAGGTTTAGTAAATATATATATATATAAAATTATGTATATTCTAGGTAAAATATTTTCTAATAAGGACAATCCTACACAACCACTAACCGCGAACGAGGTCTTTTCAGCGCTGTAAGATATTTACGACTAAATAAAGTGTTAAGCCTGTTTTCTTCTTCCTTGATAGCTCTCTCTCCGATCAATGGGAGTGCAGCTGTGACATATGTCATTTGAGAGATTAGTTTAGTATTGTATAGGTCTACCCTTTTCTGAAGCCTTAGAGTTCTCCAGGTTTTTACACCATTTTCGTGCTTGCCAGAGCAGAATGTTCCAATTGATATCTGAAGCTTCATTACTCTGCCACTTAATGCCCAATATATTTATCCTCTCCACGACGCTACAACTGTTTATTTTAGTTGAAGGAATCAAAGGAGACCACCAAAGACCTAAGGGCAAAATAGACGTTTACTCGAAATTAATTTTCATTCCATAAATTTTATGGAATCTGTTAAAAAAAGATAGTAGAGTCTGGATTCTCTTATTTATCTACCCAACTGAATTTCCTTCCATTATAAGAGGTATGTCGTTAGCATATAGATCCAACAGGTGTTTCTTTCCAGCAAAGCAAATGCCCAATTCCCCATACTTCCGTAACAGTACACAGCTCATTTGCTCCATAGCAGCAACAAAAAGTAATGGAGAAACGGGGCATCCCTGTCAGTAACTTTTCCTCAACAATATGGGGTTACTATTAAGTCTGTCTATGGAAAGAGTGGATCCTCCTCTCGTTATAAAGAAGACCTTGAATTGGGTTAAATAACCGTCTTGGGAGATATTTCTTAACGGCTTTTAAGATAAAATTGTGATGGATAGAGTCAACTGCTTTATAGAAATCCACTGCTATTATCGCTCCAAACTTCTTCTTTTTCCTAGTTGACTCTATTGCAGTCTGAATATTCCTAGAAATATCTGAGATACGTCTCCCTCTTAAAAAACCGTTTAGCTCCGTACATAAACGTTTATTTAAAATCAGTTCTATTTGCCTAGCTAAGATACCAGCCAATATTCGATAGGCTTCGTTTAATATAAATAAAGGTATCCAATGGACTAAGCTCGTTCCATCATTTTTCTTTGGAATCAATTAAATTCTTCCACGAGGTAGTGCTTGAGGAAGTTTTCCTTTAAGTTCAATCTCCTCTCCAAATTTTAAGAGATGACTTTGGTGTTAGAACATAGGGTAAAATTTTTTCATTTAATGTTGTCGGGGACAGATGCTTTATTATCTTTATAAAAATGGTTTACGTAAAGTAAAATATTTTCATACGAGAACTCAGAGTAAGACTCTACTTTTTTAGATCTAGAAAAATAATACCTGGGGCATCCAATGATATTCTGGAAATTATTATAAAATAGTTTCAGAATTGATTTGGATTCTGTTATACTTTTGCCGTCAATAATAAGTTTCTTTATTTTTATTTTTTTTACTCAGAACAGTTTCACCATATGCCACTGTCAACATTTCAACTCTTTTGGAGCACTTAATTTCATTTGTTACACAAAATTTTATGAAAATTCTTTGATGCATGTTTGTAATAGCAAGAAATCGCCAAACACACAAAATACTTCTAACCAATATGCCTCTCACAAACAAACGAGGCATATTATATAGCTTTAAACCATAAATATAAGTTATGTTTAATATTTTAGGATAATAAAATATGTCCAAGGTCAACCCTACTTTTTTTATAACAAAATGAAAAAAATTGTGTCAAATATTTTGTTGCATAACTCAATAGCTATCAAATAATGTTTTATATGCACACATCAGATGAGTAGTTTACGAATTAGAATCACAAACATAGGGGTATTCAAGACAATTTGGGATCAAATTCATCAGCACTCAAAGCTGGATTGAGTTACAGATATGAAATTTCAATTTTTGAGCTTCCAAATAAAAGTGTATTTGACCTACTAAATTTTTTATAAATTGGAGGAAAAAAAATAAAAAAATGTTAATTTTCCATGGACATATGTTACCTACCGATCCTCAATATACACATCCGCACAGAATATTCCATCTTCATTGACAACATCACCTCCTTTAATAATAAGTCGACTTTGAGAGTTCTCTAGATGAAAGGAACCTTCTTGACATAAGGTTGTTCGTTCATATTATAAAGTTAGTTCAAATTTATTTGAATAAGCTTAAAAAGAAAATATTTGTTTAGAAGGTATCATGATTTAATTGATTCACTTTTCATGAGAATTATGATGCGTCCTCTGTTATGTTTTCAATACGAATTTGAGCTTATATTCATTTATAGGAGTCCCAGAGTGTGTATTAAAGTCTATAGAAACATAACATTTACTAAAGAGAGACATATCATCAAATAAATCAAGTACGTAAGTACATTCATTTTTAAAATAAGTTCAGAACTTACATTTAAAAGAAGAAGAAGTCTTCATTGCTAGAATCCTTAAATACTTAAGACGGAAGTTGGAGGAAGTATTCTAGTGATCAATGTTTGGGACCTCCTTGAAAAATGAACCAATAAATAAATAAATATCCTTCATAATTGAAAAAGATAAAATATATATTATACTCTAAATACGCGGGTCAGTAATTCATACAGAAAATCACTTGATTTTCTGCAGTATCGTCGCTTATCTAATGCATGTGCTTCCAAATATTATACACACCTACTCACAAACACATACACGGAGAAAAAGCCTCTTATTTCTCTTATCCATGATGACTCACTTGCTCGATTATGCATACCTAGTCACTGTGTTATTGAAATATTACCACATTAAACTCTCCTCACCCCCAAATGTTATCGTGAGGAGAGTTTAACCGAATAAATTATCAACAATGTAACATAGTTTGTATGATCATATATAAAACAGAGTTTATTTGTTTGTGTGTCCCTAATGTATGCCCACACTGTTGGAACTAGGACCCTGAAATTTTGGATGGATGTACCTTTTGAACCTGGCCAGGCTAAGACTTATGCATTACCCAAATCACAAAAATCGTATTTTAGAGTTCCAGAAGACTGGATAGAGTCATAAATCAAAAAGAGATTGGAGTTTCAAATAACAACTATACGAATAACTAAGTTTTCTAAATTTATTGAAAATCAAATAAGTTATAGGGGGAAAAAAAAATCGGTGAAAATTTCAATTTTTTTTTTCAAGTGCAAAAAAAGTGAACTTTTAATGAAATATTGAATTTGCAAATAAATAATGTGAGTAGGTATTTGTCTGGAGATTCGTTTTCATATAAATTTGACCTATAAGAATGGAGGTGTAACTAGAATATCTGTCATATTCTGAATAATTTTTTAGGAAAAGTCTCTTCTTTTTTTTTTTTACGTCAATTTTCAATTTTAAAGAAAAAATACCTCTAAACAATGCAATGTTATTTTAGTCTCATAAGGACCTAAGGATTTTCAATTTCCGGAACATTTAATTAGATAATTTTTGCAATATTTGCGAAAATAAATCAGTTATCGAGGCTTCTTTTTTTCGACGACCTTATTTTCTACAACTGTTAGGTTTTTACAAGTACGGAAAAAATAATGGTACTTTTTTTTTCCAAAATTAGTTGTAAAAAAGTTGTAGGAAATTTCCTTTGCTAATTTCGATTTGACAATTTTTTTACAAAAAAAAAAAAAATGTCCTCGTATCGAAACAACTTTTTTATTCATATATGTTGGTATATTATTTTAAGTTTATAAAACAATAATAAAGGTTACAAGAGCCAATAGTAACAGTATTAGTCTATACAGCATAATTAGTAATGATGAAAATCCAGAGTGGAATGGACATTTAAAAAAAAACAACAACCAAAAATCAACATGGTAACCCTGACAATTGCAAAACTTTTAGGAGGAGAGAAAGAATAATGCTCATAACGTTTCATTAGATAATCTGCAATCAGCTGAACAAGGACATTGACTAAAATTACTACGATGTCGATCCTCAATTCTACTCTGAGTCCAACAAGAGCTTACAATTATCACTCTGCAACAAATCCTTAGGGTTACACTCCGTCCTTTATTGGCATACACAAGTGTTCTATCAGGTTTTGAATATAATTGAATCTATATAGGAAAGGATATTAACTACTCAGGAATTAAATAATAATGACAACTGCTAAGGAAAAGAAAATTCATTCTTCAAACTACCAACTCTAAAAAATGGGACAGCTAAAAAATTAGTATAGTCAATTAACCGATCCATCGTTATTATCATTGTATGAAAATTAGAATTAGAATTATCAGAATCTTTCTCGAAAACAACGAAACATTCAGTTTATAATTATTAGTATATGCAGAAGTGAGAAGTATTTTCTGAATAATTTTTCAACTATTTTACCATTGTCAATGTGATTTCCTGCTCCCTTCTTGCCCCGAACAATGCCGTGGTCAGTTCATTATATAAATAGGTTTATTATAAACATATAGCATGTTTGATCTCTTTTTTCATTTTTGGACCAACATCCACCGAAGGCACAGAGTGGCCCAACTTATGCAATTGTACTGTACCCGCACTTCAATTATGTCCCACGTTATTTAGTTATTTAATGTTTTCTATAAAAATTATTATATTCCAAAAAAATATCAAACACAAATTTTAAAAGTTTTAACCTTTCTAAAGTAAAACCCGAGGACATCCCTGGTCTGTAGCCGTATAAAGAATATTTTTTTCCTTATGTTAGTCTAATTATGACATCTATGACATGCAAGGGTTTTTATTCTTTATAATTATAGATAACGTTGGGTTGAACCTTATTTAGGACCAAGAGCTGCAGTCCAGTTAAATCCAGTCTATTCCAGTCCCAATTTGTAGTCTTAAAAAAAGGAAAACTCGATCCTCGTGACATGATTCATGTGTTTCTTCCTTATAAATTAATATTATTTAGTTGTATTTAAGGCCCTGCCTTTGGGACTGGTCTTATACTGGACTAAACCGTAGAAATTAAGATACTCAACACACTAATAATAGGTGAATGTTATGATAATTTTTTAGAGAGACAACTTTAATTTTGTTGCAAAAGTGAGTGGTCCATTGAAATCTGAACACTTACTAATTCAATAATAAATTAAATTTGAGTGATTGAAATTAATTTATATTCCGATACATTAAAGCATAAGTAATTAGTTGCAAAACAAAACAAACATGAGCTCTATAGCCTTCGTACAAGTCCAGGAAATGATACTTAACGTGATTTACGTATTTCCATTCACACACTACAAAGCAGTGTGGCGTCTCCAGGATATACACCATCAGCAAATCCAAAACGTTGGAAAAGAAGAAAGAGCTTTCGAAGAAGTGGGTGGAGAGAACCTTGTGATCTAAGAGTGGCCACTTTTGACACGAGCAATGAAAGAAACCTCCATTGCAAGACTTTTAAATGTGTCTTTTTGAGTTATTTTTAGACACTTTTGCCTCCCCCCCCCCGACTACACATTTTGGGGCACATCGAGATGAGGGATTGTAGTGTCCATCATCCAAATACCGAGGCCCTCAAAGCCACTGTCAGCCATCACTGGAACACCATGACAGAGGACTACATTGGCAGGGGGTGCCAAATCTTCTGCCGCCACCTAGAAGATATCATTGCTGCTAAGGGCGGCTACATTAAGGATTTATAATATTCTCTTTTTTTTTTGCTATTATATTGTTAATTAATAAGTTATATTTTGTTAAATCTTAAAATTGAAAGTGTTCAGACTTCAATGGACAACTCGATATTAATTAATAATTTGGACTAGGATTTTTTTCAATTTTAAAGCTCTTTAAAATGATAACGTTTTATAAAAGATATTTCCTTGAAATACTTTTTTTCTAAAATACATTTCTTTGATGACGATTATTTTTTTACTTGTGATTTTTAATTTGAATTCATTAATTTCATTTCTGGCCTTTTTAAAGTAATACGACATATTGATGGCCTGAGTATCGATTAGTTTGCTTAAAATGCTAGAGAGTCCCTCCAGTCCTTCCATCTGATTAAACATTAAGTTGTAGCTTTTTTGTGAGTAAATACAACCTTTAATATTTTTAGTGGAAGCTGTTCTTTGTCCTGTTACATACGAGTTCTTTATCGGTTACGTAGAACATCATGACTTATTTGGAATGTATATGCATTTTTGCATTAAACATGGTATTGACACATGTTCGTAACTAAGCAAGTTGTTATTATTTTTTTTTTTATTTTCAAAGCTTTTGTTCATTTAATCAAAATACTCCTCCACATCTTATGGCATAAAAATTGAACAAGCAGTTTATTATCAAACAAGCTTTTTGTACAGATGTTAGGGATGTTAAAGTATTGAATAATCTTGTATCTGCATTAATACGGACTATTTTCTTAGTATCGATACTGATTTAAAATGTACATCATTTTCTCTTAAAGAAAAAAATGTTTTATTTTGAAATACTGACTCCAGAAAAGAGACAATAAGGTATATTGTTAATCAGGATTTTTTTCTTATGCCTTATTCTGATTGGTTTAAAATGAAAATTGCACTATTTTAATTTCTTTTAAAATTCGACAAAAAATTAATATACAAAATTTCTTTTTTTTTTTTCATCCACTCAAAGAAATAGATCTATTTCATTTATTTGTCATGCAGGTAGAAAGTTAAGTTTGATTGCATAAGTAAGTCTGAAGCTCACAATAATTTCAAATTCTTCTCTTCGAAAGATAAAATTCGAATAAGTTGTGAATTAATCTTGCTAGGCGTCACAATTACACTCTAACAAATCATTCAAGACTTTGAAATGCATGGATGATTCATGTTACATTCAATATTAATTGAATAACGAAAATACCTTTTTCACCCTCACTTTGAAGATAAAATGTTTTGTCATTGACCTTTAGAAGGACGGTGGCTATTGGCACATGATGTAGTTCTAACTTATTTCGATTATAAGAAGAAAAAGAATAGTCGAAAACCTCCATTCAATCAAATAAGGATAGAATAGAAGAAGAGCTTACAAGAAACAAATCCAACTTTACTTTAATGAATTGGTGGTTGAAGAAGTCTCTGAGGTTGTAATACAAAAAGATTACCAAAATCCATCAAAATCATGGACAAGGTGTAAACATGTTTGAATAAACTTCTTTAAGAAAATAATGCACAATTTAAACCAAATTTAGTAAATATTTTTTGATTAATATAATGCAATATCACATATTATGAAATCCGAATATATTTTTAAAGTTAAAAATATAACCAAAGTAAAGTATACATCAATGAATGACGAAATTATTTAACAAAATATCCAAATAATAATGAGGAAATATATTAATAACCATATTGAAATCAAACTATAGTTATAATTTAACATCAATTTAATATAGTGATGACAAATCCCTCAATTATTAGTCACTAAATAATAGAAGAGCTGAACATTTGTGTTCATCGTTAAGAGCTTTATGCTGACTGTAGGTGTTTTAATGACATAAAATTATAAAATTTATAAAGGTTATTTGCTGTACTATAATATCTTTGAAGAACTATATCTGTTTTCAGTATTCAGGCTTGTGAACGGAACGCAAAATGGAACTGCGTTCAATGGACGGAACGTTGAACAGAACGGATTTGTTTTTTAACGATGAACGCTAAAACTGAGATTTTAGCGTTCCGTTCCAATAGGTCATAGTAATTTCGGAAGGGGTATAGTTGTCCACGGGATAAGTATCCTAGAAATATGACTATGCAAATTGAAGAGCAATTTTTGAAATTGGGGAGAGACTTAAAGCCTCCGCACCTGATATTGATATTCATATAAATTATTATTTATGTCCCTTTAACGCAGTAATAATTTAATTTCTCTTGTACTCAATGAAAAACATTCTCACGCTCTATATGGTTTGAAAAGTACTTTATAGCCAAAAATAAAAAACAAACACACACACAGCATTATTCGTATGGATTTAAAGTACTTCACATTTAGTATATAATATGTTTAACGTCACCAGCAGTAATCAAGGTCAATAGCAATTCTATTAAGTAATTTTTCAATGTTTCCAACATGTCGGGGGTTTAGATTAAAAAAAATTTTTTTTTTGAAAAATATACGGATCATATAATTGTATATTCAAAAGTTTTATACTTATGTAATGACAGGCAATATTTCCAGAATATATTATGGTCAAATATAGGCAATTAATTCAAATTTCTGGGATGAATTGATATACCCAAGAGTGTTAACTGGAGTTTAAAACCTTTTTTTTTTTCCATTTGACTTAATTTGCCCCAATATTATCTTAGAAATATATTTCATTAATTTCCTGATTCTAAAAATGTGGCGGTGAATTTTGACTACTGTAAGTAAAATTTGCAGTGCATCCAAAGGATTAATCAGAATCATTTGTTCGTTGAAATGAACTATAATTTGTTGAAAAATGTATTGCAGGTTCAATTTTGAGAAGAATTATCTAGCTTCCTTTTGGGTTGACGTGTAACAAATATGCAATTTTATTACAATGACTCTGTACTACTTAGAGTTGGTCATAACTGATAAGTTATATACATATAATAGATTTGAATAATTAATCATAACTTAATTCATCTATATTTACATATGGGATTAAGAAGATATCGATACGAATCACAACGAACATAGGTATTCTACTGTTGTGGAAATGATATATTGTTATTTCTAGTGGGCTATTAGTATTTTGAACTTTCCTTTCGTTTGTTTTTTAGATGATGCCCATGCACATTTCAAACAAAAAAAGCTTTGGCGCCCCAGACATAATTTAGCAATCTCATTTAGAGTATCCCAAGGTTAATAGAAATGCAAGGTTAGACCATCATGTAATCGGGCTTGCTATAATTTTCAATCTGATGTATTGTACCGATTGCTAGGCAAGACAGGAAGATTTTGACAGAACACGTAACCACTCATAGTCTTTGACGTTACTATTGCTATAATTTTCAATTTAATGTATCGTACCGACTGCTGGATATGAAAAACAGATTTTGATAAAACACGCAACCACTCATCTACAATAACGTCAATATTAAAACCGTGGTGGAAGTCAAACATCGATCGTACATGCGTTATGGTATAACCTTGTATTTCTATTAACATTGGCCTGACCATGTATTTCTATTAGCCTGGATATGTGTGACTGTTTTTCATTGAGTACAAGATGAGTATAATGATGAATCGAGTCGTTGAGAGGATAAAATATATTATTTATTATATGTATTTTAACTTAAAAAATAATTTTTACTATCTGAAGTTATTTTAAAACAAAAATACATAATTATAATCATCCACATGAGGTATTTATGTAATATTCTATATCTTTAATTGAGGTTACGTGAATAAATAACATGTTTATGCTATTTTATAGCAATGAATACTTACCTTCAAGGAAGCGAGAGGAGATGGGGCATTTCTATTCTATTTTACTTCATTGATATGTATATTACCGTTTATTATTATAAATAAGATCAGATTGTATTGAATATATTCAATATGAATAATAATATTATACAATACAATTAGACAAGCCAATTTTTATGAAGGTCTCTAATAAATTATCCCTATAATCCCCCCTATCCAATTTTAGAATCCTTTATAACTCTTTTTTTCTTATATTTAAGTTATCTTTTTGAATTCTGTTATTAGTTTTAATATGTTATAATTAGTGAATATATTCTTTTCGATTTTTTTGTTGAAGATAATTTATAATTTATGAAAATATTGAATAACAAAACGTAGACGACTAGGAAAAGTAAGCACTTTACTGAATTTTCTTAGAATTCGATGCCTTGTAACTATAACGGTATTCTAAAACGAAACAAAGACACTTATTAATTAACCTTTGACTAATTAGTGTAGTCAACAAAAATCTTACGTTTTTACTTTACACCAACATATTTAGAAGCATTTAATTGGAGTAAGTGTAAATCGTAGTAAAATAATCAAATATCATCAAAATAAAAATATAATCTTAAATCAATGAAGCACATAGATAAATACATATTTGCATTGTACCATTATTTACAATTGAAAATAATTTTAATTATTAATATCATATTAATACGCTTTACAATACTCAAGGAACATAATCTATTATTTAGTGTCAATGAATACTGAAATAATCTTTCTTATATACAGTTTTGTAACATCGGAAGCATTTAGTGTGATCCGTAAATTATTAATTGAAAATTGATGTGGAGATCCTATATATATATATGACAAGTGATTTGGTAATTTAAAAAATGACTTCCGACTCACTAACTTTGAAAATATGTTAAACGAAATTCATATTTTCCAAAATAACTCTTCTGAAGTTAAAAGATCACCGACAAGCGATAATTTATTAACATATTTATAACGCAAAAACTATTTATGCATCTATGTAGATTGTAGGTAATGGGAGAGCTGAATAGGATTTCCGGCTTTGCTGATAAAGATATCTAGAAAAGAGGACCACATTAAATTCATGGTCCAGGATCTTATTCTACTTTTTTTTCCAATGACAGAAGAGGCACACAAGTAATAATGGAATCGGAAGCGAGGATGAAGTGTCTAGAATTACAGAAATAATTCAGTCTTATAAATGGACTCGGTGTCATAGATATGAGTTGTTTGTTATCTACATCAATAACATTTAAGGACTCAAATCAATTAAAGAGTTTTCTAAGAATATTAGGAGACGAAATAAAGTAGACTTTGGAAGGAGTGTCAATGGTAGAGATGCAGTTGAACGATGATAAGTCTCTTTGTTCCTCTCTATACACTTAATTCCAGTATGCCTATTCTTGATTAAACATATCTTAAGTTATTATAGAAGTATTGCATACTTTTTTCCATACAAGATATAGAGGGACGGATGTGTAATTGAACCAATGGATGATGATGTAAAATATTTAGACGTTAAAGGACATCTTTACAATGACTGATACTTCCATTAATGAGAGGACATCCATCGAGTAAGGCGCAAGAACCTTTTCTAAAGAGATGAGATCCCTGAACATGATAGATATCTCAATGTCATAAATACATAGGAGTTGACTCAGTGTTGCGTCTTGACGAGGGAGAGACACAAACTTATTTATAGTAGGAGAGATCCAGGATGACCGAGAGACAAATGAGAAGAAGAAATGGCGTTGAGGAATAAGACTACACTGTTTATAAGATCATATGTATTCTTTATAATACAAAACCATACTCTGTTTTATTAACACAATACAAGACTATTTATATTACGTAAAACACAGTACTTTAATACACTAAAGAACATACAAGAAAATAAGAACAAGAAAGGAAGTATGAAATACATAACACTCAGATCCATATATTTAGATGTTCCGTGAAAAAGATCCATCCAAATCATCCTTATTGTCCTATAAGTAATTAAATTGATGACTCTAGTTTTTCACAAGAACTGTTTTCGAAAAAAAGTGCTAAATTATTTTATTTCTTCCTCCTTTCCCCGATGAAGTAATGTGCATGTAGGAGGTTTCGTGGGATTTTTTATTCTCTCTTGCTTTGAAATTATTGATAATACTCATTTTTTGTTTACTTTTTATTTCAGCCGTCAGCTGTTTGTCTCTTTTTCCGTTTTAATTTTTTCTTTTTTATATATATTAAGAAGTAATCATTGTTCGACTTGACGTCATAATCCTTTTGAGAATAGCACATTTAATATTTCTTATTATTGTTGATTATTTTATTTTTTAAATACGGAATACCAATATTATTGAATATAAACGTTAAGTAATAAGTGTTACCGAAAATGTTTTTCACTCGACCGCTTTTGGGTAGATTTATGAGATTTAAAGACCATACGGATCCCTTTTTTGGTAAACGCTTGGACTTTGGAAAAGACACTTACTGGCGAAGAAGGAAGGTCTTGATGTTAACTTCCCATTACTATGGTCGACGACGGAACTGCTTTTCGATTGCGATTCGAGGTCTCCTCAAAGCAATGCAATATGTCACCAAGTCAGGACGTCTTCGTACAAAAAATTTTAAAGAACTATCCGACTCCAGGATTGAGGGATCATCTGCAGAGTTAAATTACAATGCCTGGAATATGAGAGAAACTCTCTCCAGATTGAATATTGGGCTTAATCGGAAAGTTATCGTCAATCTTGCAGTCTATGAGCCTCGATCATTCCGATCCATTGTTGATCTTTGTTCTCACAAGGAGTCACAACCCAAATCTATAGGAGGAATGGATATAACTCGTTCCGCAGGATCTCATGCCAACGTTGTGGATCCCAATTCGAGGCTATAACAATTATGTACATACATGCAGTAAATATTTATAGATAAAAAAATAAATACAGTCATACAATTTAATCATTTATATCTCAGTATTGTTACAAATTTCCTTTTGTTGATCCGTAATAGAGTTGTTAAGGAATATTTCCAAGGTAACTTTAGACTTAAAACAAAATCAATGAGCTTTAAAGGGTAGAATTCACCAGAGGAGTTTTTCAATAGACCAACTCAATTTGTAGCTATAACTTCAAATCTACTGGAATTTTATTACCTTTTTATTTTTTCTTTTTCAATCAACACTAACATATCTAATGCATAACGAATTACATCTAAATCTGGCAATTATCTAATGTACAGACACCGAAGTATTGAAAAAAAAGAGTAATCAAATTAGAAAAACCAAAAATTCATGTGATTTGTCTTAAAATTAACCGTTTTAAACATTTTTTTACCCTTTCTTTTAGTTGTGAAGTTTACAAAATAAAAAAAATCATGTTTGACTGTTTGCTATTAACTTGTGACGTTAGCACTCTAAAAACAGACCTATAAATGTGTAATTAGTAATTTTTAAATGAAGTGTTAATTAACTTTGAATTTGTTGTAATTCAATAAATTTATAAAATTAAGTTGGATACTTAAGAAAATTTTTTATTTCTGTAAGATGAGAGACTTGACCATACGGTCGTAACGAACTAACTAAATATATTTAATATCTTGGACTATTAAACGTGGATCTCAAGGAAAGACATTCAAACATGCAAAAATTATAAATGTGAAATTTATACACTAATATACATATAATTTTAGTCTTACATCTTAATCAACTATTATTCATTTTTTCTTATAAATATGTAAAGATTTGTTGAAGTCGTTTTTTAAGCGTCCATTATATACCTACATAACAAAATAGAAACGTGTACAAGTTATTTTTGTGTTGAATATGTAGAAAAGTATAAAATAATTAATTTATAATATTAAATGTCAGTTGAAAACGAAGCATACACGAAAAACGTCCAGTAATGTTAAATTACAGATGACATTTCTATTATAACATTTATTTAATATACAGTTATTATATTATATTATACAAATATAAGGATAGCATTGGACCTTAATATGGGACTTAAAATTGGTCCTATTCCGCCGAGTCTCATCTCACTCCTGTCATAGTGCTTTGAAAAAGTTCAAAATTCTAAAACGTCCTCTACAAGGTATCATATTGATTAATATTTTAGTTAAATATTACAGTTTATCATTTGAGTTATTTTAATAAAACTAGTAGTATGTTTATAACACGTTAATATTTTGCCATTATTCTTTATTCAGTCCAAAAAAAGTCTAAATTTGGCTTTATAAAATTATGGAAGATTGATTTTTGAGGACATCCCTGATATGATGGGCCCGTTTGTTAAAGATTGTTCTATAGAATGGTTTTTAAGTCTTATTAACCATAATGCAATTTGTATACTCCCTGGATTAGCACCCATCTTTAAAATTTAGGACGGGACGGCCAAATTTTGGAATCGATACATATCCCTAAAAATATATGTTATAACAAAGTTGCGATAATGTTACGGAACCTTTCTTGTATTTTTGTTGAAAATTGTTTTTGCACCTTTCGTTTACCAAAAAGTATTTTACTTTCAGTTACATGTAGCGGGCTCATTTTTGACCCTTGTATTTTTTTCTGAACTTTGCTTGTAATTATGTGTCATATATTAAAAATTTATTAATAATTAACTCCTTCTAATCTTTATATTATTAAAAAAATTGAGATCGTAATTAGAAGCTTCTTTTATTTCCAAATATAAAAAAAAACCACTAGAGTAGGTATGCCTGGGACATTGAGAAATTAAAATTAGTTATGAACTCTTCTGTTTTCTATAAAAAAAACTTTTTTTAAAGAATGATTCTTGCTGTATGTTGTATTATGTATGATTACATATTTTATCGCTATGGTCTTTGTAAAGTATAAAAAAGTTTTTAAGGGAATTATAAAGTTTACAAAAAAAACCCATCAAGTTGAATCGTTCTAATAATTTAGAGCCTTTATTTTTGTTTTATAGAAGTAGTTGTTTGTATGTCAAATTCTTAGAAAAATGTTTTTTTAAGGCTGCCATGGCTTTTAAGGCCATTTTTTTAGTTCACAAAAACTAGAATGACCAAATTTGAGTTTGAAAAGAGGGTATTTCGCCTGAAAGGGGATGGGAGGTATAGCATGCCTCACCATGATTATGTGAATGCATAAAAATGTCACAAATGAAAGGATACAAAGGACTCTATATGAACATCCCTCTATTGAACTTTGACAAAATTACAAAGTTCAGATGTAAAGCAACTGTTTTTTGTGGCATTTAAATATGTAAATAATGATAGCGAATAAAACATTATAAATTATTTATTTACATATTAAAATAAGAAAATTAGGAAGCTTTTCAGTCCTCCTCATGTTGTTACCCATATTTCAATCTTACCAAGGGCATGGCAATTACCTATGGAATAGTTATTAAAGTCCTTGCAGGTCATGTTTTTGAAATTTTATTGGATGTACAAAACCCTTTTCAGAGAGTCTATAGACAACCGATTCCTCTCTTTGGGCCAGTGGGCTTGGATCAATGAAAAAAATTGCTCGTCTTTTTCATTGGTAGCAGGTATGTAAAAAAAAACAGAAAAAAGAATAAGGAAAAACTGTGCAATTTTGAGCAGCTTTGAATAAAAATCTACATTTTTGGATTTATACAAGAATTTGGTTCACCTCGGGTGTGCTTCAAGTTCAATGAATTCTTCATCTTTGTTAATTCTTCCAATGAATCTCAAGATTGGCGACCTGATCGAAGCACTTTGCCACATCAATTGTCACCCCCTTTTCGGCTAGGTATCTGATACACCCCTCAAAAAAATTCCAGTCCGTTATCTCACTCATACCCATTCAAATGAACGTGGAGAACTCTTCAATGGGCGCCATCCATCTCTCTAAGTAACCAAGACACCCGCTGTACTGTTTACAGGCCCTGCACTTTAGCACTGAAATTGTTACATCCTTGACCAAATCTATTCTTTTGCTTTTATATCAGATTGCCCTTGACTTTAAGAGGTATGAAGTTGTTTGTCTTCTCTTCGTGAAGCATAGTGTGAACCTTGTCAAATATTTTTTTAACTTCACAACTGAATTGTTCTTCCTCTCCATCTCCTGAATGTGCGTCCGAAATATGCACATGAGAGAATGCATTTACCATAGGTAAATCTCGATAAACTCATCTTCAAAAAACCTTATGATCATCATGGATAGTTTTTTCTTGAGACAACAAGAATGCTTTCAAGGCTGGATACATTTGCAACAATCTCTCAATACCTGAAAGCTACTGTGTCTTGCTGTGAGAGAAGAGAGTTTTGTACTCCACATCAGTAAACTCAAAGTACTCCTTCTGGTTATCTGTGGGCACATTAAAGTTAAAAAATATTGATACATTTTTAATATGAGGTTCTCAATGTCATCATCCAGTATGTCTGCTCCATGAAGAACATAATTTTTGAAAATGTGTAATGGGTAGCAAAGTTGGTATTACAGTTGTCTCCTGTAAATGAAATATATCTCGTAAATATCCCTTTCTTTTCTTGTGTTTCTCGGATTTATTCTGTAATGGTGTCAGCTGATTAATTTTGGGGCGATTTTAATTTCAATTAATTTACTTTGTAGACCATTATTCTTTCAATCAAAATATTGAATGAACAGGTGGAATATTTCTCAGCTCCAGAATTTCTGCCTTCAGTAGACACGCCAAAGTACTGGATTTCTTTAATTGCTTTCAGAGTAACTTCGACAGAAGGTGGGACTATCACGGCATTAACAATAGCTTCTGTCTTGGTGCAAGCACTTGAGATTTTTTGAGCTGTCAGCGAATCTGGGAAAATCTTTCTTAGCAAACAAGTCATGCAGTCCATTGATATGTAGCTGTTGTGATGCTTTATTGTTTGAAAAGCGAGGGTACCCTCTACAGCCTTAACATAAGTGTTGGTTTTACTCATACAAAGTCTGTCGCATTACTTTACAAGCTCCAAGTTCTACTCTCCTTTTGCTGCAGTTTTGTGTTTTGCAGAGTGTACGTCAGTTTCCAAATTGCTGCCACTTTTATTTGCCACTGGTACGTAGGTGCCTGCTTTGCATGTCAGCTTCTGAAGCATCACAGCTGAGGTGAAAACAGGACATTTATGGGGAAAAGAGGACGTCTGGTCACCCTACCAAAACCACCTCTTAGGCTAAAGAACCTACATCCAAAATTTCAGCAAAATCCATTCATTGGGTTGCCCGCGATTTCCGGACACACAAACAAACACACACACTCAGACATTTGCAATTAATATAACAAAACATAAGTATAGATTTTATCCATGTCGTACGGTGCCTCGATGTAATAATTTTATTAGTACAATAACAAATCTCCTCATCTGAATTTATACATGAGGATGAATAATGATATTGATCGACTTATATAATAATTGATTTTCTACAGCATAATCTTGATTAATTCCTTCTCAATATCCGTACAAGTATGGTTGTTTTTTAATCGCTCCTTTATGTACTCTTATATCATAAGATAATTTATATTCTTATAAGTCGTACTTATAATTTAACGAGTAAGTTACTACTTATCATATAAAATATAATCTATTCAAGTTTTTTTCCAATTATAAAAAAATACTTCAAAATAATTCAGTTTTCTTTGCCGGAATTACGCATATTGAAAACTTACACACATTCATAGCAGAGACAAGACCTTATTTTGTGATCCTGTGAAACTTTCGGATAAATAACTCAAAAACTAGAAATGTAAAGCAAAATGTGCAACAATACGTCTAGATGATTGGTTCCAAAAGTGGTCTATATTGATTCCTAGGGGTTGATATAAAACTGTCAGGATTCTATGTTACTAACATAAAAATTTCAAAGGTTTTCAGTACCTAAATGAGGATCTACATATTTAAGCAGGTAACGAAATTACATACAATGTAAATTTTGAGTTCATAATTCTGCATAAATATATTAAAAACATTTATTAGAATGATTTATATGCCCTATTTATTTGTGATGTTCTATTTGATTTGATAAAGCAGAAAATGGAAAGGGATAAATTGTCATCGACAAACGTCTAAGATGATTACGTTGTGGTCTACGTCCAACATTTAAATTTCCTCTTTGCAGATTTTAAAAACAGATTTGGTGATGTTTTAACTATGAACATGCTAGTATGGATTTAAAAAAAAGTAGTTGTAAGATATAACTGTAAAGTTGATAATTCTGTAGAGAAAAAAGCGTGCAAGGAGAAGGGGGGAGAGAAAGACTTATGGTATAATTGTTTAAAATACTGATGTGATTATCAGCTGCCTGCTTTATTATGATTTTTGAGGGTATAACGAAAGTATTTATTAGCAAAATGTTTAATGAACATATACTACGTATAATTAGACGTTTTTTATCCATTACAGTAGATTTGAAAACGTCACACTCCATGAAATTGTAATTCATTATGAACCATATTCTCAAAATAAGAACTAATGAAGCTACAAAGTAGAGTATTTCGAAATATATTTGAAGTTCCAAGTTTAAAAAGAAAGCTTAAATTAAATATAATCTACATACTACAAAATAAACCGTCATGCCTTTATGTTAAATATACAAAATTAAACAATTGTAATCATATAACTAATAATAACAATAAATTATATATACAGAATATTGAAATAATAGATTGATCCAAAAAATATTTTCTTGTTCTGACATGAATTCAGTTAAATATGTCATTACTTTAAGTTGCTAAACACAAGCCAGGCGTGGAGTTTAATCAAAAAGATCATCACCCTTTTTTTCCTATTGTGGAAGTTGCTATATACAATTGTGCACAGGATAGATATATCTCTATCGATGAGATCTAAATGATTATTAATAATAAAGTAAATGTCAAAATCATAAAATTAGACAACAAATATACTAATAAAAAAAATGTTAGAATTATATCCATCGTAATGATTTAGTGCAAAAGCTAATCATGTAGTAATGTCCGGCGATCTTACTCCTTATTAAGGGCATCAAAAATGACCCCCCCGTTATTTATGCTTGTATAACAGCATACTATTATCATGAAGGATACGCGCAATTGTTAATTATAATGCTACACCCAATGTAACTACCCCCGTTGTTGTGACCATTTAAGCAGTTGTGTTTGCCTTTTATGAGTTTTCTGAACACCATTTCTTGGAGCTTATCAACCATAGCTAATCCTTAAGCGATAAAAAAGTAATATTTATTGACTATGTAATATTGGAAAACCTTATGATCATACCCAGGTCTTTAAGTGAAGGAACTAGTGTCAGACAAACTAGTTGCGAACCATCCAATGCTATTCCCGTTGTTGTGACCATTTAAGCAGTTGTTTTTACCATTTAATGAGTTGTGTAACATAATTCTTAATTATTATTCTTAAAATAATTTGGGCTAAAATAGATTCATATTTTATGATTAGATTTAAAAAAATGAATACTTACTTTTAGATAGTACAAAATTCAGAGTTCCATTTCGTAATTTGGTGTGACTCTGAACATGGTGAAAATTATCTCAACTTCACAATTTACAATGGGAGTATTTCTATAAATGACATCCCTACCAACATCCTCCATTAATTAATGATGGTACCTCGGGAAGAGAAGAATTTACCCGTGTATTTCTCCATAAATTTTTTGAACGTAGGATGATGAGTAATGGATAAGGTTATATTACATGCAATAAGTATTTTTGTGAGATCAAAGTGAAAGTCTGACTTGATGTATTCATCGATAACTTGATTTTATAGATGATTATCCATACTCTTGATATGAGATGAGGATAATGAGTGGCGTGTAATTCTAGAGAGTGGACTAAAGGCACATTTATACCGACAAGCCATCTGTTTCTCATCCAGTAAGTATTTTCCAAATTCCTGGGCCTCCATTTTCAGAAATCCCGACAGAAGGCAACGTTGTTTTAGGCATTTTATTCAGTTTTCTATCGACTATCAGCATCTAATATTATATTAATATTGAATAATAAAGGCGGGAATGATAACGTTCTTGATAGAAGAAGATTTATATTATTTAATTAATGATGACATAAGTATTTCTTCCCTTCTCCTCGCACGCTTTTGTACTCTTACCAAAATTATCAACCTTAGATATAATTAGTGTTGTGTCAGTCCATATTTATGACTGAAGACTACAGTCCCGTCGAATTCACTCTCGGTCCAGTCCAGTTACGCCCTAAAAACTTAGAAAGTTCGGTCCTGGATTTCCTCTTGTTTATATCAGTTCTAGTACTGACAGTCCGAAAGACCGACAGTCTTAAGGACCGGTCCAAAAGACTGATAGGAACAGTCCCATGATTGGAGTAGACCGTATAAACTGATTACTGATTCCTACTTAAAAGTTAAATATTTAGATTTTTCCTTACCATAATGTATAATTCTTATAATTAATTTGCACATTCAAAGTACTATATTTTTGGTTTCATACATTATAAGGGACATTGCAGACAAATAAAAACCCTAATATCCCTTTAAAAATGAGATAATCCAGAAAATCTCCTTTAGATATCTCCATGAAAAATATTTTATCAACAAGATGAAGGGCTGGATCTAACCCGAAAAGAACTCTGTCAGAAACTCACCAGATGCAAAATGAAGTGGTTCAACCTCAGAAACAATTAAAAAAACATAGTTTCGATATTCTTTTTAAATGTAAATTCTCCACAAAGTCTTAAACGGAAATTTAATCTGTCCCGACTATTGAATTTCCTAGATATCCCTGGTATACTTGTATTGTGTGATACTCGATGTAACTTAGAAAATAATTTTGTTTTATTAGATTGTTATTAATCTTTTTCATCATCTAATAGTGACTTAGTGAAACCGAAAAGAGGTCTCACTATCTTTATCAAAAAAAATAATAATAATATCCTCAAGTGTAGAATTTCGATACAAAGACGGAAACCTTATAAAGGCATAATGCAAATTTTCGGACACTTACATTGGCATTATAGGAATATATAGTCGGAATAATGATGATCTTGAATTTTTAAGTTCCAAATTCATGTCCATAATATCAAAAAGTCCTACTATAAAAGCAATAGAACTTGATGTAAAGCTTAAAGTAAGTAGGAATTCAACTGCGCTTACGTAAAATTTCCATCCTAGAGCAACTAAAGTTCTTAAGTCAATTATTGCATCATATGTTTTTTCAACGCTGTTAGCCAAGCTGGAAATTATATGCATACTTTCTCCTTGTTAGACAAAATTTCTAGGCCTGTATCCTTCCGTCTTCTATTCAAAAGTTTCTTAAAATAATCTTTGAAGTCATACAGGGTGATGGAAATACAACAATCTGACAATAATGGCATTTTTGTCCAAATTGGCACTTCTTAAAAGTTTTAGTTTTAAGTCTTTAAAAATGTAGTGCCTACTATCCAATATGGTTTCGTTAAGACAAATAATGGATAGTACGGCTTTTACCATACAGCCCCTATTAGAATTTGATAATAATGTATTGGTAATGCCATTTGCTTTTGCTAAAGCTTTTGATACTCTATCTCACAAATATATAGCCATTATAGAAATGTCTTTGGATACTATACTATTCTTAGGGTTGCACCAAGGATACTTGTCTTCTGTAATACTTTTTATTTGATGCATCAACCTAAATCAAAGTTTCAAATCCTAAACTTCTCTTCTCACCTTATTTTTCAAGTCTAGAGGGATTCTGCAAAGGCTCAAAAGGTGTTATGATCTATCCTTAGAATGGGAAATGTCGTAAGGGAATGTATATATCAATTATATACCCAACTTTTGTAAACAAAATAGCATTACAGTAACTGTTATTCTTTATTTTTCAAGAAAATTGATGTCCAACTAGCAATTGTCCCCTTCAAATTGATTTGAGTCTCATTGTTAAAAAAAAGTACTCAATCCCCTTCACTGAACCTTTTTTATTGAGTAGTTGAAACAAAGGAAAATCAAAAGAAACATACATGAAGTTATCGGAGCTTTTAGTAGTAAACTTCTAACTTGAGCAGAAAAATGGTTTACTTATCATAAATTATCCGGTACCCTGGAAGTTGGAAGTAAATTTTATAAAGGCAAATGTGGAGAATCCCTTTTTGCTGCATAATGGAGACTAATAATCATTTCTTGTGGGAATGTCCTCTTTTAAATATAATATATAGCGACGTACTGTCGATTTTACATAACTCTTTGGGATGCAAGATCCAAAGTGACAACTTTTTAACCATTTTTTTTCGCGGGACAAACAGTAAAAAAGTTAACAAAGGCACATCATATTTTGTACGTGGGAGTAAACATTATAAAGCTGTACGCAAATATTCTAAAATATTTATAATACCTACATGGTACTTTTTCATATGATTTTTATTAAGTCTTGAGAAAAAAAAGCCATCTGGATCTATGCATTTGTGGTATATTAAAAAGGGACATCTTGCAGTGGAAGAGGGGTTAAGTAGTCAGGGAAATCTAATCAAGCTAACAAGCGTGTTTTGTCTCTTTGATTTATAATTTTGACGAAGTATCAAAAGTATTTTTAAATCACAATATTTTATTCTTTTACTTTTGTTTATGATTCACTTCAAATAATGCAAACTTATAAGAAGGGTCGACATTTTTTACTCAACTTACTTTCAGTATGAGGCAAATAAAAAGTCAAAGACATCTAAAAAAACTCAGCTCCTGTATTTAATTTATGGGAATGTTTGATTTATAGAGTATACTTAATGAATACCTAACAAACATTAAATGAATAATAAATGTAAACAAATGAATATTTATATGTTAAAGTAAAAGTAAATATCTTTCTCCACACTAAGAAAATTATGATTAATAATTAAAACCTTCCTTGCCAACTTCTTTTCATCAAATCTAAATCTCCAATTCACATACAATTATAGCAACAACACATCCAGATAAAGTTAGATACATTTGGCAAAGTGAGGTCAAAAAGGTGAAATTTTGGATTTAGAGGATTGTCCCAAGAAATTGGTCGAACTTTTCAAATATGTTAATTTTGAAAGAAATAAAATTATGAAAACTTTAATCAAAGTAGAAGGTCAGCTACACCAATTTGAACTAATCAAAACTTTATAAAAAATGTTATAAATTATCTTAATTTAATGCTCTGGTTCCTAGAGTGGTCTAAGTTAGCAAAATAAAAATTCAGGGGTCTACATATTTAGGCATGTCACGCAATTACAAAAAACGCTAACTTTGCGTTCATAATTTTAATAAAAAATTAATATTCCGTATATTTATCCATAACTCTTTATAACGTTTAACAAAATGCCTATTTTATCTTTGATGTGCTTCGGGCCACCTTTCTTGGTAAAATTGATATGATGAAGCAGAAAATGGGAAGGCTTGAATTTTTCAAGTTTCTCAAATGTTCAGAATGATGCCGTTTTACGTTCAACATTAAAATAAATATTTCATGTAGATTTTAAAAACAGGTTTGGTGATGTTTTGATAGTGGACTTACCCCCATCAATGATAAGCCCATAGAATGAAATTGAGAACACAGATGTCATGCAATAAGAAGAACTGATTGGAATACCCTGTAACGAAGAACTTAAGATCCAGTTCAGGAAAGAGCTATCGGCAGTTTTGCCTTTACAAAATAAATCCCTGTCACTTACTAAGGGCGCCCGCAGGCATTTTTTTGGGGGAAGGGGTGTCTATGTGTGGTGTTGAATATTTTATTCTAGAAAATTTAAAAAGCTTTTTTAAAAAAATTCTTTTGAAGAGACTAAATTTGAGCGAATAACCTTTTTTATATATTGATAAGACGAATTGAAACGAGGAGACGATAATTTTATGGTACGTTAACGATACATCCCCTCCACATCACTCCTTTCAGTTAGCCCAACTTATCCTACTTCATGGGCTTTAACAAGTATATTATTGATAGTTTTTTCATCTCCATACTCCATGGATATCGCTTTTGCCAATCTAGTTATAAAAAAAATAAATCAACCTGATTAATTTGAAGCCAAATGTTCACAAATTGTTATCAGAGCCATTTGGGTTTTGTGTTCTTTCAATAAACTTTATTTTTTATTACAATGGTCTAATTTAAAAACACCATCAAAGTAAGAATAACTGTGTAAGCTGTTCAAAATTTTTCAATTTAATAATTTTAAGAAAATTCAATAGGTGGTACCGAAAAACAATTAATTGAGAAGTGCTCTATGGGCTAAAAAGTTTGGGGGCCTTTTACCTTAATTTTGTTTAAGCTTAGCCTTTTTTGAGGAAGTCCATTGAAATAAAAAAAACAAACATTGTCGATTTATATATAAATTAATTAATTTCCTTTTCTTATATGAGTATTATCACCGTTCGACTCCCCGTTAGAAAGAGTTATTTTTTGGGTCATTTAATTTTAATAGGAAAAAATCCATAAAACTCCTAAAACTGTACGATTTAATGTATTTTATGAGCCGATATCAAATTTATATCTATTTTTTTTCTTCGAGTTTGAGGAACTTTAATATAGGGTATTTAAAAAAAAGATACAAATACAACTTGATAGCCCATAGTAGGGTGTTCTTTGCTCTGCTTCGACCTTTTTAGATCTTGCTGGTCATTAACATAGGCCTGAGGATTGATTTATTGAGACTAATTCCGGAATTTCATAAAAATAGGTTCATATCTAGTTTTGGCAGAATCTTATTCCCGATCATTGTTATTATGCAAAAAAAACAAAAAAAACTTTGTTGTGTATTTTCTCTTTATAATATTTTTTTCAATAATAAAAAAATTATGTGCATCGTTGATCTACTATAGAAATGCGAAATACTAACCCATAATTTTTATTACTATAGTGTTTTATCTTAAGTGATGAAACTTTAAACGCCTTTTAGCAGATAACTTCCTTTCAGTGAATATAAAAAGGAAATATGAAGCAATCAATGTGTTACAAATCAGATTTACCGTTTCTATGATCAAGCAAAAATACCAACAATCACTTAAAAAACATTACAAGAAAAATGTATTCTCCCATGACATCGACTACAAAAAAAAATCTATTAAAATTCCTATTGTTGGAAGATCAACTAACAAAAGCGTTTTGTGTTTCCATTAATAACTAATGAAACCATGCCAATCCTCCACAGCAATGTCGAGGAAAATATGTGGAACAGTCTGACAAATAAATAAATATTGTTTTTAGAAGATATGAAGAAAATAACTTTTACTTTTGAACCAAAAGACAAAATTTGTGAAGCTCTTTTATTTAAACATAATATGAGATTATAAAATGAGCAAATGTGCCGCCAGTTTTATTCTTCAACTTCAACAGATTTCAATTTACCTGAAACTTATTCTGGCTTTCTTGTAGATATCATGTTGGAAATAAATTGCTTACATATTCTTGGGATGCTTTAAATATTGAATTATCAAAAAGTCGTTGAGTCCCTTTATTTGGAAGATTTAAAAATAATTGAAATATTAAAGCACGAAATAATGGCTTATTATTTAATACCTACAATAAGAAAAAAGTATGTGATCATTTCACTCTGTAAGCAAGCTTTGAAGTTTGACTATTCAAGAGGGAACTATAAAGAATTTAGTCAGCTCACACTCATTTATCTTGGCGAATCACCTCAAAAAAATCATAACCTAGACCTTTTCACAATGGTGGGGGCATGGCAAAAATACGATACTCAAATTAATTAAAATGATACTATGTACTATCAGTTCAAATAAATTCATATCTCCAAAGACCAGTTTTTCCCCTGTACAATTACAAAAAAACAAAACTATATGTACATTTCTTTGTATATTACTTGGTCGATAACTGCCAAATCTGTAACTTCTACTTCTGTAATATATTAAAGGTGATACTGTCCTAAAATATAAAAACCTATCTGTTGTAAATGATACCACACAGAAGGGAGTTAGGCTTTGCAATGACTATGTACTCATATCCAAAAACGAGAAAAGCTTTCAAAACATATTATTTGTTATCGATAATTGTCATGGTCGTTTACCAAACAAGTGAAAAAATCAATCGTATAATAAATGATTGTATGTAACTCTATGTGATTAAAACCTATATTGAAAGAACATAGAAATTATTTAGATCTGTGGTGTCAATAGCTGTATTGTTTATGTAATACATCAATAAAAAATCCAATATATTTAATGCAAATGTGCCAACACAAGATATTATTCAATCCTCGCCAAATTTTGAAAAGTTGTTCTAAAGGTTAATTCTCAAGACCAAAACAAGGCCCAATCACATCCCGTAATTTTTTGAAAAAAGATGGAACAGAGAGAATACCCCTAGCCCATAGTATGGACTTCACTTAAGTGTTTAAAGGGATTTTCATTTAGCTTTTGAAAATGAGGAGTTATGATCAGAAAACTAGAATTACACCCATTTGAGCCCACCATACCTAGTACTATTTTACAATACCATTTCCGCTATAAACATTGGATACTTTTACAACAAAAAACAAAAATGTCATAAAGGTACTTACAGAGAGGTTTCCGTTAGAAAGTAAGAGCTTAGAGGACATTTTGCCAACAAAAAATGCTAATATCATGGCCTCTTTTAAAGTAAAAAATAAATGATGAAAATTACGTGACCAAATTTGAGGCTTCCTAATAATTCCTCACCAATTATTTTATTTATTTGAATAAAAAAAGTCTACAAACTGACATACTTTTTTACAAAAATAATGATAAAAAATGAGTAATTCATACATGAGATTAATGATCATAATAAGGAAATCATAATTTTTTTGGTCTTTTTTTTTTTGCATTTTATATATAAGAGAAACTCAGACATAGACATCTCATCATTATTGAAAGAAAACTTGTTCATCTTCTGAATTTTGGCGACTGAGAAGTGAATAGGGAGTTGAACCATCAGAGAAATAGGAGCAATGTCTCAGTTTAAACTCTTTTAAAAGTCTTTCATCTGCACTTTTTGATCTCCGATGTTTTTTGAAAGATAGATGAGAGTGTAATTGCTTGAGGGAATTCGAACGACTAACAGGAGCATCATGACACCGAGGTAACTTTTTCCCTCGAAGTCTCATCACAGCTGATAAAAGGGCAGGATCTTTCTTGCGATCAAATATTGAGGCTCTTCGGATTTTGTATGAACCTCTCCTCAGTTCGTTCTCACGAATTAATTTCTTTGCTCGAGCATTCAAAATTCTCTGTGCATCCGGATAGTCTTCCAATACTTTCTCCAAATCAATTTTTTTAAGAACGAATAAAGTTGAGAACCCAATGGATATGACATCCGCAGTACGTCGATTCATTGTATCCATAATACCCAAAAGTGCAATCTCCCCAAAAACGGATCCTCTTTTCAAGACAACAAGGACTTTGTCCTTGTTCATTACATGTACTTGTCCTGATTGAATAATGAACATCTCTGTACCTTTATCTCCTTTGCGACAGACATATTCTCCGTTCAGGTACGTCACGGGTCTTAAAAGAACCACAAGATCTTTCAAAAGCCCCAAGTCACAATTTCGGAAAAGCTTAACTTTACTTAATGTCTTGTAATGAACACGCATAGCAACGTCTGTTCGTATTTTTAGAGGCAGAAATTCTAAAATTAGATTTTCATCAAAAGTTTTGTGAGTATTCCACGTGTAGTTCATCCACGTTTTTACTTTTCCTTGCATCCTACGAGATACTTTATTATCATTCATAAAGGCAGAGATGTCGTCAAGTTTACGCTGATAGGATACAACGTTTCTTCTAGCAGTTCCAACTATATCACGTATGTCACCAATTAGGATAGCAAATATGAAAACACCCATGAGCCATGAAGCTGTCATAAACAAAATCTCTGGAACAGTCTTGGGTTTCTTATTTTTACCTAGTAGAAAATAATATTATTTACGTTAATATATCATAACTATAAAAACACGGAGTGTTTACATTGCCCAAAGAACAAGGATTTTTTTTTAAAACCCGAAAGTTAGATGACCAAAACAATGGAAAATACAGTTATTTGTAATGTTATGTCGGTCTTGATTTAGAATTGAATACTCGATCTGGTCCAGTTCCGTCCTGAACTACTTATAAAGTACTGCCCTTGATGATGTCACTTAATTTTATTCACCATTTTTTTAATCAGTTCTAGTACTGACATTCCTAAAGACCCACGGTCTTAAGGAACAGTCTCAGTCCCAAGGGAGTGAGATCAGAAAGGACTAGACCGATGCAATACTTGTTATTTATACATCAATCCCTCCAAATACTGTGTGGGATCATCCTATACTTATATAAAAACTGAAGAATTCCATAAGGGTATTTCCATTATATTTCAACAAATGTAATTTGTTGAAATATGTGAAAAAAATATTTAAAAATGCCAGGTGTGCAGTTAAACTTACACTTCAAAAAAAAAAAAAAAACATCAAATTCAAGCTCCTCACCCCCAAAAACATATAATTTGTGACCAAAATCATACTTCAATCATAAGTATGACCATCAAAATCAGTGATTAAAGCTTAGTGGTAACGATTTTAAAAAGAGACATATCTCGCTAACCGGTTGGCTCAGCCTATTGAATAAAAAGGAGAAAAGGAGCGACTTGTCTTTCAGCTGTTGAGTACTACATAAATACTACTACTACTACTTGGTTCTGTTTTATTACATAGATATAACATAAATATCAGCTGACGGTTGACTCTCTCCTTCTCTTTGCCTATTGAGTATCCAGCTATTAAATTAGTCGGTCAAAAATACATTGTGTATTTTGTTGTCAGCTATCAATACCCTAGTCTCACTAGATACGTCGTGGCTATTTCATGTTATAGTCTTTTTGATCAATAAACAAAGTCATAACTTATGGTCCCTTTCCAAAATGACAGGAATACAATTTCTTATATAGCTTGTCGTTTATAGGAATCATATAGGAACACAAATGTGTTCACAAATATGTGAACACAAATAGATACGTTTTTTTGTTATAATATTACTGAGTAATATTATACTACACTATTTTAATATTATTAAATAATATATATGTATATAATCCATTTTAAAAATTCTGAAGAAATAAATTGAAAATGTTAGTCTGGTAGTACATAAGAGATAATTAGAAGTTGGTATGATCCCCTTATTTGGATAACTACCAGACGATTTCTGGCCTTTTTTTCTATTTTGTTTAATTATTAAATTGTATCTTAATTTTTTTTTTCAAATAATTTAAATTTTGGATTTTTTTAAAAATACCTTCTTTATTTATTAATGTTGCGCCCCAAAACTACACACTATCATTCCAACTTGCAGAGAATATATATATTTTAGTTTACTTATGCCCCATTGGATTGCCCAATCTTTTTGTTGGGTGGATGTCTGTACACGATATAAGCAATGCTATTGGTAGGTTTATTTAATAGTTTAGCATGTAAAGATTAGTGGCTCTCAAACTGTGGTATGCAGATGATTAAGTAGAGGGGGAATACAACACCCCAGACTAAAATTTTGTTTTAAAATTATACATACATTTTCAAAAATTATCTTTTGTAAAAAAAAGATTATCCAAAATTATGCCAAGGATTGTTTTGATATTTTCTCAAGTGGTGCACAATGTAAAAAGTTTGAGAATCACTGCTATGGGTAATAATTTCTATTATTAAGAGTATAATTTGTAACCTATAGATGTCGCAGTTTTAGTTGCAAAATAAAAGCACCGAATGTAGGCATTTCCCTCTCCGTTGTAAATGAAGGCATTGTCCTTTGATCCAATTCCCTGATAATCCGAAAATAAATAGTAGGCGCATGCATTTAAGTGTATTAGGTAGAGCATGTAGTTGAGTGTTTTGAATATTCGTAAGAAATATGGCTTAGCAAGCACTGAGTCTAACCGCTCAATAAATTCCCAGTATGCATATGCCTTGAAAAGTCTTGGAAGTCTAAGAATAACAAAATTGGTTCCGAACCAAAAATAAAAGAGATCCGTGGGAAGTAAAGCAAGTAAGTCATATTTGAAGCTACCCTTTCGAACATAATGAGCCGTGATTCGTTTTTTATTCTTCACCCAAAATCCGTTTTCCATATATAAGACTCGTCTCTTGTAGAACACTAAATCTAAAAAATGAATGAAATCCCCTAGATAGTCGAAGAAGATCCACCACCAAACTGCAGCCCCCACTTGTACAGGAAAGACAGCTCGTAATGGGATTACCCATGCGTTATACAAAAATATTAATGCTTGTAAAGAAAGCCAGTATATATTCATGTAACCTCGAGGATCAACAAAGTTGCTCAATTTAGTTTTTATATATTTGATGATTCCTTCTGTTCCTTCATTCCCCAATAGATGAATGGTTGATTTTGAAGCATAGCGTGAGGAATTAAAGTCTTCGTAGACAAGGTTTTTAGAATTGAATCGATCACAACTAGAGTTTGAATTTCCTAATGAAGATAGTGAAGATAGGCTTTCACATTGATTTGGAGCTCTTTTTAAACTCTCCTTGATGTACTGAGCTCTTTTTTGCAAGGAGTCCACTATACTTTGCATTTTATCCCCCATAATGAGTTCCTTTTCAGGAATAAGGATTGATTCTATCTCAGATGTTATTGAAAGCGATGATCCTGCAATTCTTCGTCGGATTGATGTCGGCGATGAAAAGGTCGATAGGGAGTTTGTTAGTGAAGGACTATTTAATATTTTTGACCTACTAGAGGCATCGTCTTTGAAAAAGTTATTAAACATGGGCGGAAAATTTGGAGGTTGAATATCACAGTCTTCTTCTTCTTCACTTGGACTGATGCCGGATGGAATAGGATGTATTTCAACTTTTGTAAATTGAGGGTTGGAGTCAAATACTATTTTGCTAATTGAACTCAGATCACTTTCCGATGATTGACCTAAATGAATAATGAAAAGTAGAGATTGGAGATGTTAAACCATTTATATAATTTAACAATAAATATTATATTCATAGAACCTGCACTTTTTCCCCTCCTAACTTTTTTTTACTAAGGGTTATTTTTTCCATACTTTTATTAGTAGAATAGTTATTAAATGAAAGAGATAATCGAGTTAAGAAAATAATTAATAAATGCAATTCTTTAAGTTCCTTAAGAAATTCATTACAAGATTGTTTTTATTCTTTAAAATGAAAAAAGGAATATAATTGAACAATCGTGTAATGTATGTCTTATGGAATAAACAAGATTTTTTTTTTTGGTAAATCTATTTGTTTTATGTAACTAGAATAATAATAGATAAATAAAATTATTTGAATTTCTTAAGACATTCAATGCACGAATTTAATTCTCTCTTTCATGTCATAACTATTTTCCATGTTATTATAAAAAATATCCATTAGATGGTTAAAAAAAAAGAAGGAAAGAAAATAAAAATAGTGAACATTTCACTTACGTCACAAATGAACAGTCAACTGAACAGTCTCTAAAATGAGTACATTTCCTCTAATTTGGTAGCGCTAGTTGTTAATTGTGACATTCTGTAATTTACTATATATAAGAACTGTTTAACTGTTCTGTAGATACACGGTGCTGGTATCGTGGCAAAACTCAATATGATTTCAAAAGATAGTTATGTCTGATAACATAATGAAACTTGAAAAATCTCAGTTCACAGTAAAAATTTACTTTTCAAGAAAATGATGCAACGGAGTAATTTGAGTTTTAAGTCGATTTTTTCAAAAGAAATTAGATTTTTGAATTTTTTTTCCAAAAAAGTAATATTGCAAATTAAATTTTGAAATTTGTTTTACAAATTTTTTTATTTTTGAAATACATATTGAGTGAATAGCTATGCCTTTTTGAAAATTTTTTCAAGAAAATTTAATTTTTAGATTTAAAAAGATAATTCAAAAACCAAACTTCCCCCCCGCCCAAAAAACCAAACATGCGTTCACCCCTGATTAAACAGGTCCCTATACACAGGTTCTTTTAATTAATATTTTATAATAAATTTTTACATGGAAAGTCAAAATCATTCCTTAAGATCCGATTAATCATAATGTTTTGATGGGCACTTTCTTTCCAGCTCTCTTCTTCTTCATGTATCCCATCATTACCAAGGAAGATACTTGTACCATTTTGAAGCTCAATACAGTCTCTATTTGAATGAATTCCTCCTCCTGGATCTTCCTCTTGGCATTGATACCAATTGAAAAGTTTTTTTATCATATTAAATTCCTTGCTGATCAGGAACGGGCTAATAATGTTTAATGCCTAGCCCACTTTAACCAATGAAGTCTGTAAATAAAAAAGAAGTATTAATTATATGTTAATATGTTTATGGATTTCTGTGTTTGGTTGTTATGTTAGTCAATATAATTACATTAGTGAATGATTTGTTTATTAATCGTAGTGTATGTAACATTTACATACATACCGGGGCAACCTTTATTATTTACTAATCCCTATTATGCATATTTTGAGAGGTTAAAAGTCATTTTTTTACATTTCCCCAATGAGCAATGTAATTAGCTGTCAATTGCTAAGAAAAAAATTGTCCTAGCTATCACCATCAGTATCAAGTAGCAGACTGGGGCCTCGAGAAAGACTCGATGGCCTTCTGGGATAATTCCAAAGATTATTTTGCCATATTAGTAAAATCCTTATTCTTCTTGTATTGGATATTTGTATTACTTATTGCTAATCAAATATATGTATATGAAAAAATTGATTCAAGAAACGGATTGGTATGCATTTTCCAAGTAAATCTATTCACTATTCAAAATGTACTTTTATTAGAATGCTTTTTAAAAATGCACTTTTTCTTATAACGTAATATCAAATATAACACTTTTTCTAAACATTTATTTGATCTAACTATAACAAAAATGGGAAACAATTATTTTTTCTTATATTATATTGGTTGTTGAAAAAGTATTTTCGTATTTTTCGCTTTATTTCAATGCTTTTTAAGAAGTGTTATAATCATCCCATTTAAGCCAAGTATGCCCCATTCTGTTTGATAACTTGTTGCCAACGAAAAGCCAACGTCATAATCCCATTCTTGTAGAAGCCCTTGTACCTAATGGCAAAAAATTCGGACTACCAATTTTCACAGGCCTCTATTGTGGACAAATTTGTACCCCCCACCGCGTTAGCAATATACAGGAACAAGTGGAAGTCACTTGGTTTCAGGACCGTAGTGTAGGGTGAATGCATAATAAATTTACAGTTTTTTTTTTTGTATCCAGGCTTCTGCAAATGATTCAAAACTGTTTTATAATTGATATACAACTCCTGGGCGATATTTCGACTGCTAACATGGACGATCTATTTCGATATTTTTCATGATTTTATCAACATTTTCGGCGACAAGCCTGTCAGTGCTTGGCATACCATTTACTTCTTCTATACAACACAAAATTGTTCAAACTACTGTTGTGTAACACGAACCGAAAGTGTATTGTGCCCGTATAAATCACAAATTTCCTTGGTTGTCTTCAACGCGTTTTTCCATTTCAAGTAGTAAAAATGTAAAAAAATGCTGAATTTCTTTCTGTGACACCACCATACTGGGCGCATAATAATTCATGGCTGACAAGTGCAATACTGCTTGGTTGTAGTGTGTACTCACACCTTTACAATGATTTATCGTATGATCTGATGTGATCAGTAATGAACAAGATATATACTTATTTTTAAAAAAAGAAACTTTTTGGTCTCATTAATGAGTTATGAAGGATTATGTGTATATACATACTTATGTTGATGTATTATGATACTTAGAATAATTATGTATACAAAATATATTAATGAAATTTTGCTTTATAAAGATTTACAAAGGCTTTCTAAGTAATAAATATACATATACTACATATTATGTAGATATATACACGGAATTGATTTTCTTAGAGAATCTACTTCTATAAAGCTATACTTAGAATAACCCAATTGATAATCATTACATGTTAATTTAAAACCAATCTATATTCAATTTTTAGTTAGAGCACATTACATCAAAGATGGAAGCTGAATGACAATGTTCTTGTAGTATGCACACACGGTCATTATGTAATTTTTTCTAGATTGCTCAATATCATATTTTGATCCCAACCCAAATTCAAACTGTGGACCAAATTTAGGACACCATTTTAAAACATAATATGCTATGCACTTACTTACATATAATCTACATTTTTATCTTTTTAGCCATAAAATAAACCATGTATACCATGTATAAAAGATCTTTTTTGAACTGCATCAGTTATCCTTTAATAAGGCTAGCTTTTCGTCAACATATCAGTTATATATCATGAAATCATTAAAACTCATTTACGCATTTATCAGTATGAAGAGAGTAGGTTCCGGCAACAATGGAATTCGTTCGATACGAAATAATTAAGGTCTATTCATCTTAGATGATGTTGGCATAGCTTCTTGTTTTAACACGTATTTTGTATCAGTATATCAACCCGAATTGAATCCAATACATGTGGGTTCTATTGATATGATTCCTAGGTCCCCGTCCCTCTCTGAATGTTTCTTTTCTCCTGAAGAAGTTCGTAGCGTTATCCGTTGCTCTTTCTCAATTGGACCTGACAGAATTAACTTCTTCTTTTTGAAAAGAGTTGTTAATAGTGTTGCCTCTATCTATGCCCTTTAATGTTTCTTTTCAAAGGACATATGTACCAAATGACTGGAAAATAGTCAATGTAGTTCCCATTTTTAAGAAGGGAGATCCTCATTATCCTTCTAATTACAGGCCCGTATCCCTTACAATCCATGTCGGTAAAATAATGGAGCGGATCGTTAACTGGAAGCTACATTCATTCCTTGGGAGTAATAAACTTATTTCTAGTAGGCAACACGGATCGGTCCTAAGTTATTGTGCGTCTCCAATCTAATTTCTTTCTTGGATGTTATCGTCAGTCGTCGTTACTGTAACCTTGACTGTGTTGTTATGCACTTTGATTTCCCTCATGGGGAACTTCCCTTTAAATTGTCTCTCATCGGTATAAAAGGTCGGTTGTTACAGTGGCTTAGTTCCTAGCTGACGAATAGGATACAGAGTGTAGTGATTTATTCCACTGTTTCTGAGCCTAGTGACATTACTTCATCTGTTCCAGAAAGTAGTGTACTTGGACCCACGCTCTTTGACATTTACATTAACGACTTAGTAGATAATTTTTCAGAAGATACATTCTCATACGCGGATGATACCAAAATCATATGTTCTGATTTAATCTCTGTCAACAATATCTATACCAAATTTATTAAATGGAGTGTAACTTGGAGAATGCCTAGAAATGTAAATAAATGTGTCCTGTACTGGGTAGAATGCAAACCTCCGCCCATGGTCTTTATTCCTGAATTGAACTTTTTTTTATATAAAACATTTTTGTTAAAACTACAAAATCATAACAATTTGAGCTCTGTACCTTAATGTGTTCAAAAATTATGGTCAATTATGTATTTTTAACGTTTTGTGGAAGATTTGTTTAAATGTGAAAAGAGGGTCAACTTTTTTGCAAGGATTTATTTCCTAAAAAAAGAAAACTTTAAGTCCAAGTTGTGCCCTTGATGACGTCATTCAACTTTATTTCATCTTTTTTAAATAATTTCTAGTATGACTATCCGAAAGACCGACCGTTTTTCATGACTGGTCCTAAGCCTAGACTGGACCAAATTAATATGGACTCAGAGAACACTAATCTAGAGTAATTGTATTTTTATAGTATCATATTACTTTCTTTGGACTCACTCGAACCCTCTTTATCTTTTCTTTTTGGGCTATTTATTATGTAAATATATACTCTATTAGTGTTATTCTAATTATGGTACTAACAAATTTGTATTTTTTTATGTGAAAAATTATCATATTTATTGCTTATTATTTTTTATTTATTTACAAATAGACTCATTTCTTATATAGGCACTAAGTATATTACTACACAGCTACTACAAACGAGTATAAGCAGCTACTCTCAAAAACGATGACTAAACTCAACAACATAATATATATACAAAAAGTATTCAATATACCTAAAAGTTATCTTACCTTCACAACAAAGGGATAATAATTATGAAAGTGTAGCCATTTCAACGGAAATGAATGTACACTTTACCAGAGTTGGGTACTTGGACTCGACTTGATCACACAATCAAAGACTTGGAAGTTAGATTTGAGACTCGAATGTCATTTCAACTTTTGCAATGAAATGTTAAGTACTCTTTAAAGTACTTGAATCGCACTCGATGAAAGTGTTCAAGGGGTTGGACTGGTGAACAAGGAGTTTATGGACTTTTCCCCTACTAACTCTGCACTGCACAGATATTATTTACATGTATAGCTGAAATAAAACTCACTAAATGCTATCTAGAGGAATATATTTTCATTAAAATAATAAAGAAAAAAGATGCTGGAACAGCTACCAGCAGATAATTAAGTGTCACATATTAAAAATGAATGTTTTTCTCCTATTTTATTTATTGATAATACGTAATAATGATTAATGAAGCATAGTTTCTCAAAATTTGGCATTATTTCAGTGTGAGATCTTATTACGGGATGTCATCATTCAACCATGCTTTCAAGTTTTTAAATAAGATCGGATAAATGAAGAATAACGAATCCACAAAAATATTAAACGCCATTTGTATTTTGTTTAATGATCTTTATAAGAGACATGGCTAGCTTCCCTTAGGAAAAATTGTGGTTCCAAATAAGCCATTTGAACAAATGCGTGAGAAATACAATTTGCGATATGAAAGCGTAAAGGTGGGTAACCACATCTATTATGAGTGTACATGCCTAAGTGCATATATTATAAATACAGTATAGGGCAACAAAACTTGGACTGTTAATTAATGTTTATTTTCTCATTAATATGAGAAGGTTTGGTGATTATTTTTCATATTCTGTTTCCACCGTTCTTTTTACCTATACAAGCTATACTAATCATTTAGTCATTTCATCATCATGAGCGAGCAACAAGAAAATGTCAATGCATCTCAAATATCCAAGATGCTGGAGTTGATGTGATGAAGATTACGGACATTGTTACGTGAGCCTGGTTATTAAGTTGGGCAAGTTGAAAAAAAAAAAGAAAGAAGATCTCTCCAGAATGTCAGGAAGTGGAGGGCATAATTTAAAGAGGGATACGAAGTTCTTGTTAATTTTGGAGAAGAATATAAAGAATGATCTTACTAAGTCGACGAATCCCCTCGCCAACGACTTCTCTGTGGCTCCTATGACAATCAGGAGAGCTATAAAGCACAACCTGGGATTGGTTTCTTTCACAAGGACCCCATGCCACCTTCTGACAGAGGGCTTGTAATCCAGAAGGCTAGAGAGGTGCAATAAAATACTCACATGGATTAAGGCAAAATGAAGATGGAATTTAGATGCTTCCGTTTTTTTTTCAAGTCTGGATAAAAAATCGGTCAGGAGGCCTACGATAAAGTGCTTACGTACACCATCTTGCCATGCCCGAAGAACAACTACCCGGAGGGTACCTATATGTGGACCCAGGATGGTGCCCCTTCTCACACGTCCGCCAAGTGCCAAAAATTCTTCTCAGATAACATGGTTCGATTCTTGTCCAAAGAGGATTCCCCCCTTCCTCACCAGATTTGAAACCACTGGAATTTTCTATGTGGGGCACTTTGGAGAGGGAAACCAAGAGGACCCCACACCCAAATCTGGACCCACTGAAGTCCTCCATAGTAGTTGCATAGGACAACATATCAGAGGAGTTTGTCATCAGATTCAGCATGGTCTTCAGGTGACGTGTAAAGTCTGTGATTGATAATGAAGTTGGCCATATTGAGTGACAAAAGTTTTGCAAAATCCTTGTCTACATGTTTTATTATAATTTTTTTTTTTGCCTATTATTGCAAATATAAAATTATTTGTGTATTTCTAAATCCATCTCTCGAGCCCAAGTTTGGCTGCCCTGCCACCTATATATATTGATACCTATAGATACATTTATACGTGTACACGCACAGTAGATGTGGTAACCCTCCTTAAGACTTGAGAGCCTGTACATTGTACATAAGTACCTTGGAACTTGACGCTCATTTGTATCGGAAGGAGTATCAGTCAAGTTCTTACTAAACTTTTCCCCCAGGAAATAACTTAAAACAGATTAATCCGTTCTCAATCATCAATTTTTTACACTAAAATTATAATTTAGTTGTAAAAAAAGCACATAAAACCCCAAAAATTAAAAACAATGTAGTAAAAGCTTAGAGCACATCCCTATAATAATTTAACACCAACTAGCAACATGTGAACAAAGCAAGAGCAGTATTTTGTTTATAATGCTAATGTTAAATGGGCTGATTTTGGGCTCAAATGGTTGATGGTCAGAATTTTCAGTCTTCTAAAAACTAATACGTACTTAATTCTGCGGAAACTGAATAAAAAAAACCCCACAAAACCAACCACCGCAGTGGTTAATATATTGAAATTTAATTTAAACTAATGCAACTTTTTCTCCTTCTCAAAGAATTATATTAAGCCTAACCCCCACTTGTATATCTCTGTTATCCGTAGTCTTAAAGATTTTAGATGTCAATTCTACTCTCCTGTCCAAGATAATAATGTACTATACATTTAATTTGGTCGTTTGTATTTGCGTGCTTTTGTTTCCCACATTTTCAACAGTAAAAAAAAATATATAAACATTTATGTATATATATTGGCAATACTTTCCTTAATTATTTTTACTTTTTGCATTTTTATTAATGAATGTATATTCATAGGTTTGATGCTAATTGTGCCACATGCTTACCACATTACATATGTATATTGCCAAAAAAAAAAAAAAGCAATTTAAACACATTACAGGATATTTTTACATAAATTTCCCATCAAAATGTCATCTTATCCCTTTGTTACATTTAGTTTACAGATCTCTTTATTTTAATATCAAGTATGTGTATATACTATTAGGGCAGGGTCTGGGGCAAAGATACATGAGTGGGGAACTTTTGGCATAACCTTTTTTAAAAGTTTTGTATTTTATAAATATTTTCATTTTTTAGATAATACAATTTACGGCTCTTTCCTTTTAATAAATAGGTGAAGCCTTCTTATTGCCTTTTTTTAATCCCTTTGTTTTAGAAAGAATATTTATTTTTATTTTTAAAAGGACAAATCCTTTTTCTATTTTTGAGATTGTTTAAAAAAAATTATTCTCAGTTTATTTAAATTTTACAAAATCATATCCGACTAAGAGGAGCGCTTGAAGCACGTGCCTCCCTAGAACTGGCACTGTGTACTCCCATATGTATATCCCTTTACCACCTGGATGTACTTTTAAGTCTCTTTTTAAATAAACCGGTGTAGCATTAATTTTTTTTTCCATTCATTAGTCATTTTTAAAGTATGCAGAACACAAGGCCTACTCCAGTATCAGGGAAATAAAGAAAATGAACACAAGGCCTACACCGTATCAGGGAAGGGCCTAAAAGCAGGAATTACTCTGCTTTAGATCCACAATTTGATTCTGAGTCCAACATACACTCGTAGTTACGCTTTATACTTATACGTAGGGATGAGAAAATTGTCAAAATCTTCATAAGTCTACATTTGTATCCACCAAAATATTTTTCGAAGTTGTTGATTATTTCTCTTTTTTTTAAATCAAACGCATTAACGAGCAAGGAGACCTATAGGTTTTTTATTAATCTCTGTCGGAGATATGTCGTCTATAAAAGTTGCCAATATACTCTTTCCTTTCTGATTTACACTCACGAAAATTATACAATTTTCACATATCTACTGGTAACCTGTAAGATATTAGTGCTTTTATTGATTATTTCTCCCTATTTTGAATATTTAAAGGTATTAGCAAGCACTATAGTTTTTACAGTGATCTCTGAAAGAAAATTTGTCGTCTATCAAAGTTGCCAATATACAGTGATGAAAATCTGTTATATTTTTTAGCTGTCCCGTTTTTTGGGATTGGTAATCTGAAGAATGAATTTCCTTAGCAGTTGTCATTATTATTTAATTCCTGAGTAGTGAACATCCTTTCCTATATAGATTCGATTATATTCTAAACCTGATTGAACTGAGGATTTGCAATAATTATTATTTTTGAACTCAAAGTAGAATTTGTGATCGACGTCAGAGTAATTCTAGCAAATGTCTTTATTAATATCCTTTTCTCCTTCCTCCCTTGTACTAGCAGATTGTAGCTGATCTAATGAAACGTCATGAGTATTATTAATTTCTCTCCTCCAAAACATTCTTCAGTTTGTTAGGGTTACCATTTTCGATTTTAACTTAGATTGATAGATTTTCATCATTCTCAATATGCGTATTTTTTTTATTTTTTTTTTCCTAAAGCTTTTCTATTGATTTACACCCATGAGGATTTCGACACTTTTTGTATTACCAATGTTCTCTATTAAAAAACTACTATGTAGGTTGCCAACAACAAAAAAAGCTCGTACGTAAAAAAGTGTTTAGGATTTACAGCCCTATGTATACACATAAATAAATTTTCGAATAAGAACAATCCCCCCTCCCCACCCATTTTATTAATATGATTTCAACCTGTAATAAAAACTAATGGATTTCTTGTGGACTGTGAAATAATATTGTCAACAAAGAAATGCATCAACTCTGTTAAATTGCTCGTGAAAAAAATTAAAAAAAAGTTATTGATACACTATACAAAATTTTTAAATTCATTCATTTTATGGATAAACATTACTCAGAGACAAACAAAACGGAGCGTAAAGTCTTCATATAATGTGTATTATGTAGAAAACTATTACGTTAGTATATTAATGAGATTGAAAGTTAAATAACATCATATTGTATTTTAAATATAAGTACAGTTATTTTATTTTACTTTACATATTTAATTCACAAAATAAAAAAATTAGTCTATCTAATCATTAAAATAAATTTAAAAAATATATTTTGTCAAAGAAAAAAAACTTTTTCCATATTGATAAAAGTATTTTTTTATTTTTGAAGGAAATATACACAAATCCCACTCTGTATGAACCAATGAATCCCTTAATATCCAATAGGGACTTGTTTCAAGAGGTTTCATTCTAGTGACAAGATTCTAAAGTTTTTTTTGAAAGTACAGTTAGTAACATTTATGCGTTGGAGCAGTGAGGAACGTGCATTTACCGTTGAAGTCAAATATTGTTCAAAAAATGGTTTGACGTAATATTTTACAGAAATAAACTTGTTACAATTTAGCTCTTGAGTTTTTATTATAAAAATCAATTAATTGCATCAATTTGTAATATACCAAAAACGATTGGTCCAATTCATTTAAAAAATTTGAAATTCTTTAAACGCAAATTACTATAAAAATAAAGATACTAGATAGCTAAACTTGGTGCCATGCAAATTGCTTGCACTGGTGCAGTTTATCCTAAATATGTTATTGAAACCGGATTTATTTAGGAAAATCCAGCATTTTTAAGACCTTTGTGGAATCGCCAATAACTATTAATTAACAATAATAATGGACTTTTAAAAATATCAACGCAATTTATAAAAAAAAAAACTCTGCTCGAAAGAGTATGTTTGAATAAGTTTTAAAATAATAGCTCTATAATATTTATAGTCAGTCGAATGGTTCTGTGGTAATACTAGATAAAAAGAATGGATTTTATCCACATATCCACGCTATTAATAAAAATATGTTGTGAAAAAAGTAATAAATATTTGAAACTTTTAGATAAATGTGTTGCTTTGCCCTCAATGTTCTTTATGATACTTGTCAGGAGTTTTATAGTGTTTATAAGGTGTGCGAGGTAAATTTTTTGGAAATGATCTTAAATGAATACTGATTACTTTAAGTTAAAAATTTAAAAATACTAGGTTCCGTTATTCAATACAAAACTTTCAAATATTAACAATTGTCAGCATGGAGGCGAAAAAGCAAAAGATGTATAATTTGTACCAACCCCAAGAGAGTGTCAAGGATATGATGAAGATCGTAGGGTGCTCCCATAGTCTTTTTACAAGATAAAAAAACATGCTGGTAACAGTACAGAGCCTTGTGGGTCCCCTGGAAGCCTTAAACGCTGGAAAAATGGGGTCTTGGAAGACATGTACAGTGCAATCATCAGAAGTCCGCCCAAGTGGACGAGGCAGCATGCCAAGGCTCTCAATATAAGTGTTTAGACTATGAGAAGGTATGTGAAGGATTTGGGAAAGGCTTTTTATGTAACACGGCTACATTGGCAACTGCTTTCACTAGTAACTCAGGCCAGCCAGGTCAAGAAAAGCAAGAAATTGTTTACTTAGTTCAATCATAATGCACCCTCCTCCCCAAACGGTTATCTACTCGACTATCATTTCCGTGTTCTACAGCTTAAATAACAATAACAAATGTGAGTTTCAGCCTACGGCGCACCAATACCTTCATTTTGTTGTATAATGTTATAAGTATATGTTAGGATTGCATGTTCAAATGAATATTGTTTGTTTTATTAGTGAGCGCTCTAAATACTAAAGTACTCATCAGTCATCTCAATATATTTTTTTTCAATCTCTTATTCTTTCATTCTTGAGGAGGGAACACGTCATTTGAATTGACATATATTTTTTATTATTTTGAGTAGTTATGTGGGAGCGTGCTCATGAAAAATTGAGAGTAACTCACCGATAATTTCATGGGGAGTAATCTTCTATATAATTAAAGAAAAATTAGTCGCATGGCACTTAATTACTCCGGCCAATGCCGGCTACTACCACTAGTATTATATTTATAAATTATATCACGATTGGAACTCAGTATGAGTGGGCTTAGATTAAGTGGTTCTTATGGCTCCTAAATTACCCTTGTACATAATAACAATAATATTTCTCCTTCAAAAATACATTTTTCCCTTTAAGTATGTTTTTATCGAATATCTAAAAAAAAAAAAAATTGACAAAACTAATGGTTTTTTAACCAACTGTTAGTGAACTGGGATATGATACACACAGAGATTAATTAAAATGATTCTTATTCTACTGAATATCCTTTCAATTTGCTCTTCAAACATTAAATATAAAAATATGGCATTATTTATACAATATCGTAATAATGGCTTCTCTAGAATTTATTCGTATTTTCAAGTTAGGTTTAGTTAGTTTAATTAATTAAAAGTCTTTCCGTTCTTTTGATTTTTGAATGTGATAAATAAATTGTACGATGTATTATAATACATAAAATACACGGGGATCCCCATAATTGGTATACAAAAATGAATATTTAATATAATTCAAAAATAAAAGTTTTATGTTTTTACTACAAGAAAAATAAATTATATCTTGTTAAAACCCACAGCTCGTGTTATTAAAATTATTTTAAAATATGCATGTATTTTTTTGGAGATGTTATATATTCAAACAAGGGTTTGTAGTATTTTAATTGATATTTATGAGTGCAAAATGAATGGAATAGATAAAAAAAAAAAAAGATAAAAAAAATTAAATGATGTAATTAATATAATCGTTCAAATAAAATTAAAAAAATGTAATAAAATATAATCATCTAATTAAATACGCTTTATTTTTGTGGTTTCTTTTTTACCCGGACAACTATTTGTGTTATACAGGGGATACTCACTAATTTAGCTTAAAAAAATAACTACCATTATATTATACAAGTAAATTTTGTAGTTAAGGCTACCTCTGACAACGAAGTTGAACGAATGTTATATTTTTACCTCTGTGTGTTTGTTTGTTAGTCCTCAGGATTATAGGTAACGATACAAATCGATTTTAATCAAACTTGGTATGAATATTATATTTGATCACAGTAAGAGGTCATTAAATTATGAGATATCAAGATCACAAAATCCACGTCAAAATGTATAATCGTTTATTATTTTAAGCGGGGGGCTTAAGAACTACTGAGTTCACATTTAAGCTTTGTCTCTGTGTGTTTTGTAGTTAGTCACCGGGATTACAGCAAAAGTTACAAATCGATTTTGATCGAAAATTATATTGATGACAGTAAGAGGCCATTAAATTTTGAGATGTTAAGGTTGAGGCCAAAATAACACAAAACTTAAAAAATGCATAATGGACCATAACTTTGAAGTACAATCAGATATATGAATGAATTTGGTTTTAGAGGAAGGCTTTTGAAATCTACCAAATGTTTATTCCAGTTTTTTTTGTTATGGTTTGAGCAAAAATAGTCTATTTTAATTGTTCTATGTCTTCCCTACAACTAGTTTCTAATCGAAATGTCATTTTCGTTTAATTTCAATATTTTTTCAATTAAGATTCTATTTTGTACAAATTGTGTATGTTGAATATTTTTATTTTTTTGTTTATGTAGGCAATAAAATAAATTCAATATTTTGCAGGGAAATAATAAAATGCAGGTGGGGTCATGTATTTTTGAACTTTTTCTAAAATTGAAGGTTGAATTGTCATAGTATATTTGTATTTTACAATTCATTTGTTTCTTGCAGCTAAACGGTTACAAGTTAAAGAATTATTATTAGGGGTTTATCGATGCATCGGTATCAGAAGTGGCAAGATTCGGTCTTTCTTGAAGTATCGGAATCTGCCCAATGATGCTGATTCCACAAATATCTGTCCTGACTTAATTATATACATTATTAAGACAAAAAAATATATAATTATATTATTTGAAATAGTCAACTGATAAAAGGAAGTGAGGATCATAGTTTAGACGAAACTAAGTTTAAGAATAAGGGCTCTTACCTACTTGTAGGGGCCCCGGATAAAACTAAGTTTCTTTAACTTTTATAATAACGTATAAGGAGTGAAATTTTATCTAACAAAAATTCAGGTCCATCCTTTCAAAATAAAAGTCTATTCAGTAGTGCAGCAATGTATATGTACGAAACAGGAATAAATTGACTTCTGAATACAGAAAGGGACTAAATTTTTATATAATTTTAATTTCCAATTATTATGATTGATATACTTATGTATTTTCTTGTGAAAAACTAATTCATAAAAAGTAAAACATAAAAAAGAAGTAAATCCTTTTTTTATTTATTTATGTAATTCCTCTATATATAATATTAATAAAGAATTGGAATAATTCATAAAGATGATATGGACATCGAAATCGGAATCGCGTAAATTTTGGTATCGAAACACCCCTAACTAGAATGTATGGTTTTGCAATATTAGGAAATTACCCCAAGGGCAAATTTGCCTGATGTGGAACACATATAATTGTATGCAAATATAAATTTTGGCAAAAAGGCTTCGAACGAAAAGAAAGGATCTGTTTTTTTTTTTTTAAAGGTGAATATACCTTTGTTTCACATTTTTTCTTATGTTCTAAAGCCCACTATAGATAAAATATCCTGATTTTCTGAAAAATTATTTCTCCATGGTGTAACATTTAGAATCTGAATCAATAATTGAGAATTCTTTTTTGCAATTTGGTATCACATGGGAATCTCTTCGAAAAACCAAACGTTGGGGAATTTTAAATAAAACTATGTAATATATATATTCAAAGTCCCTGTTTTTAAAAGCATTACTTTGATTGCTCCAAAAAGCTTCCTAGACATACTTAGATACATTAAAATTCCTATATATCCTTTTAATAATTCCACAGGGGCTTTTACTTTTTAAAAGCTTACATTCGTTTGTTAAAATCTAAATATTTTAGGAAAAATAAATACTTTGACAATTTTTTTTAAATGCAGAATTTTTTTTTCGACTAAGTAGCCTTTGGAATAATAAATAATAATTGAGACAAAAGTATACTCACCTTAGTTCCTTTCATTATTTGGATTCTTTCAAAAGAATCCAAAAAATAAAATTGAAACTTGTCTCTCTTGTGAATGAAAATAAGGATGAGAGGATTTCTGTCAAAAATTATGGTCAAATATGAATTTTAATCATCTCCCTTCATTTTCAATCAAATGCTATTCAAACTTGCTATTAGAAAATTATTATTGTAAATAAAGCCTTTTAATGATTAAAAGTAAATTAAGTTAATACATTTTCATAAAACTAGATTGTCTTTACGATACAACTTTGTTGATTTCAGGCAACAAGAGCTTAATAGGTTTAGTTATAAGTAACTTCGTATGTTCAAAGCTAACTAAAAATGAGGTTTTTTGGACCAATTTTCCTTCTAGGACACTTTTCTACTACGAGTAATTTTCCTGTAAGGGTATACCATAACACGCGTAGGACTGAATTTTGACTTGCACCATACGTTTTAATATTGATGCCATAGTGTAGGAGTGGTTGTGTGTTTTGTCAAAATCTATCTTTTTTGCCTTTTACCATGTTTTACCACATAAAGTCCTTTTTAAACAACTTTTTCTATCATACTCACTCTCAAAAAACTCTCATAGAAAGCTCACATGACGAATTTGGTATATAAGCAATTTATTTTAACTTTCAATATGAATTATTGATTTATATAGAAAGAAGTTCTTGATTTATGATTAATTTTAAATTATATAAATAACAGAAGTACGTATTGTAAAAAAATTTAAGAGCTAGTCTTCTCTTGTGACACATAGCGTCATCACCATAAATTGTATTGTAATTTATTATAAATAATGTGTTTTCATTTTGAGCATGTAGCAAATGTCTCGAATCCCTTAAGGTGTGTTTTATAGTTGTATTCTAAAATATCATTAAATACTAATGATTGTAGATTTGTTTTTATTGGTCTTAATCACAAAAAAGATTAATTTTATTTCAAAACAAAAGTCCTTACCATTTTATACTAATTCATATCCATTGGCATGCCATTGTCTGATAATTATTTCCAATAAGAATATAACTTTCTTTTTTTTAGACTTTATCTCTTCCTCGTATTATTATTATTATTAATGCAAAGTTTATCTGTTTGCATGTATTATAACTACAAGTTGTTGTATCCGGTATTGCCCAGAGTATTTAGGCGTCGGATAGCAGATAAGTTTTGCTTGAATAGTATAGGTGATAACTCCCTAAGAATATAATTCATATGACGTATGAAAGAATAATAATAAGATATACAGGGAAAAATATATATATTGGGTACTTTAGTCTTTAGAGCGCTCATATAAAAAAATTCATTCTAACAAACCAGCGTTTATATTTAATTCAAATCTTAGCATATACGGAAAATGCACATGAATTATAATATAGGAACACATAAGAGACCAATAACAAAAACGAACAGAAACAGTGCCCTTGGTATACAATCTCAGAATCCCAGTCAAGGCCTCCAATATTTCATTATTACGAATAAATTATTAATTTGTTGTATCTAAAACGTTTATACTTTTGATTAAAAGGAGCACTACCTATAGTGTAGCCTGTGTACACGTTTCATGCTATAAGCACACGCCTGCAATATTTCATTTATACGACTATGTTTTTATTTCTTCTATGAAAATAACGTTATGATATACTAATCAGGGTACCCGGCGACTCGTTTTCATACATTAATATGGACAGACTTTGCTTTATTAATATAGAAATGGAACAACTTTTAGAAAATGGTTGATTCATTTAAAATATATATTTTTTATAAAATGCTCTATTTTTACTTTTATTGACTACTTTAAATTAAAGGATTCTATTTTTTCCCTTAAAATTGTGGATTTCACAACTTTAAAATGCAGTGTGTAACCTCTAAAAAACATGGATCAAACTTTATATTTCTCTATCTTTTATATTTTCTATCTATAAAAACATTTTGAGGCTATGTCGGCCAGACATTTCAAAGGAAAAAAATGATATAGGACCCAGTCTCGTCAACATGTGATACGTGTATAGTAATAAAGCTCATAACTTTGCCTAAAGTTTGTGTCTTCAAACCTCAACCATTCTTTTTTCAATGTAAATATGCTTTGTGATTTAATATGTCTATTCTTTGTATGAGTCAAAATGCCCTGATAAATTTAATTTGGACAATAAACATCCCCAACGTGGCATTTTCACTCCTAGAAACAATATACATTTTAATTCACAGAGCCTTTTTACTTTAAAAAGGTTAATTGTTGAGGTTTGAAGATTGTAATATGTATAGTTCTTTTAAATAAATTGCGTGTGTAGGTATGCTAAATGTGGTGTATAATGTTAATATTGGTAAAAATGACATTAGAGACATTTTTGCATTTACAGTTTTTATTATCCTGAGGAGGAAAAAATATAGAGCAATGACATAAATAGTTTAACCGAAAAACGGGACACTCGAACTAGAGAAACATGGAACATTTATGGTTTATATTTTACTCTTTAATGGTTTACATACATATATGTAAATTTAATAGTTTTCATATTAAATGCCCATTGTCTAATACCATAATTATTCAAAAAATGAAGGGTTATTTACTCTATGTTTGATATATGGATAGGGATATAGATATACTTATTTATCATCCATACAAGTCAATTGAAAGACAAAGTATTTCATTGATTAAACAATCCTTTGATGGTTTGAAGCATTGCACTTCCATTAGTGTTGTGTCAGTTCTTATTTAGGGCTTAATACTACAGTCCCGTGTCCAGTTTAGTCTCAGTCCGGCCCAGTTAAGTTCTAAAACTGATAAAGTTCGGTACTTCATGTCGTCAATCAACTAATTTATTTTGCTAAATCAGTTATAGAACTGAGAGTCCGAAGGACCGGTCTTAAGACTAGATTGGACGGAATTATTAAGGACTAACGTAGCACTAACATCCACATGATTATATTTTTTGAGTAAAATACAATTATATACAGGGCCGATTAAATAAATCCGGACTATTTTAAACCTCATCAAAAACTTAATTTATGTAGAGAAAAAATATTTAATGGTTGAATTAACACACGTGAATTGCTATCCTAGCACAATCAAAAAATTGCTTGGTTACTCCAAAACCCCAGTTTATGATGTATACAACTGCTGAAAATGATAACAAGTGTGCTACAGAAGCCTACATGCTAAGGCGTGACAAAAAGATGACCCCTACCTTTGTTACTACTAGCCAAAAACGATCCTTCAGGTAAAATCCTGGAATCCTATCATTATTTTGGACAAAAAAATGCAATTAGAGCCAATCGACGGACATCTATACAAAAAAAAAAGTAACCAGGGTCACAAATGTTAAAATATTTCCACAACAAATAATGAAAATAATATTTTTTCAACCATTGATAGACAATTATCGATTGACAAAAACCAAAAGCTCTGGATAGAAGGAAAATTTATTTACTATGAAGGGACTATTTTAAATGATAAACTAATTTTAGATATATAAAAAAATTAATTTGGCATTTTAAAACTGATTAAAAATATCTGTAGTTCTATTATTTTGAGTCTATGTATTTTTTTAGAGGTTAATTATATTGTTGTTACTTTTATGTGTTTACTTTGACGATAATAAACCACCCGAACTCTAGGGCAAGAAAAAAAAAGTTTTTAGCCTTTAATATGACTCTGAGTGTCGTTGGCATTATTAATATTGACCCTTATAGCACTTACGCATCAATAACCATTTAATTATTTTTTAAAGTTGTCAACCTGAAGAGTGAATTTCTTTTTCAATGCTGTTATAATTATTATTTAATTCCTGAAGAGTCATTTTCTTTTTTTTACTATATCTAATTATATACGAAACCAGATTGAACATTTTTGTGTACTCATACAAGAATTTTTCTCACTACCTAAGGGACTATTTTGGATGGTGTAATGTCGAAAGGGTTTCCAATGAATATCCTCACAGCAACACACTCTCCTTGAGAGCTGGAATAAGGAGGGTGTTCCAGAATTTTTCCGTAGAACGTTTAAATCAGTTAGAAAGTAAAGTTTATACTTATTTTTTCTCGGCTTGCAAACATTTAAGTTAAAACACCCTTTCTATTATTTACTTATATATTATTCGATCTTATTTACTTCCATTATCAAAAATTTCCATGCAAATATAATTATCTAATTAATAGATTACAATTAAACCTTCAATGCATTTAAAAACATGTTTACTGCTCTTGTTGTTGTAAAATGTATAATGAATGAAAAAAAACACTCTGCAAAAACAAACATTGTATCGAAATTTCACATCATTTTTGTTTTTGCAAACATAAACAAATTAAAACACTTATTATACAAAGAAATAACATTTTGTTTTATAAAATTATTGACAATTGGATTGCTTTTTGTTTTTTTTTGATACTTTTCTAAAGATATCTCTAATTATTTAATGAAATATGATTGTTAAGACTATGAAACAGTTGCGATATGCTACTTACAAAAAAACTATAGCCACACAATCTACATCACAATTAGTGTTGTGTTGCTCCTAAATTTTAAGAACGCATCCAAGCCAAACCCAAAGACCATGTCTTGGAACAATCATTAGTAAATGACATTATGATATACAGGCTCTTCCGTCTAAAATACAACACTTTTGAAAATTATAAATTCTTATATTTCATAAAAATATCATCAAATTTGGAAAATGTAACTCATAAATTAAATCAAGATCCCACCTTATTTACATTCTCAGTTAATAGAGTCGTTTTTTGCAATATGTTGTCTCAAATTTTGAAGTGTCTAATTCAAACCATTTACAGTCTTCCCTACATCACTTGAAATTCCAATAATACATAACAGTCGTATGCTAAAATAATTAATTTTCATCCATTAAATTTGCCATAATCAACCATCATATCAATTTCTCTCTATGTGTGTATATGACAATTTATGTATACAATTAGACAGAGAAAAAAAGTGGTATACTGTATAATTAATTAGTTGGAACAGTTATATAATTATTATAGATATGAAGTAATTAAAAATAATCATTCATTAAATGCTCATAAACAAATCTTTTTTGAAGATAACCATATAACATTATGTACTCTGGTGAAATAGTAAGATATTTATTAGTTTGCTCCGTCCAATTTTGTTTTAAAAGTCGTACCATAAAACAATCTTTGTTGAATGATGCAATATTAGATATCATTCAGTACAGTCATTATAAATCAATCAATCTTCAACAATGCATGTAATATTCCTTACTAATCGATTTAAAATCAGTCATATCCCGTTCTAGTTATCAGGCCTAAAAAAAGTTTCAAATTTTAGAGCTGCCTTTAAATGGAATTATTTTCGCTAATATTATAAATGCAGAACATCAGTTTACAAATGGAATTACTTAAGTAAAGCTTTAAGTATCTTGCAAGAATTCAAGATAATTTGGATTTTTATTGATTATTCATATATGGTAGGGTGGGGTCAAATGGGCGTATTTTAGTTTTTTATTCATAACTCTTCAGTTTCAAATATTGTAAATTTAATGGACTAAACTTAAATATAGCTCATACTATGGGTTATCAAACGGATATAAGTATAATGAATATATTTTATTGTATGTTTCTTAGGGCGTTTTAAAAAATATCACTGAAACAAAAACACATAAATTAAAGTTTCTCAAACTCAAATAAAAAAATGATATATAATTTTTATAAAGGCTCATTCTATACTTAAATATAAAGTTTCAGGAATTAATAGGATTTTTTCTCTATAAAAATTAAGTTACACAAGAAATTATTTTTTTTAAGGTGGGATCAAACTGAGTGAAATGCAATTAATACATATCAACTATATCATGTGGCTATGTCAACAATATATAGGGTGTGCCTATAAAAATGGTTCCAAGTCCTTCATTGTTTTTAATCTCCTTAAAAAGCTTACTAAATACACATTCTCTATCCCTCCATAGATTTGCTTGTTTTTTCGGATTATTATACTTAAAATAAAACTCCTTTCTAAAATATTTTATGTATCGAAATACTTAGAAAGCTGTAACCAAATCTCCCTTTTTATAATGGAGTGAAGTCAAGAAATATGATCTACTTATTGATTGAAACCTATATACTAGGGATGTACCGATATCAAAAGTTAAGCCAATTCTGATCCCATCATTATTAACACCACAGGTATTGGTTGAATTGGCATTATTGAACCAATTCTGATACTTCAAAAAAGGGCTGATTTTTGCCGATTCCGATGCATTGATACAGCCCTACATTTAATTATTTTGGGAAGGTAAATTGATAAATTTGACCTTTAAAGCCTAAAAGTAATGTAAGAAAATACACATTATATTACACTCACTAATGACTCAATGACCCTATAGCAGAAAAATAGGTCATAATAACTTCTAAGTCTCATTTTTCCATACTAATATTGACCCAAAAAAAGAAAAGATGTTTAAATGCCTTTTTATCTTTGGTCCTTATTCTCATTTTATCACGACGTTACCTCGATTATTAAAAATGTACACTGCATTGAGAGACTAAATAAAGGTAACCATGTGATATATTTAAAACAGAACTTTAGTTTCTTTGCTTGTCATACTTTTTTAAATTCCAACTAAACTTAGAAGTGGCAACTGTGGAAAAGCTGAAATTTTTGTATTGTGGACTATGAATAAGCGTACTTTGAGTCATTGCTCTGCAATAAAGATATTAAACCTAGTGGCGAAACAAACACAACGTCATCAATATAAGTCCAAATGTGTCTTCTACAATGCACTTTTATTAATTAAAATGTTAATTTGCCAAAAATATAATTTTATAGAAAACTATGCAACTTTCATGAATTCAGCATAAGATATTTTCAACTTAAACTATTTTGCCTTAAAGTCATTTAGTTTATAGGATATTTCGCTTTAATATATGTATAAATAAATGAGGTTTATTGGTCGTTTATTTCTTGTAAAAATTGATGTTTTCTTCAAACTTTTTTATCAAAATATGTAATTATATTACCTGAAAACGCATTAATGGTTGTTTTCTGTAAGGAATATTATAGAATTATGTCCTAAAATTTCAATGTGTACAACTATCATTAATCCGTCATTAATTATAATTCAACGTGATGGATATTATTCATCTTAGAAAAGACTCATGGAATGACGAAAACAACAATATGAAGCAAGTGCATAATTCCATCATTATTCGAAAATAAAAATAAACTCCATTTAATTTGTTATATAGTACTGCACATTATTTTTTATATTTTGATGAAAAAATTCTAAAGAAACATTAATTTCAATCAAAAACACCAATAACGACGTACAAACCTTATTTATTTATATTTGAAGATGAAATATTCTTGATGCAAAATAGCTTCAAGGCTAAATAGTTTAAGGAAAATGTAAGGTGAAAGCACCCGGTCCCCATGAATTCACCCTTTTCAATTGAATTAACTAATGTGATTCCTACGAATATTTGCATACGTCATGTAGAAAAAGGTTTAAGTATCATATTCTGTGGGATCATAAAAAGTGACATATTGTGGGCGAGGTTTCACAGAGATAAGGAATATTCTCAAGCTAACAAGGGCGTTTTGCCACTTGGCTTGTAGCTTTGCTTGCATTAATGTTAACATTTTTTTTTAGAAAACTATAAGCTAGTCTTGCAGCCAAAGGACAATAATTTAAGGAGAGTGAGGAAATTAAATTAAGATAATAATTATTTATCGGTAGAGATATGAAAAAAGAACCCTTCTCGGCTAGCTTCAAGCATTCTTAAAGGCCAGTTCATTATTCTTCTTTAACTTTCATCTGGTGAATGGAAATACATGTTTTGATATAATAATATTTTTTTTTTTTTGATAAGATCGGCCGAATGGCGTCGGAAGCTTTGTCAAATCCGGGCTACCTCATGGTGATACAGCTTAGCCATTATACGGGTAACGGACTTCTTCAAGGCTTCTCCAGACAAATGGTAGTTGGCACAAGTCCCATTTCAACCCTCCTGAGAGATAGAAATCGCATGGGTTCAGGTCCAGACTGTTTGCAAGCTAAAAAGCCGGTCTCCGAAAGGGAGGATATCTTATGGCCAAGACATCCTGCACTTATTTGTCCTGTGCGCCGGTGCACTGCCTTGTTGGAAGGTGTAATTTTTCTCCTTGGGCAACTTCATCCATCCAGGGAATATAAATGAAAAGTGTAACACCAGAACCATTACAATGCAAAGCTGGATCCGAACAAGGTCACCCAGGTCTTTCAAAGCTTTTGGGGCCGTGTGTTCTACCCCATTTAGTTCGTTCGTTATGAGCCTTTCAAGATTTTCCCAATTTACTTGGACGACCCTGTATAGTCGATTTAAACATTTATTTCTTTATTCAAATTGTTTTAATGGAGTGAATTATTAAAAATTTGTTCATTTTTTGAATATATTCTTTTTATAAATGTGATTTGTTGAACGTTACACACTCTCGTTGCAGCATTGTTATTTTGTAGATCAATCAGTCTGGTAGTTCTACAATATTAAGCGCACATTTAAAACTGAGTTATTTACAGACAAACTTTGCTTGATTAATTATAGGCTTTAACTATCGCCGCTGTTGGAAATAAATAATGGATGAAATTAAAAAAAGATATTTCAAAATTTTTTTTAAAAAGTTATTAAAAGTTGCAATCACTGATACTAAATTACTTCTTTCAAAAAAAGATTTAGTAATTTTGCCTTGGTTTTTTTATATTTAAAATTTTTGATTATTTTTTTATAATAATATACATTTTTTTAATAAGACGTGCGGAGTATCACACACACTTGTTGCTACATTGTTATTAAGCAATCCCGTAATTCTAAGACATGAAGCCCATATTCGAAACTGAGCTTTCTACAGAACGACAAACTTTGCTCTATTATCAAAGAAGATAACAATGCTTTAAGAATTCATTCTCTTGTCTTTTGTTTAAATAAGTTTCATTCATAACTTCATTTAACATAAATTCTGCTATTATTGAACAATTTTTCCGTGAAGAAATCAATATTTAATATAAGTAAAAATGCGGCCGGTCATCAAAATAAAATTAAATTGCCTGTTTCACATATCTAATTATATGTATGTACTGGTACATTGAACAATAAACATGCCTTCATTATTTACTTAAGCTTTTCCCATCTACTATGAATACTTTTTTCAATTTCATATCTAATGGATTAAACTTAATGTACTTTTTTACAAAATTTCTAACGGAATACATTTACTGACAATGATTGGGAGATTCAAGTGCTCTTGCTTCTTTTTCTTTTTTTCATTATTTAATAGATTGTTGTGATGCTGACTTCATCCTCAGAAATAACCATTATTGTATTCCTTTGATATAAATTTTTTTTTAAATGTAATATCAAATAAATATAATAATTATATTTTTTCTGCATTTATACTATTTTAAGGTTTGTGGTAATTCCTTTTCTCCCCATAATCAATTAACAGGCAGCAAATGTTATCAAGAATCAAAATTTAGTAATACCATAAGTCCCACTCACCCCTACTCCTCGCACTCTACAAAATCCCATCCTTACTAATACCAATCTTAAATAGTACTCCCCTCGCCTCCCTAGTATAAAAATCTTAAATGCAGACCTGTATTGCTTCATATCCATAATGAGAGTTGGGAAAATATACTAACAAGTGTTCAATATTTTTCTGGTTGGCAATATGAACAGTTTTTTTCTTTTTTCCTCAAGCTGCATCAATACTTTGATGATCTCTTTAAAGTAATTGCTAGTGCATGTGCTCAAAAATGACAAAGAGTAACACTGAAGATTTGTTGGGGGTGGGGGGAGGGGTTATGAGTGTATTTCCCTGTTGGACTCAGCGTAAAGTTGAGGGTCGATAACGGAGTCCATGTCCTTGTTTGATAAGGAGTAGGATTTGTGTTTACTTTCGAGCTTACATAGCTGCTCGCAGCTTATCTTATAAAAACTGATAACAGCTCATCTGCTCTTCTCCCAAACATTATTCAAATTGTGAGAGTTCTCTTCTCATTTATTCTTTTTTTTAATTTTTAGAATACCTATTTAAATATTTTCTATAGCTTTATCCATGATTAATAGCATAGGCTTCAACATTTGAAAAGGATGTCATCTAAGGATGTATATTTCACACCCTTAGGAAAGGAACTATTATGATTATATATAATATCTGGCTTATACTAGTTTACATTTATTCTGTTCAGTCGTTCATTTCTGGAAAAATCCTTTCAAACGCTCATTCGTTAATTTCTTTCAAGCTAAACGACGATTACGTGATCAATTTTTGTATAGTAAAAAGGTTGCAAAAAAAAATAGAAACATTTTTCTTCGCAAGATGTGTCTTTTGAATTATAAACTAAAACGTGACGAATGCAATTTTATCTTTTCTATACAGAAATCATCTGGATATTAGTTATAAAGATATAAATTTTAGCCTTTTCACCTCCGGTTTGACGTAAAGAATTATTTTAATCAATTAAATTTGAAGAAAAAAATGATCCCATTGTCTTCGTTTCTCCCCTTGGTATTTGCTTTGGTCCTAGATCCAAATATGTCTTTGGAGAACAAAATAAAATGAACAAAGAAATAAATCTTTGATAGATTTTTCGATTCAAACGCTCAAAAAATCACTCAATCTTCATGCCTGCATATTAAGTACTGATTATTACATGTTTTTACGATTAAAGTATTATTGTCCGATGTCTTCAAACGGTCATAGTTCCCCTCACAAATCCAAAAGTAAAGTCATTTAACATTTGAGTATTTGGGTTCTACTCCTCTTTTTTTTTTTTTTGTAAATGAGACTTTGAACTTCATATATTTTAAACACGGATAAAATTTAATTAAGTACATTTTTAAATAAAAATATTTGTTGAAAATAGCATGTGCATGGAATTGCTCCAGGCCTCCCTTATGAGAGTTTGTGTTCAATAGCTTGTAAAATAATGTTATAGTAAATAATAGACTTATTATAAAACTAACAAAAAATATTTTGTTGGTTTCTGTATACAAACTTTAATACTCAATAATGTTATAATGATAAAACAATAAATAAATGATTTTCATGTATGATAAATTATTTTAAACATGAATTTTGAGAACAGCTTTTAAAAATGGTTTGGAGAAAATATTAATTAATTACACTTTATTTTTGGAATTCACTGGGGGTTTAAAAAGTATTTTAACACTTTTCAAACGCCCAGTATTTTTTAATCCTAATTGAATACCCAAATTGACTTACAAGTGATTTTGTAGATCTATGCAGTCTGTCTTCTCCAAAATCACCAAGTAGTCGGCTGCACTTAATCGGATGAATAGCATACTTTCTTATTGTGGATATTTCATCCTGCATATGTAGGATACTTCATTAGGGTTATCCTTGACCCAATTATTTTGCGGATTATGACCGGATTAATATGGAATGTCTTCCAAACCAAGAAAAAGTAAACAAGATTTATATGACGCTTAATAAAATTCAATAAGCATTGACCATATACAAAACTCTGTTTTGTATATGGTCAATGACTTAATCTTTAAAATCTTAAATCTTAAAGCTTTTAAATAATTGTACACAGTAGCAGAGAACAAAAACAAAAAGTGTACCGTGAATAATTATTTCGCGAGTACTATTTGAACAGGACTCAGAGATGGGAGCCTCGCTGGGAGAAGTCTGTAAAGTTTTAAGAATACTTTGAATACCTTCTTATAAGAAATACTTTTTCCCGTATGTTACATATATATTAAAAAAAACAGCAACGTTTAAGGGTTGATTAAGATTCAAAATGGTTTTAAACAAGTTGAATAACCTACTTGGCTATTGAGGAGTATTCTGACGTACATAAAATATGTTTTTACTGCTTTAGATCAGTATTCAAAATGTTTAAAAAAACGTATTTATATTTATTGAGACTATTGGAAAAAGGTTGACATTAATTTTTGAGATTAATATAAGGCAAGAATAGTAAATTTAGAATAAAGGAAACATTGTCATTGAAGAAATTCCAATTTCCTTGTCATTTCCGATTACATTATTGAGGCATTACATTTTTTAATACAAGATATTTAAGGAAGAAAATAATAAATGAAATTTAAAATTATTTTGTTTGTCATTGACTCTTCTGTAACACGTGAACTGAAAAGTCCTCGGCTTAACAAAGAAAAAACCAATTTTTGTTCAAAATGAGCTTTTTTTAAAAGAAAAATAATAATTTCTTTTTCATTCGCTTTATGGAACAGAGTCTTCATAAAACTTTTTAGGCCATTGCCTAGCTTGAACAGTATTTTTTTCCACCAAGAAGCAATATAAAATTAAGTCACGCTTTGTTTTTGTTCCGTTTGTTTGGAAATGAAAAAAGTAGCGTCACACTTGGCACAATAACTCACAAACTAAAGAATAGATAATCATGAAATTTTGACAGCTATCTTTTGGAGGATGGTACTAACTAAAGATGAGGTTAAATAAAAAAAAAAATAGCACCATATACGTGTGAAGCCAAATGTTATTTAATCCATGTGTTGAATATCTAGGAAAAAATGATTTAAAATTACAATCATAATATATTCAATATAGGAACTAAGTACATTTTGTCATTTGAGATCTCCCAATCCTCATTTATTAAAAAATGCAATATTTTTTCGTATTTACAATATAAAAAATTCATATTTAAGATTACTCAAATAGAAACAGCAAATAAAGGGTTTGCAATATAGTTTTCAATTTTTGAAAAGGAAACATCCGAATATTTTCCCAGATTTTATCGAAATTTTCAACAATAGCCCTCCCAGTGTGTGGCACATACTTCACTTCCACTAAACCAGAACGAAATTGCTTGAATGACTTTGGGACAACAGGAACCGAAGGAGTATTAGCTTCGTAGTCACGTTCGACTTGTTTATCCCTTCCAGATGATAAAAATGTAAAATATGGCGAATTTCTTCCTTTGGGACCTCCATTCTCGACGCACGATAATTCACTACTAAAACAACTAAGCGTAATACATACTCTCCTAAAAGGGTTTGTAGTATAATCTTACACCTTTTGTATATGTAAAACTTCAAAGAAGCTAATCTACATATAAATACGTACTTATTAGTGTTGGGATTTGGTCTGAAAATTTGAGACCGGTCTGTGAAAAGTTATGACATTTAGTTGACCAAACTAAGTTTTGTCCTTTAAATACGTTCGGTCTGGATGGGTCTTATTTGAAATTCGGTCTGTACCGATTATATGCATGAATGGTTGATGACGTCATATATGTTTGAAAACCTATAATTATCTAAAATGAAATTAACTCTGTGGCATAAATCATATTTCGACAACGCATAAATTACGAGCAGGTATAAAATCTGTTCTTAGGTAGAGGGCGAAAAAAATCTATATTTATATTGAGGACCAACGGTTCATATATACAGTGTATTTTGTTGTCAGCTGTGGATGTGCCTGCATCTTTTTTTGTAATCCGTGTTCTGAACTATGTTGAATTAGGATTAGTTATGTTTAGGTTGACGCCAATTTATTGAACAGTAATTCCATGTTTGGGAAGAATTACTTAACTACCAACTGATTGTGTCCCTTTTTTTAGTTGGAAAGGTTGCGTGATATAATAAAAGTAACGATCTGAGATGGGTCCCAAAGAAAAAAAAATTGGTTTTAATCGCTCTTATTTAAAACATGGTCTAGAACCATTCTATAAATATATTGTTAATGGCGTCATGCTTCAAAATGGTGAAGAACGACCTACAATGATGTCGTATGAAAAATTGGTCTAAATAGGGAGACCGAAAAAATCGATCCAAGTTTTGAAAACGATTATGTTTTCGACCAAAATATCGCTCCAAATTAGTCTAGAAATAATAAAACCTAACCAGGGAATAAATTTGATCTTGGACTGAGTATCAACACTAGTGCATATACTTATTTATCTTTAGATTCATGATTGTAATAAAAAAATATTTTTGCCAATATTGTAGTTATATTAGATTTTTATGTATATTAAATATATTAAATTTATTGTATATAATATATCAAAGATATTAACTGCTAAAAACACTTGTTTTTTATTTGTGCTATTTTCCTAAAAATTCATTGTACAATGTCATTTACACTCTATATTTGTTAGCTTTTCACAATAACATACATTAATAGTAGATAAATGATGAAATTTTGAAAATGTTATGCACTTTTTATGAAACCATGACAATATTCTATAATTTATACAGAAACAATTTGCAAAAAATTATATATCAAGTCTTTTATACAAATACTTTTTGTAAATTTAAATTGAAGACAATAATCGAATGTATCCTTGAGCGCAGAAGTCAAAACGGATAAAAGTTATTCTCTGGGTCATTTTAATTCTAAAATATTTAAAATTATAGTAATTCAGTACTATTATCGTTCAGAGTCATTCTTCACTATTAAATCAATCCTCAAATTAAACGTAGGATTAATAAAACTTTTGTAAAAGTGCTTTTATTTATTCTGTATCTTGTTTTGAACTCGATATACTTACATTTTTAGGCTGAAAAATAATGAAAAGCGAAAATTTTCTTTAGACCCCTATTCATAAAACATAAATATACAAATATTATAGACTATATTTTAGAAAAATATTGAATGTATAATCTAAAAAAAAGATCTATTTAAAAAATATGTATCTCTAAGGATTTTTGTTCCTTTCCGGTTTTTTTTTATGTAATCCCATTTTGAAATACTACAATTATCTGCTCATCGTGAATGGATCGCTTGTTTCTATCCTGGTATCTTATTCCCAACGAAGGAGTCAACTCTACTCCCTTATGAGGTCTGGTAGTTTCACTAAGGGGAATTTGCCTCTCGTTGTTCCTCGAGGAATTTGGAATCCACATTCGAACATATCTTGAGATAGATTATCAAGTTAGAATTATCTTCTTTCGATTACCTTGATCTTCCTTTTACAAAGTATGGCATTATGAAATAGGAATTAAAAATCGGGAAAAATATGATGATAATGTTGAGTATTTACTAGTACACCCCCATTAAAAAAGGGATCACTATAAAATGGAAGAGAAATCCTTAGAGATGCATATTTCTTAAATTTTTATGACCTATGACATTCCTCATCACTATGTTTTAACAATAATTTATAAGGTTCCAAGGAAGAGTGTAGGACTTCAAGCTAAGTCTCCCTGGCCACCGTTCTACTACTGATCGACCTCTTCGGAGCATGAGCAGCCATTAAAATGGTAGGATTTATTTTGATGAATCTCTTTAGCCCGGTCTGGAGATGGCCAGTCTGTTTTATTTTATTTGTGTGAACCACATAAAGAATGGGAAAGCCCCTTGCCCCCTCCTCCAGTCACTTGCAGATGTCATTGATGGTGCTTCTAGCATATTTTGTGACTTTTATGATTGTCTTAGCATCGTTGCTGGTCTTAAACAATTCTTCAAGTACTTTACGTTTATCCTCTTACTCCTTCATAGTGAAAATGAACAGATTAAGTATTAAAAAAATGGTGTTGTCTATAGACAATAGTTTGAAGAGAACTTAGAGCTCAGAAAGATAAACAGACTTGATTAAAAAAAATAAAGTAATTAGAAATATGTCTGGATACCCACCCCTGGGTATATGAAGTAAAATACTAAATTGTCTTTTTCTCCTTCTCTTTTTTTTCCCACAATGGTTTTGATGTTGACACATCGCAAATGTATATTTTGCTTTTGTAGATATATGAAGATAGAGAAGTAGGAGAAGAGAGAGAGTGAGACGACAATAGAAATTGGTATTCCGGTTTGTTTGTAATTTATTTCTTATTAGAAATATATAATCTAAATGATAATATACATAGAAACACTGACCATTCATGTAAATGAAGAGAACAAACATATTTTGCTCCTTCGTTTGTTAGATAACATAAAAGTGTTTGCATCCTCTAGTCATTAATAAACATTCTAAGCTTATGTATGCTTTTAGATACATGTAATTAATTTGAATACACTAAATAATAGTTATTTGTAAATACTCAAAGATCCTACATTACATTTGAATCCAAAGGAAAAAGTAAGGATCATGGATGTTTATGGCCATCATTTCATTAGTCAGATATAGGCATTCAGATATGAAAACATATTTTAGACAAATAAAACTGGATCTAATTCATGATGAACTCTAATAAGAGTACATCATTCTTAGAAATGTATTGAAAAACTATTACATATATGAAGTTATAGATACAGTTGTAAATTCTAAGCACCGCCGGGAATGTAAAAAACGCGGCTCCATGAAATATTGTCTGCATTTTTATTTATTTATACTAAATGTAGGTTCGAACGTTACCTCTAGTCCATAGGTTTGAAATACTTCTTTCTTTCCATCAATGGAGTTTATTATATTTCTTTAAGCTCCAACTTAAATCATTACTATAGATAAGGGGTCATAGTCAATGAGTCCCTTCGATATATACTCACATATATATATATATATATACACATTTATTTATAGTATTAGTATTGTTGTAATTCTATTGTTAATCAATAAAATATATCTTGTTGAAAATTGAAATTCAATGTGTTTAGGTTTTATTGGACCGATCAGTATTGTGTGCCCGATAATTATATTCCTTGTAAATTCATACTGGGACATTTAATTCCCATTTTGAAAAAGGGATATTAAGTTACGTCATACGGCTTATGTGTCTGAACTAATTAGTAGTTTTTATGTAATGTTGTATAAGGAGAGCTTGAGAGTCGGCACTGAAGATGACGATGTAGTAGGCTGGGTTTTACTTATCATTTTTTCGAAAATCAAATACCAGTGTTGTTTTTTACTGTTTTTTTTTCATGTAAATTTAAAAAAATTAATTTTCAAAGTAAAAATTAGAGAAAATACCGTTTTTATGTATATTTTCCAGTACTGGCTTTCTTTATGTAATTTATAGATATTCATATTAAGGGAATGTATATTTATTATCCTTCATCTGAAGAGTTCAAATATGAAGAAATTTTAATAATAATTTAACATTAAGTAAATAAGTTTACGATTTGATGATACTTGAAGTAGATATAAAAGTCAAAATTGAGCCCAAAAAATAAATAGTAAATAATAAACCTAATTTTATTTTATTTTCCTTCTACTAATGCTAATTTAAATGTACAAGGCTTTTCCTCTTTTTAGCAGTAATTCATTTTCTCCCATCAAAATTATATAAGAGGCAGGTGACTATTCGAGGAATTTTTAAAGGAGATCAGCCATGGCATTTGATTAGATTATTAGATTAGTAACTATGAGAGGGCAAGGAAGGAAATGATCACAAATGCAGCACGGTATCAAGCAACTACTCAAGGGTGTCCGCAGGATTATATATATATATACACATTGTTTTTGATTTTTTTTAGAAAAATGATTCTTTTGGAAAAACATTTCAAAATCCACAACTATTCATAAAAAATTTCAAAAATCCACAACTATTCATAAAAAATTTCAAAAATCCATAGATGTTCACAAAAAATGATTTTTTTTAAAATTAAATTTTATGTTTAAAACTTTCCGGTGAGAAATTTCAAAAATCCAGAACTGTTAAAAATAACTGAAATTTTTTGGAAAAAAATTTCTAAAATTCATAGATTCACTAAAAAGAATGAAATTTAGGGGAAATAATTTCTAAAAAAAATTTTCAAGCATAAAATTTTTTGGAAAAAAATTTCAAAGTCTATAGTTATTTACAAAAAATTTAAAAAATCCAATGCTATGCAAAAAAAAAATTAACTTTTTGGAAAAAAATTTCTAAAGTTAGATTCTAAATATATTTTTTTTGGAAAAAAGTTTCTAAAATTAGACTCTAAATATAGTAGGGGGGATTTTGTAATCAATATAATGGAGTATTGGGACTTGAAATTAAAAAATATTCAATTTATAAATTTAATTAATATAAGTTAATATTGAAACAAAGATAAAAATGACTTTCTCGTCCAAAAACATGGAACAGGAACAGGTGGTTGTCACTTGGTGTTAGGTCTGAACGAAGGTATAAGAACTTCCCATACGAGCTCCTAGAGCTTCTGGTGCGTCATCAAAGATGGGTGTGTCCTGGCGTTGTCTTGATGATGTATTGTTGTCTCCTATTCTCAAATGACCGCATTTTATTTGATTGCCAGCTTCAAACGGTCGAGTTGATCACAGTAGAGAAACAAAATTGAGTCAAAAAAATTCTCTGGAACCCCTGTTGTGCAACACGACCAGAAATAGTATAGGTTCTGTATACATTGCAAATTTTCTTAGTCGCCTTCTACGCGTTTTTCCCTTTCGGATAGTAAAAATGTAAAATATGGCGAATTTCTTTCATTGAGACTTCCTTACTTGAAGCACGATAATTTACGACTGAATACGGTAAGCGCAATACTGTCCAAAAATAGTTTGTATTATACAGTGTCACTTTTCCAGGCCTTATCGTATGATCCAATATGACCAACAATGAAAAATACTTAGTTTAAAAAAAGACAGGTAATACGAAATTACTTTTTCCACAACCTAATATATGAATGTGTAAGAGAGGGCTTAAAATTGTACTCTTAATTTAGACCATTGTCAAAATGTTGTATTTAATGGTTCCCGGTATCTTGTGCTCTAAAATGTTTTGCCTTTAACCCAAACAATATTCTTGTTCGTCAATCTATGAGCCTTTCTAACATGAATTATAATCCATCATGCCATATGATAATTAATAACGAGGGAGTGATTATATATTTTTCTTATTATATTACCTATTTTGTCTCTGGCTAGAACTTTTTCGATTTCGATATTATGTATATTTTAAAATTTTTGGGACATAATTTCATCATTATTCCAACAGAAAACAACCATTAAATGCACTTTATAGTAATAAACATAACATATTTTGATTAAAAAGTTCAAAAGGAACATCAATTTTTAACCAACTAATCAAATACGACCAAAGACTAAATAGTTTAAGGTGAAATACCTAGAGCCATATTTAATATATCTGAAAAATTCATTAAAATAAAAATTTAAGTACTATTTAATATAATAACATCTTGCTGAGATATATAAAAATCTTGCTGATTACTTAAAAAATACAAAGTTATCAACCAACTTGATATACTATGGTTAGCTGGTAGATTGTGGTCTGGTTCATAGATGAATAACTCTAAGAACTAACATAGAAATGAAATAAATTATTTAGAAGGGATTTTTTAGCGACCATCAAAATATGGACTCGTTAATAGCAAGGAAAAATACCAAGATGAAAACCAAACTATACTACTTTGGTGTAGCAGTTTGTATTGAAATAAAAAAGTCCTTTATTTATGGAAAGTTTGACAATATATTCAGCATCAATAGTTTTTAAGACACGATACAAGAAATCAACACTTAATAAAAAGAACATAATTTATTTCCATGTAGAAATACGACATCCAATAATAATAATATTAACATCTTAAAGAAATTTTTTAAAATATAAATGTGTAAGATAATCGATACAGTCACAAAGTTTGCAATAATTGAAAAAAATATTTTCTTATTGATAAAAAAATTCAAGGAAATGTAACTCTAAATGAAAGAAAACAGAAATGTAGGTTAATTTTCGTCCAGCACCTGTTTCTATAATTACTTTTATACTACATTTTTTAAATTTTATTACCTTTATCCCACCAGAGGATTCCAATGACGTTACCAAAAAAATAATGAGTTATTCAATATATCTGCTGTGTTTACCCTGTGATTTTTCTTGTTGCCTAACCTTGTTTCTAATAAGATTGATTGTCGGAGTATTTAACGCATTTCTAGTAATCAATTGAGTGAAAAATAAGTACATATACCCGGTTATGATAAGCTTTATTGCAAAATAATCACGGAATCACTTTATATTTTATTCATAGTGCTTTATTATGAACTGCGTGCATTTAGTTTCAAGTTAGACTAATATTTCTCCCTTCCAATTAATTACACAAGTCAACAAATTTTAAACCATATTTGGCTTCTGGATTGAAATGGTTTCTTTGATTAAAAACAGCCCAATTTTTTTGCTTTTGTAGAGTATTTCTTTTTAATGAGCTACAAGATTTAAAATTATGTGTCGCAAGATCTAAATAAAAGAAAAATGGATTAAATATTAATTTTAGTTATATTTTTTCTAATACACAAAATATTAATAAAAAAAAATATTTTTCTGACTCGGAGAAAATTCCTTTTCATCAAAAAATTAATGATGAAAAAAAGGACTCTTTCTTTGAAATTCTATTCTATTTCATTCTCATTTTTGATTTCAATAAGAACAATCATAGTTTTATCGTAGATAATAAAAAAAGAGCACCTTATAAAAAATTATATTTTAAAAGTCATATAAGATTTGTTGCTTGAAATGTATTATATTTAGCAATCAATGTTTATTTATTGCTTATAAAATGTCCCTCTCTATGGGTCACACATCCTTTTTTTTTTTTTGGTTAAGTCGTTATTTGCATCTTTTTCGAACAAAAACAATCAAGAACCAATCATTTCAATTGAAGGGGAAAAATTTGTTGAGTACTGTTTTTCAAGCATAATACAAATATGAGTTTTAAGTGGCACATCACCATAAAATAAGTCTTGATAACAAACAAGAAAAAGAGAAAATCTCCATTTATTTTTTACTTCATATATACAAAGAGGCCAATGTTTCATATATATTTTTGAGTTATTGGCTATTTATTTAAATACATGGGATTAGTTAAGACACCCAAGAGTTGTAGCTATAGTTCAAAGTCTTTATTTGTTCTAAGATACTTTTATTGGCCTTATGTGACCTTTCAAATAAATTATGTCAATTTCTTACACTTTTATTGTGACAATTAATTTTTTCTTACCTTAAATGGAATTTGCGACGTCTTTACAGATTTATTAAGAATAAGTTTGTTGAGATAAATCAACGATGAGTCGTCAAAGATTAAAAATGTATTCTACACTCAATTTTGAGAAAATCCTAGACACAATCTCATTCATAACACAGATTAATTAACTCTTAACAAATTTAGGCGAACTGAAAAAATATTCATTAAATATAACTTCTGAGACAATTATGTATAATAATGTATATTTTTGTAAAATAGATACCATCATCTGAATATTATAACACCATTTATCTCAAAATTGTAGTAGAAATATCTGTGTATCATGAATAGAACCTTTTGTCCTCATTATTTCTATATAATTTCCTATAATAAGACAATAAATTACACTCAAAGGCAGTTAATCTTAGCAGAAAAAGCAAGAAGATTAATAAGTGTGGTATCATTAAAAAAAAGTTACTCTAAGCACGAAGCAAATTATTATTTTCTATATTTTAATAGTTTAAATATTTTACTTTTTTTTTTTTTGATATAGCGTTATTCTAGTATAGTGTTGTTAAAAATTATATTTACTAGAAAAGAATACTTAGTTCTTATGTGTCATAAATTGTTGTTACAAGGAGAGTACCAAAATTAAATAAATTGTATTTTGTATCTTTTTTTTGTTGTGGTGTTGAGTTGATAGATGGTACTTAGGCAGAAAACTTGTCATAATAAATCAAATATATCTGTATATATTTTTTATTTAGAAAGCCTTACTATCGAACATTTATGAATCGTATTAATGTTCCTTAATTAGAATATTAGAATTACATGATAAATATTATTTTATATGGGAATGATTCTGGTCAAAGTATACTTTATAGATGGACCTTTACTTATATTTGTCTCCTTTTTTAAGTAGTAAAGCATTTACTCTTTTATGCTTATATATACAAAGTATTTTTTTAATATCTTGCCCTCTCCTCATATTCGCATATGACACACTTTCAGTTAACTCCCCTCCCTATATAGTAAGCACATTATAGCAATTGTTTGCAATTTCATAACACCTATAGGCCCATCTAAACTACGTAGGTACTTTGTCTCTAGCTACTTAGTAGAATACTCATGATATGAAAGAGATAATTATATTAAACAACAATCCTGTATTTAATGTCTTATACAATTATTTAAATGTATTGAAGTACCCTGTACTTCCCAGAGTAATTAGCGTCGGTTAAATGACAAATTTTGCTTTGGTAGTATAGAACAGGGATTCTCAACCTTTTTTTAGTGATGTATCACTTGTAAAATATTTATTAAATCCAAGTATACCATTCAAAGCACAAAGGATTTTTAGCTTCAGTGACAGGGGATTATATTTTGAAGTGGTGCTTGGTTTTTGGATTTTTTTTTTTTTGAAAATAAACCCAAAAATTAAAAAAATTCCGAAAAAAAATTCAAAAATCCTTTGTTATTAAAAAAAATCAAAATCTATTATCAAAAAATAAAGTTATTTCTAAAAAAACAAAATCAAAATCCTCAGATGGAGAAAATTTAAAAATCCAAAGCTATTCATAAGAGATTAAATTAAATTTCAAATATTCAAACTTTTTCGAAAAAAGTTTAAATATTAAATTTAAAAAAAATCCTTAATTTGAGTACCTAGATCCCTTTCAGCCCACCTTGAGTTATGTGACTTGTAAAATATTCTTTCAAAACTTCAAGTATCCCCTGGAGTGCCTTACAGTACCCCAAGGGATACACGTACCCCATTTGGGAACTACTACTATAGAAGATAACTCCCCAACTTTTTTTATTTTTTGATATGGCGTTATTCTACTGGGATTAACAGTGTACTAAGTATTTTATAATCTGTTCTTGAATGGTCAACTATTGTCTTCTTTTTAGCTTAATCTGTTGAGTTCAAAGTATTTCTTATTAAAAGGATATCCCTATTTTGAAGAAAAAAAAATTGAAAGTAGGAATCATCTTTTAACATAAGCCTTTAGATACAATAAACACAAAGGGCTGCATTTCAAGTCAACATTAGAAGAAGTTTTCACAAATGTAAAACTGAATTATGTACTTTTATTTAAATCTCGTAATAACACAAAGAGTTTATTGTGCAATTATTTTAACAGAAAATCGTCAGAAGAAAAGTTATGCTCTTTAAATGTTGAAAACTGGAAACACAGTTACTTATTCTTACGAATTGTGTGAAAACAATACATTTAAGAAGGCTAAAGACTTTTAATCTTTTTTAGGTGGCTATTGAAAGAAATCTTTTAAAACAAATTTAAAAAAAATATTATGGTCTGTAAAATGGATGGACGAATAAAGCCCTAATTTATACTAAAGAGCCTTTTTATGTTTTACCCGTCCCAACTAACTATTTTAACAAAGAGCTTTTCCTTTGAATGGACACAACAATATTACAAATCCTTTTAACTTGGCAGTAATACCTATCATAAAAAGCTCAATTGAAAAGATCCTTCCAATGAGGAAGTGCGATATGAATATTGCTCTTTTAGTTATTTTCTTAATTAAGTATGCAATTAAATTGGGATGAAATATATATTTCAAAAAATAATTCGAAAGTTAGGGGGAGAATAACGAAATTGTCCTAATTGCATTTAATTTCTTATCTATTTTTTTTTTCTTTTTGCAAGAAAGTTTGATAAACGCATTATGTATTTAACTTTGTTCACGAATCAATTACATAAATTGTATTACAACTTTGAGACAGAGAAGTCTACAAAAACCTATATAATATTGTAAAGAAAGTTTAATGTCTAAACATATTAGCATGGAGGCAAAAAGGCAAAAGGTGTCTGATTTTCTCCACGCCCAAGTGAGTATCAATGAGATCATGAAGGTCGTAGTGTACTCCTGGAATTTTTTTTCCAGGATTAAATGCATAGTCACTTCAGGTCAGAGTCTCGACAGATCCCTTGGTAGCGGTAGACGCTGGAAAATCGGAATAATGGAGAATGTGTGCACTGTGATCATGAAAATTCTGGCCAAGTCGATGAGGCAGCATGCCAAGGCTCTCAATGTAAGTGATGGGACTGTAAGGAGGTATGTGAAGAATTACGGAAAGGGCTCTTATCTAGGACGATATAGGCAACTGCATTCAACAGCAACAAAAATTTTGATAGTGCTATTATAAACATTTTCAATTTCAGTAATAATGATTAATTAACTATTCATTAAACATATTAAGTTTGCAAAAAAAAGAAAAAGGAATATATGCAAATTGCAATTGAAAAAAAATGCTTTTTATATTTTTAAAACTATCCAATTATACCATATTCAAATAATAATGATGGTAAATTATAATTCAAAAGCAAACTGATAAAGTATAAAATTTACAATTTAAATATATTCGGACATTATCATACAATTTTAGATATTTTTTAACAAATGCATGTAATAATACAAAGAGAGTTTGATGCTCCAACATGTTAGCATGGAGGCGAAAAGGAAGAGGGTGATTGATTTGTTTCACACCCAAGTGAGTGTTGATAAGATCTTGAAGGTCGTAGGGTGCCCCTAGAGTTTTCTTTCCAGGATTAAATGCATGGTCACTTCAGGTCAGAGTCTTGAGAGATTCATTGGTAGAGGTAGAAACCAGAAAATTGGAATAATGGAGAATGTGGATACTGTGATCATCAGAAGTCCGGCCAAGTCGATGAAGTAGCGGCAAAGGCTCTCAATATAAGTGATTTGGAGGTATGTGAACGATTTGGGGAATGGATCTTTCAATGAGAAGCCAGAATTGGTTGACTTGTTTAAAGCATAATGGTTCAACACTTTGCACCTGTTCAAGGACTGTTCCTTCCTCAACTAATCCATTTTGTGTGTAGCGGAGAAGAAAACCTGTGCCACACCTCAAGGTATCTGTCAAGCAGTAGTGGCTGCATATTGTCCGAGTTCTTCATCAAGAAATCCACCTTTTTATTCTTGGAAAAGTTTACCCCATTTGTTTTTTATCAACAAGTCCACGATTTTACCTCTCACTCCGTATGTAAAAGTTTTATGGGATATTTCATCCCCAACATAAAGAATTGACAAATGAACGATCTCTTCCCTTCCATCTCATCTAATAGGAGGAAATTGCCAAGTTCTATTGTTATATATCATAACTTATGTGTATATATATACAATTTACATACAAATATGACAAAGCTGATGATAATAGAAGTAAGTAGGGGAATAAAAAAGATCCAAAATTAATAGGATAATAGCTTTTGAAGGATAATATATATATTTATAAATGGAGAGAAAGTTGAGTACATTTTGCTATTTATCTGATGTATGAATCTTCCAAGAAGATGAGCTATTAAGATTTTTGATTGCTTCAATTATTCTATGTAAGGATATAGAGGATACACTCTGTACGTATTTACATGAAATTGTATATTAATATATGCATATGTACAATTTATTTATGTATGAATCATGGTTAGAGATGTGAAAATCTGCATATTTTTAAGTGTGCAAGGATACAACTATACCCTTAGGTTGCACGTAGAAGTATTTATTAGAGTTGATTAACTTGTAATGAAGAAATAAAAAGTGCAAAGAGAAGGTGGCAAGACAATAGAAATACAAGGTTTGACCATCACGTAATCGAGCTTGCTTTTATATCTCTATATCTTTACTTTTCATACAAAAAGTGAAATAATAGACAGCCTAATGTATTTATCAACCTCGAGCCATTTCATCTATGAAAAGATGCAATCAAATAAATCAATTTCTCAAGCAAATTTGATTATTAGAAAGAAACTTAATTGTATAGTTATGGTTTACACATCAAACAGGACTGAAATCCAGTAACTAGTCTTCAAAAGTTTTAGCGCCTTGAATCTAGTATGAATTTAATTAATAGAAACTCAGTGACAAGTTTAACAAATGATTTTTACTTCAATAATATTTATAGTTAGTCAATTAATTATTCATAATTATTGAACTGATATTTATGCAACTAATCATAACTATACGAACATATGTTATAAATTAATATGAGGAAAAACAGTGGCTACAAAATATTTGAGAATAATTTTTTTCTCTAGTCTTAAGTCTAAATGCATCTAGCTGGACTTTTATGTATAGCTGAAATTGTTTTGTGTTTTTTTTCCAAAAAATTATGAATACATTATTTTCTATTGTCAATGTTGTAAAAGTTAACAAAGAATATAACAACATCAAGATTGTTCTAAAGAGTTTACAATATCATGTTCATGGATGGTTAACTTTATTTTAGGTAAAATGTACTATGTTGCTGGGACAGTAAAGATACAATAAAGCATTGTGTAAAAAAAAAAAAAAAAAAAAAAGGCCTCAACGACTGACTGAGCTTACTTCCCTTCCCCTTCCCTTCCACATAAACTTAGATTTAGGAAGTAGTTTGTCAAAACTCTTGATCACAGAAAAAAAGGTTTCAGCTAAATAAATTTAACTTTTCCTGGTCTGACTGTAAAGAAAAAAGGGACTAAAATCTTTGACGTACCTCAAATAAGAAGATTAATGAGAGATAAAAATTTTATCACAGACAGAATTAATATCTTAGAATACATTTTTTTATCAGGTGAATCATTTTCTATAGAATAAGAAAGTAGACAATTATGAAGAGATATTGTGTGAATGGTAATCTTGGTCTTGGATTTTTTTGCAAGAAGGAGTAGCTGTGAGATGAAATAAATAAACACAGGCCTCACTTCATATCAATCAAGGACATAGGCTGGATTTACTCCGTTTTCAATACTCAATACTTACTTCTCAAGCAGTACACATTTTATAAAAGAATAATGATAAAAGCTTAAAAATAAATTAGATAGAAAAGTAAAAAACTAGGATTTACAACCCCATCCGTAATTAATCAAGAGAGACTTTTCTTTTTATGACTGCTTCATTTCTTTCATTTGTGCAACTAGAGATTTACTATGTATACGAATAAGTAGATATGTGAAAATTATCTAAATCCTCGTAATTGTAAAAGTATATTTTGGCAACTTTGATAGACGACATATTTGATGACAGAGATTACTATAAAGACTATTGCGATCCTTGTTCGATGAAACGTTGGAATTCTCAAAGTAGAGATAAATAAAGAGCACTAATATTTTTGCAGGTTACCAATATACTTTTTATAAATATTTTTACTAAATTATCTATCCCCTATTTTTGTCGAAGCAAATAATACAAGTACGAGATTTATATCATGAAATGGTATTTATTCTTCGAATCAATTATAGTATAAATTTCATAAAAATATTATAAAGGACAAATTTAAATGAACTGTAATTTTTGAGTCTTTGTTTGAAGAAGCAAAAACATTTACTAAATTATTCACATCAATAATAGTTCAAAAAATGTCTTTATTATCTCTATTTATATTTGATACAAACCTAGATATCAAATAAATATTTTTCCATTCCAACTAGACAATATAAATAAAATAATTAAATTTCTTTCAAATTCAATTTGGCGAAAGGAATTAATTTTATTGTATTGTGAATGGGTTTGAAAAGTTTATATGATGTAGATCTAGACTTCAAGTATATAAAAGGCTTCTTAAAACAACTGACTCCACTTGTCAAATGTGAGATGCACAAATTTTATTTTCGACAATGTATTAATTTTTTCTCCATAGTGGTGGTAATTGTTTGTACAAACGTTTTGTTATATCTAGAGATGGGATTTTTGCAGAAGGGCAAGAATAAGGTGGGAGCGAGACTGATGGTACTACTGAATTAAGTCCTTCTTAGTCTTACCTGCCTGTTATATATTATGGAGGGAAAAAATGAATTACTGCTTTGAAGAGGAGAACCAACTACATTTAAAATAATATTATTGCAGAGAGAATATCAGAAATACATTTCAATATATATTTTGTTTCTATAATGCACTTTTAAAACAATTTATCCCATATATATGCGAGAATGCTTACTTCAGAGGGAGATGTTAACACCACGACGACATATCAAATATTGAACCAAAATGGAAGGAAAGGGCAATTGCAATATCAATCTCTAGTTAGACACAAGGTCTATAAAAATTAATTTCGAACACATTCGTGATTGGGGGAGTTGTAACTTTTGTTTTGCGAAAAAAGTCATCATTTTGAATCCAGCAGAGTTTAAACTTTTTTACTGGCTTTGTCGATTTATTGTCTTAGGTCATTGTTCGGGATATGATTTTTGTAGTGAAGAATTATATTTTTATTCTCCTTGCGCGTCCTTGTGATTGTTGTTCGATTTCTTTAGACTGAGGTTATATAAATGAGTCAACTTAATTTAGGTACATATGTTTTTTTTCTTGTTGCTGCTTTTTTTATTATTATTTCCTAGAGTAGATCATTGTTTTCCATGATAAAACTTGATTTTGAATTTTGACTGAATTCCTGACAAAAAGTGCCATTGATACATTCATCATTTGATTAATTAAACCGCGCAGTCTTCAATAATGATTTAAAATACGTAAAAACAACTTTTTTAATAAATTTTATCTTAATACGCTTTAGCTTGTTATTTCCTAAATAATAAAAGCCACTAAAATATTTGTATTTGTCTTCTTAAATCAAAACATTTTCATCAAAAGAATTTAAAAAACCTTTTTTTTTATTCAAGTTGTAGGTTACAAATTATAGACAACTTATTCAAAAATATTCGCAAACTTTTGAATAAATTTACTATTAGTTGTGATTTTTAAATTTTCTAATTGTTTGATCTACAATGTCAAATGAAATAGAAAAGTTATTATTCTTATAACATAATTATATACATAAAAAGACATGCTAATAATTTTCACTAGAACATTTCTAATTAATTCATTAGCACAATATAATATACTCGTATTTACAAAAAAAACCTCATATATACACATACATTTGATTCTAATAACTATGTCTATTTGTTAGCCTATTATTATTAGACGAGTCAATTATCTTTTATTCTCTCTCGCTCCTTGAATCAATAATAATTATACTGATTGTTAAGAACAATTGAGTTTTTTTTTTTGTAGTTCTTTATGGATATTTCTCTTAATCAATGATAAATGGGAAAAATACATTTATAGCACTGATTATGAAATAATCAGTTTGATCCTAATAAGAACATACATATAATATATAGAAAAAAATATTATGTGGACATTTGATTTAAAATTTATAGGCTATTTATAATTATTTATTGTACTTGGTCTAATGGATAAATAGTTTTCCAATTTCTATTGAGTTTCTACATGTTATGCTCCAACACTTTCGATGAATAACCTCCTATGATTGTGGTATTAGTAGGGATGGGATTTTTGGAAGGGAAATGAGAAGACCGTAGCAAACCTTTATGGTATTGCTGAATTAAGACCCTTGCTCATATCAGCTGCCTCTTATATGATTTTGGTGGTGGGGGGGGGGCATGGGTTGAAGAAAGAAAATGAATTACTTATAGTTAAAAAATCAAATATTATTATTTTCATTCTCTCACCCACCCTCTCAATCGGTTCTAATAGTAAAAATAAATATTCCTGCGCCAAAAATGTTAAAATTTGAGCAAAAATCAGATGTGGCTGCCCTTGCCCAAAAATGTTGACTGAAATGGCAAATTTCTCAGCATTAGCTGACATTTTTACTTTTAAACACAAATGGAACTTAGAATAATTTACTTTTTTACCACTACCGAGAACTGAAAAGTACACTAGACAATGGTTTATTTGGTAGATAAAGTACTTTCTAATACAATAAATATTTAATCGTTTACATGTTAAAAAAGATTGAATATTAAAACTAAAAAAAAACACTAAACCAGTACAGATATTAGGATAAAATTTATTAATACTTAGAGACAAAGTTGGTATTGTACCAAGTGGTTCATTAAAATCTGAACACTTTGAATTTTAAAATTCAACAAGATATACATTATTAATAAACAATAGACTTTAAACAAAATTAATACAGTAAATGGATGTGTGTCTGAGGTCTCTTAATCATTAATGTAGCCCCCTCCCCTCAGCGGCAATGGTGGGCCGAAGAAGGCATGGCACACGTTGCGGATGTAGCCCTCTGTCATAGCATCCTGGTGCTGCCGGATAGTGGCTTTGAGAGCAGGGTGTATAGATGACGGGCATTACAGGCATTCCCCTCGATATGTCTTGTAACATAGGAGATGGGTTTCTTTCATTACTGGTGTCAAAAGTGGCCTCTTCAGTCTCCATCCTTTTAATAGTTCTGTGGACAGTCTGGTGTAAAACCCCAAGATCTCTTGCATGGGCCGTCATGGACTATAAGGGTTGATTTCTTTAACTCCTTCGGATCCAGTTTGGTTTTTGGACAAAGCCCTTCTTCATCTTCAACGTTTCAGACTTTGTAACAGCATAGACAATGGTCCTGTAGACATCAAAATGCTTGGAGTGCAGGAATGAAAATGTGTAAATAGCGTTGAAGTGTCATATTTTCTACTTGTAAGTAAGCTAGAGACCTCATGTTTGTTTTGTTTATAACTAATTGTATTGAATAAATTAGTAAATGCTCAGATTTCAAAACAGGCAACTTTAAGTTATTAAAACAATGGGATAATTTTTCAATATAAGGCAAAATATTAAGAAGCAGGGTCCAGCATTAAATATTAATTAAAGTCAAAAATATTTTGCACAGCGAAGTTTTAATTGAAAAGAAACTGAATATAACGTTGATGCAAGTAAATGTAAAACATTAATTTTTAAGGCCCCAACTAACCTCCAAAGTATAAATGACTTGATAAATCAAAAGTAAATTGAAATGTATGTTATCTATACTAATAGAGAAGTATTTTTGCAATAAAATAAATAGAAATCTTATGTCAATATAAGAAATCAAATTATACTTATAAATAGATGACCGCAATAAAAAAAGGTAAAATATTATAAAACAAATACCTTATAGAGGAAAGTTTATTTGAGATATGGAAGCTTTCTGCTTACATTGCAAAAGATTCGGGCTACCTATACATCAACTCAGATTTCTATAGGTAATTCAAATTCAAATTCCAAGAGAAAGAAGACAATAAATAATAAAAACGTCAAAACAATTATGAAACAAGTCACAAGGGCCTTTTGGGGGCCTCAATCTCCCTTCCCAATTTTTAAAATTATATATATATATATAAATATTAGTTGTGTACAAGTTGAGATGTCTGGGCATGCTGTAAATTGTATACGCTTCCTGTACGAGTTTCAATTTCTTCGTCTTAAAATGCGTTATTCAATTACAACATTGATCATTCTAATTACCAAGTATCCATTGATACTATCATTTATTTTTGATCTATTAAAATTATGGTTTTTTTATATTAATGACTAATATAACTCTGGGCATTTGAACTTTAAAATGTAATTTACATCATAATTATATTTTGTATTTTTATTAAAATAGTCAAAAATTAGAGGATTAATATATTCCTCATCCATAGAATATTCAATTATTGCATGAGCCTTATCTCCCAAGTACTGTTACTCTTTAATTACTTAATTATTCATCTCATATTTTTATATGCAACTTGTATATAACATATTAAAATAAACCACTTTTATAAGTAATTCTATGACGGTGTTAATAATTCTTTAGGCTAAGCCGCCCCCCCCCCCTCACCCCAAATTATGCCCTTGGAAGAGGGGTAAAATCCCAGAGGTTGGGCATTGGTACATTCATTAGTAAACGGCGTTTGCATTAAACTGTGGATCTTATATTTTAACAATATAATATATTGTTTATATTATTTATATATTATTTACATATAATTACATAATATATTATTTACATATAATTATAATACATATATATAATATATTATTTACATATAATTACATAATATATTATTTACCCATACTTCATATGGACTAAAGAGGTTCCAATATCCAATAGCTACATTCTAACTCTAAACAAACAAGTTACGACTGGAAAAAAAATTAGTAGAGAGGTGATTTAAAATTCAAGGTGCCTCTTCTCTTTTTTTGTTCTTACGTACAGCAATTTTTTAACAGAGTGGAGAAGATTGTACATAAAAATCGGACTGCAAAATCACGAAAGCTGACTGGCTAGTAGCAATGGTGTCCAGAGATGTCAACGCTCTATTTCATTCAAATTGTTCAAAGGATTGAATTTTATGAATGTAAATGAAATTTAGTAGATTTTAATTTCAAAATATATGTTGAAGTTAAGTTTATTGATAACAGAGTTTAAAATGTACCAAAACCAATAAAGAAGTTAAAAATAAAAATAGACGGAAGTAAATTATGTTTGAAAGTCCTCATTTATTTTTTAGAAAGAAGGAAGGATTTGTGTTGATTGTGATGAGTGAATTAATTATAGGTCAACAGGTATTTTTATGGCATAAAGCAAATTGCAAACAGGCAGAGTTCTTTTTATCTGTAGCTATTTTATGAAATAAAATAAACTGCGATAAAAACAATATATCCTTAAATTTTTATTTTTCAAGAAATTGTGAAATACATGAATTGCATCAACATAAAAACATCTTGAACGAAAATCAAGAAAATGTGAATATCTTGATATATTTTTTACTTCTTATGTACATACAGACCAATCATATATTATGGATTATTTAAGTCCATTATAGGCTTTGTATTCCAATTTGTGTGATACACCAGGATTTAAGCTATAGTTTAAAACCTTTATTTGATTTATGAACTATATATTTGCCCCAATGGTGGCTTTCAAATAGAATCCATCAATTTCTCATTCTGTTATCGTGATAATCAATTTTGGTTGTTGTAATTGTAAACTACTTAACTGATGGATGTATATAATACATAATTGGCTATTGGGTTTTTAATTTTAATTGCTTATAATTTCTTTTGTAACAAAACAAATTTATTAATCCTTATCAAAATGAGCCTTTTTCTTCTTTAACATATGAAAAAACCTTTTATAAACATTTTTCATATCTGAAATTTCTAGACTTTTCCTAAATAAACTGCAACTTTAAAAAAATAATTATTTTTTATCATTCTATTTTGGCTGAAAATGACATATGTACACAAATTGTATTATGAATCATTTTGACCCGGTTATTATAAATGATATTTTGTAGACGAAATAATTTAAAAATCATATACATATGTTAAAAACTAAAAAAAAATATTGATATATATTCTTGTAAATGCCAAATATGATCACTTTGGACAGAGAGCAAGAAATACTCTAATTGTAGAATATGTAGACTTACAGCAAAATGATATTTGAATCACAATATGTATTTACATAAAGACTACACAAATATAACTTATTAAAATATCTTTGATTAGGAAGATTTGTAAGATCCAGAGTTTAAAAAGGATGTATCATAATATATTTTATGCATAAATACATTTTTGTTCTTGAAAGTGATAATTTCTTGTCAAAAATGGTAAGATTGAATGGCCTTAATTGGCAAAAAAATAGAAATGAGGTTAGGAAGTATACTCAATATATCATAACAATGATTCATGGGCCCCAAGATATATCATGCCCCATTCGAATGACATCCTTTCAACTCATCACTCTAAATATTGAAGGAATCATATTAAAAATGATTAGGTTGGAAGGTTGATAAGATTTACATTGGGTTATTGACATTTTCAGGTGTTTATCAATCTTATGGTGAGGTATTTCCTAGCCTTTTGAGTAGTAGGACAATTTTTAGAACTACAATGCTGTTGAAAGAATTTCAGACATACTCCATGATATAAATTTAGCACGTCCAAAAAAGACAGTAATAAAAAATTATTCATGTACAAAAATATATATGTTAAATCAAAACTAAGATTAATATATAGTCGAATATCAAACATCTCTGAGCACTTTATAGTCTCGTTGTATATTTTTAATAAGTTTTTTTCCTTATGGTTTTTATTCTTATAAATTAAATAAAAATAGAAAACATTCTATTCGACTTAGAATTATATCTGACTTTTTATAGTAATTGTTCCTATAGAATGAATTAAATGTAAAAATTCGTTATTATATGGTTAATTTATCGTATAAAATATCCTTTATCAAGAACTTAAAATAAATTTAGTGTTTTATAGTAAATAATTAAGAGAGAGTCATTTTGACCCGTAATGCATAGTGTGTGTATAGAAAGTAAAGAGCACACAAGGGTTAACCTTCCCCATTTTTTGGTCTTAAATATCTCCAATATAATAAAAAGATGAAATCATATTTCACTTAAGGAAAAAATATAACCCATTATTATACTCATAAAGTTATTCTTCCACTCAAACATTGTTCCTTAATTTGTTCAATATTAAAACTATATTTTGTATGGAGTTTGTTTGGAAAAGAATAATGTCTCGATTATTTATTTGTTTTTCAGTCAAAAGAAAAATTTGAAGCGTAAATGATTAATTGGTCTTTGTTAATGATTCTTATCAGCTTGACTAATCTATTAATTCTTATGTATCTCTCTCTCTGTTTCATCTTATAATTTCAGATATTGAAAATAATATGAAATAATATTAATAAAAACTTAAGAAGATAAAAAACTCGCATACTAAAAAAATAGAATTCAACCTCTAATAAAAGCTAAGCCACTATTCTTTCGATAATAAAACCCTACAAAAAGGGATTTGTTAATTTTCATTAATTTTTTTCTGAATTAAATCGTCTTACATCTAACATATTATGAAAAATTAAGTGTAGTTTTTTTTTTTTTTTGCAGATTTCTGATTACAAATGAACAAAAACTTAAAAAGTCCTAAAAATACACAATGTATAAACAAATAATTACAAAATAGTGACAAGTGCATCAAAAACAACTCGAATTAAGTATTGAATCTTTAAGAATTTTATATCAACTGGTGTTATTACAGGGCCGTCCGGGTGGGATAGAGGGGCTGTTTTTTTCCAAAATAATTAATTTTCTGTGAATGGCTTTAGATTTTGAAAAAAAAAAAAAATTCCAAAAACTATTAGATTTAATTTTTTTATTTATATTTAAAATTTAATATTGATTTTTTTTGCCATAAAATTATATATTTAAAATTAATTTTGAATTAAAAATTCAGCCTATTATTAAAATACATCATTACACTTATTTACATATAATCGTGTATTCGTCATATATATTATCAAAAAGGTTTAAATAATAATACAATTGATAGACTGTATTTTTTTTAAACTCCAATTGTAATTTTCTTGAAAAAACCAAAGCATTTATTATCTCCATGTTTACATATCTTGCAGGTGAACAAAATAAAGTTTGATCCACGATGATTTAAAAAAAAAGCCTAATAAACATATCATTATATCTAATTATGACTTAAACAAAAATTATAACTCCATAAAAAATAATACCTAAACATATTTCACGTCGTTACCTTCATTGTATACGGCAAACTTTCTTCCAAAAAGAAACATACAAAGGGCGTGATATTATCTGGTAGTTAGCTAAATAAGTCAATCACATCAACTATTGTGATTTCTTAAATACTCTCAGAGTTCAGACTATTATTGTTATATTATTTCTCCACAATTTTTAAAATGAATGACATATATAAATTTCATAATATTCAAATCCTATAATATATTATTCGATACTATTGTTTTTTAATATAGCCATGCATTGTATTTCTATAGGATTTCTTCATACAAATAATAAGATGGTCAATATAATATATATATGCACCACGAGGGATCAACTAGAAATTGTATTCCTGTAAAAGGGAGCAAAATAATAAATTATGAAATAGCCCTGACGTATCAAGTCCGAGGAAGGAATCGAAATCTGACAAAAAAATAAATAGGGTATTTTTGTATGAGCGAGGTAATAATAATACTGTGATCCAGCATCAATAAAAATAATAGGAAAAACAAGACAAAGTGACAATAAAAATTACAGCTTTTTTCATTTTTTATACAAATATTTAAAATTCCAAGTTAACAACAATTTTATACAATGTCGGAGAATTTTACCAAAAAGTTGAGTTCTTTAGCAATTACAATTTCCAAATTTGTTTGGTATAGGTTTCATGTTTCATCTGCATGAATGAAGGTCATGTCGATAAAACGATATGAATCGTTTTGAAATAAAACTTTTTTCACATATTTTTTTTTTTTCAGAAATACTTTGTTTCTTAAAATCAAACCAAAAGTTCAGATGATCTGAGTATTTAAATTTAGTATATTCGAAACTTTTTTTTTTTTAATTACAAAAATAAATATCTTTCATATATCGGGAACAAATAATTGTATTGGAAAAAAAACCTGAAGTTGAAAGTACAATTATATGTAGATGTACATATACTAAATTTTCATAGAATATAGAAGCTTCCAATGCTAATTTACATTGATTATTATGTTGAATATAATATATAAAAATGTAAAATATATATTAGATTAGGACATTATTGAAACCTCCGTTGGTGAATATTCTTTTTTTTTACGTTGTTAATTAAATAGGGTTTAATGTAATCCCGAATATTATGCAATTTTACTACATGATACAAAGTCGATTAAAACTCAAAATTACGCTATTACGCTGTAATAGGCGCTTAACTATTCCACTTATTTTGCAGTCGACGACATCATTAGTTTGGGGGAAATGATGTTGGAGTTCAACATTTTTATTTTCATTTTTTTTGATAAACAAATCTATAAAATATTAATTTTAACGAATTGTAGATACATAAATGTATTACTTAACTTTGATGAGGTTGAGTGTGATATTTAGAATAACAGGTTATTTTACTATAGTGGCAACCCAAATAAAAATTGAAAAAAAGAAGTAATTAGAGAAAGCAAAAAAACGACTTTTAATCGAACTAATTAATCAAATTCAGCAAACCTCGACTTTAAATTGCAAAATCTACGAATCATTCCAAGAAAATACATTTTCACCACAACAAAAATTACATTTATTCTTAAGGATGTTTCAGCAGTAAACTAAAAAATTCTGGCACTAAAATATATTTTGAACAGATTTGATGTATTTTATAGAAAATACCTGTTCAGTATTGAAGGGTTAAGTAAATTATCCTTTTATCATATTCAGTTTCAATGTATCAATTTCTATAGCTTCTAACTTATTTAGTATATTAGTACATCATATTTCTCCTAATTACCTATATTCATATTTAAAATTTAAAAAAATAACGCTCTCTGTAGTTTTAAGGGCCATTAAATTCATGCTTCCATAATGAGTATAGCTATTATAAATAGATTCGAATAATAACAACATGCATTACCTCAGCTCCCTTAGAAATTTCCATTTTATATATTCGAAGTCACATAACTAATGCACAAGTATCATAGGATAAATAGATATACTAGGCTTCAAACAAGTCACTCTCTTTTAATTAATAAAAAAGATAAAAGTCCTATATTTGTTCACTTATAACTAAATAAATGTAAATTCTTTTTCTTGAGTATTTATGCGTCTATTTTTTATCCAATTAGCTTTTTTTTCTAAAATCAAGAACTTACTCCTAGATCTTTTATTTTCCAACTTATAAAGTAATAAAATAATTTCTCTTCTTCGCTACGAGCGCATCTTTTACATATTTCCTCTGTTTTTGAGTGTTTTGGGCTTTTTTCCGTGATGCTCTTTATTAAAACATCGCCGCGTGGCTTTTTTCTCTTCCTTTTGGTACTAAATCTACGGATTATAGATTTAATTTCATACAGTATATTTATACAATAATAATCCCATGTATATATGCTTACAAAAATAGGCTCGGCGCATCATTTGTGAAAGCAAGAGGGTCAATAAATGTCATTTAAGACATAGGTTTTTTTTCTGATATTAAATAAGTGTTAAATAATTTATGTTTAACTATAATGAAAACGTAACTGTACCATTATATTACATAGTCGTTCTGGGATGCTATTATGTGGTGATTGATCAAATAGTTCCTCTTCTGTCATCTTTTTCATTGCCCACTTACGGGCTTAAAATTGTCATCTTGGAGTAGATTTTTGATCCTTATGAACAGTAAAATATAATTCAAGCCTAGTTCAGGGCTGTAGGAAGGTTGTTCATCGCTCGGGACGCCTCTACTGTCTCCGACAGTTTGTGGGGTTATAAAAATATTCCGGAGCTGTTTGTACACTAGATCGTCTCTCAGGATCCAAAGAATGGTTTTTGATGTAGACAAACGTCTACTACAACTTGTCGAGTGTTCATCCGAGCATTGGACTCCATCAGGTGACAAACATAGGAGATGTTGTCAAGTGGCCAGTTATAACAAGGGCATCGAAGACGACCCTTCTATTCAAGAGTATACGTGACTCTAGTCCAGCTTAAAACAGTCTGCCGTGTAGAAAAAGGAATGTGTTCCGACTTGGTGTTGGAGAGTTCAATGTAGATATCCGTGACTTATTTTTCCATCTTCCATTGGAGCTACACATAGGTGCAAAAAAAAATATTCTCCATCGCGCAGCGGGGAAATTACTAACTAATATATATTTTTTTTTACACTTATAGGGTGAGAAAAATGATGAGGACATAATTTATCATCTAGCGTTTTGGTGTAAAAGTTATGGCACTTGCAAATTATTTATGAATCAAGTTAATATATGATAGGTGATTGACCAATCTTCCTCAGTTGTTCTGATGTGTACTCTTTTTAAATCCTGACCATCCATGGGACTTTTTTATAAATTCATGAAATGTTCATTTTTTATGGGTTAAGTCGATTTTGAGGATGAAAAAAGGGATATTTTCGTGTAAAAGAGAACGATTGGTGTATCTAATATAATATTCATTATTTTTTTTTTGTAGTAATAAAAAAATTTGAAATAAAAGTCAATCTGAAAATATAGGTCGATCCAAATCAAATTTGTTGTCTAAAAAATCAAATCTAAGATAATGACAGAAATCTAAATGTAACTTTAAATTTTACTAATTTCAAAATGTTTATCTTCTTGCCCCTAAAACTGCCACATTCCCTTTTTATAAATCAAAATATGGACAGTGGACACACTAGTTACATGATAAATGTAATTTTTCTAAAAGTACAGTGGCCATGATCCACCTGTCCTTACGCCCTGAATAAGTATTTCATCTGATAGAATCAAAGTACCCACTAATTATTCGATCGTCCGCTACGCGCTAATTCCTTTAATTTTGAAGGTTTATGGATCTGCTAACGCTGAATCCACTAAAGTTGATCCTCTATTTAAATTATTTTGATGGACAAGTCTGTCAAATGACCTGTGGATTATCAAGGAATCCGTCTAGATCAAAGGTTCCTATCAAGGGAGGAATTATGGATATTCATGTGAGGGGGAGAAGTGTCTTTTTCTTGACCTTAAAACTCTCTTAAGACGGTTAAAATCTCCCTCTCTCATCTTAGCAAAAAAAACAAAAAAAACTACTGCCGACCTTCTTTATAAAATGAATCTCTTTCCCCAAAATATGTAGCAACTTTTTATATCTTTTTTGTTACTTGATATAACAAAGTAATTACTAGTTTGTTTTCTTAAAAAAAGACTTCGTGTACTCAATGGTAATATAATAGTTGATCATTTTTTGCAAAAAAAAAAATTCTTATAATATTTTATAAACAAATAAGGCGTTTAGGAAAGAAAACATTAAGTATTAAAATATATTAGATGAATTAGTTTTATCTAGTCGTGGGTCTTAAAATCTAATACGTATTTTGGAAGTAAAATTTGGTTAGCATTTATCGTGATTTAGGAAAATGCCAATAACTTGCGCACGTACTTTTGTTTGCATGGCCTCTTATGTGAAGTAAAATAGTCAAAATATAATATTCATAATGATAAGAGAAGGGGAAAAATATGAATGAAATCACCATTTTAATAACTTAAGTTTTCTTAATTTTATACACTTTTAGACTAATTACCCTTTATTATTATTTAATTTCTGTGCCTTTATTTGCATTTTATTATTTAAATGCAATTATATGCTTATTTATTGAAAATGATTATGTTCACCTGTTTTGGTTGAGAATAGGTGTGGTTAAGAAAATAAAATAATAATGAAAATTAAAAGTTTAATATTGTAAATTAAGCTTTTGAATGATAAAAGTAACTGAAGTAAATATATATAAAAAATAAAAATTCTTATTGATATGTGAAATAAGAAAAAATCCCTAGGAGTCCACAAATCAACAAGAAGTTATGCTGCTTTTTTTTTTGTCAACTATCGATTTTCTATTTTTCTGGGTTTAATTAAAATTAATTATTGGTAACATGTGAACAATTAAATGAAGAGTAGCCTCTCAATGGAAGAGAACTGCCTAACTAATTACTAAATAATTTCAACTCTTTCCTTTTTGGAGGAGAAAAAATAAATGGTATAATACAGATTGTGTGTATTTTATTATTTTAGATTAAAAAGTTTTCTTTTTGAGAAATGCATGATCACCGGAATTCCAATATTCCGAAGAATTTCTTGATTGCAAAATAAAATGCGTCGTTTCTTTTATTAGGTTAAAGAGTATCGGTTTAGTTCAACAAAGGAAAAATACGAATTTAAAACATACACAAACCAGAATGATTAGTCCCAAAATTGAGGTTGGATTAAATTTGTATTCTTTGACAAATATTTGTCAGTCTCTATAAATAAATTGCTCTGAATAGCCCTTTGGATCCACTTCAAGTTGTATTTAAAATACACAAAATTTATCATCGCAATAAAATAATGAGAAATTGATCAATGTTACTTGAAAAAGGACATATCTGGAATAATATAAGTCTCTTAAATCAATTTAACAATGTATTTTTTTTAATACAAACCCTATAATTGTCTATAGAGTAATGGGCTGTATGCATTTATGAAATGAAAAAATAAGTTTGTGCTTTCTCTTTTCCTTGATTTTTTTCAATAATTGTTTTTATGTTGACGCACAAAGTATGTAGAATCACTAGTACATTACATGAAATAAAAGGACTACAATGAATGAATGATAAAATATGGAATTGCACTGATTAAGTATTAGTAAACATTATAGTATTACATTTACTCCAACACACATAGGAATCTTTTGGGGGAATCCTTATACATAAATTATATTAATTTCTCTAGGAATTGCCTGGAAAATTCACGTACATACATTGAATTTAAGAGAATAAATTCTCCCAAGCGCGTTGTCTATGAACTACAGTGACTCCATTTGGCCTTTAAGGCCATGTTGTCCTTTAAAGAACATTTTCTTAAAACCAATTTTTGGACTAAAAAGAGACTACTTCATATATATATATATATATAGACTAAAGGACATAAAAGTTTAAGAAGCATTTTTGCTTCTTATTATTATATATCTTTGCACACTTTGTTAAAGTCTCCCTTTTGAATGTTATCAAGCTTTTAATAAGGCTATATCCAAAGTCTTATAAAAAGTGTACAATGAAATTTTTTAAACTAGAGTTGTGCCTTAATTCATGATTACTGATATCATTACCTAAAAAAAGAAGGATCCTCTCAACTTTGTCAACTATAGACCTATAACACTTCTTGACACATCGTAAAAGATCCTCCTCACTGGAGTGATTAACAAAATAATTAACTTCACTCTTTATCTGATCATACTTCTAGCACAAAAGGTCTTCATGAAAAGCAGGTTAGCAGAATACGTTCCAAGATCCTTTCAAGAGGCTATCGAAAAAACTAAGTCGAATGAAACAAACCTTGCTGCCGTGCTAATCGATTTTGAAAAAGCTATTGATTCGATTAGTGATGAATTCATAATAATATATAGTTATAGTTTCCTTCCTACATTCATAAGTATGATATCTTGTGTCCTCAGAGATTCATTCTTGACTTTATTTACCAAATGCAAAAGGGTAGAAAAGGGTTGCAAACAAGATGATCCTCTCGCTTCTTCGCTGTTTCTGATGGTCATTAATGATACTTACTATAGATATATTCGATTCCAAAGATCTCGTGAAAGGTCTAAAAAATGATGAGAGATCATGCAAGACTCTATTATATGCAGATGATCTCACAATTTTTACAGCAGGATCACAAAGTGAAATCCAAATCTCATTAAACAATATTAGAAATTATCTTACCAAATTCGAAGGAGCATCAAGGTTGACAATTAACAGAAATAAAGAAGAATTAGTTATCTTTCTAATAAAACCATTTAAAATGTCATTTCCAGACTTTCGGTCTGAGCCTCCCATTGAAGAGAATTACGAAAAAATTGTGGAGAAAGGGATTAAGCAAGTCAAGAGATATACTTAGTTGACTACTATAAAATTAATAAAAACTCCTTATTTTGGAGAAACTGATTGCTCCTAAAATTGTCCACCTCTTGAAATACACACCGTTTTCCAAAAAGTAATTCAAGAAAATAGACTGTCTCAAAAAAATTCCTTGTCTGGAGAGATCATGAAAATTTATATCCTATGACCACCTTATTACCTCTCTTAAACGCTGCAGACTGAGATCAATCAACACAGATGTATTTTGAAAAAAAATTAAACTTAGTTGGCTAAAAAGACTCATTAAAACGAAGACGTTTAGGAAAAAAGAATCAAATTTGCGATCGAAAGATCAATTGGATATGGTTTCTTAGACAGAGTATTTACTGAAGTGGATAAAGTCGTTAATGTAATGAAGACCTTGGATAGTTATGTGTATAAAAGGGCAGTTTCCTGCAAAAGTTCCATTGTTGGTACTCTCATTGCCTTAGGTCCTGATGAACCACTCAACTATAACTCTCACCTTAGATCTGTTAATCGATATGATAAAGAACATGCCCTAACATCAACAAGCTATCCGAAAGATTGAAAGGAAATAATACTGATTAGATTCTTTATGAAGGGGTCACTTCCTTGACTTGTTCCACTAACTACCTACGACCATGTCCATTCTTTATAGGAATTGGTTCAGTGGAAAGGAAAAAAAATCATAACCGAATAAAAATGAAAGCAATTGACACCAAGTTTGTAAAGTGTTGGAAGATCCATAATATGAAGGAAGAAACAATCAACCCTAAAATAAATCACTCCGTCCTCTTTAATATGTGGTCGCCGATGTCGTTTTGATATAGGTTGACGACATCCTCGATATAGGTATACTAGCAAGTTGAATAAAATTGTCTGTGAATGTTTTTTTCTATAAAGAAGCTGTGAAATCTTCATTCCATTTATTTTATATTGTGATCGAGTGAGACTTCTAATAACTATGGTGTAGATTATCATAACCAATAGGTTTAATATCAGTCTCAAGGCGTCAGATTGGGTTATTGCTCTCACAATGACAGGAGAAAATAACTTTAAAATGGAGGGGATAATAGCAAAGACTACAACGATAATATACGCATGCAAATCAATAAAGACTCATCTTCCTGTATGTCTGAGCAAATTAATCCTGAGAGGACTCAATGAATTATTAAACTATATTAAATTTCATATTTTTATTGCATAAATGGGACTTCATCCCATATTTTAACAACTCATATCTTTTATGTGTAATTAAATAACTGAAGAAACCTCCATTCTTTCTTAACTTATTTTTGTAATTTTAAACAAGTATACTACTCTTTAAATTGCGCCGATTTTATGATAATAATGAATAAAAAACCATTGTTATTATTTAAGGAGCAATTGAATTAGTAACCTTCTTCTAACTTAACAAGCTGTATAAGTCTCAAATATGGAATAACAAAATCGTTCATCTGATGAGATTTACTGCTTTCTCAGAAAACATATGTCATCTTCTGTCGGCGAAAAGAGAATATTTTCTGTGGTGTTGAAAAATAAAAAATAAATCGGACACAAGGTAGGCGACTCCTACATCCTCCTGAATTGAAGGCTTAGTGATATTGAACCATTTTGGTTAACCTTAAATCTGGGTTAGTTAAAGAGAATCAGGGAAAGCAGGAATATACGGGCGCTGAACATCAAATTAGAATATCAAGCTAAATTAGGAACTAGTTTCTACTATAAACATTATTTTTAAAGGTCCTACTTTCCTATTTCAAATCTTAGAAGTTATTAGCTTGTATTGGAAAAGCTACAAACTGGGAACGTAATAACGGCAGGGAAAGAATACAAAAAGTTGAGACTCGTTACCAAATATTTTAAAATATTTTTACGGGGGATATTCGAATAAAATCAACAATAGGCCCACCAACACTTTTTTACATTGCATTGGAGGACTTAAATAATAAATCATTTACTTATCTAGATCCCACCAGGTTCCTATTCTAATAGATATATAAAAAATCGTAGAAAGGGAGATGGCTATTTTGGAGAACTTTACAGAAAACGGAGAATACTTACTTCTGACGGAGTTTTTATGTGTGCTATTTTTATAATAATTTACTAAACGCTATAATTGTCTTTTCCATTGTCATGATTGTTTTTATTGAATATTTTCCTTTTAAGATATTTATAAGTAGGGATTGGAAAATTTTGAAAAGTTTTTTAGCAAAATATGTTGTGAGTAAGTTAAAAAAATTGCGGATTTTCTGAAGAAAGTGTCAAAGAATGTAATAACTTTTACGTTCTATATTTCACATATCAACTTTTGAGTTTATAAATCTTTGACAACTTTGGATTTTCCATTAGCTTTGCGAAATTCATCCTGTGAATTCCATTAAAAGGGAGAATTTAAGTTATTTATAGAACAATTCAGCACCCGCAAATAGACACAAAAGTATTATAATAAGTTTGAACGGAATTTGGTCACGTGTTTGTCATTTAGCCATTTGATTTACTAGCTGTGGTAAATCGTAAAACTAGGTGGGCTACGTAAATTGGACAGATCAGGCAGGACTAGTACAGCCACAAATTTTAACAAATATGCTTAAAATCTCACAATTTGTGAACTGCTTATTAATGTTCATTTTCTCATTAACACAGGTAGATTTAGTTATTATTTTTTGAAATTCTGGTTCAGCCATCTTTTGTCCATGAACAAAATATAATATCATTTCGACACCTTCCCATCCCAACTGAGGTAAAAGCCAAGAGCCAGCGCATCTCAGATATCCTAGATACATAATCATTAAAAACACTTTTACATAAGTTTTATGAAACTTACTTTTAATTTGGGGATTGTTTTAAAGGCAAAATATGACTCTGAACGATAATAGTCTCAAAATTAATATAATTCCAGATGTTTCAGAATTCAAATAACGCAGAGAAAAACAGAGATCAGTTTTGGAATTTGGCGCTCATAGATAAATTAGATTATTATCTTCAATTCATTTGTACATATTTTTCCGCCTAATTGTTCACCTTTGTAATGTGACAATAGTTTTATGATGATGGCTACATTTGCATTATAATTATTCCTATGATTGAAAACAACTAGATATACATGAATAGGAATCATGTGATTTAAAAAACAGAAATACAATCAATCATGATATGCTTTGATATTCTGCCAAGGTGTGAAGCCGTGGAGTTAAGGGAGGGGATTTGTAGTTGGTTGATATTTATAACATGTTAAATAAAAGTGACTGATGATTTTGTATCTAATATTAGAGAGTTCCCAATTAGAAAACTACCCCACCTTGCAGCATGTAAAGGTCAAATTTATGTTTAGATAACATACATGAAATATCGAGGAATGAGTCCGAGCTAATTGATAAAATATACAATTTATTATTAATAGATTTATAACATATTAAATCTTAATTTTTTGAAATCAATATTTTTATAACTTTTAATGAAGGAATGGAATTATATATATTTATAAAATATACTCGTTAAGGATATTATTGGATATATTCAATTTATAGTAATATATTTATTTTATTTGCAATACTGAAATATCAATATAAATTTACAAACAAACAAAGACAACTATGCTAAAAACAAAAAAACTCATATAATAATTATTTTTTGACTACCATTTCTAGTATAGCTTTAATTTAATACAAGAAATAACGTCAAAGTAGCTATTAAACAATTTTAATTCGAGTTTGTGTTGTAAACATTTAGTTAACTCCATGATTTGTGTTAGATTGAATTTGAGTTCTGAAGAGGCGTCCACAAAAATGGAAGTGGAGGATATTGATGATGAAGAAGAAGAAAAGGAAACTTATTTTTCACCCTCCTCCTCCGAAGAATACAAGAATGAGGAGGAAGAATAAGTAATGAAAGAAGTTTTTATTCCTGGGACCATCTTCTGTCGAAGAATTGGATCATTCCGCCAATTTGGTCTACCATTATACTAGTTCGGATCCTCCTTGCCTGAGTTTTGATGTCGTTATTGATGATGTTGAGTAAAAAAACCGAGGAGATTACTATCCACTTACAATTTACGACGTGGCGGGTTCTCAGGCCTCAAAGGCATCTTCCAACTCCATTATTCTGTTTAAAATAACGAACTTACATTGTAAATCAGCATGCAAGAAGACGATAATGACTTGGATGAGGAAGAAACTCTTCCAGAAAAAATGCCTCAATTGAGAATATTCAAGCATCATGGTGGAATTAATCGCATTCGTTACGAAACTCTAGGCTCAAATCCCGTCGCTGCAGTATAGTCTAGAAAGGGAAGTGTATCCATTTGGAATCTTCGTATATTTTTTCAAAAGCTAGAAGAATCCCCCCCCCCCTGTAGATTGGTAAACAGATCCTGGTAAGGATCCACTCTACAAATTAGCAGGTCACTCTCCTGAAGGGTATGCACTTGATTCGAGCCCTATCTCAAAGAGTATACTTGCATTTGGGGATACACGATCAAAAATTCATATTTGGCGTCCAGATGAGACGGGGTCCACTTGGAACGTAGATCAAAGATCCTTAATTGAATATATGGACTCTGTTGAAGACATTCAAAGGTTCCTTAATGAAGTTAACGTCATGGCTTCATTTTCTACTCATAAATTCATTCGTATTTGGGATGTAAGATCTAGAAAAGATAAATCATATATGCTAACCGTAGATAAACCCCCTCAATCTGATGTTAATGTTATAAATTGGAATCGTTCTGAGCTATTTATTGTATCTGGAGGAGATGACGGAGCTATTATAGTTTGTGAACTGAGACATATCGACAAAATAACGCCAGAAGATATTTTCAAACATCAAACACAGCTTGTGACTTCCGTTGAATGGCATCCTACCGATGGAACAGTATTTGGATCAGCTGGAGAAGATGATCAAGTCGTTATTTGGGATTTGTCTGTCGAAAAAAATGCTAGCCTAAAAGATGCTAAAGTGGCAGATTTGCCACCTCAGTTTTTATTCATTCATCAAAGACTTGAAGACCTTACAGAAATGCATTGGCACAAACAAATTCCTGGACTCATGATGGCTACATCACACACTGGCTTAGATGTATTTAGAACTATCAGTGTTTAATTAGTATGCATCAGCAACATATTATTCTGTAATTAACATTTAATCGTTTTTCTTCTAGATTAAAAAAAAAAAAAAAAAAGTACAAGAAATTAAGAACAAACTAACGGCAAAGTAGCTATAAAACATTTTTAATTAAAATGAAAAGAAAAAAAACTCACTAAAACTTTTGAATTTTTACAAATTAGACGTAATAAATTAAGAGAGTATTTTACAATATTTTTAAAGATAACTATTGTACTGTTAATTGCTTCGAAAGAGTACAAAGAGTGAAGCAGCTTAGTAATATCAGCTTGAATAAGGTGATTTCAAAGAGAAAATCATATCCTTGAATTGGTCACATGGAATGGAATGATTAAGTAACAGTAAACATTGTAGTATTACTAGAGATTCGATTTGTGTAAGAGAATATGGAGAATGTGGAAGCTTTACAATGTTATTACAGAAATAAGACCATTGTAAAAGATCAGCTACTTGTTTTATGGTTTTCAGATAGGAAAATAAATTAATTAAGAATAGAACCTTTTAAATTTAAAAGTGCAGGCAAAATATTGTAATTATATTTAAATTCATATTTTTTTTTTTTTTTTTTGCTATGCCTTTTTAAAACAATTTACACCAAAGATAAGCGAGAATTCTTCTTTTAGAGGGAGATGTTAACACACCCACAACCGACAATGTACATATATTAAAACAGATTAAGCTAGCTAAAATGTTAACAGACAATAGTTGACAATTATAAGCCAATAGAGAGGGTGGAAATGATGACTTATCGTATTGTTTATTCATGTCTACTTTTTCCTGTAATTCTTTAGTCTGAACTAGAGTTCTAAAAATACAACCTTAGACCAATGCGAGGGTTTTTGTAGTTGAAACCTAAAAAGCGTTTTTATTTTATTTTCTTATGCTGTTATCAGTATTCTTTAATTTCTGAGGAGCTAACATCTAAGTATAAAATGCGTGCGCTGGGGAAAGACGGAGAGTAACGCTAAGGATTTGTTTCACTCTTATTAAAGTTGAGGATCGATATTGGAGTAATTATTACATATTTCCTTGTTTCATATGGAGTTGGACTAGTTTTTATTTACTTCCTTTGCTCTCAAACGTAATGACAGCTAAGCTGCTCTATTCCAAAAAATCTTCAAACTGTCTTAATACCACGATACTTTTCGATTCCTTTATTTTTTACATATACTGTCAGGTCATATTTTTTACAACTCTTGTCTGAACAGTTGAAAAACTCTTTTTGATTGTAATTTTAGATATTGGAATATCCTCGAACATTACACCTACTATAGAATTTTCATATTTTAAATCAATCATTGTCCATCATAAATTATCTTGAAGAGGAAGTTATGTATATCGTAGGTAAATATATTAAAAGTACACTTATACAATATTCATCTATTACACAGTAGTGTACCTAATATGTATGCTTAGGTATGTAGTTCCTAAATTTATAATGTTTTACGTCCTTGTATTTCTCCCATGTCTCTAAGTGTAAGTAATATCGGAGCAATTACAATTCTAAAAGAAAACGCGTGTGCGATCTCCTCCGTACCAGTATCAGTGCTAAGAAGGCTGTAGAGACTGTTGGTATCTCCATCCAGACTCCCTACAATATCAAGTAATAAACATTAAGGATGAAAATGTTGTTGAAAAATGTTTACAACCAAGAAGAGTAAAAAATTCTACAGCAACATGGCTGGTTTCTGGCTTGCCTTCATGTGACCCTCCTCTATACATGATGTCAGCCCTTAGGACATTGCAATTTGGGGCTGCAACACCTCCCAACTAAATTTAGATTCACTCCAAGCTACCATCATCGCAATGTGGTAACCCTGGTACACGACCTTTCATCGTCAAAAGCAGTCAATCTATTCACTGGCTGTTATTGTTTGTGAAAGAGGACATATTCCGTAAAATATATAGCTAAATAAAGTGTATAAGCATGTCACAAATACGTTTGGAGTTGTCTTTTCTTGATTCCATAAAAATCATGTTTATCGTAATGAAGTAATGTTTCGGGCCCCTCTCTGTAGTTAATCAAATTCAGATCTTGAAAATACCGGTGGTCTGAAATCCAAATTTGTTATTCATATTTTAGCTGTAAAAGACAAACCTCGCCATTTTAAAACCTTCAATAATCCTAGGTTTGAACTTTAGAGTATTAAAATATCAAGTTTTAGAGTATAATTATAATTCAATGCCATATCCAAGAAAGATTAAAATTAAAGTTCATAACAATTTATAAAAACATTACAACATTTGAAGGATAAATAAGTTATCTTGACTACAATTCTTAATCACTATCTCTTATAAAAAGATTAAGTAAAATGAATCCTTAATCATTTTTCACTTATTGTATTTAATTTGTTATGTTCCTGTTGGAAAATTTACCTTTTTAATTCAATGAGAATGAGCAAAATAAAAAATAAATTATCTACAAGGTGGTGGGATAGTCTACTTGTTGTTTTAAAAAAAAATGTCGTATGCTGCGAATAATTTTCAAAGCACCCTCTATGTGAGTAACATAAACTTATATTCTATATTGAATAGTATTATCATACAGGAAGTTGTATTATTTTGCCATAAGGGGGCTCTCTGTCACCTTGTTTACAGGCAACTATAGGTAAACAATGCTTAGATTTCTTTAAAAAGATGAATTAATTGAAGTTAGGTACTTAATTATAGAGAAATATTCGTGGCCCTCTTAATATCTCTAGAGAACAATAAAGTTACTGTGTGGAAGCTTGAAACTTAAACACTTTTATTATATTAATTGGAGAGATTTAGTGTGAGGAAATTAGAACAGTTTGTCATTGTACATGTAGCCATGCATCTTAAGCACCTGCTGGTTTTTCGATTTTATAAATCGGACGAGAAATATCATCAGACTGGGATTCAAGGCTATGAGACAGGCACTCTTCTTCGTGAGGATCACACTTCAATAGAGATCCACAAATGCAGTAATGACCGTTATTATTAGCTTTGGGGAAGTCAATGAGGACCTTCGAGCTGTGACCACCAACATGATCCATGGCACTAGGCAATGTTGCCTCCAACGGCATTGTGGCACCCCTGATCTGGTTCCGAGAGTATTATAGGCTCATGGCAACAATGTGCATCCACGTTTTCAAGGCCAACCTATTCCACTGGGTCCAAGCCAATTTTCCCTGCTCACATTGCAAAAATTACTCAGACTTTTCAGCTAAAAATATCGCTTCCTGGTACAAGATAATGTGGCCACAATACGTCACGATGTAAGTCCCTCAATTTGTATTTCTAGCCATACATTCTCATCCACGTCAAACTTGTTAAAGAAGCGATTCATGTATTTTGTGGGGTCTTCCTGATCTTCTTGTTCAGGTCCCCCAGAAATTCAGAATCCCTTTTCAAGTTGTTTTCCCCTACTTCTTTCTTTCCTTGAAAGGTCTATTCCATCCTTTTTCATCTTGTCCACCTTGAAAAAGAGGCTCCTGGAGCACTTCAAAATGTCCATAATCTCTACCCCCTTAACAATTTTGGCAAGCAGAAGGTCTGACATCCTCTGCCTTTCTGCTTCTTGCTCACTCATGATGAAAGATGTTTATTATTGTTTACTTATGCAGAAGGGATAGGAGATTTAGAATATGCAGGAAAAAATCATACACCTCTCTATTGTAATTACATAATTAGCATTTATTAGTAGTCCACGTTTTGCTTCCGAATCCTGTATAACTCCTAATTTATAAAAAAGTATGTTTAATATTTATTGTACAATTGAATGAATTGAATTTTATTCCCAGAATACGGATAAATTTAATCATACATTGTATATACTTAATAAGAAATGCAATAGCTTTTTTTAATTATGAAATGTGAGACAAATTATAGGTTATACCTTTTTTATTATATGTTATTATTCAAAAATCATTTTTAGTTATGAATCCATTCATCTAATTTACTATTTATTCAAGTTTCACAATTTCGTTATAAATATATATGAAATAAATAATTCGTAATGTATTTTTAAACTTTGTATTATTAAAAAAATATATATATTGCTAACTTTATTTAGTGAAAAAAAAGATATTTGGTAATCAAAAATATATTTTAAAATGCATTTTTCAAAGTTCAATACTTTAAATTGTAATTATAGGTATACCTTAAGTTAGAGATTTCGACTATTTGAAGAATAAAATACATACACAAAACACAAATACATCATAATGAAGGTGGGTTCGTAATTCGTAATTTGCTAGGTCAGGATATTATCTATTTTACATTGAACACATGGGTTGACATTTCCTGGGTTTAAAAAAGAAAATACTGTATTTTTTTTTTGTTCAAAATTGTTTGTTTTTTTTTAAATTATTATTATTTATTTTATTCCCTTTATGGAGCGCAATGTCAATATCACTTTTCTTAGCTTCGTCAGTATTTTTTCCCATAAAAAAAAACAAAAAAACAATGTAAAATTATATACGAAATTGTTTTCATGCATTTTTTTGGAAATTATAAAAGTAGCGTCAGACTTAGCAGAATAAAAGCAAATTGTCATGATATTTTGACAGCTGTCTTTTAAAAGTTGGTACTAACTGAAAAGGAAGTAAAAAAAATAAAATAACGCCATCTAGTTGTGAAGTCCGGGACTTCTCAGCTCATAAGTTATTCATCTAAATAAGAAAATAACCTTCCATCGTCTAAAAAATGTATTTTTTGTAGTCCAAAATAATAAATGTCTATTAGGTTGCATCAGGGACCCACAAGTAAACAATATTGCTTTGGCGGTATGATAAAAATATTCTACCTATAATAAAAACACACTGTATGAAAAATTTTAGAGGTCCCACATTGAGCATTTTGAGTTTTTTAGTTTTAAATCCCACTAAAGTGATGCAATTTCTTTCATTTGAATCTCTTAAGCCATGAAATCTATTCTTATCATACCGCCAAGGCAATATTTTTTACTTTACTTTGGGGGAGGTCTAATTCACCCTAATAGGTATAATACCTAGTATTTTCCAGGAAGTATAATTGATCATTATATATCATACATTTGTTATTAAAAAAAAGAGATTTAAGTAGTAAAATGAAAAAAGAAATTCAAATGTTTGCACGTAGTAAAAGAGTTTATTATTTGTCGTGCACTATCTTTAGGACTAAAATACTTATAAAGTAGGCCAATTTGAGCAATGCTTTTAAAATATTGTTGAAAGATATACTTTCTATCTGCCATATTGAATTGTATAAAAATTATGTATGTCGATTTAACTCAATACCGTTAAAGGAAGAACATAAAAAATCTTTTTTTTATTTTTTTCATATTTTCAAATCAAAACGCGTCCATTAAGAACATCTATTTTAGATAATTAAGGGTTATTTTCTTGTTTAAATGTATAAAATGGATAAAATAGCAAATGTTACTATAGAAAAAGCTGTACTTTTGTCACACATAATACGTGTATAGACAATTTTTTTCTGAAAACTTTGGATATTATAATCTTCAAAACCTCACCAATTATCCGGTTCAAGATAAAAAGGTTCTGTAATTTAGAATGTTTCTTGTTTGGGGTAAAAAAAACCATGATAAATTAAATTTTAGAAGTACAAAAAATACTAATGAGGCATTTTCTCTCTCTGAAACAAGAACCCTTTTAAGTCAAACACCCTCTCTATTCTCACAGGAAGAGTTGATTATATTATGGACAGTTCTTATTAATAGTACATTGCTTGAACACACATAACAGATGTAATAATAACCCATTTTAAGATCTTTGTTGCCTTATTCAATTTCTCTTGTAAAATAAGAAAGAGAAAAAAAGACATAACTCTACCGGTAGTTTGTCATTCCTTTCAACAGCTGTTTGACAATTCTTTATTAAGTATGTAGAAGGGATATCGATATAGCTTAATTCTCCTTGCCTTTACATTTAAAAGTTTTATATTGATGAAAATTCAATTTTCCGTGATGGAACCTAAACACTCTCCTCAATCTTGAGATAAAAAGATAAACTATGACGATTGGGCAATATTGTAAATTGCTTCCAAGATATTTACTTTTTTACTACATTTAGTTTGATTTCAAGAAATTTTCTTATATAAAACTCATGGGAGGTTAGAGTTGACCCATCCACACCTTTAAAATAAATCGTACACATAAAATTGATATTGTCAACAAAGTTTTATCATAATCGGACCGTAACTTTTTTCCGTGATCCTACTTACAAACCGAGGCGAAAACATAACATCCGTTCAACTACGTTGACAGAGGTAATTAAAGTAATGACAGAACCATATTAAGTGATAAACATTTTGAATAATCAGCATTTTTGTCAATGATCATACCAATAATCATGTATATTAAAATAACATAAAGTTGTCTGAAGGTGGGTTATCAGTTACCAAAACTATCATGAGCGTACACGTATAATAATTTATATAAAATAACTTTAAATAGTATAATCTTCAAACCTATGTGATTCTCCATTTTAAAGTAAAGAAGTTCCCTGATATAAAATAGGTCTCGTTTATAAGAGATAACATGAATTTTGTAACCGAATCTAACAAGGAACAAACAATAATTAAATAGTAGTTTTTTAACAAGGATCATTTTTGAGGCTTGAAGATTATAATTTACAAACTTCTTATCTGTAAATTGCATAGATGGGTAGATGCGTTTAACCAAAATAGCTCTACATAGTAAAGTAATTTCAAATTTTGTTTAAAATTAGCCGAACATGAACACTGCAGTGACAACTGGATCTTTTAAAATGTACCAAAAAGCAATACTAAATCAGCGATACTATTTTAAATTAATTAACATTAGGGATTGGAGGGTACGCTAAACCCATAGTTCGGTCCGAACAACGATACACCTTTCACGGTACCCTGTTCGTTACAGTATAATGGTAAAATGTTATTTTTTTTAAACTAGAATTAATGTAGTTTTCCAAGTTTTTATTGTTTGATAATTTATTTTCTGTACAATTAATAAATTATTTCTAAATATATTTAACTTCTCTAAAAAAACAAACAAAAGGCGATAAAAAATATAGACGGTTTATGTTATACACTTATTCATGAATTTATATATATATATATATTTTGCAATAAAATGAGCTTGTAAACATTTTTTTTGTAATAAAAAAGACCACTTAGCAGTCACAATATCACCAACTATCAAAAAAATTATTTTACTTGATACAAATGTACCTGTATTTGCGAGATATTGTAAAGCTAACTTGGAAGTATTGTAGAATTTATTTAAACTATCTCTCCATCATACCACTGGGTTTTTGTCAACCAGGATTTTTTATATAAAAGGATGCTTATGGAGTAAAATCAAACACCACTATCTAAATTTAAAAAATAATAATATTAATAACCAAAATTTTATAATATCAAAATATTTAAGATGTGATTATACATGTACTACGTACATATATAATCCACAGTACCGCAGTACAACCGCGTACCTTATCAGCTTTAATTTACATTTAAAAAAAACATATCTAAAGAACTAATAATCAATTTTTTTTACCTGTTAGATTGGTAGTTGAAGGTTAAAACTTTCATGTAAACTTAAAACCGGATTGCTTGGAATTTATTACCCCCCCCCCTGATAATTTAAGTACAATAAGCCCACTTTGATCTATAAAACAATACTAAAAATACACCCTACAACTTGTCAATTGCTCGATTGATGAAATTTAATAAAAGTTCAAAATTCTTCATGAGATTGTGCATCAAATTTAATTAAATATTTCCCATCAAGATCAATGAAACACAAATAAACTTTGAGAAATATTGTATAAGTGTCAAAGGCACACCGAGGTGTAGTTTTTGCTTGTAGATAGCGATCTACTAATTGAGTTTGACTATATTGTAGTAGTGTTTCTCAAGAGATTATTTTATAAATTTTTTTATGCACACATTATTCCTTCATTTGTATTTCATTAATTTATTTGTCAATTTTTAAAAGATCCTTATAGTTAATTTATTATTTAAAGATCTTATAATAGTTAATAATCTTTAAATTAAAATGTTTATATATGTTTTGATGAGGAAACGCAAGTTTCCTTTTATGTATTGATTTAAACCATAAATAAGAAATACGTAGATACGGCTTAATGCGCGAATGGTTGAGCAATGGTATCAACTGACAAAAAGGCTATAATATAAAGTCACATTTATTTATTTTTCTAAATTTAATAAAAATCTACATTTCCAACTAGATAAATTGTATTCAACTCTGATGGTCTAATAAAAAATTAACTAATAAAATAATTTTCTTTAGCTGATGACGATGAAATGATAATACAAAGCTTTATACACAGAGACATAATAACATACCTTGACGTAAGACTTAAATTTGTTCCTGTACCGGAGTTTGTAAGTCATAAAAATTTATCCCAAAAGAAGTAACTAAAAAAAAGCTTAAAGTGGCTCTCTCGTTCTGTCACCAACTCTCAAACAGTTTTTATCTTCATAAAAAATCGTAAAATGTGGCACGTGTATCTCATGGTATTACTTGCTTGTAACCTTTTCCATAGCTGACGTTCATCGCTATTGATAGAAGATTTTAATCCACTATAGCCTTACTATGCCGAACTTCCATGCAAAATACCTGGGTTGTCTCTATGTAATTATTTCCGTATGATTTAAACATATATTATTTTATTATGATTATTACATTCCTCAGGGCAGTATAATCTATATAAATTATCTACTTGCAATCGTTTGTTAATTTGTCTGTTTGTAAGTAGGATTCAAGAAAAAGTTATGCACCAATTTTGGTAAAACTTTGAAGGAAGATTAAATATTACGTTAACAGTAAGAAACTATTTTTATATTGAGAGGTATGTAATTCTAATTATCTCTGCCAACGAAGCTCTAATTTGTTTGTTAGTTACCAGGAGTGTGGCTATTGTTACGGATCGATTTTGATCAATATTGGAACAAAAATTATATATTGTCATAGGAAGAATCCATTAAACTTTGAGAGGTCAAAGGTTAAGATAACACAAATCGTAAAAATCGCATAATTGACCATAACTTTCGAACAAATTGAGATCATAATTCTATTTTATTTTGAGTGTAGGGTTTTGTGCTCTACCATGTACCACTTCTAGTTCAAAATATATATCTATATCAAAGACTGTAGTCAGAATAATCGAATAAAAATCAAGTAACATTTAGCTCGTGAAGTAACTTAGAGCATATGTGCTTGCATTGGTGATGCAGATTTCAATTATTCATATATAATTAAATTATCAGCCATACATTTTTTTAAATTTAGAACAGAGACCTTTGATAAAAAATATATTACATTATATCAGCAATCAAAATACTAATTTCTGCATCTTTAAGACCTCAGAACTGCAAGTTAGATTGAGCTTGAAAACCAATATTTTAATTCTGAGTTGAATTACAACTGTGGAATGTACCAAAATTATATTTTTTGTTTTTATCTCATTTCACTATAGGTAAAAAGAAGATTGGAACCAAATGTTATGAATGATATTGTATTTTTGTAGAGTTCTTTTAAAGAAAATGGATATTTCCAATTAGAAAATGTTAAAAATAGACTATTTATATATTAACTAGGAATTAATCAAAAAAAAAAAGAAAACCTTCAAAAATAATATATAGGAAATAGATAGTCATGGCTTTTTTCAAATGAGTATTAAACTTTAATGGTGATTAACTTTAATTCTATTAATGATTGTACCAATACTTATGTAATTGGAAAGATAGGAAACTTCGACTCAAAAGAAATAAAAAACAAACAATTATAAATTACCAATAACTATTTTCTTTTTATTTTGAAAAAAGATATTTAATCCATTGAAATTTCTAGTCTTATAAAGTCGAAGGAGTCAATTCCAAATCAAAGTTCAACTTATCTACAGTTGAACAAAATTAAAATCAAGTTTTTCAACATTTACAAATTTACAAATTGAGTACAACGCGGATGAATAATTTCCATGCCTTCACCTAAGTAATGCTCGATCGATATATAATAAAGGACTGCATCATTTTATGCCGTTTGTCAATTGATAAACTTTTTGAGTACTCTGCGTTTGCATGTTATATATTCATACCCGAAAGATGGCACGGATAACCGGAGTAAACAAACAACCAAGCAATCGATCCTGATAAGTTTTTTTTAATGTCAATATATACAAAAGTAATCTACTGATTTTTTTACGGACCAACAAAATTTTGCCAAATTAAAAGGTGTCAGTTGAACACCAATTATCTACTGCTGGTATGAAGAAAGAAAATAGAATTCACGAAAAGTGTTGATAATATCAAAAACTTGACATATGATCATTTTGAAGTAATGGTCTCTCTTGGTTTCAGAAAAAATCACGTTCAATAAACGACCTTGACTACCATGAAATTAGATATGAAGTGCCCCAAGGGAGTATTTAAGGCCCTATAATATTTTTACTGTTTATAAATATCTCTCTTTTGCTTCAGAATATGAAAACATAAATCACTTTTTAAAAATACCAAAGCTAAATGAAGTAATTGAAACATAGTTTAAAATAGGGATTCACAAATTAATGGATAGCTAATCTGTAATCGGCCACTTTGCCGCTTAATCGGTAAGAAGAATAATTTACTTCTTACGGCTTTGTAATCTTCTAAAATACTGTTTAACACTTGATGGATCCGATAGTCTGTAATACATCCTTCAAAAACAGACATTCTCAGTTCGGTTCTTTTTCTTTTTAGAAATTTATCTGACAGCCATTTACTTGTTAGACTGAAGAAGATATTATTATTTTTAGGATTGTTCAAATGCCCTTGGTTAAATATATATATTTATCTTAATTGACTGAATTGTCATTTTTTGTTTTCACTTTGGAATAATATTGTCAGAAAAATATCTTTGACTTCATATTTGGTAATTTGGAACGGTTAAAATAGCATATGAACAAATACAAAACATAAACATTGATTAATTTAATTTAGAAAAGAATGGAGGATAAAATTCATAAAAAAGGTAAAAAGAGACTCTTCAGGAGCTTCAGAATAGCGCAAGTTAAGGCTAAGACAGGATTGTGAATTGTGGAGTAACATATTTCTAGATCCTCCTCTCTTCCGACAGATAGAATTTAACTATTTGAGAGACTGTGAAGCTCATAGAAAAATATACAACTGAGATTTTACAATTTTATAAAATAATTATTACTTCTATTATGGGCTTATTTGATCTGTATTTAGTATTTATAAGAAAATTAATACATAATCAGCCAATTAACAACTCCCAATTGAACGTACTTAGCCAAATTGTTTATCGTACAGGTATAACAAAAAAAAAAATGCAAATTAACACTCTCAGCTAGAAAGTGAAATGTTATTTTCATTGGTCAGATGAAGTTGCACTGACTAAGCTTTAGCAGATGTAGAGTGAAAAATAATTTCTAAAAGCATCCATGTATATAAAAATTGAAAATTCCCTCTATGAGAATGAGGGATCTTCAAATGAAGGGCACACAAGTCAAAAAGTTTAAAAAAAGAGCATTACATAATGCATTTATGATGCTTTAACCTAAACATAGCTGTTGAAAGAGAGACGTTAAACTGGTCGACCAAATTTAACTTTGTTTTGCTCTTGGATTGTCATGGTGTGTCCCTGATTAAATTTAATTCAGGAATCATGAAATTAACATATACGACCCGAAATTTTTGACAATAACAAGAAAAAGATAAAAAACAAAAGTATAAAAAAGGTTTTCAAATTAAATATATATTTATATTTATGTACCTCTATCAAAATAAGAAAACATGCCTTGTAAGGACAAAAAAATTAATTAAAATTACAATAAATTTATCATTTTAAAATAAAATATTATCTTTTGAATAGTATAGAAATACAACTTCATAATGATAAAATTTAGCACCTTAAAAAGTAATATTTAAAATATTATTTAAGATTTGTTACTTTAAAAAAAATATATTATTTCAATATCTTACCATCGAAATTTGTTGATAGTATATAAAATATACTCTTTAGGCCACAAAAGCAAAAATGTAGGATTTAAAAAAATATATTTTATGTTTTTGGAAATAAGTATAGTTCAGAGCTTATACTCAATTCAAGAGCAAAAATTTGCAAACTATCATAGTTTAAAATCAGTAAGCAATTCAACTTCCAATTTTACATGTCTTTATTAACTTTAAAAAAATGATTTATATATGTACGAAACGTTATAAAGGAGTCTTCTTTGAAATAAATTAAAGGTAATGACCATTTAACACAAGAGAAGAAAATTCTACTTTTGATTTTGGTATGTTGCTTAAACTTTTTCTTACAAAAAAAAAATGATTTAATTAAGATATATATATTTCTACAAACATTTTCTTTTATTCAATATATTTATTTATTATAAGCTTAATTTCTGTTGACCTGGAAGAACTCACAGTGATGCTTGAAAAAAATAACAGAGATAAAAAGTTAATTTCCTTTCATGTACCGAGGTAAGGTTGATTGGTTAAGGGTATTTTTAACCACATATTTAAGATTCGTGGATATAGTTCAACCTTTTATTACTCAGGCCAAAAAAGCAACAACTCCTTTCTTGATATCAATGCTCCGCTAATATTTAAAGGATTTCAACTAGTGGTAATAAATACTGTGAGTATCAACTATTATTAGTAAATTGTACATTTAATTTGAAAGAAAAAAGTTCTTCTGAGTTGAGCATTTATGGATTAGAGGAGACTTTATCTGACAGTTAGGAAATCTTGTAGTCATGTAGGTCAAATTGTTATGATTTGAGATCCAGATTAGGCAGGTTGACACTAAGCTTCCCATTATATAAACGATGAAATGACGTTTTGTGCTTCTATGGGTATTAGACCAACCTTTCTGAGATTCTCTTCGTAATTTTCGTATTATAAATATAACTTTACACTGTGTTTTGTTGTCGACTGTCAACTTTTCTGTTTCTTGGAACTTTTTCAATGTTCTGAACGTGTATTCGTTGAATTTGAACTTGCTCTTGTTAAGCTTAAAGAATAATTCCCAAGAGCTATTGAACAATAATTCTATAGTTGATTTGCGGCTTTTTTCTTCTTATTCCTTTTGAAAGAAAGGTTGTGAGATACTATATAAGGTTATTGACGTACCTATATTTATAGGTAATAAATTTTTAGCACAAACATATCAAACACTACACATAGACCTTTGTCTAAAATAAGAGTATCTAAACAAATTTGCAAAGAATATATATATACGGTATGCAAGCGTTTAAATCAGGCTACAATTGTTAAATGGATTTGAATTTATCATTTTGACTATAAATTTAACTTTTATTTATACATCTCTTTGCACTGTCAACCAAATACCTGTAGAATTAAAACATTTGTATATAAATTTTCTAATTTATTTCTAGGAATAGTATTAACTTTTCAAGTGAAAGTCCTAATTAAATCTTTTATATTCTCACAAAGTAACAATGGAAAGGGGTGTAACTCTACATACATATAAATCTGCTAAGGTTTCTTTCTTGGAATCAGAGGACTTTTCAGGGTCTTACACCTATGAAAAATTCCTAGGGAAAATAAATATTTTATGTTATTATTTCATAATATAAGTTTTATTGGGGGGATTTCATGTAAAGTGTACTCACACTCAACTCAACATTAACGATTTTAATAATTTTTATGAGAGAACTGGGATTCCATCAAAGTGTGGCCTTTCGAAGGATCCTTGACCTTCAGTGGGGCCTAACTCTACTCAGAGTAAACGGTTAATACAGGTGCGTCCTCAAGTGGTGGACTGAAGGGGCTATAGCTCCCCCTCATAGGAATTTTTCCCAAAAAATGTAATAATGGAATGTTAATTTTTGACATTTTTTTCCAAGCAAAAAATTAAAAATTTGAAATTAAAAAAGTTAATTGTTCTAATTTTTGGACTAATAATAGAGCTAAATAATTTCATTGACACCCCACTTTTTTTTTTTTTTGCAAACTAATAAAGCATAAGTAGGGTAAAGCCCAAACAACAAATTGGCTATATCAAACTTGTAGCTTAACTGGGGAGTCATTTTTAATATTTTGCAATATTGTTTTCATTATATTTTTTGGAAAAACGCAATTTTAATTTAAATCATTTGCTCTTGTCAGTATTTAAATATATAAAAAACCATTTATGAAACCGGTTGACTACGAGAAAAGTAAAGCCCCATGGAAGTTCAAGGATCCTTTAAAAAAGTGTATTACTTTGAGGGACTCCCAAACAGGCCCTCGTGCTCACATAAGTCTAGAATTTCAGACATAGCACGCTCTTCTGTTGTGATAAATACCCTAACTAAAAACAATCAAAATCGGTGATGACAATGTCGTAAATTTCCAAAAATGGTGTTCCCTTGATATGGAATAAGGATAAGGGATCCAAATATTTCCTGGAATCCCAATATTAAAAAAAAAAAATCTGAGGTAATGAGAAACTCTAGATCAACCGATTCATAATAGCTTTTATGCCAATTATGGTTCGTATGAATATGATAACGCAAATCAAAGTATTTTATTGTATACATATTATTACACTTATCTAAGTATTTTATGCGTGTAAAAATTTCGAGGTTTTTGTTCTATTAATATCAAGCAATAAGGAAATGCTGTCTAGGACGAAACAAAATAAAGGTTATACCCAAATGAGGAAAGGTATCATCCTCGAGAAGTCAAGGTATTTGTACAATACATAAGGCAAAAACGTTGATTATACTACAAGGTATAAGGAAGGTACAGTCTTGTTATTATTAGTAGAAGCAATAAATGTACCTATAGGTACATTTCTGATAAAAAGAACTGGATAAATATACTAAAGGGATGAAATCAGAGGTATTTTATTTTTGAGAAGTAAAAGGTATGGAGGACAGAAATACCTCATACCTCTATAAGGTATTACCTTGAAAACTATACCTATTCATATGTAAAACGTGGTAATAGGCAGCTTCGAATAAAACATATATGTATAAGGACTATTCGTCTAAACCTTTTCGTATAAGGACATTTCGTATACAAACAATTTCTTATAAAACCATATCGTATAAATTTATAAGGAAACTGGGTATAGACTTTATGAATTGTCATTTTATACCCGAATGTTGGGTGTGTTTTCAGGTACCAACGATGCTTAAGTAACTACTCTAAGTAATCTCTTTACAACCCCCAGTTGTACCCCAAATGTTGGGCGTGTTTTTGGGTACTACTGGGTCCTAAAACTTAAGCAACCCACCGCTGATACTTGAAGAAAATACTAAGAGTCCCTTACAACAGCCCCCGCCCAATCGTACTGCGAATGTTTGGTGGTGTTTTCGGGTACCGCCAGGTCCAAAAACGGAATGCAACTTTCTGCTAATACTTGAGAAACAATTAAGAGTCCCTCACAACCTCCCAATTCTACCCTGAAGGTTTGGTGGTGTTTTTGGGTAATTTTATCTCCAATGGTTGTAGGGGACTCTTAGTAGTTTTTCAAGTATCAGCAGTTGGTTGCTTCCCGTTTTAGGAAGTTGAAGCGAAGTAATTAAAAACTGACTACATCATGAAAGAAATATTACTCCTCCCAAAAATTCCTTTGAAACATCAAAATATGTTTAGTTTTTATACATTATCTGGAAGAAATGTTGAGGAAAAATGAATTACTTTTCCTGCCACCATCATTTCCATTATACTATAAAATTTTGAATTAAAATGTTGTGGGCAGATTTTTTTTTTTTTTTTGATGAAAAGATACTTTTTCCTGTGATATCTTCTACTGTATTTACGTAAAATATAAATAACTTATTGACATAAGGCGGGTCGAGTGAAATATAAAAGTATACTTTAAATATAAAAATGTGGAGTAACTTAAATTTTCATTCAAGTACCTATTAAATTTTATATTCGGAGGTTAAAAAACATGAAAAAGTTTTATGAGTTTTTTAAAATGACCTATTTTAGTGATATTTTTCAAGAAAAAATTTGAGGAATATGGTTCACTATGAATAATTAAAATTTGATTAAATATAAGAAAAAACCTGGGAAAAGATAAATATGAAAAAGGCCAACTATATCAGTATTGATACGATCATTCATAGGTAAAAATGTACCTGATATAAAATTGAAATTTAGCGTTAAATAAAGCGTATTTCTTTTCAAAGTTCTCAATTTTCTCTGCCTCATCCTATCACCCTACAAATCGGTTTAAAACTAACACACACTAATTTAGAGAAAATCCGGTACAAATGCCACTCTACCACTAACGTCAGTTACTCATTATGCTTCCTTACGACAACATACCCCCGTCCTCTTTTAATTAGGAACAAACGGATGATCACTTTTGTAAATTTTGTCCAATTTAAATTGTAAAATAGATAAAGCGTTTCTGGTTAAAGGAGTGTGTTACACTAGTCAATTTGTCCAAAAAACGTGTCGAGCAGGATAGTAAGAAATCACTCACAATTATTTTCTTGGAGCCTTGTGAATTTTTTGTAGAGGAAAATAAATGAGTAGAATTCTAACCCATCCATGAGTACAATGACTGACAGAATCGACATAGCATCCTGTTCAGCTTTACATCGTCTCATCATGGAAGACCTACTGTACCACAACTATTCACGTGGTAAGGGATAGGTTGTAACTCTGTCATACAAAGAGAAAAGGGTCACTCGAAACAAAGGTTTCGATCAAGTTATTACAGCAGCCTCCCCTCAAAGATATTATCTGGTTCTTCTCAGATATTAAATATTTATGTCAACCCCAGAATCATAACTCAAAGAGCAATAGATGGTTGGCAAAAAGTATTTATAACGTCCCTAGGATCATGAAGGTCAAGTACCTACAGCAAGTCATAGCTCATACCGTTGGTATCAGCTAGGCTTACGTTATGCCATCCTTCCTCTTCAAGCAGGGCAGCAAGACAGGATTTTCTTGATTCTGAGAATGTGATGAACGTCCCGCGGAGTTTGAGGTATCTTAACTTGCCATAATTGAACCCTTTTAGACTATTTTGTCTTGGAAAAAATTGAACGAATTTCCAAGGAAGGCACTAAGAATTAGGGGGCATTCCGGATTTTACCAAATGGGACGGGCAAGAAGGCAGTAGCAAGTATCCTTCAAGCCTGGTCAAACAGCATATCACCGCACTAATCAGTCATATCCAGTTTTTAAATTTTAATTATTACAAAACAGGAAACCTGGTTTAACAGAACATTGAGGCTTTATAACAGACTTCGTTATTTATATATCTTTCTATTTTTCAAAATAATTTCCTTTGGATGCTACTATGACCTCCAATCTAGGCTTTAAGGCATCGCAGTCTTGATGAAGCACTCAGACATTGCCGCCAAATACTGCTTAACGGAAGCATTGGGGCGATCCAAATTTCAATGAGGGGTAGTGCAGGCTCTCTTCTCCACTACAATTCAAATGGCTTAGTCGAGGGAAAAATAATCTGTGGAGGAGGGTGTCCAAATTGACCGATTATGTTTTAACCGAGATTGCTATTAAAACTAGTTGTCATAACATAACAAGTCTTCCCTAAATCCTTTACGTACTTCCTCCTTGTCCAATCACAGACATTAGGAGGGTTGACATGCTACCTCATCGACTTGGCCGGATTCTGGTGATCGTGGTGCCCACGGTCTCCATTATCCTAACTTTCTGACGTTTACTTGTGCCAGGGGACCTTTCAAGGCTCTGACCAGAAACCACCGTGCACTTATTCTTGTATACAATACTCCGGGAGCACACTACGCCCATCATGATATCCTTAACACTCACTTTGGCGAGGAGCAAATCAGGCATAATTTGCCTTTTCACTTCGATTCTAATAACTATAGATTTTTGAAAGTTCTTCTAGTTTATTAACCGGAGTAGTCTATATTTTTAATAACACAAACTAGTATTTGAAAATATTCACCTTAAAGTTATCCAGATTGATTTAAAGTCAAGTTCTCAATTTTACCTCGCAGAATGTAAAATATGGACTTATATAATAAATATTACATTATTTATATCGTGTAGTTGAGTGTAAATTCTACGTAAATATATATACATATGTAATTGTATTATATGTATACTAATGACATATTATCTAAACACATAAAATAAGTATAGCCATATTTTTTAAATGATCTCCATGGATATTAAATTATATTTTCCAAGGCTGGAAACAACCACTAAAAACTCCATGCATAAAACTAATTGGCTTCCCTAATACAAATGAAATCCCAAAAGTTGATTTAATTTATCAAAAAAATATATATTCTAAAATTAATCACAAAAGTACATAAATTAAAGATAAGTAGTGTTTTTATTTTTACCATTCATTTTACCAGTTCGTAGTGATGTAAATTAAAAGTAGAAGAGGGGCGGGGGATAATCAAATTCAACTTTAGCCCTAATTTTAAGATGTAAGAACATATTCTAAGCACTCTATAAAAATTAATTTTTGATTTTCGGCCAAAAAAAAAACCCTACAACGAAAATAACTTTTGCTTATAAATGCGCATCTAATTAAATTTTACAGTCATTTTCTTTTTGTTTTTTTTCGACATATTTGTATCATCAATTATAAGTAACTTTTACTACAGGGTTCACGCTACCGGTCGGCTTTGGGGTGGGGGGGGGGGTACAACACCTCACTTTTTTGCAATTGATATAATAACAAGAATAATTTTGGAAATAGGCAATAACAATACATAAATTATATTATAGCTTAAACAAAGGTGGGGAAAAATGAATGCGTTCCTGACGACCGCCACGAGCCAACACTATAGCGTTATAAAACAGTTTATATATTGTATCACCAATATTTTAGACATTCAACAACATATAATTTATTCATTACCAATAGAATTTCAACAAATTAATACTATAAATATATGTGTTCCGGAGCTCTCTTAATCATTAATGTAGCTGCCCTTAGCAATGTAGCCTTCTAGGCAGCGGCGGAATGCTTGGCACCCACTGCAGAAGTAGTCCTGGCGGCAGTAGCTTTGAGGGCATCGATGTTTTGATGAAGGACACTGTAGGCCTTCACTTCGACATGCATCCTTAAAGGTGTGGTCAAAGTGGTTGGAATCAGGGCTGTAGGGAGGCCAAAAGTGTCAAAAAGAGTTCAAAAGAACTCAATAGACTCATTCAATAGAGTCTTGAAACGGAGGAGATAGGTTTCTTTCATTGCTGGTGTCAATAGGTCTTCTTCACACTCACAAGATCTTTTGCATTGGTCGTCATGGACATGATGGGATTTGCTTGGGATGTTTTTTTTAACTTCTCCGTGTCCAGTTTGACCTTTTTGACAGGATATTCTTCCTTTCAATGTTTCAGACTTGCTGACTACGTAAACGGGGGTCCTAGAGACGCCCAACTGGAAATTCGTCTATCACGTTCAAGTGTATTTTTCTCCAGGTTTATGCAAGCTAGAGAGCTCAGGTTGTTTTTTTTGTAACTATTTGTTTATAATTTAATATATCGAAATATGAATTAATTTCAATCACTCAACCTTCAGTAAAGTATTTCATTAGTAAGTTTTTAAATTTCAATGGGCCAGCAATTACAGGGTTTTTTGTTTGAGCTGGGGGCTTGATATCTACTTGTTATATTAAATTAGACACAAGATGAACTAATAATACTTAAAATATATTAATCCATCATTTAATTTCAAATTTCCTAAGCCATTGTAGATATTTCTAAGTACATCCAAATATAAATAGTAAAGAATGAAGTTATATATTTTATTAATATTATACTATTTGAGTGCTTTATTTTAATGAATTAATATTGGAAGAAGATTATAATTTTTTGAAAACTTTAACAACTTCAATTGAGTTCTCTCGTTAATATCAATAACAATTCCATAATAATCAATTTATTGATTCTCTTTTTATCTATTTTTGTTGGAATTAAGAATGAATTATTCTCATTTACCTATTTGTAAATATCTAACAATTAGATTTGGAATTAAGTACATACTAGTATTTATAATGAGACTAAAACAATTACTAAAAATAATAGAGATGACTTTTGTTCTAAGAATCCTAACCCAGTCAGAAACCACTATTTTATTTCTAAGTCGAAACTAATTTGGACACGTTTTGTAGTAAAAATTTAGTTCACAAAACATCTGTCCTGATCGTTCCTTGCAAAAAAGTTTATAAAAAAATTGTTATGTTTAGCTATCATTACGTTTCAGTAGATTAGCTGAAAGTGGTTATGAGGTGAAGGAAATAAACAAATTATTTATGATAACTGATGTAATATTAAGTATGAATATCAATATGTAAATATGAAGTAATCAATTATTTGTAAATATGTATTAATACGTTGGATAAAGAGATTAGACTACTACTGTAAGAGCTTGAGGTGTATTTATTGATTATGATCAAAACATAAGAGTAACCATGACATTTTGAAGAATATTTTGGGGGAAAGGAGGTTAGTTGCCATGCCGTTTTATTAGATTAACTGTGAGATTTAGTAAATAAATACATTTGAGAATTTATGTAAGTAATTTCATGTGATCAATTAAAATCTGAGCACTTGCTAATTTAATAATTAATTAAGGTTGTGTGATTTAAATTAACGCATATTTCGATACATTAAGGTATTAACAATTGGTTACAAAACAAAAGAAACCAAAGCTGTCAAGTCGAGAAAATGACACTTGAACGTTATCGACGAATTTCCATTCGCTCACTCCAAGCAGTTAGGCGTCTCCAAGACCACCGTTTACTCCGTTAGCAAGCCCAAAACGTTGGATAGGAAGAAGTGCTCTGTCAAAAAAGGCCAAACTGGACCTGAGGAGTTAAAGAATACAGTCCAGGCCAATCCCCTTAAGTCAATGAGGACCCATGCAAGAGATCTCTGGGTTTCACAGCAGACTCTCCCGAGATCTATCAAAAAACGGGTTGAAAGAGCCTTGTGAGGGCGGGGAGGCCACTTTTGTCACCAGCAATGAAAAAAACCTATCTCCTCTATTGCAAGACTCTTTAGAATGAGCTTTGAATGAGTCTTTTGTTCTTTTTTTTTTACAAGTTTGGCCTACAGACCTACAGCCCTGTAGGCAACCACCTCGAGTACACTGTTTGGGTCCATGTCGAGAGGAAGACCTACAATGCTCTTCATCCAAACACCATGGCCCTTTAAGCCACTGTCAGCCAGTACTGGGACGCCATAACAAAGAACTACACCTGCAGCGGGTGTCAGGTCTTCCACCTTCGCCTGAAATCCATCTCTGCTGCTAAAGGCAGCTATATTAATGATTAAGAGAGCTGAGACACACATCATTATATAATATTAATTTTGATGAAATTCTATTGTCCATTAATAAATAAATCTTGTTGAAGTTTAAAATTCAAAGTATTCAGATTTTAATGTACCACTCAGTATATGAAAAGTTTGAAGACTCATGGAATGTATAAAGAAAATAGACGGACTTCAAATTTCTAATAGATACATATAAACTATATGTGTTCAAGTCAATGTTTGCTTATTCAATCTATTTTGTATTTGAATAGTATTATTTCCATCAGTCTGATTGATCTTCAATTGATTATTCTATCTATTCCCTTTCTACTTATTATATTATTTCCAAAACTATACCTTGTCATTGTAAACATATTTGATATATATTTAATAAATACCTTTTTTCTCAACAGAATTATATACTAGACGCCCGATGTTAACAAATGTCTGAATTAAGTGATACCATACGTCTTCTTCCTCCTACCTTATCCTTGCACTCATCGAAATGTCTTTCCCTAGACATAGGACAGAAATTACACAGATTTCCATATTTTAACTTTCTATTCTCAGTCCACTATGGACTAAAATTCATATCTCTTCATTAAACCATCCTTGTTACAATCTGTTATTCATCAGCACACACACCTTATATTAAGATGATCTCTTCTCAAGAATAAAAAAAGTAGTGATAACAACTGTGGAAAATTTAAAAAAAACAAAAAACTGTTAAGTTACCTCAATAAATTGTCCCACACTCGTTTTATGTCATATTTTATTATAATTTTAGTTTGCTAAATTTTACATTTTTACTACCTGAAAGGGAAAAACGCGTCGAAAGTGACTAAGAAAATTTGCGATGTATACTGGGCGATACTCTTTTGGTTGGTGTTGCATAAAAGTTTTTCAAACTATTTTTTTCCTGCTCAATTCTGCCCTCTACTATGAACAACTCAACCGTTTGAAGCTGGCAATCGAAGAGAAATGGAGAAGTTTAGGTGAATTGGACACCTCCAGAATTCATCAAAACAACAACAGGCTGCACACATATTTGATGGCACGCCAGAAGCTCTGAGGGCTCGAATGGTAAGTTCTTATGCATCCACTCTACAGTCCGGACATGGGATCAAGTGATTATCATCTGTTCTTGTGTATGAACAACGCACTTGGCTTACAAATTTGAGCTCAATAACGGCCTGTGAATATTGGTTTTTTGAGTTTTTTACCAATAGGGAGAAGGTCTATTACAAGAATGTCGTTAAGAAATTGGATTCTCGTTGGCAACAAGTACTAGAACAGCATGGTGCATACTTGGCTTTAATTGGATGATTGTAACACTTCTTATAAGCATTGAAGTAAAATAAAAAATACGAAATTACTTTTTCCCTATTCTTTCATATTCAGTGTTCGTAACCCAAATCTGAACAATTGTTAGAACAACAATATTTGATCATATATCTCAAGAATAATAAGAGATAGGTACAAACATTAGTTACCACTACAGGCTACAATGATGGAAACCTTCAGGTCATCTACATTCTTTTGGGAGGTTTGATAGACTTCTCCCCTCACAACGTTTCATATGCTGTAATCCAATATATTCAAATTTGGTCGTAATGGGGACCACATGGACGCAGGCCAAAAAACATATAAATTGGACTCAAGCCGAACCTTTAAGTCGACCCAGATGCCTAAGTTCTAGCCCTAACTGCATACTTAGCGGTGCTGCAACACCCCAAACTGGTTGTCAATGTTCCTGGGGTTTATTCCCCTACACTGCAAAATCAGGATATTGTTTGTTCTATGATTGAGTTACAAGCAAATTTTCTTTATCAAATCATAAAACCTCAGTAGATATTTCAAACTTGCAACTCTACTCCTTTCTCCTCAATTTAAACCATTTATATCTGTTCAGATTTCCGTTACGCACAGTGTATGTGCAGAGAATGAAAGGAAATTATTAGATAACAACATAATGTTGAGGAAATATTAGTTATTATTTTAGGATGCAATTCGATATACCTACTTTATAAAAAGGCTCAAGTGTATCAAATTAATCATTGAAATAATAAGCATTGTCTACTGCATGATTCAATAGAACGGATGTAAAATAATACATCTATATTGTTCATTTTTAATGTATAACTAAATCAATTATTGAATCATAAATACACCATCATTAACTCAACCTTCAAATATCCTCAATAAAACATGTATAAAAAGTTAAAAAAACTAATGATGACCTTTTGATTGGTTAGATATCAAACTTTAAATATCCGAACCTGTATAAAGTAATTTAAAAAAAATATATTGGATATAAAAATATAGTAAGTTCATAAAATTCTACATTCTTTGTTGACAAATACCTTCAGGTATTCAATATACCTATGGTGTATTTGGTAGTCTCTGGACTATATTTGCCATGATATAGAGTAGTCCAATAGGTTGAGATCGGAGAGGTGTGTAAGTGAAAGTCCTTTCAATAAAATATTAAAAAATTTTGCCATTCACTTTTAAACAATCTTTGCATTATGAGCAGAGCCTTTGCCCTCTTAGAATACACAACTAAACCTTCCAGACACTTTACTAATTTTGTAAATCCATGGGATATCCTTTTTCTTCAATATCATCAAGTAATAGTTTGTTGTTAATCCGCCACATTAATGACACTTTGAGCTACTACACCCAGCATCATTACTGATATGATGGATATTTTGTCCCGGATATTTAGAAATTTTCATTGAGACTATCCTTGACTCGATCATTCTGTGAATTTATGACTGGATCAATATCAAATGTCTTCAAATCTGGGAAAAAGTAAACACTATTTTCATTACGTTTCATAAAATTCAATCAAGACACGCCACGTTTGGTACGAAGGTCCCTATGCCTTTGAGGTAGAACTGGTCTCTATTAATATATGAAGGTTTTCACACCAGCAGCTTTGATAAATTGTATTCAGTGGCGGGAGACTCGGACTTCTTCACATTTGATTATTCAAATATATTTTGTCACCATAGGTACATAGACCTAAAGTTGCTGCTAATGAATCTGATTTTAATGCAAAGAAGTCAAGCCATTGGGCCAAATGCATCCTTATAAAATGGAAAGAGTTCAAAATATGTGCTTGAATATATTGCTTACTGTGAAACTGATATATATATATATAACGTATAGACTGCGCAGAATATATTTGTTTGTGCATTCCATATTTTAACAAATATTATTCAGGTAATATGAAAAAAAACCTTCAAAATCAGTCATAAAGAGTATGAAGTGTTAGGAAAAAATATTTTTAGTTTCCTATAGTTCTAATAATTCAACTGGAATTACAAGGTGTAAATGGCTGGAGCCAAGAACGATTAGTGCACCGGAACGGCCTTCACATCAGAAACTGCATAAAGCCATAGTACATCAATCCCTCAACATCCACTTCAAATGACACTCATCATCTAGGCATTTCATTGCATCTGACTCCCGTGCTCGTATTCTCCGAGTTCCACTGATATCTTCAAGGGGAGGAAATTTTTGAGATGAAATAAAAATATTTTCGAGGAATAAAAAGTTTGTCATGTTTTGTCAAGTTGTAATATAATATATATGTTAGTACAGATGCCCCATTAATTTAAAACTATCTCTTGGGGAAGGTTTTGTTTTTATTTTCAATTTGGGAACCCCATTTGTTAGCCTTAATCCCGGACGTTGTAGCAAATGTTGAGTTTGTGATGTGTGTATACATTATTAAATTCTCGCTTGATCTGTGATAAAAAATCTAATACTAGTCGGGTATTTTGCTATTTGCTAACTTGTGTTAAATGAGAAGTCTATATTCAGTTTTAAAATGAGAAAATATCACACAAAATCATAACAAGTTGAACTTTAACTTTCTCAAATATACTACATCTAAGGCAGCACACTCCCCTTTACACTAATATTGTTGCAGCTATCCTGTACGAGTGGATCCCCTCTACCAGGAAATGATATGATATATAAATTTCAGTTAATTTGTTCTTCCTGTAACGCTCCATTTTCTCCGAGTTAAGAAAAAAATTAATTTAACTTATACTTGTGTAACCCTTCAATAAATCCAAACAATGGTATACATAAGTAAGTATTCTGTGTAAAAGCTTAACGAGTCTAAATTAAAGAAGATTTGAGTAATTGAGGCAAAAACAAATATATTGCAATTGTTATCAGTCTCCCCTAGATATTAAATATTAAGTTGGGGAAAAAGTAATTTCGTATTTATCTGCACCTTTTTTTTTACTAAGTATATGTTGTACACTATTGGTCATACGATGAGGTGTTGTAAAGGTGTGATTGTATACTACAAACCCTTTTTTGGACAGTATTGCGTTTGACCGGTTCCGTAATAAATTATCGTGCGTCGAGTACGGAGGTATCAAAGGAAGAAATTCGCCATATTTTACATTTTAACACCTTGAAAGGAAAAAAAGCAACGAAAGCGACCAAGTAAATTTGAAATGTATACGGGCCCGATACTCCTTCAGTTCCTGTTTCACAACAGTGGTTGGATTTTTTTTTTTTTTTTTTTTTTTTTTTTTTTTTTTTTTTTTTGCTCAGTTCTGTCCTCCTCTGTGAACAACTCGACAGTTTTGAAGCTGGCAATCGAACAAAGGCATTAGAGAATAGGAGAAAACAAAATATCATCAAGTCAACGCCAGGCCGCATACATCTTTGATGGCGCGCCAGAAGCTCTGAGGGCTCGGATGGGAAGTTCTTATGTATCCAACCTACAGTCCGAACCTGGGACCAAGTGACTGTCTAACTATTCGTGTCTATGGATTGGGGTTACAAATTTAGCTGCGAAGATTGTTTGTCCGAGTTTTTTTTTCAATAAGGACAAAAGCTCCTATGAAAAGGGTATTATGATGTTGGATTCTCGTTGGCAACAATTTACCAAACAGAATGGGGCATACTTGGCTTACTTCTTATAAAGCAAAAAATACAATTTTCCCAACCTATTCTTAAAATGACGAAGCATCTCAATCCAATATCGTTCTTATTTTCCTATCTCAAATGGGTTGAGAAAAAGTACAAGTTCCTAGAGGTACCCATTCCCATTACTTAATCAGGCACATATGAACGTATATGTACTCTTGTTTACTTATAAATTGTTCATAAAATAGTTCCAGATTGAAAATAAATGAATATTGTTAATTAAAAATCTGAAAAAAAGGAATGCCCCTTCGGTGTATTAGCAAATCAATTAATTGTGGTTGAGGGAGTACCATAAGGCTACTGATTCCCATTTACCAAAAACATGCAACAAAACGATACGTATTTAATGTTCTTTAATTAAGATTGTATTTAATTAATCATTTTATGTTATGGATATTTAATCTGGATATCAAACTGTTATTTGGTACTCTAATAGAAATTGGATCTTATATTCAACTTAATAAAATTGTTCATAAAATATAAATATACATATATGTGGTGCGTCAACATGAAACAATTTTGAACAAAAATCAACCCCAAAGAGAAACCCCTAATATCTTAGTTTACTTACTATATAATATATACAAGCCCAATATTACATTGCGATAATTGAGTCAATTATAGGCTTATTATTCAAACTTGTGGCATGATTTATTGTACCCATGTACTTTAGCCATACTTTGGATCCTTTAAGACATTTATATTGTACCCGATTTGCCTTTTTAAATAAAATCTATCAATTTCTCACGATGGATAAATTAGTGACGATCAACTTTGGCTTCTTTAAGTGCAACTTACGACTTTCGAAAGGGTTCAAAAAATTATTTGTCAATATAAATTCAGGATAATTCGTCAAAGAATACAAATGTAATCCTCACTCAATTTAGAGAAAAATCATTTTAGCTTGCTTTTGTGTTGATGGGCGTCATGTTTACTATAAATCATTAGTATTAATACATTGCTCTGTTCAAGATTTAATAAACATTGTTAATAATCTTGTTAATTATGTTGGTACTTCTTAACTAACTACATATATCTAATCATTAATTAACATAAAAAAAATAGCAATTAGACTTGATTGGGGCCTTTTGATCAGAAAAGTCTACCTTATAAATCTGAGTAACTATATAACCGTTTGAAGCTGGTGATTGAACAGAAGTTGCCAGCATAAGTGAATAAGAGTAAACAATATATCATCAAGACAACAGCAGGCCGCACACATCTTTGATGACGCGCCAGAAGCTTCAGGAGCTTGTATGGGAAGTCCTCAAGTATTCTTCCTACCTAGTACCAAGTAACTAACACGTGTTCCTGTTTATGGACAAAGGGCTTCGTTGCCATAAATTTTGCCTCAATAGAGGCCTTTTAAAAATTGGTTCTCCAAGTTTTTTGCCAGTAGGGGCAAGGGTTCCTGTGAAAAGGGTATTATGAAATTGGATTATTGTTGACAAAAAGTTATGGAATATTTCCCCTACCTAATGTATATATTTTTTTTTTTTGATTATTTCATGGGAAGGGGTTTCTAAAGGAATTTTTATCCATTGGAGGATTTTGATAACTCCTACACGAATAATTAAAAATGTAAAGTAATTCTTCTTAGTTTTACTTGTTATAATAATCTTATTTAACAAAGAGCTCAAATTTGTTCTAAAAATCCCATTTATAAATAACTATTGAACATTTCATTCAGAATGAATGCATGTATCAGATAAATATAATTTTATGAATCCGATAGATTTATATTTAATCAACCTCTCAATCAACACCTACAAATCTTTGGACAGCAATTTCAACTGAACATTTCTCCAATACCAGAGTACACTTTTAAATTATGTTTGTTGCATCTGATTTTACGTGATCTACATCTTTCTTTGTGGTTAAACAAACTTTTTGTCTAAAAAGTGTTCATGGGCCTCTAATTACAACACCATGCCCCCCCAAAGCAGGTCATTATTTCGCTTCATTTGGAAGGGAAGAGCTGTATTTTCATTACAAAAGCCCTGGAAGACCTAAATGTGTCCAAATCATCGGTCAACTACACAATCAAGCGGTAGAATGAGACCTTGAATATCGATGATAGGTCAGGGAGTGGTCGTTCGAGGTCTACCAGGACACCAAGTTTGGTCAAAGCAACGAGGTAGAAGCCGTATCATCTACAAAAGTGGCCACTTCTAAGCAAGGCCACAATGGCTAAGAGGATAACCCGGGCGAAGGTGCTTCTGAAGTTCCTCATTCCTTGTACAAACATTTCAACTATTTGTACTGACGAAAAGATCTTCATCTAGGAGATGGTTTATAACAGCCACCGTGTACCTCCTATATTATGAAGATGCCCTTTATTTTCATTCCTGAGGGTGTGAAGATCAATCAATGTTTCTATCTGGAAATGTTACACTGTAATAAGTACTTCTCCAGGAACAACACTGGGAAGGATTTTACTGCTCCAGAAGGACGGAGCATCTTAACACACTGCTATGTCTGTACAAGAGTGGTGCCAAACAACTTTTTTTGAGCAATTTTTGGAGGAAAGACATGTGACCCCTTCTTCTCCGGATCTCAATGTAATGGACTTCACCATTAGGTCCATTTCATAGCAAGAGTTTAGTGTTACCTCCTAATGCAACCTCGACGACTTTAAGGCCGGCATAGTATCCGGATTAGACAACTCGTCGGAGGAGACCATCCGTACAGAGTGTAAAGCAGTTCCAAAGCGTTTGAGAGCTATAGTTACTTGAAATTGTGGCCATGAGGAATGAGCTGGCACTCATTTTGGGAGGAAATTTCCCGCTGATTGCAATTGCGAAAAAGATAATTTGAGAAATAAATACTTGTGTACTTTCTTGGCTGTTGAAGTTGTCCAAAGACTTTTGTGTCACCCTATATATTATTTCGATAACTACAGTTATTTTTTTTATTCGATAATAAAAAAAGTTAAATGACTTTTCGCCAAAACATTAAATTTATATTATCAAAACTTTTAATTAATTTTAAAGTTACTTAAAATGATGAAATTTGTTGAAGTTCAAAACTATTTGAAAAGAAATAAAGAAGTTTGAATTACTTCAAACTTCAACAGGGTGAACTCTAAATACTGAAAAAGAAAAAATAGCTTGTAATTAAACTGATTGTAACTCATATAAATTTAGAGATACTATTGTAAAATTTTTGATATAAGATAAATTAGTGATCAATTGTCCACAAAGTTTAGTTTTTTTTTTTTTTTTTTGGGGGTATCCTTCATTTATAGTTTTCTAAAGCTTTTCTATTGAGGCTCTTCTACACCACTCAAATGATCGGATTTTTGTCAAAAAAATATCTGCTTCGCATTGAGGATCTATTAGATGCGAAAACCAGAGTCAATGATGGTATAGGGTGATATTAGCTCGTCTAGTAAGCTTATCATTATCTTTGTCCTTGCCCTTTTTGCAATGAAGCAAGAGAGACTACTCACCATCTCTTCTGGAGCTGCAGGCATTTAACTTACGAGCGGATTTCATATGGATTGCTGGTGAATTTCGAACCAATAACTGGTAGAGATGATTTTTTAGGACACCATAGTGGGAAGGGGGAAAGTAAAAACAACGTCAGTATTGAAAAGACGCAACAATTTTTATATGCAAAAAGGATTAATAAGGACTTAAACCTCGCAGACGTCATTCTGATAATTAATTTACACATTAAAGATATGGTCTAGTTCTTATGTTAACTGAAAACTATGACGCTAACGTTAGTTAATTTTTAATTATTAATCTGTCTGGTGTTATCTTTATTTTTGGTTTGATAATTTTCTTATTTTAACCCCTGTATTTTTTAGGTTAAAATTTTATGGTTCATTGGATGTGCTAAGCTTTTGGTTTTGTCGAAAAGTTTATATTTTGTTCTGAATAAAGTTAAACATTTGGCCAAATATATATATATATATATCATTGTGCCCTCAAGAGTGCCCAAAAAACTAATACCATTAAGCAGATGGGCACCATCTTGAAGAAAAGTCTCCACCCATAAGCCAATTACCACTTCAGGTAAGATACTTAGACCTTTCAAAAGATGGTGCTCACTCTTACATATTAGGGTGGGCCTTATTTTTTACATGCTCGATGTCCTTAAGGTCTCAAAAAGTTTCTTTTAGTTTATAAATATCATGTGGTAATTTTCAACTTTTGTAAAAAAATATTTAGAAGTAGCACAAAGGCCCTACAATTTTAAAATCAACATTTTTTTTAATAATTTTTTTATTTGGTTTTGATATCATCTGTAAACATTTTAACTTTTTATGTCAAATACCAAATTTAGACAAACAAAATTTATATGAAAAATAATAAATAAATTTTTTAAAGAATCCCCTATCTACGTTTCCAAAAGAGTAATAAGTATAGTTATATGAATAGTAGCTTGCCGCCTCACGTAATGTTCCTAGCCAACCCATTCAACTGATACATACAAAAAAAGTATGCATATTGTTTACTTCCATAAACAAAAAGTAGAAAAATTAGATGACCTTGCCCTTAGTGAACTTTACTTAATTAAAAATATTTATTGAACTAAACTTTATGAAATAAGACATTTTTTTTTTGTAAAATAGGAGTCATGTATGTATAAATGTTATGTATAAATACGACATCCGTGTTCATTTGAGAGCGAGAGTAACGATGCGTTAAACAATATATTATATCATTTTACTATTACAAACTACCAAAATGTAGCAGAGATATTTAATGAAATTCCTAATATATATTTTCTTAAATGTTCTAGAACTTATTCTTGTTATTCAATATTTACTATATAATATTTAAAATTCTTGATTTTTTTTTTGAATCGCCTTATTAACGTTTATGATCTTCAACTGCTTAGAGGATAAATTGCACCTAAAATCGATATGGGGAGTCGATCCCCCTTTTTTTCCTTATAAGACTAGATTTTTTTTTATCATCTTAATGAATTATAAGAGCAATGTTACTTTGGAAATCTGTCTATATAATAATAGTTTTTTGTTCGTCAAAGTTCCGTTCATTTTTAGTGAATTGTGCCTCTATTAAGAACAAATTGATTTATTTTCTGGTTTATAACTTTTATCTGTATTTGCTAAAGTAAACACAGTTTTTCGATCAGGTACTTAGTAATAATAAAATTATACATTTATATTGTTTAGTCCGTTGTTGTTTTTAGCTCCAAATGACCTCCAATGTCATTTTTATATAATAATTACTCTTATGAATATGTTAAAATCAAATTAAATTTTATCCCAAATTTTTAGATGCAAAGGAACTTTTAAGTACTCCGAAAAAAAAATTCATATCCAACAAAAACAAATGCACACATAGTTGGACAACAGATAAAAAGGTTGTTAATTTTGAGTGATGGCTTCTTTTAAAAGAAAAGTATAGACTCAATAAGTTAGAATTCATTGTATTGTACTATGAAATGGAGTTTTTGACCGTATTATATTTGTACATTGTACATCTTCACTCATAATTAATCTGGATGCAATCTGAAAAATGAATTTATATATAGCTACATCAATCCCAAAAAACCCTTCAGCAATATTAAATCATTTTTCTAGGACATTATTTATTTCTTTCTTCATACTCTTCATAAGCAGTTTCCCTTATTAACCGCTATCCAACAATTTGAAAATTTGTTTTTGGCACTCCACTTCATAGTAATTTCAATTACTTTAGCCACTTACAATAAATTTTAGGAGTGAGCTCTGATACTTATTTAATTCGATGTGGAGGTCAGTAAAGTGGTTTTGATCGTTCGAGTATCCGAACTATTTCGTTGGGCTACAATGCGCGTTTTTTTTCCTTTTTCAAAATGAAAAATAAGGATTAAATTTTTCTGTATCACTTGATAAAATGAACTTTAACGAAACTTTTAAAATTCAACAACTTAACTTTATAATTAAAACTTCTGAAATTCAGCAACATAACTTTAAAATTGAAACTTCTGAATCCCTTTACAAACATTACTTTTTCATAAAAAAAGAACAAAATATCGAAACAGTTGGGTATCTCCAGGACCTTCATCTACGCAGTCAGTAATTCCAAAACGTTGGATAGATATAAGGGATCTGTCAAAAAGGCGATACTGGACCTAAAGGAGTTAAATAAAATGGCCCAGGCCAATACCCTCAAATCCATGAGGACCCAAGCAAGAAATCTCGGATTTTCACACTAGACTGTCCAGAGAGCTATCTAAAAAGTGGGTGGAAACAGCATTGTGAAGGTGGAGAGGGCATTTTTGACACCAGCAATTAACCGAACGCGTCCCTTCCATGGTAAGACCCTATTGAATGTGTCGTTTGAGTTCTTTTGAACTATTTTTTACACTTTTATCCCCCTACAGGCCTGACGTCCACCCCCTCGACTATACATTTTTGTACATGTCGAGGGGAAGACCTGGAATGTCCTTCATCCAAATACCAAGGCCATCAAAGGAACTGTCAGCAAGTACTGGGACGCCATGACAGATGAATACATCTACAGCGGGTGCCATACCAGCTATATTAATGCTTAAGAAAGTGCAGAGACAAATATATTTATATTATTAATTATGTTTAAATTCAATTCTTAATTAATAAATTATAACTTTTTGAAGTTTAATAGTCAAAGTGTTTAGATTTTATAAGAATACTCGGTATTTAGGGAAAGCAATTATTTTTAAGACCTTTTCAAAATCGACAGTAACTAATTGTTTCATTAACTAGTTATCCACAGTTTTAAAATAAGATACCTTGCAAAGTAAATTTTGTATTTTTTTGTAAGATATAACTATCCCTCTAAAACGAGGTATTAACAAAGTTCAGTGTATGGACAATGGAGGGCGTTACATGTCTGATACGATTTTCCAAAATCTATAAAACAAAGTTTCAAATGTAAACCATCATTATGAAAAAAAAAAAAAAAAAAAAACTATTCTGATTTGTAAAAACTGTTTTTTTGCGTTTTGGAATAGGAAAATTTGCAGTCCCACCCTGTATTTTAAAAAGTGGAGATTTTATAAATAAAATATAAATATTTGAGTCCATTGTATTTTAGGAAATCTAGTGTAAAATATAACCATGGACATAGAACATGGAATGAGGTCACTCAATGGACAACGCAATAAGTAGAAATTATTCGCTCGAGCACTATGTTCGGTGGTTTGCGCCCGGCCTTTCTTAAAGAAAGAAATATACATTATGTATATAGAGATCAAAGAAGATTCCTAGGTCAGAAATGTAATACTATCATGTTTATTTATACAGGGTGTGGACTCAAAAATTTCAAAAGGCGTTTTCGCCTTAATATATTGTTATTTTGTGCCATTTTTATGGCATAACTTTGGAAGCAAAAGTTGGTAATTCAAAAATTTCTACACTTTTTATTCAAATGTCCCCTCCATCCTGATTGATGGCTTTAATACGGGGACGAATAGAAGCACAGGTGACCTTGATTAACTCCGAGGACAAGTTGCTCCACTCCTCCGTGATCACGGCCTTCAGGGCATCGATATTCAGGTCCGAATTCTGGTTCATTTGCCCTCCAATACACAACAACCTGCAAAGTCCAGGAGGTTTAAGACGGGTGAGGTCGAAGGATAGACGTCTGTAGGCTATAAGGCATCCTTGTGCACCCTTCATAAATGGGCGTGTGCCTGGGAAACTTGCTCTTCAACCATAGCAAGACATGGTACCCTGTAGTAGACACCCATATTGACTTTCTCATTGGCTTTGGACGACACGACGCTGAGGACCATGAACTGAGGTGAATTTTTGGTTCAGAAGTTCCCTCGACCTGAGCTCTCGATTCAGCCAAGAAACGATAATTTTCCTGTTCAGAGCAGCGTTTACTGTGAAGAACTTCTTGTCAGAGATCGACTTGTGCACGGAGGAGGTCGTACCTATGCCGTTTTGATTGTTGCTAGGACATTTTTGATTGCACAAGAACAAAATAAACCCGAAATATTAGGTTTTTGTCAGTTCTTTCGAATGGCGCCAAGTAAAAAATTACTTTTATAACTGAGGCTAGACGGCATCAAAGAAGATTCTAATTTTAGCTTCCTCATCCTGCACTTGATTATTGCAACTCCATCTAACCAATTAAAGGGGCATTGAATAATATAAAAATATGCTGATGCAATCTTGTATATCTAAAAATGCATTTTAATAACATAATCTTTCGATAAATAGTTCATTTTTGTACAACTGCTAATATCTGAGCCTTTATGAAATAATATTCTTTGGCGAAGATTCTACATCATTCGAATATAAGCTTAAACTGATACTAAACTATTAGTTTGTCAGGTAATTTGAAAGGTAATTGCTTAACATAATTACTATATAAAGTCTATTATAAATTATTTTCAATACTCTTGAAGATTAATTATAATCAATGTACTTGTATAACAATTTATGTATAATGCAGTTGAAATTATCGATTACAACTAATTGAAAATGTGTGTTCAATTTGGTATATGTCATCCACTTAATTATATATATTTAATAGCTCATTTAATGATCCTCCTCCATCCATGACCCCAACACTCTAGACTTTACAGTTTGGAGTATCTTAGAGAAGAATGTTTAGTGCACCTCTCATCCAAATTTGGATTCGCTCTGAGCTGTCTTAATGACAGTGTAGTACGTTATTATCACGGCCTTTGTCATCAAGAGCTGTCAATCTGTTCTCCGGCATGTCAAGAGTGTTATTGTTTGTGAATGTAGTCATTTTGGATAAAAATATGTATGCTAAATATATTATTTAAACATACCACAAATTGGTTTTGAGTTGTTTTTTCTTGATTCACCAAAAATCAGGATTTTAGTAATTTTTTTTATCAGCTGTCAATTTCTTTGTCACATAATCAGTGTTCTAAACGATGATTGGTTAAATTTTAATGAGTTCTTGTTAAGATATAAACAATTCAAAGCAAGATTTGGATAATAATTCAATATTGCGAAGAATGGCCTGGCTACCAACTGATTTTGGACCTTTATTTATCTTTCTTTTTGGAAAATATAGAGAACGACGTGATAATATTAAATTAAATTTTTGTGTTGAACATTTCGATAACAGCTTATTCATTTATTTTCATTTTATAGGCAATACAAATCATTTAATAGTATACATAAATAACATAAGGGTAACTATTTCAAGAAGGTCGTTTCGTTTTTGTTTTTTTTTTAAATAAAGAAGATATTTTTTTTAATGCATGATGAATATAACTCAAGTGTTCCCTTTTATGAAAAATATATAACCGTTAAATTAACATTGAATTAATACATTTTTTGATAAAGATTATTATTGGATTTAAGGATTAAAGAGCCTTCCAACAAAAAAAGAAATGATCAATATCATTGATAAAATGAATTCATCAAAGTTTGTTGAACAATTTATATTTGTCATCATTTTTAATTGACTACATTTTTTTAATGATTATAAGTATATTTGATGAAAAGCTATCCCAGATTGATATTTTACTACCGATATAATAATTATAAGCAATAAACTGACGCGATATTAAGATAAATAGGCAAATAATTGCCTTTTTTTTCTGTGTTCAACTTTGTTGTTGCTTTAATTGGTATGTGAATCCATTAAATGTATATTTAACCTATTAATACTTAATTGATATACTTAATTTATCAGATCTATGCTTAAGAAATAAATGATCAAGATATTGATTCCATATTGCTGATGTATAGAATAAATCTATGGTACATAGAAGTGATGAGACTCGATCCAAACCAAAATTAATTTTATAAAAATAAACACACAAAATTGATTTTTTCTCTTTTTAAAACTAAAAACCGTCATTTTTTTCATATTCCGAATATTAAAAAAAAAAAGAAGAAACTGAGGTGGGACCGGATCAAGACCGATTTTGATGGCCGAATTTTACTACGAGACGGTTCAGACCGCAGTTGGACCGAATTAGTTAAATTCAAAACGAACAGTATTAACGAATCGTTTCTTGTGTTTCCCTATCCTAAATTACTTCACACCAGGGCCACAGAGTCTGTACATAAAATGTTCGGCTCCGACCCAAGTATTTTGAATGTCACCGACTCCGATTCTAACACACCATTTTATAACAATATATTTGATAGTCCATATAAGTTTATTCTAAGTTTGAGTGTAAAGACTATAAATATAGATTTAATGTTTTAGCTATAGGTAGTTATTAGTCAAATAAAGTAAATAATTTTTGCAGCTATCAAGAAATTATTGGGAGTATAAGAAATTTAAGAAGATGAACAACAAATGAAATGGATCAAAATGTATCTAATGTTAATATATTGTTAATTTTCTGGACATAATTTATGGACTCGTAACCAAGGAACGACTAAGCACAACCTCTCACTTTAAACGGATGGCACTGACTATGCACAATGCTAAGTAATAAGCTAGCATGGCTAGTAGACACGCTCTACGCAACATAATAATTTAGACTTCAAAGATATTTGGAAATTGTGATTGTATAGTCTATAGAACACGTTTGAAATTTATGAAGTAAACTTTTAATTTAGTTTCAACCTCAAAACTAAATAAATAATTCCTATAATTTATAGCCATTTAGCAAAATAACTTTACGAACACTCAATATCTTGTTTTAAAAATAATTTTTATTTAGATAAATTATAAAAAATTTCATAGGTGGAGTCAGAGTCGGTACAAAATCTTCTAATCTTTTAGTTTACGTACAAGTCGTTAAAAAGACACTTGAATGTAATTGATGAATTTCCATTTGCGCACTCCAAGCAGCTGTGCGTTCCAAGACTACCGGTTACGCTGTCAGCATCTATTTATAGTATTAATTTTGTTGAAATTATATTTTTAAATAAAAAATTATGTCTCGTTGAAGTTTAAAATTCAAAGTGTTCAGATTTTAATGGACCACTTTGTAATATATACAGGGTGGACAAGGTATATCTGGAATAATTTAACAGCTAATTATGAGACTGATAAGAGATAGAAAGATTATTTTTATTCATTTAAAAAGCCACATTAAATGAAAAATTATTATTTATAATGCAAGCCTTCGTTCTCCATCATAATTTCTACATGGTGCCTGAATGCCTTGCATGCCCTTGCTACCTCGTGCGGATCAGGGTCCTTCATTCTATTGACAATGGAGGCCTTCAAGCCCACAATTGAGGTATGATTAATCTTGTAAGCGATCCTCTCTACACTGCCCCACAAGTTAAAATGACATGGATTGAGGTACGGGTTGATGGCTGGTCAATAGAATGGAAGCCAAAAATCCGGCACATTTTGGCCTTATGCACAGGTGCTGAGTCTTGACTGAATGTATATGGCTTCCTATCAGTTACCTCATTCATACATGGGATGACCACGTATGTGAAAAACGTTCTTGTAGACCTCCTTATTCACCCTTTGGCCCTTTTGGAAGAAGGGGGGTAGCATAACTTGTCCTTCCGTGCTGATGACCTCCAGGACCATAACTGAAGCCAGATTCTTTGTTTTCATGACTGATTGGACCTCATCAGGGTCCAAAAAGATCAATTTATCGTTTCTACGGTTATGGTTGGAGCCAATGGTGAAGATTTTATCGTCCAAAAAAAAAAAAAAAAAACGCTCGTAACCACATTTGTACTTCCTTTGGTTAATAAGAATTTTACCTTAGCTGATTACGTCTGCATGATTCCCCTCTGTTAGCAGATGCTTTGACCCTCGACAAGTAACCCAGGTCAATCCTGGTGGTATTTGATGGTCCCTTTGCTCACGTTACGGTCCTTGGCCAGGTTAGCAATCGGCGTGACTGGATAAGTGTAAATTGATCGTTTCAAGCCAGCCATGAACCTTTTAGCCCAGATTTTATCAGATCTTGTTGAATGAGCTGCTCTCTCAGTCTTTCCCAGTCTTTCCCTCCTCATCAAAGGCCAATACATCCCTGATCTTATATATATTTGTAAGTATGTTTTTCCTGTTATCAAAGTTGAATCAAAAACGATTGAACAGATCAGTCTGAAATTTACACAATGGGCGTAAAAAATAGCCAAGCATGTTGATTTGATATTTTTGGCCCTCCAAGGTCGTTAAGGAGGTGTTTTTCACCACTTAGTACAAAATTATTTCCCTTCTCTCTGTATATATCCTCCTCCTCCTCTCTGTTTCTCCCCTGTACTGTTCTCCGTCTATCTGTTTTTGCATGCCTCCATTTTCTCTTTTTTATTCCTTACTTCTATTTCCCTCTATTCAGCCTTTCAATGTCCACTCCCAGTATTTTATATAATTGAGCAACGCATAGTAATATAGACAATGACATGGGACTGTTATTCTCCTCAAAATAAGTGTGTATGAGCTCGAATCCCAGTAACTTCAATAGAAGGAAATATAAATATGAAATGGTGTAAATTGACTTCAAGATCTTTCCCAGATTAGAGAGATTAATTGAAGTACTTCAATTTCTAATTATATCTAATTAATGCAACTCCATCTGACCTACAAGGGATTTTTTTATATAATAATATGTACAAACATTACATCCAATAATATATATATATTTTTTTACACAAGTGCATACTTTTTTCATTAACACTTTGCACTACATGTTATTACAACTAAAAGTTGGTTCTATGCTGCAAAAATGTTTCTCTTAATGGTTATGGTTTTCCATCAATACATGCACACAAATTAATATATGTACTTTGTACATATATTTGTCATCTTCTAGTATAAAAGCATTTAATTAAACGTAATCTAATTTTTTTACATTGGATTATCGGTATAAAAGGCTGACAATGGAGTTATACTCTGTTATTCAGAATGCATTTGGCTACCTTAAATAAGTGCCTCGTCATTGAAAGTTGTAAAATTAGAAGCATTTTTTTGTGGGTGAGATTTTTTTCGGTGGCAATCTTAACATAATTTTTTTTATTCTTATAAAGTTTTTTGAGAAGAGAATATCTAACTTTAAATTGCGTCTGCTCTTGAAAAATGCAAAGTAACAGTGAGGACTTGCTTGGGAGTTATTATTACAGGCAAGGTCATCCATATGGTGTGTGCGTGAGCTGGGGGGGGGGTGTACTCTCCCCCTCATAGAGGAATTTTTGTTGTTACCACTCAAAAATTCTTGCATTGTAACAATTTGAACGGAATTAAGGGGGATATTTTTTTTTAAGTTTTCCGAAACAAAAAAATGGTCACTTCTTACAATTTTTATTTTATTTTCTAAGAAATTAGGCCCCTTCAAAATAAAACCCTTAGGATGCCCCTAATAAGTCCTTGTTGGATTATAATTGAAATTTAACATTGGAATATATTCAAGTATATTCGACACTCCTAGCATACAAAAAGTTATCTTGTAGCCAACTATATTTAAAGCTTTGAGCTTACAACTCTACTCATCATATTTAGCATTCAATCAAGGGAAATACAAAAAACTCCATTTAATTTCAACGAAATAACCCTCTTCATAATACAATATTAGACTTAGGATTTTTGAGAATTTTTTGGGGTAAAATGAGCTTAAAAATAACGCTAATTTTTTTAAAAATGAGGACCTAAAATATCAAAATTAATTTGTATTTCAAGAAAAGTACAGTTTTATAAGGATGGCTAAATGTAATTAGTTTTGTTAGATATTATCATAGTTTATTCATTTATTTTACTATATTATATCGACAAATAAAGATTTTTGAAATATTTTCTTCAGTTTATTTTTGCATTCAATCAATATAGGTAGTTTTAAACATACTAAAGGAATTTTTAACGTTCACATTTGTAGTTGGATTAAATTTAATGTTGCCGAGATTTCATTTCATTATCATCACTGTTGATTTTATGTCCTACCTTTTTACTTAAATGGAAGTTCAATTTAGCGCAAAAGTATGTATCTTTGGTAGCAAGATTCAAGGAAGATAATTCAACGGTCAATTTGGTGTCGAATTTCCCCTTCCTCTAATTGATCACCCCCCTGATTGAATCATATACATAGCTTTACCACCAAAAAGAGAGCCTAGTTAAGGAAGATTTTTGGATGTGGGTTTTCCCTCGAAAAATGTCGTCAAAGAATTATAAAAAGCAGTTGTGTAATCTAACTAGAATATAAATTTTCTCTTTTTATACTTACCAGTTTAGAAAAATGAGTTGTTTTTTTTTTACAGAAAAAATCAGAAAAGGGAGAAACTTTTTGAGCAATTGAGTGATCGCTCACAAATCCCAAGTCTACACATTATACTTATAGAGAACTGCCTAATACGGAATATTAAACGGATTGTTCATTTATAGGGATTAAAAAGTGCATATTTTTATTCAATATATATTGTTATAAATGCAATAGGGCTTGCTCAAATTAAAAAAATATAAGTTTTTAAAAGTGCCACTATGTAAGTCAAATACGAGGATCGTTAAAAACGTCCTTCCAAAGTCGGAGAGATGGCACTACCGGTGCATATCGATGTTCGGTTTAATTAGTATCATCTCCTGAAAGAACACACACCAACTTTCAGCCAGATCGGTTTATTTCTTTTAGTTTGGTATGCGTTTGAATCAAGGAAATTGAGGGATTTTCAAAAGAATGACGAAAAAGAATTTCGTGTGTTGATTAAACATTAATTTAACGCCTAAGGAGACTAAAAAGAAGCTTGATCAGTATTATGGGGAATCTGCACCTTTAGGTATAATAGTTTGTAAGTGATTTTAACATTTTTAGAGTGACCCTTATGTGGGTTTTATAAAGAGAATTAATGTAGCAAAAAATCCAATCCAGGAATAATTACCATAGGTGGAGGTTGTTTGTGCTCTACTGAGTGTCCATTCAAGTTGTCATATGAGTAATTCGTATACTGCCAAGAAGAAATACTACTAAGCATGAAATTAAAAATATAATTTTTTGGGAAATATGTATTTTTTCCCCTTTGAAAAACGCTTTTCAAGATTTAAAAAAAAAAATGTGCACTTGATGAAATGTAATAACGCTTGTTTATCTTTTTTATTTAAAAGAAACTCTCATTTTGGGAGAAAAACTACATAAAAACTTTTGAAAGATTGTTTATTTATTTAAAGTAGTTATTTATTATTAAATTGCTCTATTTTGACTTATGTTGACTAAGTCAAATTTGTTAAATTTACAACTTCAATAGCTCTGCGCAGCTTCTAAAAGTTCATCAATATGACTAAAACTCCTTACTTTCCCTCAGCATGGCGAGAAACAAAACAAATTGAATATAAACATAACAAATGTATTTTGTAGATATAATCACTATTTTTTCCAATCAATTGTGAGTCCTTTGTCAATGCTATGTCCAAATCTATTCTCAAATCGTTATGTTTATTAATCAATTTATCTAAGTGGTAGAGTTAGAAAGGATATAAATTTATAGAAATACAAATATATGCATTTATGTTTCAATTAATTTGATTATTTTTGGAACAAATGCATATTTAGTAAATTATTAGCAACGGTCATGGATAGTATAATGCACATTAGGGGGTGGTTTGTTTTTCAAATTTCGATTAAAACTTCGATTTTAAAAAAAAACCACAAAATGTCATTACTTTTAAGATGTCATCTTTAGCTCGATCATCTGGGTCAAAGTGTAAAAAAAGACATCAATATTTATAAATAACATTATTTTTTTGGTTTACTTCAAAAATAGCCTTTGATGTATATTTTTTTTGAACCAACTAAAAATATTAGTATAGTTATTTTCTAAAGTAAAAATAGAGAATAAACTAAGGAAATTTCAATTATCCATATATAGCACGCATCTTTTTTGAAATTTGCAGATTGGGCAGATCAGAATATAATAGGTTGAAATAAATTTACTATTTTTAATAAAAAAAAAATTCTATCCATGTTTATCGTCTTGGCAATCAAAACAGTGCTTATATGACGGTAGACCTCCATTATTTCATCCATAGTGTCGACAATTGTCCTTCCAGAGCGTGGAGCATCTTTGATATCGAAATTACCGGAACTGAAACGACGAAACCAAAATAGTACGTGATTTGCTGTTACAATATCCGGACAATACAAATTATTCATATTTTCCTTGTTCAAGGAAAAACTGTAAGATAGGGAGTATTTTCTCTTAGCTGTTGTCCATCTTTGACGCGCCTCCAAACAATACTGAGTCAAATAATCACAAAACTGTTTAAAATGTTTGTTTTATTAGCAAATCTTATTCTTCTTACACTATCCAGCATAAAAAGATTGCATTTATACAGCGCTAGACACTCATTACTAACGCCATCCATTGGAAAATTAATTTCACTACATGTTAAGTTTCCTTTGGTGAATATTAACTTTAGAAAAAAAAAAGATTAATATATTTTATAGGTTATAAAAATGTCTATGAAAAAGGTAATTATATGAAAAATAAGAAAAAGTGCTTTACTTTAATTTTTATAAATTAAACAAATAATGTTTGTCTTTGCGAGTTGAAGATGACCTTCTAGAAAAATGAAAGTTTGAATTTAGATTATATTTTTCATATCAGTACAAATTTCCCGCACTAACTGTAATTGAAATAAAAATAAAAAACACCCTAATGCACAAACAAATAACTTTTGTAGCATAAATATAAGAAATATTACCGTATAAATACCAATTTATGACTATATACATCGTTGTAATCTAAAATTTGGATAAATGGAGTAACCCACAAATTTTGTTATTATATATTATAATACAGAGCTTTTAGTTAATAATGATGCCCATTGATATATATTTTGTGTTAGAAATTATAGCAAACGTTAATCACTTGTGGTGTGAAACAAAAAAAATAACTTGCTTTTTAAAATGTGTGGTCATGAGGTTGTAGAATTACTAGAGGCCGTAAGCACGGCTTCACTCTAGACTTTACTGGAAGTTAGTTGCAATCATCTGTAGAAGTAGTGAGGAACAAGCGTTTACCGTCGGAAATAAAAATTGTCAAAAATTATTTGACATAATATTTAAAAATAAAAAAAACTCAACGCAATTTACCTCTTGAGTTTTTATTAATTCCATTTATCCAAATCACTTAGTTGAAAAAATTTCTGGAACAAGGTTCTTGAAAGACGTAGTAGTGATCTTTATCATTGAGAAATAATATTTATACTACATATCTGTATGTAAAATAATAAATTAGTTATTCACTCAGTACTACTTAAAGAGACTCTAAGAAATGAGGCGACAAGCCTATCTATTGAAAATTTTCTACTGCACTTAATTCATATTTTGCTTTGTATAATTATGATGGTTGTAATGAAAAATTGCAGTTTTATTCTTTATGGGGACTATAAATGTACTATCCTTAAATACTATGAGTAAATATAGTTTATGTAAAGACATTGTTTTTTGTTTCAATATTCTTTCAACTGTCTTCTCGCCTCTTTTCTAATAGTATTTTTTAGTAGCACCTACTCATGTATTACATCAAATAATGAAAGGATTGATATTTTCTAATCTATGTACGATCCAATCAATTTTTATCTATAGCTCATTCCATGTATAAGAGCCGATAATGTATTCATTGATTGATGAAATCAATTCTAAAAGAAGAAAAAAAAGGGTGAATACAATCAGATATGAAAGAAATCAATTCATTTATTAATGACCAAATGGAATATATTAAAAATGACAAATGAGGCTGTTACAAAATAAAAAGCCTTCTACTTTGTTTCTTTTTTTTTAATGGTGGAAGGCGATTTACAAAAAATATAGAAGGTAATCAGTCAAATATAATTTATTGGGGTAGAGTTTTAAGATATGTGATGCGTCAACCCAAAAACAATTTTGAATACATATGAAGAAAAGCATAAATTCCCAGTATTTTTGTTTACTTCCTCAATACATACAGCTTGATATTTTTATGAAGATATTTTGGCCCATTATAGGCTGTATATTCATACTTCTGGGAGGAGTTTACACACTCTTCGATGTTTAATACCGTGAAAAATGTTCATTTTATTTATGAGACATTAGACTATGCGAGAAAAGGAAGGCAGACACCCACATTTATTATTGGTAATTAAGTTATAGAACACGAATATGGTCATTATAACTTTTTACTTCAAAAGATTTGGCCTTTAAAACCTTGTTTTTAAATTCACGTTTTTAGCCTATATTTACGATTCAGAGCCAAATTTCGACGTGAAAGAACTATTTTGATGAAAATCAAAGTAAATAAAAAATTGATACAAACATTGTATCATTTAAAAAATGGTTTATTTATTACTTTATCTTAAATAAATAATGTATATAACCACCAAAAAATAGAGGAACCTTACATAAACGTGGTTCCTTTGGATGATGATCCTGGAGAGAAAAGTTTAACAAAACAAAATAATGATGGAGTTGATGTAATTTCTTCTGATGAGGATAATGGAGATAAAATTTCAACAATAACAAAACAGATTAGTGATGGAGTTGAATTAATTGAGGATTTACCGGATGTACAATTAGAGATTGATAGTTCTAAAGATTGTACTGCTAAGGATAAGACAATTTCTAACGGTGTCGAAGCAGAGGATAACCAGATCACCAAAATCATAATTACATAGTACGGGAGAGATCACTGAAACCCCATATAAATACCAAGAAAATTTTATTCAGTTGAACAAGATCCCAATCTGCAGGGAAGAGAGATCGTTCTGCATCGGATAATCCTCCTGAAAGGAAAAAAAAAACACCATTAAAGCTCTAAAAACGTTATTTATATTACTTCAAAATTGAAAACTTATTAAGAAAAAAATTAGTAATGCTATTCAGTTGAAAATCAATTACTTTTTTACCAACACTATAACAAATGATATTAAGAAAAATATGGGCATTAGTAAGGTGATCTCTTTAAATGTTCGAGGCGGCAAGGAGCGTAAGTCTCGTCACGCCCTCATGAAGCGTTGAATATCAATGAAGCCCGATGTGATATGTCTACAGGATGTAAAACCCGCTTTCGCAACAACTTGTAACCTTTCATGCCCTCTGTGTATCCCCAGGAATTTTAGAAGTTATTTTACCGGCTTAGATAAGAAAAGGGGTGTTTTAACATTAGTATGAAAAAGATTGAATGAATATTCTGTCGTAAAGGAAGTTTCTCAGTCTAGTGATATGCACAAGATTTTTGTTTCTAATGCGGATTACTTTTTCTCAGTAATAAACGCTTACGGCCCTAACGATAAATCGTTGACTTTCTTTCAGTCAATTATTAATAGTCAAATGAATGATGGCATTCCTTTACTACTTGTTGGCAACTGGAATGTTGATCTGGACAAGAAGGATGGATACTATTCAAATAAGTCCATTCTATATAAACTTATCTGACAATTTAACTTAGTAGATATTATGAAGATCACAACTTCGAAGGAAACAGTTTCCTGGAGGAGGGGCTACATTCTTCAAGAATTGATCATGCTCTCCACCATGTTTGTCAAGAATTACAACCGCCAAGTATTGTTCGCAACCTAGTTCTGATCATAAAATAATTGAAATTGAATTCTACAGCCTTTTGGGAACTCGAAGTTTCAAAATACCGAAATGGATTCTTGAAGAAGAAGGGTTTCAAGGGACCATGAAAACTAGACTAGTGGACTCCTTTGATTCAAATGTTTCTGCTAAGCAAGCTACTAAAAAGTTTAATAGGATCACTAAATTATCATCATGTAAATATATTAGAGATACAAGGGCTGCAGTAATGCAGTTTCAAAAAGATGTGGATGATATTTTAGATAATGGGTCCTTTTTTTTTCAGAAGCTACACGTCAGACTTAGTTAATACTTATCAAATATCAGAAGTTTCGGAAGATGATATGAAGAAAAAGGTGCTAAAAAGAAAATATCCACGCTCAACGTATACAAAACTTGAAGAGGAAAGAAAACATTACAGCATCATCAATTAGCAAAGTTATAGATAATAAAAATACTTTATGTAAAACGGGGGAATATACTTAGTGTATTTCACGATTCTTCCCCATCCTTAGTTGGTATAAGGGGTTCAAAAATTCCAGTTAGAAAAAAGGGAATATATACTCCAGTTTTCACATCCGTTAATATAAATGAACATATTAAAATTTTTTCGAGCTATTAGTGTAATTGCTTTCAGTAAGGCGTTTGATTCTATTTATCATCAACAAATCCTTCATGCTGTCAAACAACTACTGCCCACTCGTTTGTTTTTTTTACCCAGTGAGGGCACTGTTATTAAATGGGACCTTTAAAATCACCTTGAATGGTCTTGAAAGTGCGCCAATTCTTCTTAAAAAAGAGCCACAGACAGGGATGCCAGTGGCTTCCCCTTCTTCTTATTGCTCCCATTGGGGGAGTGGACTCCTGGAAAGGATTATGAAATTGAGGGGTGCTCGGTTAAGGATAAAATTAAGGTTCTTGTAATGGATTGGTAAAGACATGCAGAGTCTGTTTCAAATAAAGACTATTTATAAAGGCTTATAAACCTTAGGGAGGTTGAATGGAGGAGATTGAACTTGCAGAAGTGTCTCGACTTGTACAACGTAAAGTTGGGCCCTTCAGTGCTTTATTTAGCTACCACGTTGCCAAGATTGGCCAATTGGGCGATCGAAGCTGAAGAAGGGTGGCTACAGAAGTTGTTATTTCACCGAAGTTATATTCAGGCTCTAAAAAGGCCAAGGAGACAACTTGGGGGAGGGATAGTTCAGTTAGGTCATGTTCTACCTAAAATATACAGGAAGAACATAATTGATGTATCCTGTAATTCAGAAAAAAAAATGGCGTTCTGTCATTTCTAATAGTAAAATCTTTGAATGATGGGAACAAATTTATCTAATTCTCTTTTGTTAGACATATCTCCTTCCTGAGCTACCTCCCAAAGAATTTTGTGGAAAGCTTCTATGACGAATAAAAGAAGGTGTTTTTCGGAACTTTTGAAAGCCCAATTACTCTCAAGATTGATGTTCTTTCCAAATAAATTTTAACTATTCATGATATGGTTACAATACAAGAGTCAAGGGTTAAGTCTGGACCATTTTATATCCCTCTACTAAAAGCAGCTAATTTTCATAAATCCCCCATACCTTGGCATTTAAACGTGTTACTTCAGACTCCCTTAGAACATAATGCAAAGAAAATTTGTCGTCACACCTATATTGATCTTCTTGACCTGCCTCAAAAATGGGAAAACGGAATAATGGAGTCCCTCACTTTTTTTCAAGGAAGATAGGAAATTTACGTCTCAGTTCCAAATTTCGACGGGCTGTATTTACTTCAACTCTTCCTGTAAGGACTGTGGAAAGAATTTTAAGTCTGTCCTCCATGCATTTGCAAAATGCCCGTCATTATCTGGTATTCGATATTTCTTCGATTTGAATATTGATCTTTTTAATTTGAGTGAATTCCTTCCCCAGTACTCGTTTCCCTACATTATTTTTGGAATGCCCAAAGGGCAGGAAAAGGCTACCCTAGAGACTAGGGCTGTCTGCTTTGCTTTAGTTAGCGCTAAAGCATATATAGCTAGCTGCCTCACTTCTGAGCGTTCAATAAGCTTTCATTCTCTGGGGAAAATTTTCATTGCATCTCCAGTAAGATACGCAGCCTTTTCCTTAAGGATCCCTTGTTACGAGGATAGAGAATGGAAATACGTCGCAGACCTTGTTCGATTTTTCCAACAATGGTCATGTAAGCTCTACTCAACCCTTAAATGTTTAGTAAGAAGATACCTGATGATGAGGACAAGAATAATGTATATATTATAATTTGTGTACATATCACTAATTTGTATTCTTGAAATCAATTGGATGTAAATTTGACGTTAAAATGGAGTCACATTATAATCATTTGTACTAAAATCTGGAATATAAGTGTCACTCTGATGAATGAGAATGGAAAACAAAAACAAACACATTTTAAGTTGTTAATAGTTAATTCATTGGAAACAAAGTTAATGACCAGAATCGTTAGAATTAATTAAACTAATGGTTTTTATTATGACAAAGATGAAAAATTAGAAATTTCAAATCGTTGAACTACAAAATACATATGTATTATTATTTATTTTCCTGTAAACCTTTTAATTCTTCAACAAAAAAAAAATATATATATATATAAAGTAATTCTTTCTATGTGTATCAACAGTTAATCTGCTATTATTTATTACTTGAGTTTTATTTTTAAATGAATGTCTGCATTTAATATTTTTGTATGCAAAGTTTCTTTTGGTTCAAAAACATTTTTTAAGATGTTTATCAATACTTCAAATGTAATTAGAATGTAAAAGTATCCAAATAGAAAAGGCAAAAAAAAAAAAAATTACAACCAATGATAAGCAGTCTCAAAGTTATTATAGAACTGGATGATTCCGAACGGCGGGTGAACACGTACACTAAGTTTATTCAAAAACTACACGGATTAAACTTGCGTTATCCGGTTCGAACTTGTTGTTTATTATCACTCATTCGGTTTCTCCCCCCTCCCAATCTCCTTACTATCTCAAGTAGTTTTATAACGTATGTACTGTGATATTTGTATTTATCTATAAATACCCTCACAGTCTAGATACTCCGGGGTAGTACGACGTTTGTAATAAAGTATTACACATAATAAGTCTCCTCCACGCCTTCCATTCTATCATTCATCGTTCACGTCACAAGAGAACTTGTTTATAGTACTGTGAAATCCTTTTGGGTTGAATGGCTTGGGAGTGAGATGATGATGCACGTGGTGTGATTCAAAGAGACTGTAGTTTTACTCCTTTCCTAATGTAAATTTAAATAAATTTTTCGAAGGTCTTAGACGTTTATTTTTGACTGGTTCTGCTTAATACTACTATACTCTAATATTATTACCAATACTAAGTATTTTAAGGAAATCAATTTTTTCATGTATTTTTTTTTTAGTAACAATTTATAATTAGAATATTAGCGTTATGGGAGGATTTCGTACCGAAGTAATTTTAAACACTAAACTGGATGCACAAAAAAATCATGAATTGTATTATCTTACAATCTGTGATGTACTACAATTAACTTAAAGAGAATAATATTACTATTATGTCTCGTCGCCTAGATGAGGTGGCAGTGAGGAGTAAAGGAAGGATAAAGATAAAAGGTGACTATATTCACTTGAGCTCTACAAGACAATAGTTTTAACACAAACGGGTACATACGCAAAAAGGTAAAATAATAAAAGGTAGTTTACTAAAAAAATATTGCATTAATACATCAGGTAAACAGGGGTTTAGATTTACCAGTCATTTAATTAAAATCCACGACACAATTTACTCATGTGAGTAACATATTAAAAATTCATCAAAATTGGACAACAAATGATTTCAATATTGAAAAAGTAGCATACTTTTATAGTTTAAAGATACAAGGGTAGACCATCATATAATCGGGCTTGCTAGAATTTTCAATTTGATATATAGTTCCGACTACTAGGGAAGAAAAACAGATTTTGACAAAACACGTAACTACTCATCTACTATGACGTCAATATTAAAAGCGTGGTGCAAGTCAAACATCAGTCGTAGACGCGTTATGGTATAAACTTGTATTTTTATTAACCTTATAACATGGGGGAGTTGCTGCTATTAAACAGAAATTTTAATGCTCAAATTTGATTTTCAATCCAGTAGCTACTAATTCATTTGGCATATCCCTTGAGATTTAATAAATAATTATCCATTAACTTTAAGGTCAAAGTTAAATAAGGAAGTATTAAATAGGTTGTCTTTTTTTTTGCTTTTTTTTATTGTTGCTTCTTTCATCTGGTAGTTAGCTAAATAAGTCAAGCATGCCAACTGCTACTTATTTCTTAGGAACTCCCAGCCTACCATTTCTTAATGAATACCATATACATTTCATAATATTAAAATCCTACACATGTTATATTTTATTTGATACTGTATCATAGTTTATAATATTGTATTAAAAGCGTATTTATAGGTTTGTATTTTATATGATAGCTAAATATTCTGCATAAAATTAATAATAGAAGAATATTATATGCCTAGGTAGACGCAAAACTAATTCAAGACCTTATCATGAATCAATGTCCTTGTTATGAATAATGGTTTAGGATTGCAGCAATTAATGAAACTTCAATAGCAGAAATGACGTAGTCCTAAGGCTAACATAATTAATCAGGACTGGACTGAGAGGAATAAAAAAATTAATGAATTAAAAAAAAACTTTTTTTTCGAAATAGACACCCTTTCCCCGGACACAGCTTTTGGGCAGAGGGAGGACGGACAGTTTTTTCAAAGATATTCGCCCATTCCTGGATTAATTTACGCTTAAGGGTGTCTTTGGTAGGGGGGTGCGTGCTTGCTACAAGCCCTTATCTGAAGGATGGCTCACATAGAAAAGTACATGGGATTCAGGTCAGGGCTGCTAGGAGGCAACATACTCTTGTCCCAAAAACCCTTGAAATTTGCTTCTCACCAGTTCAGTACACCTTTTGAAGTTTTAGTTGAAGATGTAAGGGGCATCAAAATATGTGACCTGAATCCAGGGAAGGATCATTTCGACCAACATGTCCCTGTGTTGGTTGATCTTCACATTCTCCTGAATGAAAATGAGGGCAATCTTCTTACCGTCTGGCATAACACCGACCCAGATCATGACTCTTGGCGGCTTCTGGTACCTGGTGATGATACGGTGCTCCCAATGGATACTATGAATGGTCTTGCCTAAAACAGTCCGTTGGCCATTGTTGATGCCCTCAACGGTGAGCAAGTTTGTTTGTGCTGCTTCTGCCCAAGTGCCTCTTCGTCTCCACCATGTAATCCGGGCTATTTCGAAGCAAAGTTTTTTTTTTTAAGATAATATATATATTACAATTTGATGATTTTCAAAAAAGTTTGTGCTAATTAATAAACTTATAAAGAATATATAAGCTAAAACATATCCTCTCAAACTTATTCTTCACCCTGTAAATGTATTTGCTCATAAAAGCAAGAAATAACCATTCCGGACCATAATCTAAGAAAAAAATTACATTATTAAGGGATTTTAATACAAGATATACCTAATATATTCCCTTGTTTTTATTTTTATCAGGGTTCAACCAAACACTATTATTTGGCAAGTCTATTTTATTAATTTCCATAAAATAGTCATAATTTGACTACTTTTTTTATTACGAGAATCTAATTTATATCTATGTATTTGTAAATACATACAGCACCAATATAATTAATTATATATTTTTGGTGTTTCTGTGTGTTATTTTTAATAATTATTCTACACAATAGTTTGAAAATAATAACGAAACCCAAACAAATTATATGAAAAACTCCAATTCAACAAATTATTGTCCACGGATTTATAATAAATTGCATATTTTATACTTTTTTTAGTATAGAAACAAGGTATGTTTTATGTTTATTTGGAAAAAGTTGGTATTTTAATAATTAATGATTAGCAATAACTAGGTCAACATTTGTCACTATAAAAAAAAGTTTTTTGTTTTTGTTTGTTTGAAACTTACATCTATTAAGCGAATGTAATCAAAATGAACATCAAGAAGATTGTAGTTATCAATTTGTTATGATTGGGTACTTTAAAGAAAAAAATACAAGGTCATAATAAGGTGTTGTAGTGGATTAAATTAAAATTAGCACTTGGTATAGTGCAAACCTCTGCTTAAATTCGTTTTTCCTAAATTGGATTTTTTGCCGTACAGAGCATCATTAATAAGCCTAAATATGGAGACCTAAATGTTTTCCAAAGTTATGGTCGCTTATGTATTATGAACGTTTTGTTTTACCATGATCCTTAGACTTGACCTCTTACTCTGACCATATATAGAACTATGTAACAAAATGAAGGTCTTGGAGAGCCCACCGGCTGAAACCCATATTTATTGTTATTATTTAAGCCGTAGAACATTAAAATGACCATTAAAACTTCCAACTTTTAAAGGTTTGGTCTTCATTTTACTCAATTTTTTGGTGGTTATATACATTATTTATTCAGTTATATCAAGATAAAGTAATAAACAAGCCATTTTTCAAATGATACAATATTTGTATCAATTTGTTATTTACTTCGATTTTCATCAAAATAGTTCTTTCATGTCGAAATATGGCTTTAAAACGTAATTATAGGTTAACAACTTGACTTCAAAAAAAGGCTTTAAAGGCCAAATCTTTAAAGCTCAAAAGTTTTAATGGTCATTTTCGTGTTCTACGGCTTAAATAACAATCATAAAGGTAAGGGCAAAATGCTGTTGCATGATGTAATCTTTGTACCAAGTAAGATCGAAATATATTCGTAACTGTTGTCGTAGTCCTGGTGACCAATAAATGAACAGAGGAAAAATCATAACCTCCGTTCAACTTCGTTGGCGGAGGTAAATATTCAGTCTGAAGCAGTGAACATCAGCTATGGCAAAGAATAGAAAACAAATATACTGTTATACTCTGAGATACGAGTACCCCAACATGTAAATTATTATTAAGATACGAGCTATTTGAGAGTTGATGAAGGGACTAGAGAATCACTTACAGTTTTATGTTTATTTTTTAAAGATACTTATTTAGGTATAAAATGTTTTGACTTACAAACTCCGGTCCAGGAACGAATTAATCTCTTTTGTCAAGGTAGTAGCGTATATTATTTTATCTCTGAGCATAAAGGTGTATTATAATTTCGAGGTCGTCAAATAAAAGAAAGAAGTTGATTGGTAAACTTTCTATTATCCCATCATCAGGGACAATTAACTAACGAACAAATGCAACATATTCATATAATACCCCTTATAATAGGTAATATACTTCCTCAATCCTTCGCGCATCTTTAATTACATCTATGTAATTCTAACTCTATGGTAAGTACCTACAATTTTATTAAACTTCTAATCGATTGGAATTAAGATTAGTTAGTGGACTAGAGATGTGATTATCTCCTATTGGACGCTAAAAACTAATTTAAACAAAACTAACAGGAACATGCAATCTTAAAAATAGCCAATGAAAAAAACTTTTTTATGTTAAAATTTTAAACTAAAACGATTTACTATAAATATATAATAGGTACATTTCTATTGTAAAACCTCCTTGCATACAACATTTTCTGTTTCTTCAGTCCATTTTATGTAAGTATAATCAAATCCACACATTCTTTTGACACTTTTGAAAATTCAACATATGTGAAAATACTGATTTTGGTAAATATAAAGGAATTTTTCAAATGTTTGACCCTGTGATTTATTTATTGTCATTGTCATAGCTAACTAGCCATGTTCCTTCTTCAACCATAAATATAATGAAGATACTTACAAAGAAAACTAAATCGCTCATCTTCTTCCTAATTCCATTTTTTAATTCGTATTTAAAATACGTTCTTCCTTTTTCTGTTACTAAGTGAGACATACATCCCACACACACTCACACACAAAAAATTTATTTTAATTAGAATGGTTAATATTTTGAAACACTAAACTATTACATTTTATAAATAATACTTGAATGATAATATTATTTAAAATATTTATTATTTATAAATTCAAATACAAAATCGTAATTCGAGTGCAAGAAAAACAAATTAACAAGACATAAATACCCTTTTAATTTATTTATCTTGTGGCCCCAAACTACATACCACCTTGCAAGTAATATATTTTTTTAGTTCGCTCAAAGCTTATTAATCAATTACAAATAACTAATTAAATATAGACTAAGTATGTTCCTTGGAATAAAAACATTCAATGATAGGTCTGTAATTTGTTTTACAGTTTCCAAATGATATCCCAAAAATAGAGTAATGTACCGGGTGGTGCATTGAAATATGAACACTTAAGAATTCAATAATTAATAAAGGTTGATTGATTTAAATTAATTCATATTTCTATATATTAAAGTATAAACAGTTAGAAAGAAAACAATCGCCGTTAGCAAGTTTGAAACGTTGAAATGGAAGAAGGGCTCTATCAAAAAGGCCAAACTAGATCCGGAGGATTTAAAGAAAACAGCCAGGCCGATTCCTCAAGTCTATGAGGGTCCATGCAAGAGATCTAGGGCTTTCACATCAGACTGTCCATAAAGTTGTCAAAAAAGTGGATGGAAAGAGCCTTGTGAGGGTGGAGAGACACCTTTTGACACCAGCAAATGAAAGAACTCCATCTACTCCGTTGGAAGACTCTTTAGAATAAGTCTTGAATGAGTCTTTTAAATTCTTTTCGGACACTTTCAGCCCCCTTCCCCCCTGCATCCATCCCTGATGCCAACTCCTTTGACTACACCTTTTCGATACATATCGAGGAGAAGGCCTGCAGTGCTGTCATCCAAACACAAAGGCCGTCATTACCACTAAAGGAGGCTACATTAATGATTAAGAGAGCTCAGACACACATCTATTTATTGTATTAATTTTGTTGAAATTCCATTAACAAATTATAAAAAGTTCAAAATGTTTAGATTTTAATGGACCAACCGGTATCTGTTATATACTAGTGAAAAAATCTTGGCTTTCCTAAGAGTAATCGTAGCTTTCTCCTTTCTATCAATGTTTAATATAGATGGTACCGTCAAAGTTTTTCTAAATAAACATTATTCTTCATTTAATAGAAAAATAATTGTTTTAATGACATATTACCTTGGTTTTATTATTTTATTCACAGCATTGTTCGGAGTTATTAGAAGTCAACGAACATAAAAAAAAATTGCTTTAATAATATGTAAGATAACTCCCCAAGAAATCATTGGTGTGGCTGTCCATTTTTCATGAACACACTTACACGTTGTTACTCAATACTTAGACGATATCTCCTTATGATTGAATGAATGATAATCACAGCTTGAGGATTTTTTTTTATCAATATTTGAAACTAGTGAGTACTTAAGTCTCTCGAGACTAAAGTACTCTATACCTATATAGTTCTTTTTTTTCAATATATATAACATGTAGGCTCGATTGGATTGATACTTCTTAGATCTAATATCTATGCATTCCTAAAATACACTCAAAAATGACTTTACGTAGTACCTAGGTGCATTCATGGACATATAAAATTAAACTTTGATTTATTAATATAGATTTCTTCATTCATCAAAAACTGGTTTTTATAATCATACTTTTGGCATTATACAACTTTGTTAATATGGTTAGAATAAATTAAACTTTAAAATAAGATTCATATATAACTTATAACTTGATAATTACATCCAATTTATTGTTTGTAGCTTCAATCATCGGTAATGTGTGATTAGTTAACTACAAAAACTTTCAATAGTAAAGCTTTAAATCAAATTAAATTCAAAAATTATAAAATGTATCAATAACTTTCTTTTTTGAAAGAAATAAATATAATTCTCAAAATTTCGATGTAAAATTGAGTAAAAAAATAATTATACTCAATGAGAAGAATTCTCAAAGCCCCTTTACTTGAGTAACATACTTATATAGACAGTCATACCCCATTGAATCCTTGTTCAATCAGTCTGTGTATTGTTATAGTACAGTGTTTCATTTTAAGACCATTAAGTAATAAAATCTACAATTTACTCCCAGAAAGAATTCGCTATTAGTTTGTGGCAAGGTAAGGGTTAAGTTTCTATCATTATACTATATATTATCTTGAACTAATTACTCAGACCGTTCGAAGTATCACTGCAAAATATGAATTTAATTAGTCTTTTTGACTCAATCTCCTCATCCCTTAGTGACAGTTTTTTTTTTTTTCAATATCGGTGTTTGAAAAAATTGTTTTTCTAAAAAGTAATTATTTTTTATATCTGATGGATGAAAAAGATATATTAAGTAAGGGCAAGAAAGGTTGGCAACTATTGTTCTACATACATATATTTGTTTGGCAACTGCGACAACCAATATTATAAAGTTACAAATGTAAGAACATAAAATATAATACCTTAAGTATAAAATTTATATTTAAATTTTTTTAAGCATTGTTACAAAATTTCTTGTCAAATCTTTTCCAAAAATAAGATAAATCCTTTTAAAAAAAAATTAATTAGACAAATTAATCAAAAAGTGACAGCCCCGGTTGCTATAAACTTCTAAGCTCGACACTTTTCCTCTATTACGGAGCTTGTACATAATAAGGTCCTTTTATTTGTATTTATTTAACTATATACATATGTGGAGGGGCAATATAAAAACAATATTAAACAGAAATCAAGAAAATTTAAAAATCCCAATATATTTTTTTTACTTTATATATACATTGGACGTGTGTTCAAAAAAGTAAGGTCCTGTCATAGGTCTTTTCAGTTTTGGGAATAATAAAAAGTCACATGGGGCCAAATATGGTGGCTTAGGCATGATTGTGTTGTTGTTTTTTGCAAAAACAAAAAAAAATGCGACGAATCTTTTGGTCAAAATGAACTAGTTTCGGAAACAAACTTCGCTGACTTTCGTTTCATTCCCAAAACGTTTGAAAAGAAATTATGGCACAAGCTAACCGATATGTTAATATCCACAGCATCTTCTCTGATAGTGATTCGACAGTTTCAAAAACAATTTTCTTCACTGTTTCATCTGTTGCTGACGTGCTTGAGCGTCGATAGCGAGGTGTGTCATTGGCATCTTCCCGGCCATCTTGGAAGAGTTTGTACCACATGTAAACCTCTTTTTTACTCAGAACAGTTTAACCGTATGCCATGGTCAACATTTCAAATGTTTTGGACCTCTTCATTTCATTTTATACACAAAATTTAATGCAAATTCTTTGATCCATATTTTCAATAGCAAAAAATCGCCAAACACACAAAATATTTCAATCCACAAAGCAAACTTAACATATTATATGCTTGAAGCAATAAAAATATGTTCGTGGCGAGTGCACTAAGATAAAAAAATATATATGGAGCATAACAAATGAACCTTGGCCACAAAATTTGAAAAGTCATTTTACTTTTTGAAAATATCTCGTTTATATGTCTCCTATATTACTTCAAGTTGTGGTAGACAATTGAAGTGTGTCAACCTAAGTGTGTGTCATCTAGCCTTTCTTTTCCCCTATATACTTAAAGGCATACCAAACCCATTTCAACAATAGTATGTAAGTAGATACTGTTGATTCTCTCAAACACTAAGCAGTAAAGAAGGTGTGTATGGAATAAAAAATATGCACACAGTAAGAGAACGCCCATAGACCACATGCAGGAAAGGTTTGTATTTCGTAAATTAGGATCAAATAATCACATTTCCTAAGAAATACGTTCTTAGAAAATCATCTTTGTTCACTACGTATAATACTTCCACAAATTCTAAAAATAATTAATCCGTCAGATCTTTTTTTTTTATTTGCATCACATTAGAATGTTTTTTTTAAAAAAAAATCCAAATCTGGACTAATAATAATGTATGTATGGTATACAAAACGAGCCCTACCTGTATTTCATCCGAGAAAAAAAAATGATACACAAGGTTTTAATTTTATTTCTTGCGCCAGCGCTTCAGTCGTATTTTTAACATCTTGAAACATGATAGTTTCCTATTTATATATTGGTGCACTACTCGTATTTTCATCTACGATCAACTCATCCAATGGGGATAATCCTTGTGCTGGTGAGTAAAAAAAATAAATTCTAAATTTAGTTGATTCTTTGTATGTATGTTATTTCCGGTTCTATCCAGGGTTGAATAGACTTTTGTAGTACATATGTATATTAAAGTATATCATTGTACTTACTTACTGCTTATGTAGAGTAGAAGAGTGTAATGGTTGAAATAAGGAGATGTGTATAGTCCCCTCCCCTAGATTTCAAGGCCAAACTTGAAGCAACAAATCAACTAGACTATGTACGTTCAACTCTTAAAGCCACCTTTTTTCTTTATTCTTTGTACATTAGCACAAAGTGCATGTCCTTTTATTTGAAGTACACATTATAGATTGCAAAAAACGCAGTTTTTATTGCATATATTCCTCCTTGGCAGTTGTAGGTATTGCATCTTCTTTCTTCTTGGGAAATAGTCAAATACAATTGTGCTTTTGAATGTACATATGTATATATAACAGACTTGGAGTCTCACACATTCCATGTCTCATTGAGCATGAAAGTAGGGATAAAAGCCTTTATTTATTGCTCTTACCACGAAGTTCCTCTACGCAGTAGTATGGGGAAAATATAAGTAGATATTTTGAATATCGTGTTTAAAACATCATTTTTAAATCTGTGATAATGGTAAATTACTCCATCATGGATATTGTTTGCTATACATCTAAACATCAGTTTTGTTATTTCGATCGATCTTATTATAATCCGTTAAGAGCAGAGGTGGGGAAAAGTCCTTATACTGCACTTTTGAGCTCTTGAATATTTTCATGGAGTTCAAGTCAAATCTAGTGTCTTTGATTGCGTGACTAATCACAAGTGTTGGGCCCGTGCTTCTGGTTAAGAAGCACAACGGTTACGTTTCTACAACGCTATTTTTTATGTTAATTTACAATAAAATTGTATCCCTTATAACCAAAGAAAAAACAATACAAGAAATAAGTGAGAAAATATCTTTTTTAAATACGAATTAAAAGATTATATAAAGTTTACGAAATGTAATAATTCAATTTCAATCACATTTTCTCCCTATTAACTCTCTTTGATCTGTTGTGTTAGGAAGGATGTGAATATTGACTAAATTGCAGTGAGCTTAAATTTTGAGAGAATTATTTTATGATCTTATTAATGAAAACACCTTATTTGGAAAATTCAAACGTATTCGTAGCACTATAGTTTAGAGTGATCTCTGTTAGCAAATATTTTGTCTCTTAAAGTTGTCATATTTTGTATGACATTCTCTCTGGCGTGGCTTTAATGCTCACTGCGATTTAGCCAAGATTTACATCCCTATCACCCCTAGAGTCTTGCAATTATTACACAGCATACTCCTTTGATTACTAAAAATGATGGATAACAACGAGTGGGGACTAGGGTCATGCGTTGCAATTTTGGTAGAGTTTGGTGTTTTTTTTAACTTTATCTATGATTATAATTATCTCAGTGTAGTCACTGTCTGCAACTTTGCCAAATCTGTTACATTAATACCTCAAATATATTTTATTATTTAAAAAAATTCTTACAAACGTGTGCATCCCCAAGATTCTTAATAAATAAATACATTAAAATATCAACAATCGGCATACATAACTAATTTGTGAATGCAATTCATTTAATTTTCCAACCACAAAAAGTCTACTCGGGGGTTTTCCGGGAATTCATTAAAATTAGTTGGATATTAACATAATGTCTATGTAATTAGAAGTAAAACTATGAAGACATAGGTACCTACATATTATATGGTGCGTCAACATAGTATCAACCTTGAAAAAAATAATCAAGAAAAAGAGAATTGTCCAGTACATTTTTTACATCATATAACAATAGAACCAACTAAATACCTCATAGACACTTATTTTTATTTAGTAAATCAATATGAGGTTCATCAACAAAAAACAATCTTGAACAAAAATTAAGAAAAGGAGAAAATCCCAATTCATTTTTTACTTCATATAAACATACATCCTAATATTTCACACACATATTTGAGTCAAATATAGACTTTGTAGTCAAATTTCTGGGATGAATTGAGATAGTATTTATAATACTTAATTTGGCCCCGATATGACTCCTTCCAAATTTAATCTATCCATTATATTTTTTTCCCCCATTTTATGTGCAATTTACAACGCTTCCAGAAGATTAATAATAATAATTGGCGATAATTTGTCAACGAATACAAATGTAGGAGATATTCTTTTTTAGAGGTAATCCTTCTATCTTGTTTTTGTGTGGACGAAACACGACACTTTTTTTTATGGAAGAATTGTATTAATTATAGAATTTTTTGCCCTAAATTTTAGTAAGTTAAATATATTGGCTACAGTGCAATCTTCTAAATTTTTTTAATTAAGACTGTATCTTATATATAGTTTTTTGTTTTTTTTTGTACTTTTATACACACTTGACACATGTTAGCAGATATTTTGGGACTCGAACCGAGCTAGTATTATGAATGTTGATTGGTCGAATTGGAATTAGATCATCTTGTTATGTTAGTTGTAAATTTATGTAAATGCACTTAACAATTTTTTTTTTATAATTTTTTATAAATCAACAGAGAAGAAAAAAATTAATAATTTTTTATATTACAAAAACACATTGAATATTCTTAAGTTTCGCATAAATGTTTTTCGACTTTCAAGGGTTTCATTTGTGACATGCAGAAAAAATGAAAATAGTCATCCCCCTAATATAGGGTTTATCTCTTGTCATTCTCGTTTCCCAGTATTTCTCGGGTTTTACACCTATGATAAATCTATCATTGAATAATTGTATAGTATCATATCATTTGATAGTCCCCCAATAATTAGTTTTTTCATCACTTACTAATTAATTATTTTTTTGTTGCGGGTCGGGTTACAGATTTCAAAAAATCTGACCCGTAGTCTCTAAAAAACAACCTGCGCACTATTATTAATAATGATTATAATTGAAAATATAGGTGTAAGACTAGCTTAAAATTTATTATTTCTTCATTAAATATAAAAAGAAATGCTGAAATTTCATAGTAGCTATATATTATTTTCGTACAGGAATCTAGACAAAAAAAAACAAAAATGGGGGAATGAGAAACACCCCCTGACACGTCAGAGGCGGCCGTAGGATTTCATTTTAGGGACGGCTTGGTTTTTGGAATTTGTTTGGGAAAAAAAAATCCAAAAATTAAAATTTATTGAAAAAAATTTCAAAAATACACGTCCACACATTTCAAAGTATTTACAGCCATTATTCCATTTTTGAATAATTGGCGTTTTTTTAAATATAAATTTGATTAAAACTAGTATTAGGTTTGGTCTGAACATACTAAAACCTGTTTGAGACCATTATTTATTTTAGTGGATCGAACTCGTTTCGTCATATAAAGAAGTTCGGTTTGGAGCAGTCTCAAAGAAAAATTCAATCTGGATCTATTTAAAAAAAAAAAAAAAAGTTATCATTTAAAATTAGCTGTAGACCAATTATTTATGAATTTTTGATGACGTCAGTGGTGTTTCAAAATTATGAAGTTCGACCTACAATGACGTCATATGAAGTTAAATCTGTTGCATAAACCATATGATTGTAATTCATAAATTCAGATAGGTATGAAAATTATTTTTCATACTGAGACCAAAAAAAATTGCTTACCGATTTGAAAACGATCAAATTACAGCCTACGGTCTGGACCGAAATACGGGTCCAAATCGACATAATAAAAAATAATGAAGACCAAACCCAAAAAATGGTTTTGAGACTGAGTTTCAACACACATTACAACCATTTACATGTCAAAAAGACCATTTAAGAGACGAGATACATAAAGATATGAATGAACAGCCGTAGGAATTCTTTGTTGCATCAAAAATAGACCTATAAGCATACATACTTTTATTCATCCTAGAGTGTTATGAATGAATCAAGGTAAGAAGAAAAACTTTCACATAATTTCAAAGATCATGCCAATGACTCTTGAATAAAACAGTGTGGTAAATCAGAAGGTAACAAATAATGCAAAATCCGCTTATTAACTTACTAGGAAAAGTACATACTAAAAAAACGGAACTCAAAATCTAAATATAGTGTTTTATAATTCCATTGACAAACTAGAAATATATGTATACCTAAGAGATAAAATTTTAAACATAAATAACTAGAAATATCTACTCTATGTGGTACGTCAAACCATAGATTACCTAGTCATCAGTGACATTGAAAAGAATTCAAACAACTATTTCTTTCCAACAAATAATACATTCACCGATCCATTACATAGTAACATGGATTGTACAATATGACGATTTATATATACAATATACATACATATAAGAATCTTTTTTAATTCTTTGTTACTCTTGACTTGTAAAATATTGATTTCATTTATCAAAAAGTCGTTCTTAGTAACTGTACAAAATGCAGCCCACTTCTATATTCTAAAAGTGAGATTATAGACCTATGACCATGATATTTCAAGATTAATATAATAACAAAATAAAAAGATTCCCATGAAATGACGACCTTGATGTCAATTAAGTAATCTTAAGTGTATACATGTAGATACATACAGGGCCAACACTGGATTTTTCAAAATCAATTTTTTCCGACTCAAATAATCCATTCCAGTGGGGAGAGACCTCTTACAAATACCCAGTTTTCTAAAATGTAAATAGAATTTAGGAATCCACAACATTAAAAAAAAAAATTGCACCATTCATTTGAGCGAAGAAAGTAACTGAGATATCGATTATAAAATGAATAGGAAATAGATTAAGGATTTATTCATTTTTGAAAATTGTTCATCTTAATTTTCAAAGGAACATTGCTTTGAGTCAATAAGAGAATATAAAACTTTTAAGAATACGTATAAATATGACACTTTTGTGCAAGCCCGATTTTACCATGGCCCGTTCGAATCTTTGTGTTAAGAATAAACATGCCTCATGCTCAACCCTCTCCCAAAGATATAAACCGCATGGGCTCAGGTTGGGGCTGTTTTTAGACCAAAAATTAGGGCTCCAAAAGTGAGGACATTTTTTGGCCAAGACAACCTTCACTTTTGCTGCATTGTGGGCCGGATCACTGTCTTGTTGGTAGGTGTAATTCCTTCCTTTGGCTACTACATCCATCCAGGGAATGTAAATTAAAAATGCAGAAGCAGAACTAGTACAATGGGAAGGCTGGATCCGCACTAGGGCGTCCAGGCCTTCCAAAGCTTGAGGCACCGTGTGGCCGAGGTTATCAAGAGAGGCAGATATCGTTATAAATAAATGACTGTAATGAAAGATAGCTTCCACATAATAATAACAATATGGTTATCCCCTATCCAGTTCGTTCGTTATAAGTCTTTAAATATTTATATCTGGACAACCCTCTATATATATTTACCTATTTACCAAATATGTAAATTTAAAAAAAAACCTTTTTCCAGAACTTTGTGAATATTTTTTTAAGAAACGTAGTTTAAGAATGAAAGACAAAATCTCATTCTTTTAAATAATAAAAAATTATTTAAATAATATTCACTATTTAAATATTTACTCTATAAAGCATATATACTCTACTTGTATGAATCAATGTTTGGTTAGGCAAGTTCCAGTGTATATCTGGAAATCTTTATAAATTGAAATCATATATATATATAAACATGCGGGTCCTGGAACCTAACGACAAAACTAAAAAAAGTTTGGATTCGAACTGCAATAGACAACTTCTTTTACTTATTTTTAGATTGATTGTGAACATATTTCACATAGTAACGAAAAACAGCTGTTGAGTGTATGAAAAGAAAGGATTTTAATATTAAAGTACAAAAGTAGGATTATTTTTTTTATTTGAAAAGTCTTATGATTCATTTTGTGTTTAAATTCAATTGGTTTTACCCACTTATATAAATATTTTGTTGATGTGATATGTAGTACTAACAGCTACAGCTATATTAAGAGTGGCCTTTTACAACTGCGTTGATATAACTCGAGCACTCTATATGAGCCTGGCTATATTGACCTTTAACCTACGGGTGGAATTCTGTATTTCACAATTATATAACTCTTAGCTCCACCAAAATTTGCTCTTCCATCGCTTAGAATTAAAGTTTTTTTTTGTTGCCAATCAGATTGGGTTCCAGAATTCAAAAAAGTAGAGCCCTTGGGGTCCCTAAAAAAACAATCCGCGTATTATTTGTGATAATTATTAAATGAAGAAAATGATAATTAAGAATATATGTCTCACCAAAAATTTATTTATTCATCAAAAAATATACAAATAAATACTTCTTTTTCACTATATTTATTTTTTACCAACGGTATTTTGATATTTCCCGTGGTCCCTCTCATTGACAATTTTACGTAAAATAAGAAAATCTTGTACTTAGGTATGTACGCTCAATATTATTGACGGTAATGAATCAAAGAATATTGTTTATCTTATTAATAAAGCAAAGTTTATCTGTATATAATTCTGAATGCATTAAAAAAATCACATGGTGCATTGTATATACTGTTCCCTGATGTATATCATTAGCATATTTTGTACTAAGAAATAACAATGTAGTCGTATTAATTAAACATTGTAGGTGTGTGCATATAGCATCGAACGTGTACACAGGCTACACAGTACATAGTGATCTCTGATGTATATCACATAGAAATTTTTGATCTAAGAATTAACAATGTAGTCGTATTGATGAAATATTAGAGGCGTGTGCATGTATACAAAGAGCACTGTTTCTGTTTGTTTTTTATATTGCTCTCTTATGTAGGTATATCATAATTCATATGCATTTTCACAATATGTTAAGATTTGAATAAAATATAAACGCTACTATTTGAAATGAATTAACTTTCGCAGGCGTTTTTTTGTATGTAGCATACTGGGAGCACTGGTGTGTTTGTTTTATTAGTGAGCTCTTTAAATACTAAAGTACTCAATAATTTTTCTTTCATTTTTGAGAAGAAAAGACACATAAATTGATATAAGTATTGAGTAGTTACGGGTGAGTGTGCGCATTAAAAATTGAGAGTAACTCTGAAGATTTCTCGGGGAATTCTATTCTATGTATATTATTAAAAAAATTGTCGTTTAAATGACGTCTAATAACTCCGGGAAATGCCTGGTATTACTGCTAGTTGGTAATAAAAAATTAATAAATATGTACTGTGTTTAGTATATATATATATATATATTAGTCGATTATTTGTTCGTATGTTTCTTTACATTTTCAAGAAAATATATGGACCGATTTACAATATACCATATACTCGTATACTCCCGAGACTTTATCTTTTATCCCTGTTTATCAAGTTAACTTCACCTAAAATGAAAAACCGAATCTACAATAATCACATAATTTATTTGCATAGCGATAAACTAATAGCAATGTCCTAAAGGGGGAGATTAAGGAAGAAGAAATTATGTTATTATGAATTATACGAGTTAGTTCCCGCAAAAATATTCTCCTTATATATATTAAAATATTGGTGCTAGCCCCCTCCCAAAAAGAGGGCCTAAATAGTTTAAAATCTTATGAACGACAAGGCAATGAATATTATATGGGCTAACAAATTGAATTTTTTTTTGTTAGTCAAGGTGCCGATTGGAGTAACTATACATGACTCATCATTAATAGGGCTAATCAATAATACAAAAATAATGAGGGCCCAGGCTCCCCTTCGATAATTACAACCCTACACATGGCCTCCTCTATGAAAGTCGTGCCGCTCACAACTCCACTAAAGGGCATTGCTGATCTCTGATCACTACTCATTAACTTATGAACTTACATTGGCATGATGTTCATTTCAATTCTCAGGCTCTGACTCTAACATTAAAAATATAGCTTAATTATACTCCTAATTTATTTATTTAAAAACTTACTGCAAGGGTGCATTTTAACATAAAATATGATTAAAACAGCTTATTGAGAAGATGTCATAAATAAACAAAAATATTGTAGTAATCTTTGCTGACTAGCTACAATGCTATTGTTTATAGATTTGGTCAATTATTTAGTATAGATCAATGAATATTATGCCTACCTACATACTAAATTGTCAATTATTGTATGATGTGTTCATTGCATAATATGTAATAATTATTTGTAATATACTCAATATAAAATAGTTGTAAATAAGCAGAGGAGATAATTGGATTAGAGACTTGTGACTCAACTTGGACTTGAGTTTATATTTTGAAGACATACCACTCAACTTGGACTCAAAAGCTAGCTTATACTTAAGTCAAAAAGAGACTTTGCACTATAGACCGTATATTCTAACTATGGGCTTGAAATGAACTCAAAAGAAATTTGAGGGCTCAATGAAAATGTTCAAGGAGTTAGACGTGTCAGCAAAGAATTTCAGTACAGGGACTTTTTCCCAACTCTTTAAAGAAGAATTTATATTCTAACGCTTATTGTGGTTAAATACCCGGCTATGTATTCATAGATTTAAATAATATCCTAAATTGATAGTGAGTTTTGTTTTTCTTTGAAGGGTTACCCCTATGTAAACTAAAAAAGGATGTCACTGGAAGCTCTGAAGCCTCTTCTTCATCCTCCTCTTCAGCTCCAAGAATAAGATCCTTCCTTCGTCGACCAAGGCCATCTCTTTTCAAACGCCCAACAACTACAGAATCCCCGAGATATCTCTTGACCAAACAACAGAATCAGAAAAAGTTGAGAGATCCACAACTGAAAGATCCTTTTCGGTCAGAAATCGCTTCAGAAAAACAGAACATGATGATGAAAAAAGCGACGAAAATGACGGATGTTTTGGTCTTCCTCTCTGTGTTTTATCAAAAGGTAGTAGAGGTCCATCAGTTAGAACGACTACAGTATCTACAAGAACGAAAACAGCTCCTTCGTTTGTTTTTGAAGCTGGAAGTAGCAGTTCAGGATCTTTGATCAAAGAAGTGTTAAATGGCCATGCAGACGAGGCTTTACAACTAATTGAAGATGGAGCTGATGTTACGACGGAGGACACTTACGGTAAGAGATAGAACCATTTATTATATTTTGTTCACTGTGAAATAATTTCTTGAGATAATATTAGTTACGTGTAGAGGTAGGTGTGAAAATAGTAAAAATAATCGCGAGTGTCATTTGAAAACAATCAATACATATGTTGGTAACCTGCAAGATGAATTATATTATTCCTCCCTATTTTGAAAATTCAATCCAAGTGGCGAAACGAAGAGTACAATTCTTTCTACAATAGGGACTTTGAATATTACTTTATAGCCAATTACTCAGCCTCCATGAATTTGCCCCTTCAATTAAAGAAATAATAACAAATGTTATAAAGGAAATCGATAAAGTAACGTCATCTGTGGTATCATAGTAATGTTTTTCCAAAAATTGAATTTTTTGGTGAACAGCTGTGGATTTTTGATTTTTTTTCAAAAAAAATAATTTTTTTATGAACAACTGTAGATTTTTAAAATTATTTTGTGAATAGTTGTGGATTTTTTATATTTTTTAGAAAATTTAAAATTTTATTTTTGGATTTTTTTTCAAAAAATTCCAAAAACCAAGCCCTCTTTATATATATTTTATATCACTATATATATATATAATCCTGCGGACGCCCCTAATATGTGTAGTCAAACTAACAAGATACTCAAAGTAAACTTTTGCCCGAATAACAGAAATTTCTTTTGAGAACTAAGAAAAATGTTTGGATAAATCATACAAATGGGTCTAGACGTAGAAGTGAAAAGAAAGAAATATATGATTTATGATAAGATGATTTGATTAGGAGTTTTGCCCAAGCAACATACATATTACGTATTAAAAGTAATTGCAGTTTGTACATATAGAAAACTTATATTATATAATAAACGTACATAAGTATTTACAGGGGTGTCCGCAAGGGGAGGGCTGGAGGGACTGTAGCTCTAATAACTGTAATAAGGTGGATTTTTTTATTCAGCAATTTTTTTGGTCTCTTGAGATCCGGCTTACTGTACGTGCCTCAAATATGCACTATTATACGATATGAAAATAATTCAGTCTTTGTAGAAATTGATACGTGTACATGCTATTTATATTTGATCCTGGTTGATAAATATTTGCTAAAACATTCATCATTACACATATATCTCGTATGAATAAAATACTTGTGTCAAGTCATTACATATCGAGAAAATAATCAAGCAATTTTGTCATCAGTTCAGTATGTGCAGTTAAAAAGTTTCGTTCTCAAACAATGAATTAGGACATAGCAATAATATGTATAACACTTGCACCGCTTCTAGAATGAAGGATCTTTTATCTGATTACGTAATGTAATGTCCTTTGTTATTCAATTCATATAATCTAATGCTTCAAGTGATTAATATCTACCTTTAAAGAACAATAATTATTCGACAACTCTGGTCAATTACCAATGATTATCAAATAGTATATAGAGTGGCAGCAGATCAAGGGAAAGGGGCCAGAGGGCTACGTCCCCGCTTTCTGAGAATCTACAATTATCATTTATCCTACAGTAGCAAAAAAAAAAAGTTATTTTCAAAAACAATGTGCAGAGCCTCCAATATAAGGATTAGGCCTACATGAATGTCTACCATAATAAACTTCTTAGCTATATTTTATATTAAAAGAATAAAATACAATAATTGAATAGTATTCAAGGATTTATAATGAACTATCACTTTAAGGATATGAAGATTAGATTATTACTTTTATATTCTGTGATTTATTCTTCATAGAAAAGTAGTTTTTTCTCTACTCTTGACAATAGTCCACATGTTTATATTACATTTTATATAACATCTGTGCATTACCATGTTATAAGAGATATTAATATTGTTGTAGCTTGTCTCCATGATATTGGCTTTGAATTATACTTTTTTTATTATTAAAAAAATGCTTTTTTTTTGGGAAGGGGGGACAATTCATTTTGCATCTATTCATAATAAAACTGTGAGGGTGGACTTAACGTATTAAATGATTAAATTATACTCTCAAATGATTAAATAGTTATTGAGCCTTGAAAAAATCATATCTTTATGATTTTAGATAAATGAGAAATATTCTAAAATACAATGCTAGAACATTGATCAGTTAATTATATATAATGCATATTCATATAGAAAATATATTCACTTATTCGTAATTAATTAATTAGGAAATTCGGTGCTACACATAGCTGCACAAAACGGAAGGTTGGATGTCATTAGAGCTATCCTTCTTGGAGGAGCCAACGTCAATGCTGAAAATAACCACAAAAATACCCCGCTCCAACTTGCAGCACAAAACGGATGGACAGATATTGCCAAACTTCTTTTGACTGCCAAAAAGATTGACATAAATAAATTCGATTTACATAAAAATACAGCCCTTCATTTAGCAGCACAAAATGGCCAAATAGGAGTGAGTAACTTATTTAATATTATTATTTTTCACTGATCCATTATGGAACAAAACTATATTTTCTGTGATATAATCATAATCTATATGTAGATTAGTAAATTAAAGATTGAATATATATATGTAAATAAAAGTAATTAGTATTAAACCTTTTAGGACCCTTGAGGGAACCAAAAGGGGTTCCCCTCTAAAAGTATGTACATAGAAGTGGAGTTAATATTATTTCAAGCTTTAAACAATAAGTAAATTTATATATGCAATACATTTTTTACAAAAATCATAATATTTTTGGTCTATTTTGAGTAGTAATTAATTTATCAACTAAGTTATACATTTAAAACTACAAAGTAGTATTTTTCTCATTTTCATTACGACTCTTAACTATTTCCTCATATAATATTTTTTTAACTTACATTTATCTCACGGAAGGTTGAAAAATTTGAAATGCACATACATAGTTTCACACCACAAATATAACTTCAATGATAGTTAATAATTAAGTTTATTAAATATCAGCCACAAAAATTCAAATAAAATACATAGGTTCAATTCACTAATTAGCATACGTCACATCTACAATGATGAAAACAGTTTTTCCTTTCATGCTATACAATTCGGAAAGACTTATAATAATATATTAAATTTTCATAAATAGGTAGTTGAAGCATTAATCGAGGCTGGAGCAGATATTAACCCAGTCAATTCGCATAAACATATACCTCTTCATCTCTCAGCGCAAAATGGCCACCTCGCTTTGTCCAAGCTCTTGATCGACAACGGAGGTGACTACAACTACAAGGACCTTATAGGTAAAGATTACTTAATATTTCCTTTCCTTATAAAGTGGGATATTAATGACTCTAATCCTTCACTTAGGAAATACACCCTTACACACTGCCATTCACACATCACACAACCAAATTGCAAATATGTTTATAAGCGCTGGAGCAGATGCGAAGATCAAAAATTTGTCTGGTCAAACTGCCTTTGACCTACGAGGATGAGATACAACGCTCCAACGATACCATAAAAAGAGTTCCACTTTTCATAAAAATAAAACGAATATAAATACACTTATACCTTTTATATATATATACCTTTTATCAGACAACAAAAGAATAAATTTTCAACACTATAAGTCATTCATACTTATTTTTTAGGAGAGTTCATTGTTTAAGCATGTATTTAGCATGATGTAAATAATAAACTATATAAATTCAAAATATTAACATGTTCTTAAAAAATAACTTGTAACGTTTATAAACTAAAATTTGTGTGTGTTCTCTGGCAAAGAAAACTCAACTCATTTTTATCTTAAAAAGAAACAGAAATAAATATATTCGTATAAAAAGATCAGTTATAACATATAAAATGACATTTATCAGTGATGTTGAGTGATGTAAATGAATCAACTAATACTTCAAACTACTAATTTATTTATAATTTTTTTAATACAAAGTGTAACGAGGTGCACATCATATTAGAGATAAAAAATCAACAAAAAAATAATTTCAAGGAGCCAATGAAAAGTTAACAACAAATGTTAAAAGATGTAAAACAAAAATGGATACATTTTCAGTAGTTTTTATAACTCCGTAAAAGAACTACGAAGTCCATGCAAATTAAAGAATGAATAACTTTGTTTCAGTAGTGTTTTATCTTGACAACATTTATGAATTTTCTCAGAATGTAATGAAAGGAGTGTTTTGGAATCAAAGAGAGGGAATACAACGTATCATCATTAAACACAATATTATCCTACTTTTTTCATGATCACTTGATAATATATGGAATAACATCTCAACATAGTTTTATTTATAACATTATAATACTTACAGAATGAACGCGTAAAAAATTAATTTTATTAATTGAATCTTTAAAAAAAAAGCAAAAGTAGGATAAAATTTCGAGATACAAATCCCCAAAATACATGTTGTGATGTTACTAGCAGAGACATCTCGTATTGAATCTACAATATTTTCAAATAGATAGAACTGCGTGTGTATTTTCTTCATTAATTAATATTTTTCAAAGTGGTTGCTTTTGTAAATTCATATAAGTGTTTTTGTTAAATTCATAGTCTAATTGAACGAAGACTTGACTAACACCAATAGATTTAAAGATCATCTGCGTATGGCTTACAATATATTTCTGATCTGCCTGGGCCGTAACTTCTAGTTTAAGACCTCCAGCAAAGAAGTCACTAGATAGTGTCCAAAAATGTGTTTCTTGAACATTCTGAACTCCCTCTAACGCCAGAACCTATAAACATAAAATAAATCATATATGAATGGAGTCGTATCTTATCAAATAAGGCTTTAGATAATTTACTTTGTTATAAGCATGAGGTAAAGAGTCATCTAATTGTCGAGGCTGTCTTTGCATTAAAATAACCACAGATTCCGATATTAAACTTCCAACACTTAAAGCTATTAATACAGCAATAAAGATGGAGCAAATGGGATCTGCTATCATCCAATCGAACATATACATTAACACACTTGAAATTATCACTCCAACGCTACCCAAAGTATCGGCTAAAATATGAAGAAACACCTAAAAAATACGTCATTAGTGATTTAAGTATTAAAATCATATAGAAAAATAACAAAACATAATAAATTTCAATGTTCAATCTTACCCCTTTCATTATAACAGCATTAGACCCACCATGTGAGTGCCCATGGCCATGATCATGAGAATGTCCGTGTCCATGATCATGAGAATGACCGTGGTTAGCTCCACCATGTTGAAATATAAAAATTCCGATTAAATTTACAAAAAGTCCAAGAACGGAAACGACAAAAAGTCGTTCATGTTTGACTTCAGGTGGCTCGACTAATCTCTCTACGGCCTCACTTAATATAAAAAATGAAATAAAGAGGAGGAAAAGTCCGTTGATAAAGCCACCCAGGACCTCAGCTCTACCATATCCGTACGAAAACCGCTCATTTGCTTTCCATTTCGATACCACACTTGCTGCTAAGCCAGCTAATAGTCCGGTACAATCAAAAAACATGTGAAATGCGTCTGATATTAAACCTGAGAAAAAAATTTCAAACTATTTTAAAGCATCAAAATTAAATCTTACAACAATATTAGAATACCCTTACAATAAAAGAGAAAGGCATAAATTCCAATCTCCATAATAAATTTAAAGGTTGCATTATCATGATTGAGAGTCTAATTCGACATATTAAAAGCATTTAAATTAAGAAAAAAGGATTCAAATGTTGAAAGTGAAGAAACTCTAAAAAAACAAAAAGAGGGATATTTGAGCTTTGTTAACATTGAATCATAAATCAAATTGTATTTTGAATACATTCAATAACTCCGTGACGCATTGAGGAAAAGTCTCAGTCTTATTATTTTGATAAAGATGAATACTTAGATGGACCATTATGGTATCCCAAAGGGTGAACATCATACTTTATAAAAATATATTTGAGAATAAAAGTAGTTAGTGTACATATGATTCTATAAAAAATCATTAAGAACATGATTTAATTATCTCTAAATCAGGGTCGTGACTAGGATTTTTCTAAAATATCATTTTCTGATCGGGATCCTAACGAGTTCAGTTCAATAACAAGGTGTCGATCATAAAATGCTCTTTATTTATAAAAACAAAAATACGTTGTTACGGAATCCGGTTAAAAGTAGAAAAATATAGATATAGAGAATGAATTATAATAATCATCGGAGTCCCTCCATAGAAATAACTCTCGAAAGACAATCCTATATTTAAGTATCATTTATTGTGAACTTGAGCTAGTTCATATCATTTTTGATATAGGCATAATTATCATGTGCTCAAGGAAACCCTAGTAATTCACGATTTCTACATTTGGAGTAGATATTGACTATTTCGTTAAATCTCCGTAATATTTGTAAGAGGGTTTCTTTTGAATAATTAATAGGAAAGAGTTCTTGCCTAGCGAATTGGTCCATATCCCATAGAAAAGCTCTACAAATGCAAAAGATAGATTCAAGAAGAGGAAACCCAGTAGATTTTTGGAATTGCGATCACTGAGAATGAGACGAATGACGTTTTTGATTTTCTGGTAAATCCGACTCGTGAACGATGTTGGTTTTTCATCCCGATAGATAGGGAGCATGATCCTGTAGCGGTTATTTTATGTCTTGGTATTTGACAGAAAATATGAAGAAGAGCTCCAACGAAGCAGCCGTCAAGACACGCATACACACTCAATAATAAATAATACGGCTTTGCTCCTGCCGTTGCTCTTTAGTGCTGCAGCTGCTCTTTATCACAAAATTTACCTCATATTATTTTCTACTTCTTCTTTTACTTCTCTCTCTTTCCTCCTCCTAGCTGGAATCAGCTTCATCATGACACTGCTAGGCTGCTTCTGCATAAGTCGCCCTTCAACGGCAGCTATTTATTTATTTATTTTCCACTACATTAACATCGATGACGTCAGTCTTAGTTTATTATAAGCAAGGTTAATAGAAGGAACTGCTTCCTCATCATTGACGCAATCATAATACGTCACGTAACGTCACATATCTTTATTTAGCTAGGGGATTGAGGTAGAGCATGGATTTCTCGAGCAGGTTGTCATAATTATTAATTAGGGATGTGAAAATTGTGGAAATACTCGCATAAAAAAAGGCCTAACTAAGTTGGTAAATAATTTTAAATCTACAAAATGTTAAGTGTTCTGTTTAATTATTACCCTCTATTTTGAAAATTCAAACTTATTAGCGAGGAAGGAGCACTATATTTTTTAATGATATTTCTATGAGCTTTATTTGTTTGAGATCGGCCCTAGGACTAATTTTCTAATCAGTCTCTCCCTTTCCAGCCTACGATTCTAGCTATCTTTTATTTTCTTTAGCTAGCTAGGATTGAAGAATATAAAAACAAAAAAATAATAATTAATTATAGCTAGAATGTATATAAGAAGTTCTAGCCACACACACTTATAACTTCAAGGTATATCTTGATTCCTGTCTGAAAGAGGTTATGAATGATGGAGTTTAAATCTTCAAGAGCTGAATGACGTGGACATTGTTCTAATAACATTTGGCATAATTAGTACTACGTCATTTCAGCAGTTGTAGACCATAAAAGACCAATAATGTCCGGTCCTTGAACTCACTAATTTCATTAGGATCGGAGTGATATGACTGCAGTCTTTTGAGACAGATCCAGCACTAATCAGCAGATATTATGTCGTCTTTAACATCTAATTTTATTTTTGATATACACTCGATGATTTAGACCATTTTCACATCGCTAGTCATAATATCTTTCTCATTTCCTTATATTTCCTTTGATATTTCCTGTTATTTGGGCCAGAAATTAAACAGTGTGACTTTTAGCTTCACTTGACTGATGGGTTTTAATTTGTCCTACTACTATTTAGATTTGATTATGATAATCATATTTATGCTGAAATGGTTGATTTAGGGATTGTTTTACAATATATTATCGTAATGACTAATTCTTTGTTTTCTTTTCAGTTAAATACTATAAATACCGATATCAATTTTGGTATCCTGACAACAATTTATCGCAGATAATACTTATGTTTATAAATTTTAGCGGAATACAAATTATCAGACGCGTGCTTGTTATTTTTTCATTCGTCTTGCCACATATGCTCCTTTGAAATAAGTTTGATGATCTCATATATAATCATTAATAGTGGTAATCAAATTGAGAAAGTTAAACGATATATATAAGAAAGTTTGTAGCATCCAAAATTCGTGGATAACACGACCATATCATGTATAAATGACATTCTATATATTATGGCATAAAAATTGATTTTTTGGTTGATTACCGATCACACAGAGAGTATTGAAAATAGAATTGAATTATAATACTTGAAAGGCAAAGGGAGATAAATATAACCTTAAAATGATTAGATATTTATTGAATATTGCACTTGAGACAACTTATTGTAGTCTTCCTTTGTCGAGTCATGTGGGTAAATTTTATAATTTAGCTAAGCGTATACGAGAAAATTCCCCGGATGCATCAGTTTATGTATTTTCATTTTCACATATTCAAACGATCGTGGTGGAGTTTTAGATAGATATAGACAATTACTTTTCTTGTCGGACTAAATAGTTTGATAATTAATAAATTAATGTTTTAGGTATACAAATAACAATTGAATAGTTATTTATTTAATGATAACTAATTACAATTGATCGTAACCGTCAAATATATAGAAAATTTGAATTTATATATTAAATTTTGTAGTGTTCTACTAATTGTGGTATAAATTCCAAAAGCAACTCTTTAAAGCAACTGCTCCAATTTCATAGTTGGGATGTGGATATTTCTTAATTTTTTCCAACTCTTCTATGTACTTTTGGCAGTATGAAATAGCTTTCCTGTAATTTTGAAACGTGTACTGTTCTTGATACTTTTTGAATATTTTTTGAATATTTTTATTTTCCTTTGACATAAGTGAAGGCTCTTGCTTCATAAGATCCTTTATTGATGGATAGTTATTTTTGCAAGCAACACAATTGCATTCAAATTTGTATTCTGCCATAAGGTTCATCCTTCGATTATTCTTTAAATGAAATAGGTAACAAGCATAAATATTATAATTAATCAAATACAAATTTAGTATTCCTTACTTTGGGAGAGGTAAAGTGATGGCTTCCATAGCAATCACTTATGATATCTCCTTTTTTGATACTTCGATTTGATATCAAGACTAGTTGGTTACCATTGTTGAATCTTAATGTATTTGCACAACAAGAATGGTTTAGGTAAAGAGCACATTCATAAATCCCTCGACCAATTTTATCCAAGACGATGTCATCACGTTTGTCCCCTTATATGTTATATCCTCATATTATAGAACAGACAAGTTAATTTTAAAATACAAACAACTTACCATTCAATTGATAAATGGAGTGAATGTTATGAGGAAGAGCAAGTTGAAGAAAGTGTATAAATTTATCAATCTAAAGAAATGAAATCAAATTCACTAAATTTAAATTCAAAAAAGTATATTAGACTGTTCCGTTTTCGGGTGAATATATTTTTGTCCGATGGAGGCAATCAAAACTTACTTTTCCAAAGATTGAGGCCTCCCAAGCCATTTTTTTTTTTTTTTTAAATGTGATTTTTAAGTGGAGATTGATCATTATTAGTACTTTTGTACCGTACCAAATATGATAATGCTGCGAGTTTAAAATTAGACTTTTTATATCTCGCAGTATTCGGCTTATTAATTATAAATGTTGTGCACATTGTGTCGAATAATTTATGGGATTTAAAACATTCTCAATGTTATGCGGTTTTCCTGTTTTATCAAAAATAATGTTTCTCCTTTTTTATTCAACAACTATAACTTCGACTAGGGTTAAGTTTTGATATGTTATGTTCGATAGAATAGGGAAACAGCAAATCATTGATTACATTTTATATCCCTTAAATTATTAAAAACAAGCCGTACGATATTTTTTACTAATAAACCACATACTAAAAAAACATATTTGGGACGGGACAAGAGGCCTAAAAATGCCTAGTTTCAATCCCAAAATCCCATGGTTTTTTCATATTAAAATGGCCTGGGAGGGCTTTGCCAAATAAATTTTTTATGGTATCCAACAGAGAAAGTTTTCTTACAGGGAAAAAAATAAATGGAACAGTCTACTGTACATTCATATGAACTTTACTTTGATTAAATGCGTTTCATTGATAATTCTATCTCCATAAAAATCGGCCTCCAATAATATTTTACCTATTATTACAGATCGAATTGCTGTTGTAATCACTTCTCCACGATCATGACCTCTTTCATGACTAACTAAACCATTCATTATAGCATAATCATCGCAAATATCTTTCATATTGTCATCTAAAATTGATTCTTTTAATTTTGATATTATTCGAATGGCTAATAACACATTCGCAGGAATTTCTAACTAGTGATGCATGTTATAAGTATTTGAAATGTACTTTCAGATTAATTACTAAAATACCTCTTTATTTCCATTGTTTAACAATAATCGTGATTCATACGAATGGTATTGCTGATGAGCATAAGAGAAACAGAAGTAACTGCAAAACTCAAGACTCTCTATGAATAATGAAGGAAATGGAGCAATTCCAACTTCCTTTAGACAATGATGGCAGAATCCTTTTTTATTGCCATACATGGAAATTGGACTTTGAGTGAGAATAATTTCTCCAGGTTTAAAGTTTTCTTTTGCTACCAAGTATCGGCCAAGGGATTTTGAGAACTTTGTTTCAACTTTAGAGCTCAGATTATTTTCTTCACACTCTCTCTCAAAATATTTTGTATTCTTTAAAGACTTTGCTTCTACTTCGCTTTTTCTCAAATGATTCAAAAATAGAGATTTTATTTTTTCTGGTATGTCTGACTGAAAAATTGTGATGTCAGTTTCAAAAATAAAAAATCATTAGAAATCAATATTTATGTACCTTTTCTAAATGTTCTTTAGCAATTCTGAAATTTTCTAAGGCAGTATCTTTCATTTCAAGTTTTAGGAAACATCTTCCTCTCCGATCATACAGCTGGTGGGCAGGGACAAATTCACTCTCATATCTAATAGAAGCATCTAAGTTATCCAGACATTCGTGATATTTATTCAATTTTTCTAAAGATGCAGAACGATTCCAGAAGCCTTTGATTTCTCCACATAGTGAAGATTGATATATTAATCTTGTAAATGCTTCACAACTTTCCTATTTATATATTTTGTAAATTGAAGTGTTAGCTGACAAATCTACCATTTTTTTCTTACCAAATAACGTTTTTCTTGAAAAAGTATATTTCCAATGTCTTTAACCTGTTCAATGTCCTCATTTTGACTAATGTTTTCATTAATTACCGGTATATGTTTTCCAAAGTTGATAAACGGTTCTCCAAGATTTTCTGCTAATGTTCTTATTTTTTTAATAAGTTCAAAAGATATTTCACTCTCATCAATAAATGCACTTTGTATTGAAGAAAATAAATTTGCTATCACCTCCATGCTAATAATGCACTTGAAAAACACTTAATTTGATGTTTTAAACTCATAATGGAAGTTGAGGATTTTGGCACGTTTCCAAATTTGTATAAATGTACAAATACATATCCACATTTTTATAGATCAGTTAAATTGTTTATCAACACGTACATATACATTTTCTTTACTATTATCATTTCAACAGATAATTTTTGGGAATATTGACAATTAAAAACTTAATTCAGCCGCACTCACATGAACAAAAAAAAAGCGGAACTTATTCTAATTAACATTATAAATCTCTCAACTTATTGAGTTAATAAGTTATATTTTTCACTATTTATCTATACAAATGGACTTGTTAATTTCTTTCGAGTGTATTATGTATCCGTATAATATTGAATTAAACTTACATATATCTATAGGATTATTTAATCATCTTTTATGTCTTTTCATAAAATCCATTCAAAATGAGTCAACTTATATACATGCAGCAATAAGTTTATAAATTCAAGAGAAAATGTACAACAACCTTTGCCAGTCGTTAAACTTAAGAATGATGAGAAAAAAGACGAATCATGGGAAATATAATGGTATATTTTGTTTCGATAAATAAATAATTGAAAAACAAATACAGTCTATGGAATGTCTTTTTCTGTGTTCTTTTGTATTTCCGATTCTTTTTTGTCAAAAATGGAACTATCGAAGAATTTTGCAATTTCTTCCGATGTTTTATGGCGCGTTTCCGGTAGGAAAAATCCAATAAAAATAAAACCAATGAACGAGAGAATAGCATATAAACAAAATGTTCCACTCATTTGTAAATTGGCTAGTAGAGTCAAAAACGAATGAGCGAATCCAAAATTCCAAATCCAATTCCAAGCAATACAAAGTGGATAGGTAGTACTTCTTATTGTTGGAGGAAGAATTTCTGCGATGAATAGCCAAGAGATTGAACCAAAACCCATCTATATGTTCATACAATTATAAATTAGTAAATGCATATTTTATTATATATCTAACACATTAAAGAGGGAAATTATGCTCCTGAAGGGGCAAATAACATAAATTTGAACTTTTAAGCTAAAAGAGGGGCACTTTATCTGTGGTGGAGTGGCACAACTTTCATAATAAAGGCTAGGTGTAAATTTGAGGACATTTAGTATTCGGGTCTTTTATTTAATTTCATGGGGGGCATAGACCTCGTGGGTCCCACTGCTACTGCGCATTTTATCATCACTGTAATTAGGGGGTTGTTATAGGGAGGGGGACTGATTGGAGTAATTATTATATGCAAAGTTTGCAGGAGTTTGGCTCCCTACTAATTGAGTCGATCAATAAAAAATATATTGGGAGACTATGGTACCCTTGAAATTGCGTTGATTATGGTACTGTATTAAAGGAGGGGCAAATGCTCCATCTGGTCCCCAATCCAACATACTTTAACTAAAATAGTTTTGACTTACCATAAAGAATAAAAGATAAATAATGAAGAACACGATTGGTAAAGACGGGATATTGTCAGCTAATTTTGCGTCTCTCAAGTAAAAAAATATAGAAAGAACTGCCAAAGAAACTGCAACTCCTCCTCCAGAGATCAAAAGTAAGAATTTCCTAGGTAGAGTCTTAGCAAGAGGAACGGAGAAAATAGATCCAATAACTATTACAATACCAACGATAATACTCGCTAGATTTTCTTCGATTTCAATGCCGGATTCAATAAATATATGCTTGGCATATGCAACCAATAGGGGATATGCCGTACACTACAATTTAAAATGTGCATTAGTTAGATTAAATATGACTGAGTATGACAATAATGATTTTCCCTAGGTTGAAATATATCATAACATTATCAGATTTATTATGAGTAATTACTAATTGCTCATAATTAAATGTACATAATGTGGATGATTCTATCATTTTTTTCGTTACATTAAAACAGTACATATTTTTTCAAGTATGTACTTAATTACATGATTGAGAATGTCATGTTATTTCTCAATACTCATATTTACATTTTTTTAATGTAAATATGTCACCACTCACAAATAGGGAAAATCTTAATGTCTATCTCCATATTTGAAATGGATTTTTTTAAAATGAATATTTACCTGAAAGAAAAAAAATAGTACAATACTATTTAAAAAGGGCTTATATACACTTGGTTTCTTCAATTCTCTTAAAATAGTGAGTGCATTGTATTCGCCTAAAACTCTTTCGTGCAATGCTTTAATTGCGTTTGGACTGGAGTCCAATCCCAATGCTTCCAAAGTATCTCTTGCTAGATCATCTTTTCCAATAGATGCATAATAGACAGGAGATTCCGGAATAAACCATATAAAAACAATTGTCGGAATACAAAAAATCATCATGGTTATAGCTATCATACGCCAATCAATGAAATATCCTAATATAAAAAGGAGTTATTTTTGATTAACATTGCTTTACATTGTCTTTTACCTGCTACATAAGTGCATAAAATTCCAATTTGACAGAAAAAGTTTGTCAGAACTCCGAGTATACCCCTTATTTCTGGAGATGTAATTTCTACTATATAAACTGTTGGTACAGATAATGTAAAGCCTATACCAAATCCACAGAGTAAACGTCCAAAATATATATAAATAACACTTCTTGCAAATGCCAAAGACGTATATCCAATAAAGTAAGCTGGAATGTTAAAAATGAGAACACTTCCTCTTCGGCCAAATTTTCTTGAAGCCATTCCCGCAACTAAACACCCAATTGTCGCTCCCAGAGAATGCATACTTGCTATAGAAAAGGTAAAAAATTAATCAACTCGTAATTCCTGACTGAATCGCTCAACTTACATATGAAATTTCGTTGTTGACCATTGATTGGAATTGTTGAATTACTACTCATCAACTGAGGAAGTAAAGGAGATGTAAATGCAAGAGCTGACCCATCCAAAAAATGCCCCAATGATATGGCAATTACTGATAGTATTTGAACTATTGCGCGCTTAAATTTCCTACGAAAATCAATTATATAATTATTCTTTCATATAAGGACTCTGTATGTAAGACATTATTAATAATCATTATATTCACATAAAACATAATTGCAATTTTTTGTGCATAATTTTCATAACTTTAGAGCCAAGTAACTTCAAACAGGATTTTCTAAAGTCTATGTACATATGACTTTAATAACATTGAACCAAATTAAAATTTTCATATCAAAAACAATTTTTCAAAAAGTTCATAAACTTCTTAGTTCCACTTTGAGATTCATCACGAATTAATTTTGATGAGATAAATTTGATCTGATTTTTTTATTACTTGTTTTTATTTAATCATATTTTAACTAAATCCTAGAGTTCGTATATTATTATTTCGATTAATTATTTAATTAGGCAGTGTAGATGATAAGAAAAAGAATTGTGAATGAAATATAAAGCCTGATCAAAATAGATCTGAAGGATTTTTTGGTGATATTTCAGAGGTGGAAAAAAGTCCTTAAGATGTGTATTCAAATGGGTGCATTTTAATTTTCGATTAATAACTCTTCAGTTTCTAAAGTTATAAAATACTCATTAAATTACTTAAATGTAGCCCATACTATGAGCTATCAAACTGTATAAGTTTTACCAAATTTATATAATTGATTGTATATTTTGGGCATTATATGCTTTAAAAATATTTACGCAGAAAATCATACGGATTAAAGTTCCTGAAACTAAAAGAAAAAAATAAGTTATAACTTTTTATGTAGAAAATTCAGTACTTTAAGTTAAAAAGTTTTACGGTCTAAAATGATTTTTTCCCTATCTAAATTAGGTTAACCCAAGTTAAATAGATATACAAAGTTATACCATAACGCATGTAAGACTGATGTTTGACTTCCACCACCCTTTTAATATTGACCTCATAGTAGATGAGGGGTTGCGTGTTTTGTCAAAATCTGTTTTTCTTGCCCAATAGTCGGTACGACACATTAAATTAAAAATGATATCAATAGTGACGTCATATACTATGTGTGGTTGCTTGTTTTGTCAAAATCTGCCAATCTCGCCGTGCAGTCGGTACAATACATCAGATTGAAAATTCTAGCAAGCCCGAATACATAATTGTCTAAAATTAAAACTTATATTAACCTTGGGTTAACCAAGAAATCACTTTTTCTAACGTGGGGTCAAACGGGGTTAAAATAAGTAAAATGAAATTGATACATGGCTATATTATCAAAACATACATTGTGAATGAAATTTTTTCTATAGTATCATTTTTTTAATTATGTACGAAAAATTAGAGACATATGAGTGTTGTGTGGATTCTTATTTAGGACCGCGGTCCAGTCCAGTCCCATTCTGTCCAATCCCACTTGTCAGTCCTTAAAGAAGGTCCTTACCTTCTTTAAGGACTGAGAGTGGTTTTCTTTTTTTTTATATGAATATTTTTTTTTGCAAAATATGTGCATTTCCTTAATATATATACATCTTATTTGGCTTAATAAACCATTGATATTTTTATAAAACCGGTCCCAAATATCGACAATCCTAAGAATCTATAGGACTGAATAAATAAAAACCGACACAGCACTACATATGACCAAATGTATGGGGTCAAATGGCTGTACCAGACCTTTTTTCTTAAATTTAAATTTTCTAGAATATTTTTTAATAATAAATTAATGATGCTCAGATAAAATTGATAGCTACGACATGTAATGCTAACATGGAGACATAAAACATTCGAAAAGTTTACTCAATTTCTTGGGACATGCCTCCAAACACCAAAATACACTCAGTGAATCCCGCTTTACTTATACTGCAAGTCCAAGTCGAGTCACAAGTCTTTACTTACTACTCCAAGTCATTGAATATTTTTATGAAGTTCAGTTTGAGTCTTCATATTCATTTTGAGCTCATTTCAAATTTATAATTATACTATAGAGAACACAGTGTTGGTGCATTATTAATCATAGATTAATCTCTATTGAAAAAATATAAAAAAAAAAAAAAATCAAAGCAGTTTCAGTAGGCATTTCATTTTTTATGGTTGAATGGTACAATTATATAATAAAATATCATAATTTATTTCAATTATAATAAATATATCCGTCAATTAGTATAAATAAAATTTAAATTGGTGATGAAATGGCAAGAACATATTTTGCAACTCAGTTGGGCATGAACAAACTTTAGATAATATATTTTCCGTTAGGTGCTGTGACATTCTGTGGTTTGTTGTTTAAAAAAATGGCACATGGTGAAAATAATTTTTACAGCGCCTTTTATGTTAATAACATACAACAATATTTTTATTAAATAATATTATCATTCCGGGAGTATTATTATTTTGACGCAAGACGGTGCCACGCTCTGTTGCTTTATTTAACAAATAATATAAGTAAACGACGCTCATACCCCATTGGACATTTTCTCTACCTTCAAATCAAAGGGGATATTATTTTTATTAAACTATATTCACATTATAATATTATAAGATAGTTCTATTGCCCTTATTTAGAACCAATTTTTGAACCAATAGGTTATTGATTATGTCACGAATCATAATTACTTTTTCTCATCTTCAGTCACATAAAAAATATATCAGAGTTTAACTATATCTTAATTATTACTCACACTTTCATTTCTTGGATTATGATTATATTTACATAAAAACATGAAATACCCTTCAAAAATTGCGAGTGTTAACTCTAATTACGTACTAACATTTGCTTTGACTATATCAAATCAAATTTTATGTATTAACACTCGATTCGATATAGTAAAGAAGAAAGGAAATGGAGGTTATGTGTCTTTAATTAGGAAGTATAAAATTAATTTTAACCAAACTTAATAATATATCTTACACCCTCGATCCTATAAAATTGACTTTCAATTGTTATAGTAAATTAAAATATACATTTCGAAACATGTTAAGTAATCCATGATTATACCTGCCAAAAAGTTAAATAACCAAGCTTTGAGATCATAAATAGATAGTTCAGTGTCAGTCCTTAGTACTGACATGAGTGGAGCCTCCGTCCAAGATGTAATTTTTATTTTTTTTAGATCTTAAGCTTTTCTTGAACCAATATTTTTGGTCCTGACCGCCATTTCAGACTGTAGACCGAAGTTTAATCGTTTTCAAATCGTGGAACGATTTTTTTGGTCTTTGTATTCTACCAATTTTTCAGTCTCAAATTATGGACCGATTTTCTCCTTTATTCGGATTTATGAGTTGCACAAAAATGAATTATGAAATACATTAAGCTTCATATGAAGTTATTTTCGATCAAATTTTAATTATTTTTTTTGGAATCGATCTAGATCGAACTTCTTTAAAGGACTGATTTGTTTTGGTCCACTTAAAATCATAACGATGCTGTAAACGTATTGAGTAATAGAAAAAGTGTAAAAATATCACGTGTTTTTGACAAATTACAAATTTAATATATGGAAAAAATCATACATTTAAAAAAATAAGGATTAGTAAGTAGAGTACATCAGTGACTGTTGAATTAAATAAAGTTGTTAATCTATAACCAGAAATGCGAAGATCCCAATTTGAAGAAAAATGGGAAATCTTTGATTTCGAACAATTTTGTACAAAAAAGTACAAATTTTTTTGTTCTTAAGACTGGACAAAGATTATAATGTCAAAAAGTCAGTTGTCTCTGAAAATATACCTAAATGCAGATAATGGTATACAATGAAATTGCAAATAAATTATACTCTGTATTTACGAACCATATCGAATTTAATTATTCCTGATGGATAATGTGGTAAATTTAATTAATCATTAAAAATATTTTTGCCACTTCAAATTTCATTCCCCAATAAACTTTTTCGAACAATAATTTCTATAAAATGTGCGTTTAATATAATTTTTTTTAAAGTAGGCCTTACTTCTTTTTTGGAGTATCCTTTGATGGAGATTGTGGAGGCATAGTGAGGGTATTTACTTCCTTCGCCTCACCCTGGTTGACTTTTGCAATAGTTCTATGTAGAAGAGCTTCAATCATTTCGTTATTGATTGAACTGGATGAATCCTTGATGTCTGTCCCATTCTCATCTAATAAACACAAAGCACATACACTTATGAAATAAAAAATAAACAAACCAAAATGAATAACACAAATCTACATATAAATATATATTAATCTTCCCAAACGACAGAAATAGGAGTACGCACGCAATATATAGCGGAAGTTTTTTTTAAAGGATAAAATAAGTATTCGATAATTATGGAGATGACCAAGAGGCCTAATGAATAATTAATTAATGTCCTGTAAGAAATTAGCAGGAATATTTGCTTTTTTCATTTTTGAGGAAGAGAATAAAAAAATTAGTTCCTAAGAGTACAAATTAATTGTGGGACTTTTTATAGTTCAAAAAAAGAAATAAGATACTCCAGGTTATACAATCGTTTTATTACTTATTATTTCGAATTACGGTATACGATGATAAGAGTAATTCATCAGCTACGTGTCTTGATATATAAAAATATACGTACTTATACCTAGTTGTATATACGCTCTACACTCTAAATACACACAAAAAAATCAAATGTGTCCTTAAGAATGGTCAGGATTAACTCTCAACTGTCAATGTTTGATTCCTTATCTTGAAATACTTTTTGAAATTGTAATGAAGGAACAACAACGGACTTACCAACCAATTGATATGAGTAATTCTACCAAGTCTTATAATATGAATAGATAAATTATTCATGTAGTATTCCAATCGACATCCATTTGCATTAGGGAAATGTTATGAGAACATCTCAAACAAATATCAAATTAAATGTGCGTTTTTTATTATTATTTAGTTTTGGACTCATGAGCAATTATTCAGTGGAACGAAGGAGATTTGAAATGTGCTCTGTCTCTCTTCATCAAGGACCTTCATAAAAAACTAAAGGACTATATTTAATTTATTTGTTGTTGTAAAAACATTGGTTTAAGATTATTTCTGTGCATATTATATGAATAATTTTTGAAGGAGTCTACCTAATTTTATATAGTTAAATATCTCCAACTTATCATAAAATAATTTAGTATTAAATTATTTGTAAAATATATCTATTAAAACAATAATAAAATTTGATCCACATTTAGAAATCATCGATCTTGGATTTACGAGAGGTTAATTAGAATTATTATTTAATTCATCATCAACATTAAACATAACATTTAGATACATTCCATTTACCATAATACAAGTGATAACATTTTTACCTACTTCAATAAAAATAAAGAAAGGATTTTCACAGTTGAAATATAAAATCAATATCAGTTTTAATATTTATAAAGAGTACATTTAAAAACAATTAAGCCCCTTTTTCCCGTAATTTTTTTTAATTTTGAACATTATATTATACATATAAAATTCAGCAAATGCACAAAAAAGGTATTCAATAATTTATAATTATTTAGGCATTTTTCTCAATGAACCACTAAAATATCCGTTTAGTTTATCCGCAAGAACACATACAAATAACTCCAAGGATGAAGTGATTCATAGGAAAAGTAGTTTCAAGGAAGGAGCGTCCGAAGGATTATATATATATGTATATATATATATTTTTTTTTTTTGTTTTTTAAAAAAAAAAAAAATCTAAAAAATTAAACATTTTAGAATTTTTTTTCAAAAATCCATAACTATTTACAAAAATATTAATTTTTTTGTAAAAAAAATTCAAAAACATTAAAGTTTTTGAAAAAAAACCAAATATAACATTTTTGCAAATAAATTTCAAAAATTCATAGCTGTTTACAAAAAATTAAACTTTTTGGAGAAAAATTTCAAATATTTTAGTTTTTTCTCTGCTGCATAATTTGACCGAATGACGAAAAAATAGTAAAAGTTAAAATTCTTTAATTTTTATTACGGGGGTTGGGGCTAGGAATCCTATACCGGTCGAAGACCGTTATTATTTTATCTGATTCGGGCCAACTTTGGTCTGGACCAGTCTTGTATTAAAATTAGGCAACAAAAATATCGGTCATAATTCTGTTCCCATCAAAAAAATAAAAAGCTGGTATGTGTAACTTTTTTAATTGAATTAATTTCCGTCAACTAATTAAATTCTGGTCCGCAGCTTCAATTTTAGTCAATTATTTAAATTTCGGTCTGTGGTTTCAGGCAGTCACGATTTGGGCTAAATAGTGTTATATAACTAATCATTAATGACCCAACCAGATAAAAATTATGTCTCGGAACGAGTCTTATACAATTAATTACACGACATTTTGATAGAAGTGGGATTTTGCTCTGATCTAAATTTGAATTATAGTAAGTTTCAGTTTACGAAACTTTATCAATTAAAACGCAAATCTGTATAAAAGTTGTAAGAAAAATACATTATAATATCTAATTTTGCATTTCTTATTTGCTGTAGGAATTTCTTTACCGGCAGTCTTTCGTTGCCTTGCGTTATGAAAATTTTGACTTTGATTCAACTATTGAAAAACAATAATAGCATTAACAACAACAACATAAAAACAAATAATAAGGCGAGAATAGAAATGTCTCTGAGATATCTATGTCAAATTTTTAGTGTCATAATATTAATAGTCATAGAGAAACAAGTAAGATTAACGAAGGTGAGAGAAAGTTGTCAAAAATAACATTGAAGGAAAGCTTGTTTAAAAACAAAAAAGCAAGAGCACTTTTTGCGACTTTTCAAAGGAAATCATTCAAATTCTAAAATACATACGATAATTACCCTGTGTACTAGTGTCTAGATCCTCTTCCATCATTCTTTAAACAGATATTAAACTCAGAGTGGTAGTTCAAAATCTTCAACCGTTTATTTGAAATAAATATAGTGCTGATTTGTTCGACTGAAAGCAATTGTTTCGTTCTGTCCGATAAAAGTCAATTATCATACATTTTTTGTTAATGAATACATTTTGTTGCATGTGTTTTGTAGTCCTTTGTTTGTATCTATTCAAGAAGTAGCTCAATTTGTAGCTTCAGGTAAAAAAACACTCACATCAATAACAGAAATGAACAAACAGATTCAGTATTTAAAAGATTGAGATTATTTTCATAAATAAATAGTTATATAATATGTTAAATTTTCTTTAGGCAATTCAATGTAGGTAAAAGCTATGAACGAGTCAATCTTAAGATCAGCCTCAACTCTGTTTATAAGTTTAGAGAAAGAAAATATTGAAAAATATTACATGTACTTTGAATATATTAGGTTGGGGAAAAAGTAATTTCGTATTTTCTATTTATTTCAATGCTTTATATGAAGTGTTACAGTCATCCAATTTAAGCCAAGTTTGCCTCATTTTGTTTGATAACTTGTTGCCAACGAGAATCCAACTTCATAATGCCCTTCTTGTAGAAGCCATTGTCCCTATTAGCCAAAAACTCGGACAACCAATTTTCACAGGCCTCTATTGAGCCCAAATTTGTACACCCAAGTGCGTTGGCCATAGACAGGAACAGGTAGTAGTCACTTGGTGCGAGGTCCAGACTGTAGGGTGGATGAATAATAACTTCCCATCCGATCTCCCAGATCTTAGGGCGCGTCATAAAAGATTTGTGAGGCCTGGTGTTGTCTTGATGATGCCTTGTTGTCTCTTAGTCACCAATGATGGCCGCTTCTGTTTGATCCCCAGCTTCAAAAGGTCGAGTTGGTCGGAGGGCAGAATTGAGTAAGGAAAAAATCGATCGAACCACTGTTGGCCAACAAGAACCGAAAGAGTATCGGCCCCGTATACATCAAAAATTTTCTTGCTCCCTTTTGACGCGTTTTTCCCTTTCAGAAAGTAAAAATGTAAAATATGTCGAATTTCTTCCTTTGAAACCTCCATAGTCCACATACGATAGTTCACGACTGAACCGGACAAGCGAAATACTTAAAAAAAAATTAGAGTGTATCATCACACCTTTACAACGCTGTATCGCATGATTCGATGTGACCAATAATGAACAAGATTTACTTAGTTTTTTTTTGGGGAAATACGAAATTACTTTTTCCTAACCTAATTTCAAAATTTGAGATAGATCCTAGGAATAATGCAGTATTAGTAACCTTTAGTTATTATAATCATAGAAATTAGAAGCAGATGGGCAATAAGGACAAATGTTCCTCTTTTTTATAAGTATATACAGATTTGCTCAATCACGTTTGATAAGGACAATACTTTATATTTCTTAAGTTCATACTCAAATCATTAGATACTGACTGAGCTTCTGAGTACACTCCGGATTCCTTTCCCTTCAACCTCCCCTTCTTTCATCATAAATATATATTAATAGTCATAATTATAGAAGAAGATTAATTTTCTTATTACAGTTATCCTTATTATAATTTCAGACGAATAAATCCTTGTTTTTTGTGTGTTGCCTCTGATCAAACACGTTAGGGGACACTGAAGAGGGGAGGAACCTTTTAATATTTTTTCTTGCCATACGCCCTCTTATCTCTTCAACTTCATTTTCTGTTGAAGGGATCTTGACCCTTAGTGTCTCACTCGGTGGATCTCATCCCCTTAAATGAAAGGATCGTTCATTGTGCAGATACCCCTTCACATCAAGGTTCTTAATAGTGACTTCTGATCTCGTGAATCATTGCCTCTATGCTCAAGAATACATAAATTGTTCCAGATCTTCTACAGAATCTCTGTATACTTCTATAAGAAGTAAGAATGATTTCTTTGTGACACTGGGTTATCAGTTATCACCTAAGGGATAATAAATATAAGTACCAAGTTCTTCACAAACAAAAAGGTGTCAGACATTATAAACGAAAACTAAAAAAAATAGAGGAACCCCTGGAACAAAAATGATCTCATATTGAAAGACAGTAGTACATTGTACAATCCAATGAGATATTATCAGAGATAAATATTTGGTTCTTAAGGAATAATCAAGTTTCATGATGGATTGAATTTAAAGATGTAAACATCTTCAATGAATCTTTTTTAGTAGTAGTTCTAATAATCAATAATATATTTTGTTCTACATAATATACAGGGTTGTTCATGTAAATCCAGACTACCTTTAAGTGCATCCTGATCAATAAGGAAGCAAGTAGAGATTTGAAATTTTATTTACATGTTCTAATAATATCAAAGAAAAAATTCATTGAATGTGTTTGCCATCATAGCCAATCATTCGCTCAATACGAGCCGTAAAGGATTTGTAGGCCTTGTCCACGTCCGCGGGGGAGGCTTTATTCCAGTAGTTGATGACTTTCCTCTCTAACTCTCCTTAAAAGAAGTACTCCATGGGATTCATATAGGGGGAGTTAAAGGGGAGGTGTGGGGTGTCAAAAGGACACCTTCTCTTCTTAAAACAAGTTTTGGGTGTTGGGTACATTGTGAGAGGGCGACGAGTCTTGTTGAAATAGGTACTCGGCACGATTGGCCTCAGCTTTCATTCAACTTGTCCGCATCTACCAGATATAAACATTTAACTCAAAGAAGATGGAAGACATGGCACTGCTGTTGCTCCCAATGATCCCAAGGTTCAATATTCTGGCCAGAAACTTGTTTTTAAAGACGTGGGGGTGATTAATCGTTCTGCAATTTTCTTGTGGGCAGACCGGATGGCTTTCATTTTCTCTGTAAGGATATGTCTTTAGTGGAACCGGTATGACTTCATCCTCAGGTGAGTGTTTATGGTCCGGAAGACTGTTGCACGGCTTACTTTGTGCTTTTTGGCAAGAGCGTGAATCGGAGTCCCAGGAGATAACTTCAAGGAATGTTTCAAACCTACGAGGAATATGGGAGTGCATTTTTTATCAGCCCCTGAACTTTCTGGGCTTTTCTATTATATGCCCTTCCTCCTTCCAGTGGCTGTAGTGTCGTAGGCTGTTCCCTTTAGATTTATGATAATCTTTTTGATATACGCTGGGCTGTGTCCCGTGTAAGCAAATTCAATATTGGCGTAGGTCCGTGCCTCCTACCTGTTTTGAATTAAAAGTTGCGCAACTAACTTACAACTTCAGGATGTAGTTAGAGATGGTCCGGAATTACCTGTACATACATATTTCAACCCTTGACTTTAAGTCAAAATTTATCTGTTAATTGTTGCTGTTTTCAGAGCTTAAGTTTTATATTGTTTAAAAAAACAACAACAACATCAAAACTCCTTGTTCTAGTCTCCTTGAAATTGCTTTGACTAATCATTTATATTTGTGAATAAGTATTTTAGAGGACATCAAAATGTAAAACTCTACAAATGGTTAAGAATTAGAAGGTTGGGATATTATTATTGTTAGTTTTTTGAGATCATGAGCGGGGAACAAAATTGAATGACTAACGGGAAAAATCTTTGAACGACTTTCCTTTTGCCGTTCATTTTGCCACTCTTTTATATTGTTATCCGATGGCATATTTTATACCATAACCAAAGCTAAAATCAAGTGTTGGATCAAGGACAAGCGAATTACTTTTTGTCTAAATTTAATTTTTATAAATAATAAAAACTGCTTACTTATAACTAAGTCACTGTAACTCTATCTAACCAATTACAGGAACATTAAAAAAATGAACTACGCCGCAGTTTCAAATATCGGCATTGCACTGAAAGTAAGATTAAAATGTACCTTCTAAAAAAACAACAACAGATGTATACAGAATATTAAATTTCGACAAAATGAAGTTGCTCCTCTAAACAATCATCAGCCTATGGTTATACAATATTTGAAATTTATTTGTCCTTATTCAATTCATACTTAGTGAACGTCTTACTCAAGATGTTTTTGCATATTATTCTGCAAAAATAAAGAACTGAAGTGCATTACTTTAAAGTACCTACTCATCAAATATAAATACATACATTTATAGAATGACTTTTAAATATTTTGCATAAATAATGATTTAATTTTTGATTAAGATCAACTCAAAGAAGGATGAAATGAAATTTTGACAACCGTATACTTAGTTTCAATACTATTGAAATCATAACTCGACTCTACGTAATATAAATAATTTTTTAAAGGAAGTTTTGATTTTTAAACTGCAATACTGACTTTGATTTTCATTCGTTAAATAAACGATTATCAGTAGGATGTAAGTCCTAAGCATTTTGTAGCGGGCTAATTTGGTTCTTGTTGGTAACTTGAACAAGTCTTTAGTAGTATACAGGCTAACCACGAATGTTTGTGCTCATAAATGACGGAGATGAATGCTGAGGATTTGTTCAGGAGTTATAAATGCAAGTCCTTGTTGGATTGAGAGTCGAATTGAAGATCAAAAACAGAGTAATTTCTGCCTATGTTTTTTTTTACTTGATATTGAGCGGGACTTGTATTTATTGCCTTCATCTTACATCTAGATCATTGGAATGGTTAGGATCACCATATTCATTTTCGAGCTATATTTTTGTTACATACCAAAATACGTACGATTTACAATGCTAATTATATTACTATGTAAAATAGTTTTGTGCACCTATTTTCATGGTTATTATTATATAATTACTTTAATTATAACTCTAAGAATAAAAATTAAAAGATTGATTTTTAATTGTATTTTCATATTCATTTTGAAAATGATTTGGAAAAAAGTAAACGAAAAATAAATCTCGAGTATAAGTAAATATTTTCAACATTTATAAATCTAAATTTGAATTGAAGAAAATGACAAATTAGTAAATAAAATTGAGAAAAAATGACTTTTTTCTTTAGGGGCATATCATTTCCTTATTTTGGGTGTCGTCAATGATTAGAATATGGCTTTAAATAAAAGTAGAAGAATATATCTTTTTCATTTTGAAGAAAATTTCTTATTTTTAGTTATTTCAGATATTGTTTTTGAAAAAAAAAAGTTCAAGTTATGTAGTTATAACCGGTGAAGTTTTGTAGAATCATGTACATCAATAAAGCAAAACTTGTTTGTCTGAATGTATAAATATCTAAATATATGAAAACGAGTCACCAGCTGCACTGTATAAGATGTTTATTATTAACATATTTTATTATGTTAAAATTAATGTAGTCGTATTATTGAAACATTAGTGAGTATTTAATTGTGAGCCTTTTCTTGAAAAAAAAGAATACCCTGAAAATTTCTTGATAAGTTATCTTTGATATTATTGAAGCAACATTTGTTTTTTAGCGACGCTTTATTACTTGGGCCAATGCCGAGTCCTACCGCTTGTAAATATATCAATGTAAATTATTGTAAAACACATCATTAATTCATTACTATAATAATGATTCAATAATAGGGTATGAACAAATTTAAAATATTATATTACCCCACAAAGTGAAGTGATAGTCTGTAGCTTGGGGACGTAGAATAAATTTTTCACAGCACCCTCTATGTGAGTAACATTGAACTATATTTTATATTAAATAATATTATCAATCAGGGAGTTATATTATTTTGCTGGAAGACGGCGTACTCTCTGTTGCTCTATTTACAAATGAATATAAGTAAACAGTGCTCATGCCCAATTCAATCCTTGGATTATTTTTAAATTTTGAATCTGTAAAACCTCAACATTCTCAATGATATTGAAACTTGTTCACAAATAAATCTCTTATAACTTCAATAGTAAGACACTTTGGAAAGTGTTATTTTTTTATGGTTCTTATTTAATTCAAAACCTAGGACCTAGAAAAGTAAATAATTTTTTCTCAATTTTACTCACTTGAAAACAATTTTATCAATTTCAGAACAAGATGAAGAAATGACAAACACATTTTTTTGCACTGGGGACATTGTTTTATAGCTTTCATTGTTTGCAAATTTTCATTTATATCTTATTTTCCTTTAGAAAAATGAGTTCGAATCTACAAAAAGCATTAAAAGATGCAATTTGTATACCTCAAAAGCAAATTTTTTACTTTTTGATTCCGTATTATTCTATTTAAAAGCAAATATAAAACTACAATGTGTCCTAAAAAGACTGCTAAATCTCTGCCTAATATCAAATTGAGTGATGTATCTCAATTTGTTCCAAATTCATGGTCGATTATGTCTGTTTTATGTATATGTTACCTTGACGTCTCAATAATGGCCTCTTACTGTAACCATATATATTCTTCCTACTAAGTTCGATCAAAATAGATCCATAACTTTTGGTGTAATCCTGCTGATTAACAAACAAACAGAGGCCAAAAAATAGCCTCAAGTCAACTTCGTTGACGGAGGTAATAAGTACAAAAAAATGTAGAACAAAAAATTTCAAATTTTGTTAGATAGTGTAATTATAGAATATATTACCCTTGAATATCTTTGATTAGGCATTGTTTTATGTTGAATATCTTATCGTGAAGTTCATCAAGGTATCAACTTTTAATACCATACTTACAAAAGTAAATACATATATGTTATATAAGAACCTTCATCAAGGTCAACAATGAAATTATATAATCGTTTTTATATATTCAACATAATAATATGTTAAAACACATTAAAGTAGTTTATTTGCAATGTAATTGTTGTCAAAGATTTAATTTCATGAGGTTGTATAAAACACAAGAACATACTTCTGTTATTTAAAGCTCTTATAGATACATAATTTAAACATATTATGTACGTGCATTTATTAAGTAGAACCTGACTTTAAAGATGACATCAAATAAATTAACAAGCATATTATTTTAAACTAATATAGGATACAAATTGTACACAATTTGGGAAACTTTGTTTCATATTACGTTTTTAATAGTGTACAGAAAAATTACCAAGAAAGAAGGGATTGAAAACCATTTATTGAAACGTTTTTTATTTTATATTTTTCATAAGTTTCTTGCCATTTATTTAAACATTTATTCTTCAAAATATTTAATGGAAAAATAAATTATTTACTACATAAAAATCGGATATGAAAGGCACGTCTCAAAAATAAAAATATTTTTGAGATTATTTACCTAAATTGTTAATATCAGTACTACATATATAGGAAGTAAGTAATAATATTTAGTACGCTGCAGTATTCATCTACGTACATGAAAGAAATGCATCTTTAACATTAATTAATTAAGAATGAATAAAAACAAATTAATGTCTTGTAAATTGCGACTTATTTTGTTAGTAGTTATCTTTGCCTTGACATTTGATTTTTTTTTCTAAATTGTATAGGGAAGAACGTGGTTATTTCTGCTTACCTTTTCATTTAAAAAAAATAATAATAATATGTCACTGAAATGTAACCTTTATATTAATTATGAAAATTTTCAGACATGTTTTGAATTTACGTGTGATCCGTTTTCCATGTACTAAATAAGTACAGCATATCGACCCCCAAAAAAAAAAATAATAATAATGGAATTTGCTAAGCCAAAATTTAAATGCTTCTTACTCTCTTTCTAATACGGCTTCACTAAAACAACAAAAAATAGTATGTATTTTCTTGTCAGGTATAAATTTTTCTTCTAATTTGCGTTTCCGAATGTTGATTGGTTGAATTAGCGTAGCTCTTGTATCATAATTTCCAAAAATTATTGTATGGGCTAATCAACAGCTAATTTTGTTTGTTTCTTTTCGTATGAAAGATTGTATGATACGATAAAGGTAACGACTTGAAACTGGATTGATTACCCATGAGAAGGATAAGAAAAAGAGAAAATATTTTTCTACATTAGTTGTCATAACATTCCCTTCTTATAAGTACTGGCAGCATATTTGATTTTCTGTTAAAGTTTCAATTTATTTTATTAATATGAGAAAACTATTTTGTACTTCCGTCAAATGCAAAAAATGATTACGTTCCGTATTTATTTGAGTGGTCCCTGCTTATTTGATATGCTCGTCCGATTTTAATTTCGCTCACATTTTTGGAAATTTTAAAACCTCTCAAATAGCTGATTACTTTGTATATATTCGTATATTATCGTTTTTTTATCTATTACGGCACAAGAACGTAAATGGTTGTAAGTTGCAACCCTTTTTTGAGCTGAAATGATGTGTACATGTAGATCCTTAAGGACAAAGTCATCTCGTAGCCCATGAGGATCGTTAGGTACTTGTGTTTTAGCAGGATGGCGTACCAGTGTATAAGGAAACGGTGTATATTTGAGTTAACCATTATTATTTTTTTTTTTTTCTTTTGGCAGGATATACAATTTGGTTATTTTTAAACATCACTTTTACATACTATTTTGGATCTAAAGTGACTGCTTTTTTACAATCATGTCTATTATATATTTTTTCTTTTGTGATTTTGTAAAACATTGAAAAAAATATAAGTTGACCGAATTATTGCTAATCTAGCGAACTTTAAGTTCAGTTTGTAAACTACAGGAGGTCCCTGCATAACGCAGTGTTTGGAACTATTCTGACTCCTCTTATATTGCAGTTTTTTATATTATGTATAACTGCACATATACGAAGTATATACTTGTAAGTATTTGATGTGATACCTAATCTCTTAAAACTTTTGGCTAATATTTTTAATACAAAATTGCAATTAAAAAGGTTGCTGAATAAATATTGTTTATGTTCCGATTGTTTAAATTTCACAGTATTGAAATTGTAGGATTAAAAATCAAGTAAATACCCAATTAAGAAATAATTTTACAATTATTTTAAGGGCGTCTGTAGGATTACATATATTTTGTAATTCATTTAAATAGTTTTGCTCTGTTGCATAATTTGATGGAATGACCTTTTTCTTTTGAAAATAAATCATAAAAACAAAGTTTTTCTCCTTGTTTAAAATTATTTCTTTCAAAACGGACATTTTTTCAAAAAATACTTCATTTGGAGGGGCAGGGTACAACCCTTCCAGCTCAGCTCATGCCCCTGGGCATATCTGATTTTAAATAATTTATGATGAATAAAATGTTGTTATCGTATTAACCATACAAAAAAACAGAGGAAAATTTTTTGAAACACAATTTCCTCATTTTTACAGATTTTAATACTAAGAAAGTCCCCATACAAGGTGGAGTTTTATTGTTCCCAAAAATTATGATAAATACTTGCACTTCTTGTAAAATACATTCATTAGGAATAATGTTAATTACATAGTCAGTGTAATTAAATACGTCTGCACTTCTTATTTTTGCTCTTGTTCCTTTGGTTATTCTTCGAAATGCAAGAAAGATATGACTGATGGCAGTATAGGGTTCTGTTTAAACACTGTAATTTAACGAAGGTTTTATGAAGAAAATGATTGATTAGTTTGATTATAAGGTAATAAAAAATAAAACGAAAAAAAGTCAAATATTTTGCTTCTAATTTAATCATCTTTATAACTCAATTTAACATCTTTTATACTCACTAAATTATGTGAATTCCAATCGAAACGCATAAAGGTACAAAATTATGTGATTTAAACCAATTGTTATTTATTTTTTAACTTAAGTTCATTGGACATATTATTTTGTAATCATCATGGAGTTGTACATGGCCGAGTAATGATATACTTAAATATGTTAGGTCTATCATTATCATATCATGAAATATATATGTGTGTGGTTTTATTTTTTTTAATAAACAGGATACATTTTCTTCATAGACCTGTAACTTATTTCAAAATAAGTATGAAATATTTTTTTTTTAAATCACAAGGGATATGATTGTTATGTTATATTTTATATTTATGTATAATATTTAAGATATGGGAGTGATGGATGCTCAAAAGAATTATAGAGTTCAATTATTCACCTGTTGTCTAGTTAAACTAATAGGACATAACTAAATTATGTGACAAAATTTTCATATCTATAAGATGGCAAAGATATACTGAGTTATGGTTATACTAATAATTATTTTGTTTCAATTTCATAGGTGTAAGAGGGCGCAGAAATCCTAATTTAAAATTATAAAAAAACTATTATTATTAAATAACAAACTCTCATGTCCTGGATTATTTAGAAATGTATAGTGTTGTTGCAGTCCTTATTTATTCGGTCTAGTCATTTTTAGGACCTGTCTTTAATACTTTCGGTCCTCTGGACTGCCAGTATCAGTACTGATTAAAAGAAAAAATAAATAAATTTGATAAATGCCATCAAGGAACAAACTTTATCAGTTTTAGAACTGAACTGCACCCGACTAATACTGGATACAGTGTTCAGTCCGAAGTAAGGACTGACACAACACTAACAATGTAAATATAAATATATTTCCGGAACATATATATGACATGAAGACACTAAACCTTTTACTTTTTATAAAATCAATAATAATAATAATTGAAGTAAAAAGTTTTGAGGGCTTCTTCACCTTAATTTTGACAATAAAATGAGCATAGTTAGGATTATCCAATTTAGATGGTTCCAAACAGTTTTTTGGTTAATCTTCAATTGATTAAGTCTCACATGCCGGTCCAACTCGACGATTTCCATTATTATATCGATATCCATATTACCAGAACTGAATCGCTTTGTCGTTGCATTTGATACTGTATTGGGTCCATAAACACAACATTTTTCTTTTTTTGGCCACTTAATCCCCTTTTTCACCTTGGTCATAGTGATACTGAAGAACGTATCGAATTTTCACTTTTTTTAGAGCCATTTTGGAACGCTGTAACACAGGACTGGCTCTACCAAAACTGTATATTGACTTTTTTTTAAATATACGCTTAACCTTTAAACATAATTTAAGCTTTTTTTGATGGAGTGTATTAATCACAAAACATAGCTCAGTCAAGACATCTAGCGAAGAACGCTCAGAACTTTTTACTTAACCAATGTGAATTAGGGACATTTTATTATTCACCAAAGTCTGGGATTTGAACTCGAACACCAACTTGCAACTCAATACGAACTTGGGCTCATATTTTGAAGAATTGTGACTTGACTGGATGTATTTTGAATGGTATAATAAGGAACTTGAAATGCATTCAAAAGAAATTTAAGGGCTCGAATTGAGCTCAACAAAAAGATTTAAGGACTCGTACTAGACTTGGCGAAAATATTCCAGTAGTTAGACTAGTGATGGACTTGTGAGTAAAGACTTGGAACTCGACTTGGGCATAGAGTGGTAGGCCTTTTCTCCTACCTCTGTTATGCATCGCTTCATTAATTAGCTAAGGATATTTTGTAGGTTACTTTAATTTACTTCCATGATTTTACTTAAATAATAACAATCAAAGATTCTATTTTGGTATTTTGTTCAAAGAAAATTAAGATGTTGAATATCCTTAGTATGACTACTTTTTTTTTTTTTTTTTTTTGCTCAATGATAAAGCCTATTAAACCCATATAGGTAAAGATAAAAAGGAAGGAGTATGCATACAGTATATATACCAAAGAGGATATAAATAGAAGTGGGTAAGTAAAAGCGGGATACAAATATTATAAGAATGAAGAAATAAAGGGGCTTGGCAAAGTATCATTAACCTTTCCTTTTACATATTTATTAGAAAACTCTCCTTCACATCAAGGGTTTGATTTCAAAATTTACTAATATATCACATCACATACTGCGTAACTCATTAGAGTGAATAAATGCTATCGACATTAATAATAATTATAAAAACAATAAAGATGGTCCTTGAAAAGTTGCCTGAGTTCTTATATATAAATATTAGGCAATTCATTTATCAATAGGTAAAAATTCAACTCATATAATGTATCATGATCAACGGGGTTTTATTATTAAAAACATATTCTTTCCATATCTTTAAGGACTCGATTAAAGCTACACACATTGAAAAATTATATTTATATATACTTATATTTTTACTTGTTTAAGTAGAAATATCTGTACAATAAAATACCAGACAATTTACTGTTCGTATAATACCACTCTGCATCCATTGTATTCCTTTGGCAACCTTTTATCCCTACATTACAAGATATGGATTTTATTACAAGATATTGACCTTAGCAAAGCATAATCCATTTTAAATACCGAGTGATCCATTAAATTCTGAACAATTTGAATTTAAAAATTCAATAACATATTATTTATTAATTAAAAATATAATTTTAACAAAATTAACACTATAAATAGATGTGTGTCTGAGCTCCCTTAACCATTAATGTAGCAGGCCTTAGAGGACCGATAACTTCTAGGGGGGGGGTTATCGGAGTTTGCACATGCTGTGGATGTAGTCGTCTATCATGGTGTTCCAGTGCTGACTGAGAGTGGGTTTGAGGGTTTCGGTATTTGATGACGGACACTGCAGGCCTTCCCTTCAACATGCATCCAAAAGGTTTAGTCGAGCGGGTTGGTATCAGGGCTGTAGGGAGGCCGCCAAAAGTTTCAAAAAGAAGTTCAAAAGAGTCTTGCAACGGAGGAGATGGGTTTCTTTCATTGTTGGTATCAAAAGTGGTCTCTCCACCTTCACAAGGCTCTTTTCACACACTTTTTGATACCTCTCTGGACAGTCTGGTGTGAAACCCCAAGATTGCTTGGATCTCCTCATGGACTTCAGGGGATTGACCTGGTTGTTTTCATTTAACTCCTTCAGGTCTAGTTTGGCCTTTTTGACAGAGCCTTCTTCCTCTCTAACGTTTTGCAATTGGTGACGGCGTAGGCGGTGGTCTTGGAGACGCTAATCTGCTTGGAATGCTTGTATAAATAGCTTAGGACCTCTTAAAATATGGTTGAATGCCCTTCATCTTCGTATTGGCTTGGGGGTAGTGTGGATTTATATAAAAAAACAACACTGGCAATTCATCCAAAGAACCGCCCTCCTCCTCCTCTTATATTCCAATAATTTTACTCCCTTGGGGGATGGAACAAACAAATATGTTTAGATGTTTGTCATAAATAATATTCAGCGAATGTATAACTTGTTATTATTCATCATGAAGTTTGAACAAAATACGGGCAATTTTCACCAGGGAAATTTTCCTTAGGGGCAATTTTCTCCAAACAATCTTCCATGATCCATTTTTTCAAGGGCAGTTTTCCGTACACGACAAGGGACATATTTTCAGAAGGGGGGAGCGTATCAAAATGTATTACGTAACATTGCTTTGTTAATTGCTATTTTGTATTATTACTGACACGGAAAGCTGCAGGTCCATACATCCCTTGGCACTGATCATTTAAACTATAAAACGTAGTTAATATTATTATAATTCGCAATCCCCTTGAAAAAAAAAACCCTATAAATTTGTTACTAGTTTTCACATTCTTCCCTACTATCGCGTCGTTAACTTTATTGTATAACTTAGCATTTTATTTATAAATAACCCAAAAAAGACCCAACATCAGTTTGAAATAATCCAATTTTTCCTAACTATGGAATTATTTATCAACTATTGATGTGAATTGCTATAGAGATAAAAAAAAACATAGACTTATGATGTAAAGAAAAAGTTGACACCATTGTAGCTGACCAAAAATTTAAATTGTAGAAGTAATAAGTGGGTATGTTAGCAACATAAAGGGCGCTTCAAATATTTTAATATTTGATCCTCATCGTATTTCACATTTGATTATTTTTTTCCAATCCAACTCTTCGGTTTTTATGCAAGTATAGAATGATTCGAGACAAGATTTGGCGTGATTCATGCATAAATTACGATATTTTCTATTGTTTTGATCAACTCAATTTCAGCTTCAAAATATTTTCATTGCTTTGGCTCAGTGTGACCACTCTATGTATTTTATATATAGGGGATTTTTTTCTTAGAGCTAATTCTTATTCAACCAATCAACATTCCGAGCACTGATAAGGAAAAAAGAAGCAGCGACAACTGACAAAAAGATACACTGTGCATTTATGGTAGTGGGATAACGTTGTGTATATAATATAAATAGTGAGGAAAATTGTTTGTATTTTGGGCATTTAAAATTTAAAAAAAGACCGAAAATCAACATGGTAACCCTCACACTTTGAAGAATACTTTGTAGAAAAGCAGCTTAGCTGTCATGACACTTCATTAGAAGAGACACAATCAGCTATGGCAAGGAAGGACGGGGGAAGTATATTTAAAAGAATTACTCTGATTTCGATCCTCAATCCTACTCTGAGTCTAACAAGGACTTACAATTATAACTCCTCAACGCATCCTCAGAGTGAATCTCCGTCTTTTATGTTCAATTAGGTTTTGAATATAATTGAATCTATTTAAGTTCACTAATCAGGAGTTAAATAATAATGACAACTGCTAAGAATAAGAAAATTCATTTTTCAGATTACCAATTCTAAAAAAAGGCCAGCTAGAAAATGCACACGATTGATATCAATAAACAGAAATAATATGTAGGTTGATATTAAAGGAAAACTGTTGATTAAATCAATTAATCAATGATTTTTCAATCATTGGATTTATCAATTTATAACATATGAGTATTAATCAATTACTTTCTTAATTTAATAAAATCGAAAAAGATCACGATCTTTCATGAAAGTAAAAACATTTAAGGTCTATTGATCATAACAATGGAAGGATAAATTGAGGCAAGCAAACCAAAAGAAGTAAATTATTACATACCTATTCCAGGATATTATGAAGGTGAATATAAATTAGTTAAGTTCATTTATACTTGGATAAATGAACTTTTATTCCGTAGGTAATGTGTTTTCACATAATTTATTATAAGTTGTAAGCATTGCAGCTAATAAGAATGCAGTAGATATGGGGAATTCCTCTTTGTAATCTAAGCATATCTACAATCTAGTGTACATCCATCAACTGTACATACAATGTCACATTTCTTAAGATTTTTCATAATCCATCATGTCAAAGCAAATCAATACTTTCATTAAGAGTAATTTATGTCATTAATTCATAAATCCACAATATTCTAATATAATATTAGCAAATTCATCTATTATAATTAAAGTTGCTTATTCTTACAATAAATGTAGAAATATTTATATATTTTTCTTTCCAAACGGTCTGATCAAGTAGATACATTTTGGGTTGATATGATAAATCCGACAAATATTCCCCTATAAATATACCTACTAACACCAAATTGCAAATATTGCAAATATATATATATAAATTGTGTTTAACAATTGAAGCTCAATGGTGAAGGAATAATTTTTTTCAGCGATGAGAGGAACTGGATCTTGAAAATATGTTCAGAATGATGGTTGCGTGGTTGAAATTTTCAGCCTTAATCATGACCCTAAGTGTCCGAAGGAACATTAGTCTGGCATATTTCCTGCGGATGTGGTAAATTCCTATATGTATTTTTGATTTTGTATCCAGCGAATGCTTGCTTTGCAAAGGTTATCAAATCTAATATATCTATAATTTGAAGGCATCTGTTAAAAATGAATTATTTTCATGTATTTAAAGTACAGGGTCGTGCTGCAAGACATAGACTTGAGGGGTCGTATTAGAAATACATCAATATTTTTTTATTTTCAGAAGGTTGTGTGGGATCCTCCTGTACGAGAACAATCCCAAGTAGCCCTTCACGTCCCTCCTGAGGGTCTTAGGAGCCATGGAGAAGTTCTTAGTCAGGCAATTCATAGATTTGGTGGGGTCATACTTGATCTTCTTTTACGAGCTGGCCAGGAACTCCAAATCCCTCTTTAAATTGGGCCCTCCACTTCCTGCTTTCCTGAAGATATATTCTCTATCATTGTTCGTCTGGGCCACCTTGAAAACTGGGTTCCTGGAACACTTCACAATGTGCATAATCCTTGCACCTCAATATCAGTATCTAGGGAAATTAAGATGCGTTGTTTTTTTGGCTTTTCCTCACTCATAATAGGGAGATGATGAAATGGTTATTATAGTTCGTTTATCGACAAAGGATGACTGAACCGAAATGTCAAAAAATAATTGCTAAACCCTCCTTTATTAATATATAAAAACTCTTATTTAACATTACACAAAACTATCGAAAAACAAACAAACAAGGGGATTGAATTTAGTATTGCTTAAGAATTCGATATATTTGAAGGGGCTAGAGAAGTTGGGCTTTAACCACACTACTGTGCACCAAGTGACTGTGAGAGGTGTATCAAAAGCTTCCACAAGGTCCAAATCAAGGAAAAAATAATTGGTTGAGGTAGTTAAAGGTACTATTGAATGCAGAATAGGCAATGTGACCGTCAATGGACTTGCTCATGAATTTTAGAGTGGCCAGACCACCATGTGCCGCTTGGTGAAGCAAGACTTAACCCTACCCTTAATGCGTTTTAAAAGAACTCTCCGTCATAGTTTGAAGCCTATGGATCGAGTAAAATGTGTGACGATGTGCAAAATCCTCCTCGACAATCTTGAAAAAAAGACTCTTGGCCTCTCCACAGCTGCGACTGCCCCCCTTGACTTTGGTTTTTGACACCTCAAGGGAAGCTCCTGGGAGTCCGATACACTACAAAGGATCAAACAAAGGACACCATCATCACTGCTTGATCCACCCTAGAGCAGAGCTTTGTAAAGAACTGTTGTGCAAAGTTCTGTACCAGATCGGAATTGGTCAATGGCCACGGAGGCAAAAGACGGCTATATTGATCGAGAATATAAATAAGATGTCCTTTGGATGTATTTATGAATTAAATTTTCCAAATTTGATGATATTTTATTTTTATTTTTTTAATTTTCACAAACTAAAATGGGGTTTTTACCTTTCCTTGATTTTTGTTGAAATTTGTTTTTATATTTACTCACTAAATTTGTATGTATTCTCACTGTAAAAAAATTAAAGTGAGTGTAGTTTTCTTATAGAAACGAATTCTCAGAATTATGATTTAGGATATCTGTAATTATTGTCAACTCCGTCCTTGATTTCTAGTATTAAGCAGCATTGTCTGAGGGAATACTAAGAAATATATTTACTATGTGCATTTCTTTGAAAATTTAATACAAAGGGCCCATTGTACATGTTCTGTACGTCAACTAAAAACAATCTTGAAATCAGGAAAAGGAGAAAATCCCAACTTATTTTTTTTTATTTCATTGACATATTTGAGACAACTAAAGGCTCTGCATTCAAATTACTGGAATGAGTTAGAATAGCCAAATATTAGCAATCGCTTAGAATCTTTATTTGATTTCTAAGACTTATATGGTCCCCAATATGGTCTTTCAAAAAAGAACCTATCAATTTTGCATTTTTTTATTGTGAAGATCAATTTTGACTACTTTGTGTGCAATTTGCGGAACACCCAAAGGGCTAATAAGGGAAATTTATATATAGAAATCGACCATAATTCTTCGAAGAATACAAATATGATTCTTAAAAAAATCCGGATAAGTCTAATTTTTGACGAATTTCTAATTTGAAAATTCTTAAAAATTCACAAATAGAAAGTGACTTACATTTTTAGAATTCCCATTAGTTATTTTGCTTATCTTAATTTGTTTATTCCATTATAATGTTGGAAGAGGATCCCTTTAAAATAGTGAGCTTTTTACACGAAGCAAGGAGTTGCTCTTATCTGGATTTGACTCTAATCCATTTTTGACATCCTTGTATATACTTTAATAGGTATTTGTGGAGAGGACAACCTTCAAAATGCTTGAAATAGAAATGTACTCAAAGAAATTTTGTCGATTCACAGTTTTAAAACAAGTTTTTCATTCATTTTGGAAGTGAAAAATTACATAGGCACAGTCGGGAGCTTGATTCAATAGAAGGAAATAATACATAATTTATGTTATTTATATATATATTTTACTTCAGAAAAGTGTATGGGAAAAAACAAGATTTTTTATGGTTTTACAACTGGTATTTATCTCTGTTTTTCATTTCATTTCCATGTAATTATTGTTTTGTTATCAACTGATGTGTATTTTTGATGATATTAAAGGATCATAGGTTGTATTTCGGCTGTAAATGTAAGAAAAACATACAAAATGATTTCTTACTCAGAATTGTGAATATCATCATGTTTAAACTCATATCAAATAGTTAAAAAAATATTTTTTTTTGTCAAATAAGTTAAGTTGTTCATGAAATAATTAAATTATGTTCCGAAAGTCAATAGAATGTCTACACAATTTATCCATTTAAAGTTTTTATTTTGTTAACAGATTACAAAAATCATTATCTCCATATATATATATATATACTAGCTAAGGATTACCCGGGGTTGCTTGCGCCAAAGAGAAAGAGGGAAATCACATTGAAAGTGGTCAAATTAATTGAAAATATAAAAAAAATATTTAGAAATACTCCTATATACTAATAATTATGATATAAATGTTTCGTTGTTGTCGAAAACGATCCTGATAACTCTTATTCTCTTGGATTCTTGACACTATATCAATCCGGTTAAGTAAGATAATCTACAAAGTCTCATCATTTCAACTCCCCCTTTCAACTTATGTTAATATTCATTACATAAGTAAAATAAATGAAAATATTGTTAACAAATCTTTAGTATTCTCAAGTCGTCGAGATTCTATATCGTAAACTATATATCATTGTAGAAATGCTCATAAGTACAGATATATGCTAAAATAATGTATTTTATTGGGGATTTATTGTACTCCAAAGCGATTATAAATTACTTTATGAATGACATTTATTTGCCTCCTTTGTCAATATGAAATACATTTTATTATTAGAGTGTTATACATACAAATGAATCATTTTTTTAAAGAAATGACTCAGTATACAAACTCCATAAAACAAACGTATTGATACAACAAGCCTGAAGTTGTCAAAGAGACAATTTCAAGCTAAAGCTAAAAAAATAGGAATCATGGATTGACGTATCTTTGTATTCATTGGTTGCTTTTGCCCCCCCTCAAGCGTATTATTGTTATCACTCGATAACGTTTTTTTCAATAGAAATTTTAATTACTTTTTTTTTATATACAACATTTGAGACTTTTTGATGAAATAAAACTACTTTAATATTACTTTATCACAATTTTTTTTGTAGAATTTATTGAATTACTTTTTTTTAGTAACACAGAAGATTCACACCCTGGGAAGTTTCGCCCTCATATATATATTATAGCATAAATGTATCTTTGCGCTTATTTTTTCAGGCTTAAAGTAGGTCTTCCTTCACTTGAAGTCCTATGTATTTTTTTTTTTTTTTTTTTTTTAAATATAAGTTGCTAACCAAAGGAGAGAGTTTCTTGCTATTCGACTGGGGACAATTTGATGAGGATCAATATTAATTTTTGGAGCAGAAAGTGGGATTCTCGACCTCGTTAATTAGAAGCACTGGGCTTCCAATGTCATTTATATTATCAGCTTTTTACAATTTAAGTGTTATTATAGGAGAAACATCGTCCTTTTGCGTTACTTCCAGTGAGAATATGGGGGTGGTCTGAAAAGTTTTCAACCTAGGAAAGATATGTACAATACATTTCTTCTGATTTTTATTTTTTAAGATAGTCTCCTTGTAACTCTAGACTCTTATCCCAACAATGCTCTACGTCTCTAAACCTTCCAAATGTTACTCGGCGTTTTTCTCTGAAAAATAATTGTTAACGAGACAAATTTTTGTTTTTGGCTCAATTACTCCGAGTTGGATAGACTTACAAGCGTCAAATTTTAACACAACCCCCCTTTATATGCCTGCTATTGTTTGAATCTATTTAAAGGTTACCCTTTCAAAAAAAAATATATTTAATCCCAGCTTGATACTCAATTTTGTCCATTTTCACAAAAACACCCACATCAACTCTCTCATAACAACTGCACGTCCAAAATGACTTGAAAATTTGGTAAGTAACTATAAATAGATGCTAGACAGATGTGACTAGCTTTTATCTGCTATCGGTTCAGACTCCCCTTGTATATATTTTTGCTTTAATATATATATATATGACGGCAAAAGTTCCCAGGGCAAACAGCCTGGAACCATTTTTTCTATAAGTATACTTTTTGTTCATTTGTTTATTTTCAAATAAAAGAAAAATTAGACAAAATAATTTCACTTTGCAACCATTTATTATGTAAATTTCTTTCTTTTTATAAAATAAAACATTAAAAAAAAATAACAACGAAAATTAATTTCTTAAAAAATTTATTATAAGACTGATTACAACATTTGCCTTTTATACAAACTACATGCTTAGAAATTGGAAATTTACCTCCTTTATCACACCATGGTTATGCATTTTCGGACTAAATTTTGAATATACTATAAAAGTAAAGAGTTATAGAAATACACCCGCTTATTCGATAAGTACAGATAAGCTTTTGTAATGATACTAATACAATAATTGTAGGCATAAGATTCAAGAATTTAATGGGTAAGGATTTTTGCATAAATTATAACTCTTTCTTTATTTAGATTTCATAAGACTTTCATAAGGTTCTTCCCTTAAATTTATAAACGAGTGTATGAAAGGTCATGCGAAGAAGAAATTGTACATATACATACCTATCGGGTGGAAACTTAAAACTTACAGAATTGTATTATATTAATTTAAGAGGTTCTGTGTTAGGAAATTAGAACTGTCTGTAATTGTATAGGTAGCCGTACAGCTGCTGCTTTTTGATTTTTTTTTTTAAATCGGACGAGAATTCTCATCGCAGCAAGCTTAGGGCATGAACTCTTCTTCCTGCAGGTTACACTCCAATCGAGGTGGAACCTGACGGGAATGTCTCTTAAGAGGGTAACAGGCTCAAGGGAGTCCTGTATATCGACATTTTCAAGACCAACATGCTCCTCTGGGTACAGTAAACGTCGTTTTTCAGCAAGGTGGGACCCTCCTGCTCACAATGCCAAAATTACTCAGACCTTCTTAGCTAAAAACAATGCTTTCTGGGACAAGATGGCCAACATACAGTCCGGATGTCGATCCCCTCAATTTTTTTTTCTGGCCTCACATCAAGAGGAGGGCATGTAGCATCCGTTACCCGAACCTTGAGGATATGCATGCCTCTAACGACGAGGAGTGGGACCCGAACTTAATTCGCAATACCTGCAACTCTTTTCGCAAGAGACTTGTCGCCATTTGGGACACCATCAGCAGCAAAATAGAATAACCCAATTTGTCGTTGGCTATGTATCAGAAAAAGATGAATAATGATTTTTGTTTAATCTATAATTCGAGAATGGCAAGGTCTTTTCTTTTTTCTTTCCAATTGTGTCAGTTTCAAGTCTCCACCCAGTGCATACATACAAATGTATTTGTTTATAATTATTTTTATCTTTGATAAAAAGGTAAGATCTTCTTCATGTATTAAAATGCACTTTCCATAAAATTAGAAAAGGGTTAATTTTCAAAACTATATGCATATATTGAACTGCACATTTGCAAATCCTCAATAAACTTAATCTATGAAACCCTAAACCCACATATTTGATACTATATTGGAAGTAGTTCAAATAAATCCATTATTTTGAATGGATTTATTAATTTGTTTTTCAGTAATGTTTATCTCCTTGGCAATCAAAACAGTGCTAACTTGACGGTTGGACACAACGATTTCCATTATTTTATCCCCATTTTCGACAATTGGCTTTCCTGGGCGTAATGCATCCTTTCAGGGGCGTCTACAACAATATATATCAGAGGGGGGGGGGGGCTTTGTTTTTGAAAGTTTTTGAAAAAAATCGAAAGATTAAAATTTTTTGGAAAGAAAGAAAAAAAAAGTCAAATATTACATTTTGGAAAAGAAATTTCAAATATTAAAATTTTTCGGAAATATTTCAAAAATTCATAGTAGTTCATAAAACATTAAATTTTTTAGAAAAGAAATTCAAATTAAATTTTGGAAAACAATTTATAAAATTAAATTAAATTTCAAATATTTTAATTTTCTTGTAAAAAGCCAACATTCCCTTATTATTATTTTTTTTTTTTTTTTGGGGGGGATTCTCCAGCCACTCCAGCCCATCCCATGTGAACGCCCCTGTTTTTGGCATCAAAATGACGGGGAACAGAATCGTCATCATATTTGTTTGTTCCATCCCCCAAGGGAGTACTTTCAAGTTTGAGTAATATTATTGTAATATAGGGTGTTCCTCGGAGGTATTGGATGAATTTGTGGCGGTTTTTAGCAATCCTAAATTATCCCCGAGTCAATCCGTAATTTAAGAGGCCCTCAGCTATTTATCCCCCCCTCCTTTCCAATCCTCTCAAGGAAATTGTATTGCAATAATATTACTCACCCAAGGTACTCAATTGGGAGATGGAACAAACAAATATGTTTAGATATTTGTCATAAATAATATTAAACAAATTTATAATGTGTTATTATTCATCATGAAGTTTTAGCAAAATATGGGCAATTTTCCTTCGTTGCAATTTCCTCCAGGGCAATCTTCCACGGGCAATTTTCCCGAGGGCAGTTATCCTAGTACCATCTAATTCTTATCTATTACTTCCAATGAGGGAAATCAGTTTTTTATCTACGCAATCATGAGCCCACACGTCACATTTTCTCTTTCTATCTTGAAATCGCAACCTTTAAATACTAAGGAAATAAGTTTGGGAACTGAAGAATATATTATTGCCATTGGAGTAGGAGAAGAGAGACTTCGACTTTTTTTCGAGATATTCGGACTATTAGTACTTTGAAGGATCATGAAAGTAGATGGAAGGTCTCATTATATGGGGAAGGTTATGAGTTTCTCTCTTAGGGAGTATACAGGGGTTGAGGGGAGGGAAAAGTAGGACTCGGAGTCGATCCATAGACTCAGGAAACCGGCCAGAGAAGATCACATCGTAGTGGTACTTTACATAATGAAATGTGATCTCCTCCGGCCTCATTCTTAGTCCACGGATTGACTCCTAATTCCTCTCCTCCGCCTCCCATAATATAGTTTTTGCGTCGCTTCATTTAGCGAAGTTATTTCTTTATTATTAAAAGGTCTCGATATTTGAATTTCAACTTTCTACTGCCGAACTCCAATTTAGAGAGTAAAAGTAGGACGTACGGGAAAACTTATAGCGTGTACCCATTATAAGTAACATCTCTAATGGCACGTACAATATTTTTCAAAGGATTGCAAGTGTTAAACCTTCTATAACTTTAAAAATTAAAGGTCAAACATACTTCTTCTCCAGACTTAATTACCATGACAACTTAAAATGTGTTAAGAGTTGACCCTCCTTCATTTCGAAATACATAGAATTATATAATAATTAGACAGATAATGATTAAATCATTGTATAACGGTAAACCCTTTTCACTCTATAGTGGCAAACATATTATATTTTAGAGATTTTACTATTTTTTGTGGACTTCCAAAGGCTCAAGAGTTTGTCAAGTAAAATAAATAACTATTTTTTACTATGTAAGAGATGTAAAAATTAAGTTAATGGATTGTTTTATAAGGATGTCACTGGGCTCCTTATTCTAATAATTAATACTTTAATTATTTGATTTGTGCTCACTTTGAAGACTCAATATTTCTGCAGAAGTATCCAGATGAACGGGGGAGTTTGGTACATAACACAATTATATCGTATTATTTCAACATTATTAGATTTAAAAAACCAAAGCTTTTGTGAACTGAAGCTATTTATTTGGGAATAACTCACAAAGAAAACGAAGAGCTCAGATCGTTATAGATCAGGATTTTTCAAAAGAATATGACTGAATATAGTCCATTAGAGTGTTCGCTATTTTTTAAAGTTGCACAAATTCAAAATTATCATGGATCAAAAAATAACATCAAAAACAAACGAATCCTAGAAAACATATCATAAGAGAAAAGAAAAAAATAATTTAATTGTTACAAATCACTCAAGATCAAAAGTGAATAAAAACTTTCAAAAGTCTAATTTCATTAATTAATTTCCTGATCATTCAAAAATTTAAAAACTATATATGCTTATGGAATTTTTTGTATCGTGTTCATGAAAAAATTTAATTATATAAACAGCTGAATAATTAGAAAATCCATTATTATTTATTCATGAGTTTTTATATACAAAACCTAAATAATAAAGTCAAAAAAGTTACTGACAAATTCAAAAAAATTATAAAATATATTTTTTATTTTCTCATGTCTTAATTATAATAAGATTTTTTTTTAATTTGACATTAAGTCATTTCAAGGAGTTTCCAGGAAAGTGACCAACATTTATTCCCATAAAAATGAAGATGATTTTTAATGATTACTTTTTGGTTCCTAAATAAAGGCAACGACAACAGACGAACATTTATCAAGACTTTCTCTTCATACAACTTAAAGAAATCTGAATACTATGTCTATTAGAGACCATTAATCCCTTGCCCAATGTAAGGAAATATCAGTGTTGTAATAATTTCTCGCAAATTTCAAAACATTTTTGATTTAGATTCTCTTGAATTATACTTAGTAAATTTATTGAATCATTTATAATATTACCAAAAATTATGGAGAAGGATATCGACATTATTTTTGATTTTCACAATCTACACATAATTTTATAATTTAGGGAAAGGAAGCCACTCAAAATTTGATGATGAGGATTCCAATAGATCTTAAAATACTTGATTAGAAATGGATAGGTTAATTTTTGAGCCTAAGATTGAGAGTGGTGATGAAAGTTTAAATGATAAAAATCTTAAAATGATTCTCAATTTATCTTTCCTATCTCAAAAATACAACTAAGTGTATAATCATCCACTCTCCATTTTTTTTATTGTAAATAGTGATACATCCTGCTAAGGAAAAGAAAAGTCATGCTTCAGATTACCAATTAAAGAAAAAAATAGCAAGCTAAAAAATTATACGATTTACATCACTCATTATAAATTATAAAAGTGCTCACTGAATGCATAGATGAGAAACTTTTTTCTTTCCCTTATATGTTTGTCGTTGTGTTTATTTTTGTCTGTCCGCTATTTCCTTTAATCCTAGCTAGGTCCACTCTAAGTACCTTGGTTATAATGTCACCAAAAGGAGGGAAACAGTAGTATCTTAGGGGTTCAAATAAGAGTTCCTGTGACCAGGAAGATTTGACATCATTTGTGGTTCATCTAATCATTGTCTTTCATTCTTACACCCTAGTCTTACTGATAAACACTCAAAAAGATCATGATTAAAGATGTGGGAACTGTTTAAATCCTTTTGAGTGTAAATAAAAAGAAAATTATATGTAGCTAACATTGAGAGACTCCATATTTGTTCAGTCACGTCACTATATAAACTGTAGTACTCCTTACTCACTAATATGTTTAAATTTTCAAGATAACTTGCAGGCTACCAACATATGCAAGGGTCGTTTGGGGAGTCTGAGATATGGCACTACTGGCCCGTATCGAGGTTATGTTTAATCAGTAGCATCTCTTGGAAGAACACACACCCAATTTTTGCCAGATCAGTCTATTTCTGAAACGAGGAAATGGAGGGAGCCTACAAGAAGACTATGTTGAAAGATGAAAAAGGTTTATCCCAAACAATAAAAAGGTTTTATTTTTTGCACGGACTTTTCAAAGGGCCCTTATATTATGTGTTTTTTTTTTTAAACGTAAGCTCACGAATATTTTGAGAATTTTTACATTCCTACTTATTATTGGTTTGGGTCTTGCATGCTTGGGATTGTATTTTCCTACCTAGTTGAAAGCTTGGTTTCTTTTTGTTTAAAGATAAAGGCTTCTATAGATCAGTAGTTACATCGATTACTAAAAAAATTCTTACTTTCAAACCCTAAACTTCAAAATCTTGATTAAATCAAAAATCTTTAATTTTGACAAATTTTCAAAAAACAGAACAAAACAAAAAAAAACCACCTCTTTTGTTTTTAGAAATTACCAAGGATTATAATTTCAAAAAATGAAAAAAAAATATGATCATATAGTGATTTTTATAGTGTTAAAAGAAAAAAAAGAATAATAGGTATTTATAATTCGATTCATTTTGACATTTCATTGTTTAAACTATCCTTAAAATAGTACTACACTACTCAAGCATTATTATGAAAAATTTAGGTTTATATTTATCATAAAAATTTTATTCCTTCTGACAGTTACTTTGAAAAAAATATGAATAAATAGGTCTATCTATCTAATCTAGTTTAGAGACACTACAATATTTTTGATTTGATGAACTTTTGAAATAAGAGAAAAATCTTTTCGCACCATGACGCAGCATAAATTCAACATTCTTTATTACTAAAGGATGATGATTATATGTCATCGTTTCATTCATTGTTAATTTATGCTTCTTTTGCAGACATGCATTGTACTTATATCTCAAATTTGAATGGACGATGATGTGATAAATTGCAAAATATTAAAAAGATAAAATCCTTTGTTTACTATGTATATGTAAAAGTACATTGTAACAGAAATTCATTGGCTTAGAGATAAAATATATTCAAAACTAAGAACTATTTCAAATTAATACGTGTAGATATAGTATTTGTCTGATGTGAGGAAAAGTCGAAGTTAAGCATCATGTTTTTTCTTACAAGCCCTCTAATATTTTAATACAGTCCAGTTCGAGTCCTCAGATTCATTTCGAAAGTATTCCAAATCCATAGTTACAATTAGTGATGCAAATCGGGAGTTTTTTGGAGTTGGTATACTCAAGAGTGAATTTTAATTTACTAAACTGTTGTCATCATTATTTAACTCCTAAGAAATGAACATTCTTGCCTACTACCTTCAATTACATTTAAAACCTGATGAGCTTTCCTGTATTTTCATAAAAGACGGAGAGTCAACTTCAGGGTGTATTGTGAAGTTGTCCTTTTTGGACTTAGAATATAATTGAAGATCGAAATAGGTGTAATTCTTACAAATGTCCTTGTTTCTTTCCTTCTCCCTTGTCACAGCTGACTGTAGCTAGTCTAACGTAACGTTACAGGGGTGTTTGTAGGGGGGTGGAGTGGAGTGTAGGGGCTGAAACATTGCTCCCCATATGAAGGAATTCTTTTTATAAGATTTTTTTTGGTCATGATAAAAAAATATTACGCTAAAATAGGAGAATTTTTTTTTTAAGATTTATTTTCTTAAAAAATGGTCATTCGGCCCAATAAGTAGCAGAGCAAAAAATAGCTATAGATTTTTGAAATTTTCTTCCGAAAATTTAATATTTTAAATTTTTTGTATTTTGCTTTGAATTTTTTTTACAAAAAAATTAATTTTCTCTGAATAGCTACAAAATTTAAAAAAAAAAATTTCTGATAAATTTAAAATTATAATTTTTTTTCCCAAAACTTTTTTATCTCTGCAAAATATTGGCTTAAATCTATTAAAAAATTATAAAACAAAGTGAGACACAATCAGAAATATTAACCAAGATTCTGGTTCATTTAAGGAAAATTCATATAACTTCAGAGTGAATAAAAATTCAAATTGTAAAATACCCTAATAAAAATCATGGGTTGAATAGTTGCTATGATCAAGTTGTTTTATGAGGGAATTAGAATGGGCACTCAAGTGAGTGCAAACAGCGGCCTACAATTATTTCCCCTAAATATCTCAAAATTTTAAAGCCTCCTACTGTTAACATATATAATCTTCAGACAAAGTATTATCAAAATCGGTCTAGTAACTTTTTCTGTAATCTGGCTTACAAACAAACTACAGGAGCGTCCGCAGGGGGTGGTCCGGAGGAACCGTAGACCGCCCAAAATTAAGCATTTTTTGCTTCTTACTAGAAAATTTAACATATATATATTTTTTTAAATTAATATTTGAAATGTAATCAAATTGTTTTACCCAAAAATGTAATATTACAAATTATTCTCCAACAAATTTAATTTCCTATGAATAGCTTTGGATTTTGAAATTTTTCACCAAAAAATTTAATATTTGTTTATGTTTTTTCAAAAAATTTAACTTTTTGTCAACAGCTGTGGATTTTTGATTTTTTTTTGCAAAAAACTTAATATTTGAAATTTAAATCATTTTTTCAAAAAAAATTAATTTTTAGATTTCTTTAAAAAAAAAATCAACATTGTAACCAAAACAATTTGAAGAATGTTTTGGAGGAGAGGAGCTTAGGTATCACTTAGTTTCACTTAGATCAGCTGCGACAAGAAAAGAAGGGGAAGGAGGAAATAAACAATGCCATTGGCAAGAATGACTCCGATCTCGATCCTCAATTCTATTCTGAGTCCAACAAGGACTTACAATTATAACTCTTTTACAAATCCTCAAGGTTACTCTCTCCGTCTTTTATTAGTAAACATGAATGTTTAGCCAGGTTTTGAATATAATTGAATGTGGTAGAAAGGGAAGTTCACTACTCAGGAGTTAAATAAAAATAACAACAACTTTGGAAAATAAAATTCATTCCGTAAATTATCAATTCCCAAAAAATGGGCTACCTAAAAAAATCATCATTCAAAAGTTTTTATTAAATGTTAACATATTCTTTTATAACCTTTTAATTAGAGTTGCAATATCGACCATGTCTCTAATGCCCACATAATTTATGTATAAATATATATAAATGTCATAAACAAACAGTCAAACATTTGATGTTCCCGTTAATGTTATAATAAACCCTTTGATTAAATGAAAACTTGTTGGAGATCATTGTAGAAAGCAAAGGTGTATCAATCAAAGTAGGATGATGTCCAGAAGATATTTTTACAGTTCAAAGAAGATTTTTTCGTATACCAAATTCTTTAATGTGAGATTATATTATGTTCTTCATTCATATCATATCTAGAGACACATATTCTTACAATTTATATTCGTCCAAAGAATTATATAGTTCTATATGCCAAATATGTGGATAGAATCGGGCAAATTCTACAAATATTTTTATATGACGAAGGTTGCCTGTGGTGACTTTTTGGGAAGCTTGTTGATAATTGTCCATCCTTCAACCAACAATTGTTCATGAACGATACACAATGAACGAATTCAAAAAAAGTGAACGATTAACGAATAAAAATACACTTTTAAGTCGTGTATCTTTTATTTATAATAAATTATCTCAGATCCCCCATTTTTTCAATATCTTCTATAATCCAATTGTTTATTATTTTTTTAATGAAGTACTTCCATTTCTCTTTATAAATATATTTCTTACATTATTCCCTGATCTCTCCGTACAAAAATTATTTGAAGACGACTTCCATAATTATTACCTTTGAATGGATAAGTTGGACAAAGGTCATAATATACGTATATGTATGTGAAAAAACGCTTAAATTTCTCACAAAATATGTTTGTTAAAATGAGGGCTATTCCCAATGCAACTCTGAGCCAAGGTCAAATGTGTACATTACTCCATCAAGTGTTGACTCATTAAATATTTTTCATCTTTGAATAAATATGAGTATTCAAACTGGTTAAAAAAATTTCAAAATATTATCGAATGTCCTACTTTGTTAAATAATAATTAACTGTCAGAATATATAAATATATATTATATGTACTAATTGATATCAACCTTGGAAATAAATATTGAACAATTATGACTCTAATCAATATTTTTTTTTTTTTTAATTTCTTCCGCCACCTTTTTTTTCACAGATTGTTGCCTCATGAGTATTTGACTATTACATTATAAGATTTTGTAGTCCATTTAGCATGCCTAAAAGACAAAAAGGATTGATTTGAGATATTTTTGGAATCCAACTAATGGATATTATGTATTCAACCATCAATTTACGGTCGTTTCATGGTAGGGAAGCCAGGGATAGTTGAAAGACTTTTTATTTTGGCTGCAATGACTCTAAGTTGGAATGACTTTAATTCATCTAATTTTTTCAGACATTGCCAATATATTTTTGCTATGAATCTATTTAAAGGTTAATTCAGATTTGAATCCAGCTTGTCAGATGTTAAAACTGTCTTTGTAGCTTGGTACGGTTGCAAAATACAAAAGTGTCGAATTTAAATTATAAATTTGGAAAAATAGACTAAATTATCATATAGGATCATAAAATTGCGAAAATTATTGCAACTCTCTCCTATGTACTAAACATTGAATATTTCAATTTTCTCCCCACTGAGTGAGTTTTGAATTTAAATATAACAATTAAAAAGAAAAAAATCAAAAACTCAAATGATATAATTTTTTACAAGAAAAACGATAGCCCTTTATAACAGTCCTTCCTCAATATCTCAAAGAAAAATTGATCTCCATAATATTATACAACTGTTAAAAGTATACTTTGTGTGAGTCTCTTTTTGATGTTCAAGAAAAGAGTTCTGTTTGGCAGTTCTTGAGGATGAAGGACGTTTCCATGACGTACCACGCTGTCATGATAGCAGATCAGGGTGAATACATATTTAGATAGAGGTGCGGCAGACATTCGTTTCCCAGGTCAGGCCTGGAGGAGGACCACATGGAAGCAGGTTAGAAGTCAGCCATATTTGCGGAATTATGAGGGTTATTTTAGTATCGCCTTTCTGCAGATTGGAAAAATATCCATAAACCATAAGATTAGTCAGATTCAGTGATGCAAATCGCAATTGTTGGGGGCTTATTAAAAAAAGAAATCGTAAATCAACATGGTAACCCTGATAATTTGAAGAATGTTTGGGAAGAGAACAGCTTAGTCATTAAGACGTTACATTAAATGAGAAGGAAAATAACACAAATTCCACACCGTATACAGGGTCGTTCAGATAAATCCGGACCACCTTTAATTACATCATCAACAATAAGTAAAGACCTTAACTCGGTTATTTCAATACTAAAGTGAGAGGTTAGCTTTAAGTTTGTTGCGCATCTTTGAATTCAAAACAAGTATTTACGATGGAGGGGTACACCATAATCGAATTGGTTTGCACGTGACATAGCACAGCATATATCAAGAAGATTTTCGGGTATCCAAATAGCATAGTCTACCATGTCTACAGCCGCTGGAAGGAGACAGGGGCATTGAAGAAAAAACTTACAACTCGCGGATTACTTCTTTTAGGGGGAGTTAGAGAGGAAGGTATCTGCCAATTTACACAACAGCATCGAATCCGTAAAGGCCTCCATGATCAAGTACGAGCCAAATTCTCTCCTGCAGACGTTGTGAAGGCCCCTTTATGAATTTATTTTTTAATAGAACTTGTAAATTAAATTTCAAAGCTCTACTCGTTTCCCTTAAGGATCAGGATGCAGTTAAATATGGTCCCGATTTACCTCAACGACATTTTATACACAGTGGAGGGGGAGGGGGGAGGAGCAAAACTTGTAGCATGATTAATTTGCAAAAAAGTGTAATTTTTAAAGCATCAGGAACAGACAACTCAAAACCAATCTATGATATGTTAAAACAATATATTTAGCTAAATTTATTATTTAAGACTATTTTTATCAAATGGTCCTCTGTCGCAACTCTCTTAGTCTTCCCTACCAAATGGTTTTATCAAGCGTTCAATATTTTTGTTTTGTATTAATGCTGAAATTCTAGGTTCATTTTCAATGTTGAACAACTTAAATTCAATAATCAAAATTTGACACAACTCAAATTCATATATTTTTATCAGCGTGATTCCGAAAAAAAGGAAGAATCCTTCCTTTTCTTATTATATTATTTCATTCTAATTGGTTTTCTATGAAGCAATAGATAACATAAATTAAATTCTACCATACATAAATGTGATAGGGTCATCCTTTCCGTCTTATTGAAGATGTTAATACAACTTTATAGGTCCTACTAATAGAATATATCTGTATTTTATTAGAGATCTTCAAGGTGAAGCACACGTGTAAATATATAATAACCTTCTTCTTTAGAGTTTGACGCATTTGCTTTTTTTTCGTTGTTATGGTATTCTTTTTACGATGATGTATAATGACATGAAGGCTTTTAGACATTTGAAGAGGATGAATCTCCTCTTGAGAAAGATTCAAAATGAATTAATTGTTATAATAATCATTTACGAAAAGAAGGAAAAGAAAACTAATGTGGATTTAAGATTCAATCTATGATACATTTCTTTATCCTTAAAAAATATATATGAACCGTGTTTATCTTTGTGTGTATTGGGTTTAAAAAATTAAAACCCTTTATACATAACGTAGCTATAAGAGAAAAAAACTTTTTTTTTCCTTCCAAATCTACGAGAATAGAAGATAAAAATGATTTGTATCTCTTATAAGTTATTTGTGATTATATATATGCATAATAGGGTGGTTTGTCTTTTAACTTTTTAAAAACTTTGATTACGGATGTTGAGGAAAAGTTGTCATGTGGTCAATAAATAACCTATGGAAACTTTAATCTTGAGAAAACACATCTAGTTCAAAGTTTAAAAGGAGACAAAAGTTATTTATTTCGTCCAATAGGATTAAAATACGATAATAATCTTTATTTTGGATTTATTAATTTTTATAGACGTTATTCTCACCTATACAAGATATTAAGATAGTTTTTTTAAAGCACCCTATGGAGAAAAAAGAGAGAATAAGATCAAATAGATTTTTCTCCCTTTTTTTCTTCCATAATTCAACATAAAAAAACAACTTTTAAAATAAAATCTATTAAAATTAAAAACTAAAAATATTTTCTTAGTATCTATATTCATTAAATAAAGAGTTTTGCCTTTTTTTGATCATTTGACCTAAAAATGACCTCATGGGGGAATGTATTTTCCCATAAATATTTTTGATAGCATATGACAACTTTTCCACACTAAAAAGTTGACAGTCAAACCGCCCTAATCTATAACTTTCATATACTAATAAATACCTTACGTTTCCTCTTTTGTTTATTAGTCATTAACATAATTTGTTTAGGAATTATAATTAGATGAGTAAAATAATTGAGAAGTCGATTGCGTGGTGTGATATGTAAATAATTCTACTTTTTATAATTACGCTGGTTTACGAATAATAAAGAATAATAAGTAAGAAGTCGTTATTTTTAATGTCAGAGTTGTATAAAATATGCACTTATTAGAAAACCCGAAAATAACCCTCACAATTTGAAGAATGTTAGAGAGGAGTAGAGCTTGGCTGTCATGACATTTTATAAGATGAACAGCGAGAAAATATAGGAGTAAGTGAATTATTACAAACCCGACTCTGTATCTAGCGAGGACATAGACAGGACTACTCCAATATGGATACTCAATTCTACAGATTGCGAGGTAAAATCATGGACTTTTTGATAACAAACAAATTGTGTAACCTTTTGCTAGAATGAAAAGGAGTACAAATTTGAGGCTGTATCATCTTTATTGATATATGTATCATTTTTGAAAACGATTTCCCTTGACTGCTACTAGGGCCTCCAACCTGGATGTAAAGACGCCGCATCACTTCTTGTCGCACATCATGCTTTAACCAAGTCACCAATTTCTACCTTCTCTGGACCCAGTAGGCCTCGGTTATGTTGAAACCTCAACCTGTTAATTTCGTCTTAAATTAAAAGAGGCCCTCGTATAATGGGTGGGGTAAAAGTACGCTATCATTTTGATAACCTAATCGCCCAGTGCCTCACAAAATCACAATTTATCGTTATCTGCAAATTTTCAATACTACGGTACGACAGCAGACATACCTCTTTCTGGAAGACAACGGACGTCTCTTAATGCTGAAAATTTGGCTCTGGTACGCGATAGTGTTGCAGAGTCTCCAGAAACATCAATTCGAAGACGTGTTTCCCAGTTGCCCATTTCTGTACGCAGTATAAGGCAAATTTTGAAGACTGCTTTGGAAATGTTCTCGTAAAAAATTCAATTAGTCCATAAATTGCTACTGAGAGATCATGATCAAGGAGTTGATTACAGTAATGCTATACTCAGGCTGTCTAGTGAAATTTAAGATTTTTCGTCTATTTTCGAATCACAGTCACCATTTAGCTGATATAATTTTCCAATCATAACAAAAAAAACATTTAAAGATTAAATAAACTTTTTATGAAAACCAAACTTAAATATCTTTCCATTGAAAAAAGTTATAGGTGATCAAAATGGTAGCGGAACTTTTGCCTCCCCCGTTACCTTATCACAGTCCAATCACTGACATTGAGAGCCGGGCATGCTGCCTCATCCACTTGACGAGACTTCTTGTGATCGCAGTGTCCACGTCCTCCATGATCCTGATTTTTTTGTGTCTTCTGCTGCCAGGATACCTCTCAAGGCTCTCACTGGAAGCCACCATGTTTTTAATCTTGTAAAAAAGATTCCAGGAGTACTCTACGACATTCATGATTTCCTCAGGACTCACTTGGGTGTGGAGCAAATCAGACATCCTTTGCCTTTTAGCCTCAATGCTTACAACTGTTTATTAAAAAAAATTGCTTATTGCTTCGGAATTGTCCCTTCTTAGTATTTCTAAACATTTACCAAATTATTAAAAGTCAAGTCCACAATTTTATCTCACAATCTGGACTTGTAGCCCAACAAAGAAATTCACTCATAACTCCCCAACAAATCATTTGTGTTACTCTCCGTCTTTCATGAGTACACCACCCACTAATGATTTCTATATAATAAGATGTTCTCTCTTCTAGAATTAAAGTATATTTAATAGTAACAGTTTTGGAAAATACAAAAAACTCATTAGTTTACCAATTGGAAAATAATCTCGCATGCGTTAGGGTCATATTTTAAAACAACTCAAATTATTGTATCTCGCAACTTTTCCTTAAAAAAGCGTACTTGTAGCTCCTAAATCATTTACTAGTTAGCCAAGTATTCCCGACGATTATTCGATCATCGATGGGAATAGTTCACAGAACCTTAAAAATAGCTAATTCGAATGAAACAATCCACGTTTCAGAACACTGATTAGAGAGAAAAAGAGAAAAATTGTGAGCAAACAACAAGATATATTTTTATGTTATATATTTTTTTTACAGGATATATTAATAGTTTATCCTTTGGTTAATTAATCCTTGATATCGCATTTAGTAACGAATAAATAATTAACATACTCAACATGGAAAATAAATGATTCACCTTTGAATTTCTTCATCAGCATCAGAAGAAAAATGTAAGAGCCTTAACTGTAATAAAATTGTATGTAGAACACGGAAGTATTTCCAACTTTTTCTCTCAGATTTCATCCTTATCATTTTAAGGATCTCTTTCATTTTGAGAGTATTAGCCTGAGTAGTTGTTATAAATCAAGGTTTATTTATTCAACTAAATTGATTCCTTTTGAAGATTGAATATAGATATAAGTAAGTTAAATAAAGTATTTATTATAAAGAACTACATACGTAGATACTTTTAAATGCAAAGTATTGGATTTGAAATTTTTTATTGATGTGTAACAAAGAATATAGAAATTAAAGATACAGTGTAAATTGAACTTTAGTTAAAAAATAATTTTCCTTTATTTCAATTTTGATCAAAGAATAACTTAATTTTGTGAAAATCACGATTAAGAATCGTGTACTATGCTTCACTTGTTGAGTAATGGTTCACAAGTTGATTATATCATTTATATGTGTAAATAGGTATGGTTGCGTTTTACTGTTAGACACAAAAACTAATAATTTCTGTATCGAAATTTCCAATTAATATCACTTTTATACATCTTATAATTTTTATATGTAGGAGTGCCGGAAAAGTTCAAATGTGTGTCGGAGCAGTTTCGTACAAATGACGTCATAAACTGATGACAACAAAACATTTTTATTACTATTGTGCTATTTCATTTTTCTTAACTTACATTGACAATGAAGATATTCTGTGTGATTTTTAATGTTCTTTCTTTGGAGGAAAGAAAATGCCACAGTGAGACACATTTGTAATCGTAGTATGTATTATGTCATTTCTTAATTAATCGGTCCAGTCTAGTCTTAAGACCATTCCTACTAGTCTTTCCTGGAGACCGTCGGTCCTTCGGACTGTCACTACTAGAAATGATTTAACAAAAAGAAAAGTTGTTTGACGTCATCAAGAACCGAACATTGTAAGCTTTAAGACTAATAATTGATATACTGACCTGAACTGGAACGGAACAAGTTTGAACTGTACGAGACTACAGTCTTTCGTCTTATATAAGTGCCCACACAACCTAATTGCAGTGTTTGGATTTTCACTCCTACAAACAAGAAGTGCTTTAAATCACACAACATCTTCATTTAAAAAGAGATAAGTATTAAGGTATGAAGATTATAATATACGAAGTTCATCGAAATAAATTATCCATTGTTATTTACGTGTACATCTACGATTTACATTTTTAAATGTATTGAAATAAAAATTTGCTCACTAGAAACACATTCATTATTTATCAAACATATCTTAAAAATGTGTATTTTGAAACGAATAACGGGTGTATGGAATTAGCTTGGATTCAAAACATAATCAATACCTATATATACACTAATTATTGTATGTAATTAGTATTTCTTTATGCAAATAATTCTTATATTTCAAAAAACAACAACCAGAGGATTTATTAGATGAGTATTATATTTTACCTTGAAAAAAATTGAAGTCTATAAATAGTATAATGTTTACATTGATGAACACATATTAAAATATTATCTACATAATTTTTTCAAATTCTTGTTATGTACATCCTAAAATAAAGGTTTGGAGGTAGAGTGGAAGTCTAACGTTGATTTGACCTTTTGACCCTATACATTAACAAATACAATACGTATTACGTTGTATTTTGAACACAATGCGTGGGAGGATTGTAATTAAAGTTGACCGTAATACAAAACTGATACATATCTTACCTCTCAAATATTATTATAAGCAGTGCGTCAAGTCATAAGCTAAATTTTGTACTTGTTCCAGAGTCCTCTGATGTGAAATAGGCTAACCTTTTTACTCAACACAAGAAACTTGCTAACGATCACTTAAGACTATAGGCGTAGGAGGGGTGCTACAGATCTTTCATTTTATACAAATCAAACAATACTCAGGAAATATATAGTTTTATCATTTTAAAATAGGGCAGATATGAAATAATTGTATTCAAATTTAAAAAAATATATATTTAATGAATGTTATCCAAAAATTGTGATAAACTTTTCTTTAATAGATAAATAAAACGTCATCAAAATGAAAAGTTTTCTAATTTAAACAAATCCTTACTCCAGATTTCTATTGACGTAATTAATAATATTTGAAAAAATTGACGTTACTCCAATTTCCTAAAATACCTCAATTGTTTATACTTTAAAAAATTACTAGGGTATGTGCACGCTATCTGCAAGGTGGGTGCCGCATTTGATCACAATCGACCACAAACACAATTGAATGACAACTTTGAAGGAGTTTTTGGTGTTGCCCCCCCGCAATGAGGACAAGTCTTTGTGCCGTTACGTAACCGTGGCGAAACGCCCCAGAGACAAAGCAGCAGTCAAAACAGTAGGTTTTCCAGTCGAATCATCACCAAAGAATGGCAGCATGACTATGAAAGCCAATAAAGACATAGCAACCCTGTTTAGTATGTACGCGATATAATCCACATTGATTACTTTCAAAAGAGAAGAAAAATCAATAACAAATATTAAACAAACTTCGACTTTCATATTATTTTTCATGCATCTCTTTTAAAACGGGAGTGTTTCTGAATTTAAAATGTGTTTATTTAATTAATTAATTAATGAATATTTTGTTTTAAATAACATTTTTGTAAATTGATTTAAAGAAATTTAAATCAATTTAGAAACTTGAGCTCATCGTGAGGTATTGACGGAGAAGGTTGCATTCTGGTGATATTTTCTTACAAAAGTATGTATACATTAGGTTGATGATATATTGAATTCCAAAAAAGAGGACACTGCACTAAGGGGGAGAAAATAAATAAGGAACTGTGACACAAAACTCATAACATTTTATGAGGTTTAGTGATAAAATTTAAGCCGAAAAACACTAACTATATTTACCACGCATTCATATTTATCAAGATTTGGCAGATATAGACTTTTAGAACAAGATACTCTTTTGTGAATGAAACCCGTATTATTTACACTTCAAATAAACTCTTCTTGGTGTAAAAAAATTGAGAGTTTATTCTTTTTAGAACAAAACCCTATAAATATGGTGTTTTTTAACCGTTATGTTGCATTTTCTAAAAATTGGCATATAGCATATAAGTACTTATTAAAAAAAGTTACATAACATTTTGTAAAGAATACATTAATTTTCATGCGGATTGCATTTTTTTTTCTTTCTCAAAAGTTGTCTCAACCCTATAAAAAGAGAAAATATAATTTAAAATTCTCATAACCCAGATTTGATATATAAAAATTAATTACAAATTTGGAATTAGTGCGTCATGTACTTTTAGAATAGAATATGGATTTTGAAAGACTTTTTTGTTGACTTTTGCAAATTATAGTATCACGAGATTCAAGTTAGGATTGATTCTATTACATTTTCAAGCAATTGAGATAGTATCATAAATGTGGAAGTCGTAGTAAACAATTAGGACGAGTTCGGAGGCCATTGTATTGATCAGGTAAACTAAATCATATAAACAAATATTTTTTTAAATTTATTTTATTAAAACAATAACCCAACTGTTTATTTGAGTTGATTAACATTTCAAAAGTATTGCAAACATTATTTTTCTTTAATTCAACATTTTCATCATTTTAAAAGTCTTTAAATACCTTCAATCCTAAAGAATTTTGAAGCCTTCATTGCATACTTTATCCATTCAGTCTTAATATGTACAAAAATAATGAACTAACATGAGTAGACTAAAAACAACGAAAACAACATATTTCCAACATTCCAAAACGTAATATATTTTTCATTAAACTTATGATGAACTCTTATACGGTGTTTTGGTTCATGCTATGTCGATCTTTCTATTTCTTTCTATCCATGGGTTACTTATTATATTGTTCCTACATTCTAGTACTATAAGCGCATTAAATAAACTATTCATGATTATAATCATAATTGATTGCAAACTCTATTAAGAAGTAGTTTTGTCTTTGTTTCGTATTATGCTTTATGAACAATAAGGCAGATTGTTTTTCAACATTTTTTTCGAATTATAATTCTAGCTCGTTCGGAATAGTTGTGATATATCAAAAAAATAATCTATACAAAATTTAATTGCCTTAGAATGCCATCTTTTGGTAGCACATCCCGTTCAAAGTTTGAAAGGAGACAAAAGTTATTTATTTCTTCAATAAAGATTAAAATACAGTATTTATAATTATTTTATATTTATTAATTATGGTAGACAATATTCTAAACAACAACAAACCCTAATAAAGTTATTTTCTAAAGGCAACTTATGGTGTCGAAAGAGAGAATAAAAAAATAAAAAATTGATCAGAATATATTAAAAAAGTATGCACAATTTACTCAGATCATCAAATTTTCTTATCTTTTTTCTCTTTTTTTGTATCATTATAACAATTTGAAAAAAAAAAAAACCTGTTTTTACACTTTTTATAGGTTAATAAAATGTAAATCAAAATTATTTCATAACAAGTAACACAAAATGTTTTGTTTCATACGTGTTTGAAATTGAAATTTTGCAAAAGGTAAACGTTAAACAAATTATCTAAAATTTTGTAATGGTGTTCTACTAAGCTGCAGTAGTAAAATTAGGGTCGACAGAATTTTGAAAAACATTTCTAATTTTAGGGCAGCTACATCACTTTACTCTGCTCTATTTTCAATCTTATATATAGTAGTTTTATTTGTAAGCAATTTCTGTAAATATATTTGGAAACACCTCATCATCAAAAAAATTAAAAATAATTGTTGCTCTCACTACTCAGCCAATTTAGTATTTTGTAAATAATACTATTTTGAATGAATGATGATTTTTTTTTCTAATATCACTAAAAGACACTTAATCTTTTTATTTCTTAGAAAATAAACCAACTAGAATGAGTAATAGGTATAGGGTAAAACCTCCACCTAAAATCAAAATTGAGGTATGTATCTCAATTTGTTCCAAAGTTTTGTGTTACCTCGACCTCTCAAAATGTAATGGGCTTTTACTCTAACCATATATCATCTTCGTAGCAAGTTTGATCAAAGTTGATTAGTAACTTTTGTTTAAATCCTGGTGACCAACAAACAGAAGCAAAAAACAAAGCCTCCATTCAACTTCGTTGCAGAGTAATAGTGCAAAATGCCCTATATTTTCAACATACCTAGTGCCCTTAATACATTTTTCATTACTTAGGAATCGAATGAGAATTGAGTTTGGACTTAGAAAATGGCTGATTCTTTTTGATCAAAGTATTATGAAATGATGTTATGTATATATACGTAATACACATATACCACCTATAAGAGATCAGATAGATAAAGAGGCTGTCTTTTACAACAGGGTTCATGGGATGGTTTTATCTCATTTTCTATCATGAATCACGACTTAAAAAGTCATAGCATCCTACATACTATGTCTATTCAACTGCCACCACCTATTTCATCACTCATGAATAATACATAAACATCCATATGTATGTTACATATATTTATAGTGTTTTTAAATTAGATGTGAGGAAGGATAAAATAATGTAATCCATGTACATAAGCAAGTATTTCTCAACATACATAATCCTTACAAATCATATTTTTATGTAGAAAATAAAATTATACACTTATACATCTGCCATATGTACTTACATTAAAAGATTTCTGCATAAGTAAATATTAAGATTATTCATCTTTTAAGTTTATTACTATAAAATTTTTTTCATTAAATGAATGTTTAGCATTACTTTATTCTCTCTGAAAAATGATGAGAAAACATTTGCTCACAAATTTCTGGGTGATATAATATTAGGCTGGAGAAAAAGTAATTTTATTTTATTTTTATTTCAATATTAAATAAGAAGTGTTACAATTATCTAATTTATGCCTTGTTCAGTTCACTAACTTGTTGTCAAAGAGAATTCAGCTTCATAATGCCCTTTTCGTAGAAGCCCTAAAAACTCAGACAATCTCTTTTCACAGCCCTCTATTGAGACCAAATTTGTACCTGCAACGACGTTTGCTATAGAGATAAATTGAAAAGAATTAGAAAAGAAACTGTTGATCGCATGGTAAACTAAAATGATCAATTGGTAAAGCACAAACCTCCGCTCACAATTGTTTCTCCTAAAAATTAACATTCATTTGAGTTTAATCATCAATTTGTTATGGTCGATTGATTATACGTTTTTAATATTTTGGTTGACTTTGAACTTTTACCCTTTACCTCTCAAAATTTAATGGCCTCTTACGGTGAACATGTTTAACCTTTGACTTCGTTGGCAAAAGTAAAAAAAAAAAAACTGAACGATATTTTAAATTGGGTCTATTTTTTATTAATCAAGTTTCAATCAATAGTTTGTCTAAGGAACTTCTTTGATAATAGTCCTCAAATCCAACCATGTAGACCATACATTTTTAATAAAAGATCCTTTGTCCCTCCTTCTAAGAGTCTGAAGGGGATGTATTGACAAAATCTGTATATAAAGTTAGGGATGTGAAAAAGGTCTAAATCCTCGTAAGCGTTAATTAAAAGAAAATTATATGCTGTCAATTTTGATAGAAGATATATCTCCTGACAGAGATCATCATAACCTTGCTCGCTAATATGTTTGAATTTTCAAAATAGGGATAAATAATTAAAAAGACCTATACTTTTTTTTGAATGTAAACTGACAAGGATTCCAACAATTTTCAAATCCCTACTAATAGCTAAAGTTGTAGAAGGTATTACTTAGAAGTGTGATACTTTCTGTATTTCAACCTCAACATTATTTTTTATATTATAAAGCTGTTATCATTAACATTAATTTCACATTCTCAGTATAAATTAATAACTAGTGCGTGTGTACGGAGTGTCTATATCTTTGGGTATAAGACTAGTGTGAACTAAATTTGTTCCGAAACTACTTAATTTCGACTACAACAATCGTTGGTAAAAAAAGACCACAATAATGGCCTCAGCCATCATATTCATCGAATTTGGTCTCATGTGACTTTTTTTTGTTCCCAAAACTGAAGAGACCTTTGAAAGGACAGAGGTTTGCAAGGATTGAGGAGATAAATACTGCATTGCGGGAAGAGCTTAAGACTATACCGATAAGTGCTTATAACAAGTGCTTCGAGGGTTGGAAAAAGCGTTGGCAAAAGTATCTAAGAGGAATTACTATGAAGAGGGCAATATAAATATTGATGAATACATAAATATATTTTCTTAAAAAAAATATAAATCCCCTTACTTTTTGAACACAAAAGTCCTCCAGCAATGTGCTGGGCGAAGGAAAAATAATGTCGTATTTCCTTTCCCTTTTTTTAAATAAGTAAATCTTGTTCATTATTGGTAACATCGGACCATATGATATAGTGTTGTAAAGGATTCAGTGAATACTACAATGTTTTTAGACAGTATTGTGCTTGTCCTGTTCAGTCGTGAATTATCCTGTGTCAAGTATGAAGGCCTCACAGGAAGAAATTTGTCATATTTTACATTTTTCCTACCTGAAAGGGAAAGACGCGTCGAAAGCGACCAAGAAAATTTCCAAGTACACGTGCCCAATATTCTTTGCACAAGAGTGGTACAAGTTTTTTTTCCCCTCTCTCAATTCTACTCTCTACTGAGAACAACTCGGCCGTTTGGAGCTGGCTATCGAACAGAAGCTGCTAGCATTGGTGAAGATGATACAACAAGACATCATCAAGACACCACCAGGGCGCACACATCTTTGATGACGCGCCAGAAGCTCTGGGAGTTCAGATGGGAAGTTGTTATGTATCCACTCTACAATGGGTGCGCACTTGTCACAAAGTCACCTGTTCCTGTCTATGGCCAACGTGCTTGGGGGTACGTGAAAATTGGTTGTCCAAGTTTTTTGCCAATAATGACAGTTTTAAATTCTCGTTGGCAACAAGTTATCGAATATAACAGGGCATACCTGTCTTAAATCGAATGATTGTAACTCTTCTTATGAAGCATTGAAATAAAAGGGAAAATGCCGTCTAAAAATTTTATGTAATATTTGATGCTAATCCCGTGTTTGCAAAATGCAAAATGACATATGATTATGAACATGGACGAGAACAGAGTTTCAAAAATTCGTCACTACTTTTTTATGTTAGGAATATCAAATAAGATTGGATTTTGCACATATTAATGTATTATTTAATACTTTATATGCTATTAAGTTTGAACTTATATGCATTTCTTATATTTTCCATATTTGATTATTTCCAGGAAGGACTTTTCTTCAGTAATACACATTTACACTACTTAGGAATTATGCATGTATTTTACATACATAGATATGCTGAAATAAAAGATATGTAATACAATGTGCATAACATAATATAAACAGTATCGATTCATTGTCTTCTAAGAGCAAGCAACATAGATTGTAAAACAGGTTTGATCTTCCTTGCATCTTTTGAACAATAAAAATTGCGAAAACTCGTTTCATCAATTTATTATTGTTCATCTTCAAACAAAATGTGGTACATCTAACATTTACATAGAGCATAGACATGCACTAAAGTTAATAACATACCCATGACCAACGCGTTTCTGGAATGCGTAAAGTATGTATAAGTTTATTGGATAAGACTTATTAATTCCATATGTAAGTACTAAGCACAATTTGTTCAAATATATATTATTACAAATTATACATATATGGTCTGTCAATACAAAAGAGCGCTAGAATATTTTTCTTAAATTTGATGTTATGGGTAAAGTTTATAATGAGTTTCTTAATTGTTATAATCAATCCAACTTTATTTCCTTTTTTTTGACATGTTCATTGGACCAGGAATCTCCTTTATACAGATAACTACTTATAGCAAAATCGGGCATCTTAATTTTTAATTCTTATTTAATTTAAAAATGAGAGGAATTTTAAATTTCCCAAATATTAAATAACAAAGCTATTTTAAGCTTTTTATGCGAGTACGACACGGATAAAACCAACCAAAATAGTAAGTAGAAGGTCAAATAGACTTGGGATAATGAGACTCGGGCTCAATTGAGATTTAATTTGATTGAACCCAATAATAAAATGAAAAATGGTAGCGCTATGGAATGAACATATCCTCCCTCCAAACGAGTTAATGTGAGACAGCTGTAGGAAAACGCCATTCTCATTGGGGTAAATCGAAGCTGAAGTAATGTTATCTTTTACTGCCCTAAAATTAGTCCGTCTATTTAAATGATTGAAAATATGATTGTTATTACCTATAATGTATGTAGTGCTGAGCCCTTTAGACTGCCCCATTGTAATATCACTTTTGCACACAGAGGCTTTCCAAAGTTGAATTTTCGATTGTAAAGATCCAACCACCTTTTATGTTGTGAATGTTCTTAAGAAAAAACATCCTTTTATTTATTATAAAAACATTAGAATTTTTGGTTTGAAAACTTTTATTATTTTGAAATTAAAAAAAAAAATCAATATGACACTCTTTTGAGCTCGAATTATCCAAGACTTTTAATAGATTTCTGCCCCACATATAGACCCTATGGGCACGTACTTTGAGGAACACATGGGCCTATCAGTGATATTTTCTAGATTTTGACTTTTTAATATATATTTAATATTACTAACCCTTTGTCAATATAGATGATTTTCATCAATCCTTTCTTCATTTTGGATTTTAAATAAAAACCAAGCCCATATTTAAAACTTGGGATCAAACACTACTTATTTCACTCTATTATAACATAGGAACATTTTTTCTGTTGAATGTTATAACAAATTATTAAATAGTATGTAATGGAAAACTTGAAATGGCTAATATCATAAAAAACATACTCTGAAGACTTAATAAGGTAGAGCAAGACTTTTTTGCATATTTTTTCAATCTCGTACTAAGCTTCTAAAAAAGTATCTTTTTTAAACTTTTACAAAACAATAAAGTTATTTTAAATCTCAAGCGATTATCAAAAGTTAGAAAAAGGTTATATGTTGGAAGATATGAAGCATTAAATAGGCTTTAAAATTTACATTTTTTATAACATCTACAAAAAAAAATGACCTTACATTAAATTTTAAGCAAAACTATTCCTGTAAGGATAAACATAGTGAAAGAGATTATAAGTTAACTTAATTATAAAACTAATCTAAACGTTCGCTCGCAAGCCGAGAAAAAAAAGTAAAATGCTGCTGTGACATACTTTTTAACAGATTTTTTACAAATCAACATTATAAAATAAATTAGACATTCAATCAATAAAATCGCCGTTAGCCTCGAACCACACGTTCAATACGTCCCCGAAACTCCATACTGGCATCTTGACCGTCCCACTTGCTAAATCCCGAATGACCTCTTTATCCCAACTCTCAGGGATACTGTGGTGCTGGTGGAACCTTCATTGGAAACCCATTCAACATTGCCCAGACAAAATAGTCTAAAGTGTTACATTCCAGTGAGGTAGGAAAGTAAGAGCTCAGCAGGACGGACATTAAATTCCCAGAATCATGAAAATTCAGTGTTCTTTTGCTGGTTTCACTTAACTAGAAATCGCTTGAGGTTAGCCTCATTTCCCTGACGAATGCATAGAGGTATGGAATTACAAAGACTGGACTTTGGACACTTCAGGGTCACAAGGGTTCCAGGAAATAATCGTCAGAGGGTCCTCACTATCGTTCTGCTATTTTAAAAAATATACACATGTTAATAACGTTTTTGTTCCTGATTAAAAGAAGACGATGGTATTATGTCGTAATTATAAGGAGAATTTGACTTAGTAGATTCACATTCGTACTGCACTTACTCTCAATTAGTGCATGTTTGTATCAAACCAGTTTGGAGGGGGATGGGATGAGGCCAGAGAAAATTGCAAATGATTAAATGAACTTCCCTTTATATTAGTTTCATCATTGATGTAATGAGGAAATCTATCATATTCATAATTAAAGTTAGGGTCGTTTCCTTTATTTAATATTAAATAGAAGTTGAAGTTGTTGACTAATATTAATAGACCTACAGAGAGCACTACTAATTTACACAATTATAAATTTGAGAGGGGTGAATTAAATTTGATAATTATTTCATAATATATGTAAGCTACCTTTATGTTATTCATACTATGTAAAGTTGCATAGATATTAAAGATTCCCTTGAGCTAAATTATTTGTATCGACAAAAAAATGAAACCCAAAAAATCGCTTATAGCAAACCAACAAGTGGATATTTAATTATAACTTCGCCCTTTTACGGATAAACGTAAATAAATTTGGGATTCTTCGCTACTATCTTAAAAATTATGCTTTCTTCTTAAAATATTAATTAAATTTGGGTCATACCACCACCAAACAAACACAGGATTAAATCACATATCTGATTAACAATAATTTTTTACAAGATGTAGATATTATGGTACTTTTATATAAAATTTTTGAAAATATGAGATCAATCAGTTGATTAATTCCATGGATATGTGCCTACAAATTTAGCATAATTGGATCTATTTTCCTCAAAAAATGTGCCGTAATTTGCCTATACTCTCACTTCAACATCAATAACTCGCTCAATTCTTTTCCAATTATGCTCAAAATGAGTGAATAATAAAACATGGGGTTCTGTGTTTTTTAGATTTTTGTCGTGGAATAATCAATTACTTAAATTTAACAATATGTATCACTTATGATATCATACAAAATTTTTGGGATCCTAAGCTTTATAAATTGGGGTTCCAGGATCTTTCTGAAAGATAATTACCCTGGAAATGTAAAACTGTAATACCTGATAAATTGAAAGTTGAATTTAAGGGATATCTTATACATTTTGGCCCCGTTGCTCCAATTCAACAAATAAATAAGCCGATCATTATTATACTATTACTAGAATGTTGCGACGTAATAAGTTTATTTAAACTTATGCTTATGCTTTAATGTTTATTCATCTATGCATTATTCTTAAAAAGCTAATTAAATATAATGAAATGAACTGTAAGATAATGTTGCCCATAATTTAATTTCTAAAACAGAGGGCATATAGTCCAATCAGTTTTTGAGAAAGGCGTTAATGTTTCGAAAATTTAAGAATAAAATATTAACAAATTTGATTAAAAAAATAAATATTAGATCATGTTTTTTTAATTCAAAATTTTTGATTTTTTGTATTTTTTTATTGTTTAAGGACAATGAACAGTTGCAACACAAAACGCCAGATGTTTTATAAATAAATAACAAAATATCCAAACAACTCAGGCTGGATGTTTTAAAAGGGCCAAGGTCACCCTAAACAACAGTACATATGTGGATGTGGAACATAAAAACAATCTTGTAAAAAAATCAATTCTTGTTCCTTTTTTACTTCATTTGTACATACAAGCCAATATTTCATAAACATACTCGTATTTGGCTTTGTATTCACCATCTTTTTTTTTTTTTTTTTTTTTCAAATTTGGCACATATTTGAATTTTAGACAAAGACTCCAAAATTTAAGCCTTTTTTTACCTCTGGTTCACCATGAAGTGGCTCCTACAGTTCTGGCCAAGACGCCAGCTACCCTATTTTTAATAGCTGTATTTTGAATTTTTTTGAAGATTTCGATCCAATTTAAAAAACCATGTAATAGATTTTTGTTTTAGACTTTTATTGTATAAGGCAACAAAATGAGTTTTTACCCATAAAATCACAAGGTCATTATCTTGATCTAAAAAAATACCCAATATATCCATTGATTTGGCGTTGAATGAACCCACTGCATGTTTTGAGTCCCCACTCTGTCTTAATGATTAAGCATAGTTTTGACTTTTTTTATATTCTATTGTAAAACAACCCACTCGTCTAAAATGCTTAGCTCCACAACAATTCTCAAAGGTTAATCATAAGCATCTATTGAAACATCTAGAATATCAAATTGCAAATGTTTTGTCATTTTGTATATATATTCATATATATGTACGTTATTGTACACATCATATCCTTGAAATCTTTCAAAGACCAACAAGTTTTTTTGTATGCCTTGAAAAAAAGAAGTGATATTTCTCTATTTATCTTAAATAGCCAAGCCTCAATTTGTATTTTTAGATTGAATACTCATGAATTGGCAATTGATGGGATTTTCGATAAGGATCTTTCTTGGTTCCTGAAATAATTCTGTTCCTTATTCAGAATTTCACAAGAAGGATATAAAAATCAAAATCAAATAACCATTGATTGTTCAATGGAATGAGTATTCTTTGTTTATTTCCTTTTTAAAATATTACCTACTATAGGTTTTTTAACATTATACTAGTATTGGTGGATTAGTTATGAAATGAAATAGATAATTACAGTATAAAAAATTAAATAACTTTTTTGAGTTATCAGAATAAAAACACATCTCAACAAAATTTTACTTATAAAAGTTCTAATTGTACTTTAGACACCATTACCTCCGCCAAAAAGTTGAATGGAAGTTTTTTTAAGCCCCTGTTTGTTAGTCACCAGGATTACAGCAAAAGTCAGGAACCGATTTTAGTCAAACTTGGTACAAATACGATATATGCTCACAGTAATAGACCATTGAATGTTGAGAGGTCAAGGTCAAAGATCAAAGACTTGGGTAAAACAAAAAAGTAAAATATCCTTAATTGACCATAACTTTGGAATACATTGAGATACACAATTCAATTTAATTTTAGGCGGAGATTTTGCACTGTATCGAGCGCCCATCTATATGTAATTAGCTTTTTAGTAATAAATGTGGGTTGTACATTTTTTTTAGTATACTTACCTTTTTATAGGTTTGAGACAACTTTTGAGTAAGAAAAAAATCAGTAATTCGTGAGAAAAATAATATATTATTTCCAAAATTTAATGTTTATTTCAAAAATGGGGTTATGTTACATGTTGGGTCATCTACCTACTTATAAGGAAGTACAATTTAATTTATACTAAAGTGAAACTATTAAAGAATAAAATAATTATTTGTAGAAAGCAAAATCAAATAATTGACATTTAAATTTCATTTTTAATCAAACTATTTTTCCTTAAATAAAACATTTGTGGATTTACATAATAATATATTTGAAATTCGATTTCTAAGAACTCTCGTGTTTTCATTAAATATAAGTTATCTACAAATTTATCCTTTATTATAGTATTAACTACTTCTTGAGCACCCTTTAGACTTACCGAGTGGTCCATCAAAATCTGAACACTTTGAATTTTAAAATCCAACAAGATATAATTTATAATATAATTTCAACAAAATTCAAACTATAAATATAAGTGTGTCTGAGCTCTCTTAATCATTAACGTACCCGCTCCTAGGGGTAATGATGGCTGCAAGGTGGTAGATGTAGTATTGCAGCTTTTCACTAGTTTTTTTTTTTGTTCAATATATGTTCCTATAAATGTAGACAATCAAATTTTATTTATGGATTCCCACTCCTAATTTATTTAGTTTTAGAAGCAAAGTTTGAATATCTGTTGATTGATTAAACCATGGAAATTTCCTTCCACCAATGTCCTATATAAGATTAATAATATATTGGAAAAAAAAATCATGGAAAATATCTATTTCAGAGAATTTATTTATGATCTGATAAACTTTAACATAAATTGTCATTCCATGTTTAAATCAGTTTTATATATTAATTCCGTTCAAAAGGAGAAACACCTTTGGAAAATAATCTTATTCTATTAGTTTTAAATGTAAATTGTACAGTTTATCAAAAATGGTAGCAGACAAAAGTTATATTCTCTTTTACAATATTTAGTAATGTAAAGAGTATTATAGAATTGTTTTTGCCCAGAAATAAAACGCCATTCCATGTCTTTAAATGTTAGATTATTGAAAAAAAAAAAAAAAAAAAAAAATTAAAAAAACTTGTCCATAAATTAAGTTTTGAACAATTATAATAAATCACTTCAAAAAATGGCTCGTTTTTTTTGCATTTTATGATCATTTTTATTAATGAAATAGGATGTCTTTGACTTCTGGCATTAAGTAAATAACGTTTGAATCAATTTATAGATTTAAAAAATGGTCGTACATATATTTTAGACATACAATAGGAACTTTATACAATAGGTTTAACTCTATTTCCTTAAACAACACATTTTAAATTAGTTTAATGCCCAAATACATACTTCAACTATCTTTTTCAATTCTAACAAATACTTTTTTTAAAACTATACTGCAGAAAACACGTTTTGCTATTCGTGTCCTATCTTTGAAATAATGATGAACTATTATATTACAATAACGGTAATATCCAACATTCAATTAGTATAATTAGAATTAGGGAAATAAATATACGTTTTGATACTCTAAGAACATTTAAAAAAATGCTAATGAACTAATTTAAAAAATAAACATCACCAAAGCAACCACATCTTTGATTGAGGCTTACATTGTGGTGAAGCCTAACTGTCACAAAAGGAATCTTCATGATGTTTGACTACATTACACCTCTTTTTTTGCAAAAGGAAATAAGTTGAAATTTAATAACAAAATTTACAAAGAGCTCTTATATTATATTTCTCAAAATGGCCACCATTGTCCTCCAGACATAGCTCCACCTTCTTCTCGCAGCCAGAGCACATCCTCGGAAAAAATAACTTACTCCAGATTCACAACAGCTTTCAGTGCATTTATAGATGGGCAGGGGATCCGTCCAATCTTCCTTTTGGTGGGCCCCCAGATACCATAATCAAGAGGGTTGAGATCGAGGAGGATGGGGGCAACATTTTACTCTCCCAGAAGTATTCTTAGCTGTGTGGCTTGGTGCCCCATGCGGCTGCATCACATAGAGTACTGATGAATGGTTGAGAATTAAACGTGGCTACGGGCGAGATCGATGATCTTCTGTTTTTTGGCCTTTGCCGTTTTCCCCTCCCTTTGAATAACTGATTCTAAAATATCAACTGATAATAATATCATAGGGTTGTCATTTGTCAGCTACGCAAAATAAAGTGATAGTTAGGGTTCGCCACACTGTGATTAACAGTTAAACTTAAATAAAAATACCTAACACTTATGCCAAATAATGGGCTACACATAATTTAACTCTGGCACATATTTTATTGAATCTAATATTTTAATGCCAAATGATTATTTCATCCTTCTATCCCACTCTTTTTCATGTATTCATAATTAAGTTGGTTTTTGAATAGGATTTCACAGATGGATTCAATTGATTACAAAGGATATGAGGAATTAAATGAGAAAAATATTCCAGAAAAGCTCTTATTGCTATCAAGGCTGTATTTCCAATAGTTTGTATATTAAATTGTAGAGGAGAACCCCGGAACTCGACATTCATTCGTTATGGAAATGGCGTCGAGAATCGCTCCAGTAGAGTTCCAAATCAATTTTCTTGATACATTTGTAGTTTTTCTCATATAAAAAAATTTACATTATTTTCTTTTTCCTCTTCTGTTTATTGGAAATGTCTTTAAAGATGTTTTTGTGTGCTGAAAATAGTGTATAAAACGACAAAAACAACGAAAATACAACAAATCTTGCTTTACTTTGGTTTAAAATCCGGCAAACACCCTCGCCAATGTGCAACATGTGACCCAAGTACGAACTATATGTCGATTAATGACATAGATTACTTGATGGGGTGGATATTGCATCATTTCATGTCAGCTGTTGCAGGAGGAACTTCATGATTTGTACATCTATTTTGTCTATTGATAAAACATTTTTGAGTGCATGCTTAATATCTTAGAAGTGTATGACTTCTTGATCTAACAAGTAACCAAGTTCAACAAGTGTGTGTTGGTATATCTCACCGGGTCATATTAAAAAAAGGGGGATAAATATCCGTATCATCAAAAAAAGTTCGTTTGTCTGTTTGTCAGTGCTATTAACTCCGAGCAATACCGGTGTACTCTCTCTAGTACATACATAAACTTCAAATTTAAATAAAAGGGTGATATATAAATACACCATAAATCCTCCAACAGCAGCTGAAGTGAACTTTTGCAATAAAAGCCTTCCGAAAACAAACTTTTCCACTCGTTAAATCATCTATGCGTACTGAGTTTGAGTTCTGGTGTTCCAACGTACATATATACTTTTTAGGGTTTTTATAATTCAATATTTCGTAAATAAGATGTGCAATATATATATCTACCATAAATAAATATTTAAACTTTTGCAAAAGGATTTGCTTTTTCCCTTTACTATTTGTAAGACAAATGCAAAAAATCTATAAACAAAAAATTTATAAATAAAGTTTAAGCAAAGTATCCTTTATAAAAATATATATCCGTAATATCTACCGACAGAATAAAAATTATTTGACTTTGCTCTTATAAGTCAATTAATTATTCATTAAAAAATGAAGGACTCAATGATAGTGAAGCGATTAGAGGCAAACCATGTGATTGGTTAAATGACTTTTTATTTGGTTAAAGTTGATTATTATTTATGTTTTATTAATGAAGTGTTGAGATCAATGTATCATGACTTTTCACCTTTATCTACATACTAACCACATTTACATATAAATACGCATTAAAAAAGATTAATAATTTTTGTATGTGACGTGTTGAAAGATATACATATTTCCATAAATTTGAATTTGTAAAAAAACAAGTTTTATAATTTTATTTATAAATATATAATTACTTTTTATGTTTAGTTTCAGCTGTGAAACTAAATCCCTTTTTTTGGTTAAGAGTTCTATGACATGTTTTGAATTTAGGAGTCTCGAAATATGTACATATATAGGAGGAATGGAAATAATTGTCGTGCAAGGCAAGTGGGTGATCATTAGCTTCTATCTAGTTTCTTTTAGAACTTTTTAAAAAATCCTTAAATTTCAATTTTATTTCTATGCTTTGAGTAATATGGCAATAACAGCTCCTACTCGTTATTCCCAATAATTGATCATCAGTCAGATCAAAGCATACATGGAAAGCACATTTTTATTTTTTTTCCTTTTTGGACCAACTAAACGATATTATTTAGAGTAGAATAGCTATGAAATAAAAGTGTTTATTTGGTGCTGGTATGACCCAGATCTGTTTAATATTTTAAGAAGAAAGCATAATTTTTAAGATAGTCGCGAAGAATCCCAAATTTATTTACGTTTATCCGTAAAAGGGCGAAGTTAGTGGTTTTATACACTATTTTGAGCACACAAAAACATCTTTAAAGACATTTCCAATAAACAGAAGAGGAAAAAGAAAAGAATAACTATATTGCAATTATTAGCTAAATATAACGAATAATTAAATAAAGCCATCAAAATGGTATATAAACCCATCCAAGACTTTCAAACAGCTGACAATTTTGAACCAATCAGCAACGAGAAGGAAAATACATGCTCTATTTTTTATTGAGTGTGCGTTCTTTCCCGTGAGTCCTTTATTTCCATGTATATATTCCTTGATCATATTTATGACTTAAGTCTGTTCAATAAGTATATGGGAAAATATTGAGTATCAAAAGTTGTATTTTACGTGAAACTTAGCACCTATGTAAGTAGGCAGAATAATTCAAGATCATACAAACATTTGAATAAAAAAATTAATAAGCCGGTTTTACGCCTACTTTAAGCATCAATTCACATAAAAGTAGTTTTCAAATACACCGTTTATTTGTGTAGATACATCCTCCTATTTATATTTATGTCACCTAAATCATTCTACATATTATATACAGGTGTGCACGTTTAAAACGGAACACTCCTTTAAACTTTACGCCATGCACATATTCGTGATTTTATTGAGTTGAAATCAGTTTATACTTCGAGGCAAGGGTCTTGACTAGTTATAAGCAAAACTCCAGCGAAATCTAAATAGCAACAGGGAAACAACAGCCGATAATATGGAGGGACGTCGAGTCGTAATTTTGGGACTTTCTGCGCGGGAAAAAAATCCCACTGAAATTGCCAAGGTTCTGAACTGCAGCCGTACCACCCTTTACAGTGTGTTAGCCAAAGGGACTCCTGAGGCGACCACAAGATCTAAGTTAAGGCCTCGAAGTTCGGACGAAATGGTTGCTGCCGTGAAAAAGTCTGTTGAGGACAAGAGAGGAAAGGTCACCGTCAGGGGCCTCTCCAGGGAGTTCAACGTCAGCAGAAGGACCAAGGACCGGCTAATGAAGAAATATCTTGGCCTTAAGGTCTACAAGAGAACCCCTCGTCAAGCCTGTAGACAAGGAAAAACACCTCGCAACGTCGAAGATTCTTCTCAACAAGTTTTAGCAAAAGCCAGCCGATGTCGTCGTTTTGTTCAGTTTGACTTCGTAGTGTTTGGGCGTTTAAAGGGGATGCTGTCAGGAGTCAAATAGAAGCCCAAGGACCAGCTGAAGTCTGCCTTCAATAATGGCCAAGTCATGCAGCAAGTTCTGTACAGGCTGGAGTTGAAGGTGGAGAACATGGGCGCCCATATTGAATAGACATGTGTCTAAGACTTTCCTCTTTCATGTTAAATAAATTAATTCGTCGACCACTTTAAAAACTACAGACTTATTTAACTATTTAAAAAATTTCAGAGTGTTCAGTTTTAGACGCGCACACATGTATGACAAAAGTGTCTTGCAAAACTTTATAGAAGATATCAATTACCTGCACGGAATCAACTCCTTATTCCTGCAAACAAGTAAAACATGTTTGATATAGCCTATAATAATCATCTAAAGTACACTTTATTCCTATGAATCAAATATTTGTTTTGTACCTATGTATTCTATAAACAGCATTGCAAAAAATAGTCTGACAAAGGTCAAATAGATTATATATAACATGTAGCTATTTTCTTTAGACTATTTATGTTACTTGAATGTTTTTTTGTAGGTTAAAATGTCAAGTCTATTCCTAACTTCCAAGTGAATGCATGCAAACTACTGTCCTCTTAGAAATGTTTCTTGAAAATAATTGATATAACATTTAGGTATGTATTTGGGTCTTTTATGTCACGGGAATTATTTGGAGAGAGGTATCTCGAGAAATAATAGGATCCAGAAAAGTTGATAGTAAATCCTGTGTAATTTATGTAGTGATATGTCTATCCATATTTATGACGGAACAGTCCCACAAATTAAGACATTTTTGCTTTTGTCTAGAAAGTTTAATATTTGAAATTTGGTTTAATTGTTTTTGTTTTTTTCAAAAAATTTAATAATTGTATTTTTTTGTAAACAGATGTGGATTTCTAGAATTATTAACCAAAAAATTAATTTTTTGAGAATAGCTATGAATTTCCGAATGTTTTTTCCAAAAAAATTAGTATTTAAAGTTTAGTATGAATAGCTGTGGATTTGTGAATTTTTTCCAAAAAATTTAATAATTGAAATTTTTTTTTAATTTTTTTTTTTTGTAAATAGCTTTGTATTTAAAAAAAAAATCCCAAAAATTAATTTGAATTTTTGAATTTTTTTTCTAACTTTTAATATTTGAAATTTTTTTCTAAAAATTTAATATTTGAACAAAAACTTATAATTTTAAATTTTGGTTTTTTTTCCTTAAAATTTCCAAAAAACAAGACTCTGCCCCTCCAAAATATATATATATAATCCTGTGGATGCCCTGTTGAAGACTGTCGTCCTGTATATCAGTCCTATAATTCATAATATTCGATCCTTGGTGACATCACTTAACTTTTTTTTATTCAATTACATACAGCTTTAGTACTCATAGTCCGAAGGACTGATCTTAGGCTGGACTGCACTAAATAAATAAGAACTGACTCAACACAAAATTTAAGTTTTTTGAGGAGAAAGAATAAATTTTAAGCTAGTTCTCAATTACCATGTTCTTCATTTTCATTAAAATCACTCATAGTGCACAGGTTGCTTTTTTCAATTCCGTAAAGTATATTTGTAATATGCCAAGTTACGAAAAAGCTAACTTTTGGTGGATTACATATATTAAAACAATACCTTTAACATATTATAAAATAATTAGATGATGATTTCCTCTAAACATGTCCCGGAGTTCACAAAACGATCTCGGAACCCCAAGAGAGAACCTCCGTGTATGTACCTTTATTGGACGAATGTAAAATGCCGTTTTTTATGGGACTCTTATTAAAATATGTTCACAGCTTGGTCAGAACACTTCAACCTGGATACAGCAACGCAAAAAAAAGGATTGACCTAGAAAAATAATATGCTCGTATGGAGGAAAATAAAGTCCATATTTTTAACCTATAAATGTAGGTACATACCTTTGAGAGAATGTGAACATCCCATGGGCTATTTAAATACTATTACAATTACCATTATGTTTGGAGTGAGTACTTACCACGTAGATCAAGTAAGCATATTTTAACAAATCTTTATATATTTTTATTTGAATGAGATATATAAACTAAAAAAATAAACATAAACTAAAAAATGTTTTTCTAAGTATTGTATGTATTTACTCTTTTGAAAAAAAAGGGAAGGATATCTATTATATTTGCTTAATCTAAGATTTTCCCTTATATGGGTTGTTATTTTTTTTTTTTTAAATGATTAAATCCTCAGTGGAAAATGAGGATTAAATAAATTGATAAGAGTTACAAACAAATGTATTACCTCCGCATCAAGAACTAATTTATATGATAATTTCTTTTAAAAAAGAAAAGTGAAGCAGTTTTCCGATACAAAATTAACTGTCTTTTAATATACCGGCTGCGGTGAATAAATCTTTACACTTTCAATCTAGAACTTTATCAAGATGTAAATATTTCAGCAACCAGTTGTAATAGGGTATGTCAATAAAATAAAAATAACTAATATGATGTCTTGGTTACCCTAATAATCGATGTAGCCCCCCTTGCCAGCAATGATGGCTTCCAGGCAGCCACAAAAGACCTTGCACCAATTGCAGATGATGTAGTCCTCAAACATGGCATCCTAGTGCTGGTTGACGGTGATCTTGAGGCTGTTGATATTTGGGTGACGCACGGTGCAGGCTTTGGACTCAACATGCACCCAAAAAGGGAAGTCCAATGGGTTGGCATCTGGTGAGTAGGGGACCACATTTTCTTTGGCATTAAAGGCCAGTTGTCCTCCAATCTCTTCTGGGTCTTTTTGGACCTGGTTGTAGGAATACCACATTCATGTCCGGATAGTTGGTCTGGACCCATGGTAACAACTATGAGCCTGTACCTGACAGGACACTAGTTGGGGGAAGGGTCCTACCATCTGAGGGCACAAAGCCCAGAGCCATGACAGATGTAGGGTGCTTTGTGGTAGTGAAATGTCCAAAGAGACTCATCAACCTCCCTCACTGCTTTGCAATCTCCGTGGGTTTCTTGCCAGTGTTCAAAAGTGTACCGACCGAAATTTGTTGGTCACTTTCAAAAAAGGCATTTTTCTTGGCTTCGAATACTCTTAGGATGTTCTAATTTTTTCATTTTTGTTTATTTTTAAAATTTGACCGAAATTTTTTTACTGCATACACAAAAAACTTGATTTATGTAGCAAAAACAAAGTGTACAGATTTTTTCGCTGCACCCAGTACGTATGAAGATTTTACAGAAGAGAGTAATACTTCTATTTATATTGTGCAATTTGTAGCTCTAATAACGTCTTACTGCATTACAAAATTTATAATTTTAATTATCAACACTAAATTAATTCTATCATTTCATTTTGATATATTAAAATTAAAATTGATATACTTTATATAAATTTAATAATATACAAACACACAAACAAATATTTTTATAATATAAAATTATAGAATAAAATTCTACATTTAATGGTTTCATAGCTTCCAGGTGATGTATTAATTATATATTCTGTGTACAAGTTGCAATTTTGTACAAGTTAAAATTCGTACTATCAAATTGTATAAGTTGCAACATAAAAAATAAGATGGATAATTTTAGAATATAAAGATTTAGAGTACTTGGGATGAGGATAGAACAATAATTGAATATTCCATGGATGATTGATATATTAATGCTGTAATTACTCACTATTTTTTTTTAAACCTTTATTTAGACAACAAATAATTTATAATAATTAGAATTATCTAAAACTTTCTGGTGAGCATGCTAATTTAATACAAATTAATAAACTATAAATAATTTGTGGCACATTGTAAAGTTGTAATATTACTCATAACCAAGTAATTTTAATGGGTCAAAATGAAATGATAGTATTAATTAATAGTTGGTAATTAAAAGGACCAATGTTGTAATTAAATCATGCATTTTAATACAAAGAAATTGCAAATTGTACAATTTGCTACAGCTATTGCAACTTGTACACAGCATATATCGGATATTCCATTGAAATCTGAACATTTACTAGTTCGATAATTAATTTAAGTCATGTGATTAAAATTAATTCATATTTCTATATATTAAAGCATAAACAATTAGTAAGAAAATAAACCTGAGCTCCCTAGTTTACGTTCAAGTCCAGAAAATGACACTTAAACGTTATCCACAAATTTCCATTTGCATACTCCAAGCAGTTGCGTGTTTCCAGGACCACCGTTCATCCCATCAGAAAGTCCAAAACGTTGAAGAAGAAGAAGGGCTCTGTCTAAAAGACTAAACTGGACACGGAGGAGTTAAAGAAAACAGGCCAGGCAATCCCTTCAAGTCCAAGAGGGTCCATGTAAGATATCTCGGAGTTTCACACAAGACTGCCTAGGGAGCTATCAAAAAAGTAGGCGGAAAGAGCCATGTGAGGTTGGTGAGGCCACTTTTGATATCAGCAATGAAAAACTGGTCTCCTTCGTTGAAAGACTTCTTTGAATGAGTTTAGAAAGAGTCTTAGAGTTCTTTTGAACTCTTTTTTGATACTTTTGACCCCCTTCAGCCCTATTGTACACCCCTTTGGCTACACCTTTTGTGTGCATGTTGAGAGGAAGGTCTGCAGAGTCCCTCATTAAAACAGTGATGTACACTCATCCGTCATGTAGTTTACAAGCTAGAATCCCAAATGTGGAGGTATTCTAGACTATGATTTTTGATCGTTTTCGTAATACAGAGGAGCTCATAATTCAAAGCTAGATAGAGTTACAAATATTATTGTTAATTTGAAGTTACTGAATTATAACATCAATTGGAATCTAACATTTGAGTCAAAATTTTGGAGAAATTGACTCATATTTTCTATTGTTCATTCCCAAATTTGTAAAATGGAAGACATGGAGTAAGTTTTGTCCTTGATATATTTTGCACGCAAATATTTTGTGACTTTCTTTTCTTTTTGTCAATGTTTTCTTTTATTCAGAAATATGAAATGATGAAAATAATTCAATTTCCTTTTCTTCAAGAATGACTCAACAAGCAACCCATTACTATCCACCATTAAAAACTAACAATATGTAATCTTACCCATACTCAAAGCTGTATGTATGCTTACCCTGAAAAGCTACAAGGTGATGAAATGGCCTTCAAACAGAAAATAATACCCCAAAAAAGTATAGTACTTCTATGTTTGTGTGTGATAAATAAACTAATTAACTTTACATATATCTGTTAGTTTGTAAAAACGTATGTTTCCATGTTTGGATTCATACACTTATTTAAAGGGGTTTCAATTTATGAAAATATCAATGACAAGGAGTTTTTACATTAAAGCCATTAGGGTGTGTCATTACCTAAGAAATTGTGATTCTGGAAAGATATTCTTTTAAATTTTGTGATCTCATTAATAAATTATAAGTACTTTGAAATCTATGTGTATTTTTTCATATGCTTTAACACTTTCAGTAGAGGTAGTCAGTAAAGAATAACATCTAATTGTTATTTAATTTAGCATAATTTTGTACCCTGATAAGAAGATCTTACTTAGCATGATTAGTTCGTTAGAAATTAGCTTTCAAGTTCTACCTTACTTAGTATTTAGAAGATAAAGAAAGTTTCATATTCTTCGGTATATAATTTTAAATATAAATATGTGAAAACTTTGTCAAAAACCACTTTGTCGAAAAAAACAATGATTATATTTTATAATAAATTCATGCTGTAATAATATGTAATTATCTATAAAACTACTCAAACATATCTTGATAATTATAAAATCAGAACTTGATCAAATACATAATAGCTGCAGCAAATTCGATATAAACGATTGATTCATTCGCATTGTTCATTGAATCTCAATTATTGACTTCTTCTTTTTCTAATTTATTTGTTTGATTAATTGATTTTTGTTGTAATAGCAGTTCAAGCCAACGGGTGAAGCATCCTTATAACAAAAATAATCAACTATTAATTAATCAATACTTATTCATTACAATTTGTGGGAAAAATTTAAATATTTTATCGTTTAAAATTGGTGTAACAGGAATGGGAATCAAAAAGTACATTCGGAAAAGTGTTGGTGCATGAAAAAAGAACTATTAACTTATAATACGTTTGTTGCACTAAAGTTCCTAATTTGAAACAAGCCTTCTGTTAGGAAGAAGCAAAACCTTTATAAATGATATATATAGAATATAATAAAATAGACTTCATAGTAGGTACTTTTTACTTAAGGTTGGGCATTTACCTTTGGCACACGAATACACTCATGCATTTTGATTTGTTGGACATTTCTTCTTTATTTAACAAGAATTAAAAAAAAAATGAAAGTTTTGTATGTATATGTTTTTCTCTACATAAGTACAGGAATGAATCCCATGGAAATTCTTCCTTTATTAAAAGTTTCTAATACATCGCTCATAGGCATTTAATTAATAAAGAAAATGTTTTAGCAATTGTATTATTATAATTTTATCATGATTGACCATATTTTAATAATTGAAAGTTGGGCTTTTTTTATTGAGTAAACTTTGTATTCTTTATTTCACAATATTTTTTTTATTAAAAAAATACCACATTAGATAAGGAAATGATTCTTCAAGTATTTCTTTGTATGTAATAATTTAGTCTGTATATATAATTCATATCAACATTTTTATTCATTTTTTCAAATTATAAACATTGGACAATGTACTAAGTGTGACGTTACTTTTGTTATTTCAAAAACAATGGATCAAAAACTATTTTGGTTTCAAAATCCACACTGCTTCTTGATGGGGAAAAAATACTGGTCAAAATATTTGATTGCTTGAAAAGTGTTCTCAGGACTCTGCTCTATAAAGTAAATTAAAAAAAAAATTTTTTGTTGAAAAAAAGTGTCTTCTTTGTTAAACTCGGGTCTATTCAGCTCATTTGTTATGTCTTTTATTATTTGACTCTACTTAAAAGGCATATCAATCAATAATTTTTTTAGTAAATTGCATTTTAATGCAACCTGTAAAATGTTGGAAGTGTCCTCAGAAACGGGGACAGTTCCAACATTTAAAAAATATCAAATTTGTTTTAGAAATTTAAAAAAATAAACTCAATATTGTTTTTTAATGTTCTTTTAATAGGTAAGATGGAGTGAGTTTCACTGGTAAAATATTAAAGTATTGGAATTACCACATCCGACTATGTTGCAACTGTTTCCTCCACATTTCAATCTCCCACTCCGCCAAAAATGGAAAAATGACCAAAATTAGTTGGTAACAACTCATCTTATTTTTGTATATTTTTTATTTATTATATACAAATATGTTTTGAAGTTTTCTTTAATTGGTCAAATGGAGCTGCAATGATTAAGCATAAATAAACATTATAGTATGACAATTTTTCACTGATTAACAAGAACTAATTTGAGTTTCAAGATTTAATATTCAGGCCACTTTTAAGTAGCAATAAAAGTATTAAATGACTAACTAAGAAAAAAAAACCCATAGCTGTTCTTAATGATTTTTTAAAGCTATCATTCGAACAAATCAGTTGATTTTTTCTTATACCTACATGTACTGTCGATTTATCTTTAAAAATTGTGTTCTCCTTAAAAATTACAATTGCGTTAACGTGGCTCTTTTTTGTAAAGTTTGCTTACTCCAACAAAACATATTTTCCAGACATTGTCTGCTTATATTCTAACATATTCACAATTAATAGTCAAATTAAATTTCATTCTTAAGTTATTTAAGAACATACAAATAATAATAACTAAAAATACAATTTGAGGTATTTTATGGGTCAGCAATAAAGTTGTTGATATTTTAAATACATTTTATGTAGTTAACATTTAGTGGGGAGACAGAAATGATCTTGACAAGCTGCTATCAAAGTTGTTTGAATGTGTCAGTCAAAGATTCCTTCTTTAAACCGTAAAAAAAGAACCACATATGAAGAGGATATCTGTTTAAGAAGTTTTGAAGGAATAATGATGATATTTATCTGTATATTAAAACATCAATCAAAATAAATTCAATTGTAATGTACACTGTTTTGACGTGGTGATAATTATCACTCTTATGTTAGCTAAAGGTTAAAAATCTCCCTTATGATTAAACATTATATTATGACTTGGATTTCATGAGTAAACCTCAAAATCAAGGTCAGAATTATGTGTATAAGTCAAGGGATATAAATGATTCCGTCATCATTTTTTGGATAGTTGTTTACAAAGGAAAACATCAATTTCAATCACTTCAAATTATAGGTACACAGTGCTGAAAATGTATATCTTTTAAAACTAGTTTCATATTCCTCGTAGAATAGATTTGTCGTTCTGTGTTAGGTAACTTTTTTAATGGATGCTCAATATCCTATTTTTGAGGAAATCAGGGCTTAATCTATATTTTTTAAAACTAGTTTCAAACCACTCAAAGTGTAGGTTTTATCTTCTGTGATAGGTAACCTTTTTTAATGGATGTACCATATACATTTTTTGAGAAAAACAGGGATTTATCCTGATTTTTTGTATTTTTACCTTCGCCAAAGAAGTGGAACGGAGAATATGTTTTTGTTTCGGTCTTTTATCTGTTTGTAAGCAAAGTTTAAGGAGAAAAGTTAATAGCCGATTTTGATCAAATTTGTAGGTATATTATACATTAGTATGTAAGGTACCCTAAAGTTGTTTAACAATACAAATTTTTGACTGATAATATCCAGCAGAGTTGAATATTAATTTTTAGGAAAAATTATTTAAGTTGTAGGCTTACATTTACAAAGTGTCCATTCTATCTTTATACTTTTGCAAAGACTGAGAAAAAGTTTCAAGGTTGAAGTTAGGTATTAAAAAGGGATTTGCAAATCAGTGGAATAAATCTGTTTGGTATAGTTCCCAACTGGGTGAATTCAAAGTTTCTTAGAAATAAAATAAAAATTTGAAGATAAAATCTTCTTTCGAAGAAAACATTAAAAATATTGTCTATTAATTTAGGTTATTTATACAAAAAATAAAACTTGAACATAGTACCTATTATGGAGTATGTGTATAGAAAGGACTTTAAATTATCTTTTGTATTAATAAAGCCAAGTTTATACGTACGTATGTGTGAATTTTTGCACCAAATGACGGCATTTTTTATCTAAGATATAAAAATGTTGACTCTGTATATCTTGCTGTTGTTTAGCATGTATACAGGGTGCACTGCATACAGTGTTCCCTGATGTATATATTATATCAATACAGTATAAAAATAAAGGGAGTATTCTATACAGGGAGCACTGTATAAAATGAATGAAATCTAGTAGATGTTTAATTCAACTCATATAAAAAAGGAAGCACTCTGTATAAAATAAAAATGAAGATGACTTCAGATGAGGCTTAGCAACAAGGTTAAGTACTTCCTGATTCATCAAATTATATTAACCATTGATTGTTTGAAGCTGCTATTTTTGTTTTGTTTTTGTTCTTGGGGAGAGAAAGTCCAAGTATTGAGTGAGTAACTACGTGTGGGTTTACTCATGAATAACTGAAAGTAACGCCAAGGATCTGCTGCGGTGTATATATGTATTATCCATATTATTAAGGCAAAATTTGTATGTTCGTTGACGTCTAATAACTCCGGGTAATTCCGGTACTACGGCAAGTATTATATATAGTTATAGGAAGATTGCCTGAAGGAATATGGCTAGCAATTGTACAATATATGTAGCGCACCAATCTGTCCTATCTAAAGATGGGATTGACTCATCTAGGGATCTGTCAATATTTTTCGCATCTGCAAAAAACCGTTTAGTATAAATTCTTGTTCTCAAAGCTGCAATGGTGGTTTTAATCTTCTTTACAGCCCGTTGATCTGGAGCATTGCGATTCTCTAGGAGATTTTTGAAGTAGGGTGGAGGTTTTTCACCAGTCTTGAAGTCCTACAGTTATGTTACACAAATCCCTTGTACTTTGGGTTCAATTTAAAAAATTAGGATTGTTATTTTACTTTCTCCCAATTTTTCTCAGGGCAATACTCTTCCCCTAGCACAATAACTCATAAACTAAAGAAGAGATTGCCATGAAATTTGGAAAACTGTCCTCCGCGTACGAATATATAGCACATGTACTGTGTTTCATAAAGGAAACACGGTTTTTGTTTCTTTAAAATTGGCGTTTTTTAAGTTAATATTATTTATTTTATTCACTTTATGGAGTGGATTCCCCATAACGCGTTTCAAGCCATTGGTTAGCTTGATAAGTATTTCCCCCAAGAAATATAAACACAACATTGTTTTTGATCAATTGTCTTGGAAATAACAAAACTAGCGTCAGACTTAGCACAATACCTCACAAACTGAAGCACAGACTCTCATAATATTGTGACAGCTGTCCTCTCAAGGTTGATACCAATTAAAAATGAAGTAAAAAAAAGAAATGTGATATATATGTGAAGGCCGGGACTTTTCAGCCCATGTGTTATATATGTAAGATACTCTCGGAAGTGATATGCCCTTCAATTAGCATTAGGTTCGACCTCAAAACCTGACTTGAATATGATCTCTATTATTGAAATGTAAATCTTTACATATGTATATATACATATGTAGAAACTAACGCTGTAACAAATTACATCTCGTGTTGGAAGATGAATAAAAAAAAAGTTTTTAGTTTAATTATAATAATATGTATAGGTGGCTGTGCCTTGGAGTATCGTTTTGTCTAATTAGAGATCCATAAACTTCCATATTTGATTCTTTTATTCATGTTATATAAGGTTGTTTTTAAATTATGTTGATATCATAAAGTAGAATCATGATAGTTTAGTTATTAGAAGGATGTATCTTACTATGTAAGGAAATACTTTTTAGGTTTGACATTTAAGGTGATTGAATTATTTGTGTGATGTCAATCTGTAATTCTTGCATGGAACTCTATTTACCAATTAGTAATATTTTTCACAACTATTTAAATATATTTATAGAAAATAGATGCATTTTAAAGATGTGATTATAGCTCTGTACATGTTGTTTCAATATAAATATTCATATTCATTGACAATGAAAAATTATTTTGAGATTATTTTCTTACATACCGTAAGATTATATTATATTTTTTTTTTGGGGGGGGATGGTTAAAATTTTTTTCAAAACTCCAAAGCTATTCACATAAAATATAATTTTTTGGAAAAAAATTCAAAACTCCACGGCTATTTACAAAAAAATTAAATAATTTAGGGAAAAATTTTAAAAATTAAATTTAAAATGTTAAAAGCTTAGAAAAAAACTTTAAAAATTAATTTTGTTTATAGAAATTCCAGATCTTCAAAAGCATTTGACAAAAAATTAAATTTCAAATATTTTATTTTGGGGAAAAAACTTTATATATTGAACTATTTGGAAAAAAAATATACAATGTAAATTTTTTACTCTACTGCATAATTTGCCCGAATGACTAAAATTTATTTTAGTAAAAAAACATAATTTCCTTGCTGAAGTTCTACAACCCCAGCAGCCCACCCACTACAAACGTCCATGACATATGTTGTGTAGAAATTGGAATTTATTTGTCTTTAAATGCAATATTTAATTACAACCTTGCTCATTCTAATTACCAACTATTAATTGATGCTACCATTTCATTTCGATTTATTAAAATTACATTGCTATTATATGTTTATGGGTACTAAACTATGGTATTTGTTACTTTATTATGTGTAACAGTATAATTATATTTTCGTAATTTGTATTGAAATAGTAAGTCATTTAAGCATATCAAGCATTCTTGGAATAATATTCCAAGAATTGCATTATTCTCATCCCAAGTACAGTAAATCCTTCATTTAAAATTATTTATTTAATTTTTTATTTGCAATTTATACAATTTGCTTATCGAGGTTCCTACTTGAACAAAATCCCAACATACATATTTCGTGTAGTTTTTGTAACTTTTTTAAGTAAATTGTGCAAGTTGCAAACCACAAATGAAATTAATTATTTTGAAGGAAGAATTTACATTGCTTGTGGATAGAATAACGAAATAGTTAAATATAACATGGATGCTCGATATAAATATGATATAGTTTTTGATTATTATAATAAAATTACTATGAACACATTGGCACATGAAAATTTAAAAAAGAGTTAAAATCTTCTAAAATATATTACTCCTAAATACATAGTAAAAGCGTACTTTTTGATAATTGAACTTATGATGTAATTGTAAAAAGTGTGATTAGAATAACACAAATTTTCACTGGTACATTCTGTTTACACAAGTTACAACTTGTATAAAAATAGCCACTTTTGTATAATATGCTTATCATATAAACGGTATTATTCTAGAACTCCGTCGTCATATTCGGAGTTTGACCTAATGTGGTGAGTATACGTTGCCTCTGAACCCATACACAATTTTGTTTTCCGAGCTTACTCTAAGGATTTTTATTCACATAGTATAGTTTGTTCTTTCTTCGCATACCACTAGTTGGTATTGTTTTTTCGCGAGTTTTATACCAAAATAAAGGTGTAATCATGATTACTTTTTTTTTTTTTTTTTTTTTTGATTTTATATGTACAGTTTTAGACAAAAATACGGGTCAACATACTATAGGTAGTTTATCAGTTTACTATTTTAATGATTGTACTCTTTTTTTGTTTACCAAGTTGACACTGACAAATCTACTGGGTTATCTTTCATAGTATAATATAACCGATGTGATCCCTTCATGGGTTTTAAACCCCATCTTAAACTTCTTGCTTTTGTAATGAAAATGAAAACGTACTCAAATTCAAAGTGTTTTGTACTTTTTTTTTAAAGTTTAGACATCCTTAAGAGGATGTACTAAAAATATATTTAAGTAATAATCCTAAGCTCTCGGAAGTTTTATACACAGTTCCTACAAATGCAGTGTCAAAAATGTTAATCACTCATTGATATCAAAATAATCATATCCGTAAGGGTATATTAATTGCTCAAAATTTGCGGTTGTCATATAGTTTAACATTCTAAATATCTATAATTAGGAACAATTTTGCACATAAAAAAATTTTATACTTCCTTTATTCATTCTACCAAAAATAAAAAAAATACTTAAAATCAGTGAACCACTGAGAATAATCCCTTCATCCATGTTGACATTTTACTATTATAATTTTAATCCAACCATATCTCTACATAAAACTTATTATAAAAATAAAATAACCATACTTTTTGCAAAACATATTTTGACTAGTTTCCTTGAATAACAATTGATAATACTACTCGATTTACAGTGATTAAAAGAGCTCTAATATTGATTAAATGGTATCAGCTAGACAAAGTTTTCTCACTATTTTGTCGTATAAATATCTCTAAACCTTTGTGCTATTTGAATTCATGTATACATTTAAAGTAGGTAAAACCCTTATTCAACGAAAATTAAGTATAAATAAATGGTTCATTCAACTTTTTTTAAATGGCATAAAACATCAACAATTAATGCAACGATAAATTCATTTGAATAATAACCAAAAACCCTCTCCAAAGGATTCAAAAAGTTTTGACTGTAGTAGTCAAATTAACTGATTCTTTCTTACATGATATATTTATCTATACGAGAAACTTATATATCCTTGTAGAATAAATAAGTATAAACTATATAAATATTTATTAAATTTAAGATTACAGTATGGAGTAGGTATATAGATAATTAAATTAAAACTCAAGATTTGAGACCTTACCTTACACGCATTTTTCGAGACGAACGTGAAAACTCTGACATAGTTCATTGATATTTGAATAGAGAATGTGGCAAGCTTTTCTCTCGAGGACACTCCAACAATAAAATTTCTATGAATTTAGGTCTGGTGATGAGGGGGGCCACATCTCCTTTGGTCAAAACATTTTAAATTGTTCAGAGCAAAAATTATGTGATTTCTTGAAGATGTGCAAGGGGCACCATCTCATCGCAAACATATGCTACATTTGGATAACTCATGTGAATCCAGGGATTGACAAGACCCTAGAACACCTGGATGTAGGTATTAGACTCAATTTTTGGCCCTTTGGGAGATGACACCAAAAACCATAACTTAGACTGGAAACTTAGTTTAGATGACTCCTTCTACTTACTCAATGGAAATAACAATTCGGTATCTGACGTTCTGGACAGTTCTTTTGGTCTCATTGACGATTTCCACGATTTTGGTGTAAGTTAAACCCACATCGTCCTAGAGTAAATCAACAATTGGTTGCCTTGGGTAATGTTTCTTCGACATATTTAGAGCAACTGCCACGTGTTACACCAATGCCGTCATCGAATTTGAAGAGTAACCACTATTTTAGGCTTAAAAGGGTAATTACTCATTTGACCTTTTTTTTCCTAGCCAACCTGTTTACACTATATTATAAGAAAGGGCAATCGGAACTTGGGAATCCTTAAAATAAGTTTCAAAACGTACAACTGTCTGACGTATGTGCATGGTAAAGCTTTTGTCCTATCAATTTTAATGTACGGATCTGAGATCCTCAAGAAACTATTTGATAAAGTTGCAGGAAAAGGTACAAGTCAGGTTGGTGTCGATGTTTACTTCATTGGGAGTTTATAACAACTATTCACAAAATTAAAAAACTTGGTCTCATCACTCTGTACTATTGACGTGCCATTAAAGATGGGATTACTCTGCACAGAATTTAAAACAAAATTATGAAGAATCTCCACAACCCCGGAAACGAAACAAATAACTTAATTAAACCACTAAACGAGTTTCTCTGATCAAAACAAAAACCACCTCCCAAAACCAAATAAGTACATTTTCAAGCATAGCTTTTATTATAGATAATCCAGTCTCTGGAATGTAAAGTGATTTCTAGTTAACTCTTTTTTATATTATATATTTATATATTATTTACATTTGAGAATTGCTTTTTTTTACCCTCTAACGTTTTTTTAAATATTATTATTCCTACTTGTATGTATTACTTTTACAAACAAGAATATATATATAACGTATCTTTTATGCACTCCCACCCACTTTCCTCCCAATCGAAATAAATATAGTCTAGAAATTGTAAAATTCTTTTCTCCTGTTATATTATATATTATTAAATCACAATTATATAATAGATTGGTACAAAAATATACTTTTCTCTAATTGATGATAATAGTTTGCAAATATAATCATTTTATTATTGGGTAGAAAAACAACGCGGGGAAGTATTCACGTTAAGATTTGAATGAAATTAATAAAGTATTCATGCGAGGTTGTCATAAATAAACAATAAATTCAGAGTGAGAATGTAAACCACTTGTAAGGTTAACATTGTACGTGAAAAATTACTTTAGAAATATATTTTATAACAAATAAATAAGAAACATTTTTGTGAGTAAAATATCTTAACAGACTTGAGTTCTATAAATATCCGTCATAAAAAAAACCCTAATAAAAACCCCCGGAAGAACCACTTACGCACATACTTATCTAAATATATACAAATATCCAGAGCAAATGGAATCTTATTACAAAATAACAAAGACACTTTTAACTTTTCCATTTTAAACATTTGTATGTATTTAAGAATCAGTTGAACAAAGAGCAAAACACAATATAGGTAATTGACAATATGTATTATGTATTTTATAAAGTACGAGCCATGAAGAACATACATACAATAGACGAAGAACTTTTATTGGTGATAAAGCTACAATACCTTTGAACATAATTTGATATCAATTTGAGATAAAACAAATCACATACTTGTCATAAAGTAAAATAAAAAAAATCCCTTCCTCATTTCTTTTCACGTGTAGTACATACTTCCAACATGAGGAAGAAAAATTATGACACCAATGTTTTTGAAGGTCGAAACATAATAATGAGTATCCAGCAATTAGATAAAGTCAAGTAAAATGCATTTTTTTCGTCTATAATAAAATATATTATATATGTAGGAAATGGCTGGTAAGTGTTTTGCTATTCTGGCGTTTCATATATATTTTTTTCTTTCAGCGTTCATCCATTATTTCCGTTCTGTTCTGCATGCCCATCCTGATAGTATCATATGCACTGTATGACAGCAAATGGCAGCTTCCACATTCATAGTGTCAGGGAAGCCGGATTTAAGAACTAGTTTTCAGGATTTAAAAAAAAAATTATTTGGTAAATATTAGAGTTCAAATGAGCAACAACGGTTTAAAATCGCTTGATTCATTGTCAAGATGGAGGCTAAAAGGCAAAGCTTAGCTGATTTGATTCGCACCCAGCACATCAACGATACAAGAAAAACTGGACCGTGGACTAGCCGATAAACTCCAAGAACAACCACTACCTCGCCTACGCGGTCGATGAAGTTCTGCCGGTTAACCAGATTAAGTTCTCAGCTTCTACAATGATGCTGGGAATCGTGGTATCAGACGGGAAGAGGATGCCCACGTATTGGTTCCCGAAAGCCCTGAAAATTTGGGACAAAGAGTACCAGGACGTCCTCAGTGAAGTTGTCGTGTCCTGGGAGGAGTCAAATTATCCGGAGAGAAAGTATGTGTTCCAGCAAGACTCCGTTCCCATATATTTAGCTGCCCATTTTCTTACATTCACAGTCAAATGATAAAATTAATGTAGAGTACTAGAAATTTTCATGTTAAATTAGAGCATTCAAAAAGTGCCTGCTTCTATGGCCCTGCTCCAAGATGGGTCTCCCAAGTGTTCTTTTTTGCTTTAACAGCCTTTAAAGTCAATTAAACAAAATATAAACTTTGATTTCTTTATTTTTTTGTAAGTACTGTTAGAACGGAACGCTGAAATCTTATTTTTTGCGTTCAACGTTTAAACAAAATAACATTCTGCTCATTGAATGTACACCCCCTGGAACGCTTTTCAACTTTACACCCCGTTCACAAGCCTGGAAAGATATATATATACAGGGTGGGGATAATGAAACCGGAAGATGTAAGCATAATTTAAAGTACAATTTACTTCCCATAATTAATTCAGCGAGTCATACATCTTTTACTCCTACGTATGGGTTCATATGGGTACGTATGGGTAAATGAAACACTCAAACCCAACCCCTTCAGCTCCAACTAATGCCTCCAACCTGGTCCTAAGCCTGTCCCTGGCCTTGAGGAAGGACTTCTAGTCCATGTTTATTGGACTATCTTTCAAAAACACCGTACATATAGGATGCAATATAAGCTTCAGCTCCGGCGATCTAGGAGCCCATATTTCCTTCCCAACACAGGGAGTCCGGAGGGCAGTTTTTCTCTAAAAACGAACATGAGTCTTCCTTGGAGATGTTCCCGACCAATCAGACTACTTGAAAGCCTTCGTAATATTAAAAACAGTTAATTGGACCAGCTACGTAAACTCTATAATCTCCTTGGGTATGGACATAGGACGGATGCACATAATAATGGTGGTACAATGTTCGTATTCCGAGGACATCTCAAGGATTTTGTATTAATTATCTTACAGTTTTTTTCAGTTGAATCTGATGAGCATACTTTCATAAATATAGATCTCCGAATTGCAAAGGTATTCTTGGCTAAACTTGTTCCAATTTTTAAATCCCCACCCTGTTGGGATACCTGGGGTAATCTGAAAGCATGGGTTATATGAGACACACTAATGTACACTTTACTATTTATTCTGGTAACATTTTTTTCGCATGTGACCGGAAATGACGTCCTCTTTCAACCATATTAAATTCAGTCTAATTGTTCAACCCATATGAAGAGGGTAAGTTGTTTTTTTTGTACCATTCTTTCCCCTCAGAAAATATATTTATTTAATTGTAGTTTATAGTAAATTAAGTTTATGGTGCAAATCCAAATTCAAAAGTAATCATAAAATATAATGTGGATAATTAAGTGTTAATAAGCATTAATTTTCTAAGATGATAATATTCTTTATTCACAAAATAAAATTTATGAAATGTCTCTTTGTGGTAATATGAGACTAACTAAATGGGAGTATATGGCTTCAAAGAAAGGCAGGCAGGTGGGAAGTAAAGGTGAGCATCTATTCTTTCGCTAATTCTAAAGAAGCCTTCTCTAGAAACTGCTCAACTGCAGTCAAAACTTTAGCAGTGACAAGAAAAAGAAACGGAAGGTACTGCAATATGCATTTTTGCATTGATTTGTCAGGGTGTATTTGTATGAATTGTAGGATATATTGTTTATATATTATTATGTAATTTGTAGTTACATATAAGCAATATACCAATTTAGATTCATTTATACTAATACATATTTGGGGGTCACTATGTTATTTTTGCAGGTATTCAAAAATGGCTTTAACTTAAAATATGTGGTATAAATAAGTGCTGAAAATGTTGAAGGTACATCTATTTTGAAATTTCTTGCTACATGACTAGAATAGATTAAAAACTAGTGGGGATTTTGAAAAAGTTACCCCTAATGTGTACAGTAGAACATTCAAACTTGACATATTCGGAGTTGGACGCAAAATGCAGAGAAAAAACTTTACCTCAAATTATGTTTGTACCCCTATATTCTGAAATATTGATAACTTTAATCTTATTATACTAAAATTGCGGATATGTTGATTCTCCACCTTGATCTGTGACTATTGAGAAGTGTGATCTATGTTAATTAAATTTTATAAAAGATGGCGGTTCACAAAGTTTTGGAGGAACACAAAAAACGGATCCAGAAGTCGTGGAAAGTGTCCTATGGATGAACCTAGGCGTTTTTATTGATATCAGCTGGTATCGTGCTGGACCAACAACTCGAAATTATATTGGAGTAGAGGAGCTTTGTAAGAAAACGGTTATTATATTATTTTACGCTCAGATCTAGTCTAAACAGTCAGATTTACTGTGTGTGAAGGATCAAAAAATTTCTTATGGAACTCGCCAAGACTCAGAAGTTATTGTAAATTGTATTATTCATAATTATTATAGCGGGCTATTATAATTAACATCAATTATCCTCTTCGACAGAAATGCTCTAACTTGAAATTTAGCATCTTTCAACGAAATAAAAATCTCTATTTCATTTACTGCAGAAAAAAAAAATGTAGTTTCAAAATAAGTAAAAAAGTTATTGACAAATTAATTTCAATTTTGGGCTTCTGTAAATTAAAGTTAATTATACAAAAATTTCAAGAGTAAATAAATAAAAATCTCAACTTAATCCCATAATTTTTTTTTTTTTTGCAGCCACGTAATTTAGAATGTCTCTCTTTAGACATAGTTCTGATTACAAGAATGGTTTTATGACATTGTTTAAATATTCTCCCAAAATGGTTCTATCAAAAAGCAAGCAAATATATTTAGTAAAATTTTGATAATTTAGAAGGAATTAATCCGACTAGTTTTTTTCTAATTGGGAAAATTTGATTTGAAAGCTTCTAAATGCTTCTTTTGAATCAAAGTAGCGTCAAGTTCCAGAATTTTATTGTACAACGTACATGTCATTGTTGATACTAAGTCTGTAATTGTATTGATAACCTCATTAAATATATGTACATGCAAATAAGTATTTATGCATATTTACTGTTGGTTCTATTAAAATAATAAGTTATCTCAATTTTTATGACTCATTTACATATCTTGAGTATATGATATTGACAGTTTATTAACTGGTTCAGACCATTTCTTCTTCTTTTATTTATATAACTAAAAATATCAAGTTTTAGATAAACTGCATCAACATATGAAGATAATATGAAAATCTAAACTAATAAATAAATACTTCTATGCACTCCTGTCCACTGTTTCGTAACTGTTTTTTATATAATATTATATAAAGTATTATTTTTCATTTATGTACTGCCTAAATCTATATGAAAATAATGATCTTCTCTTTAGTCGTTTGTCCAAATATGATCGGGTGGTCCATTGAAATCTGAACACTGACTGATTCAATAATTAATGAAGGTTGGGACGAATTTCCATTCACGCACTCTAAGCAGTTGGAAGGCACTGGGACCACCGTCAACGCTGTCAGTAAGTCCGAAAAGATGAAAAGAAAGAAGGGCTCCGTCAAAAAATCCAAACTGGACCAAAAGGAGCTACAAAATAGCTCAGGCCAATCCCCTCAAGTCCATGAAGGGCCATGCAAGAGGTCGCTGGGCTGCTTCACACTAGACAGTCCAGAGAGTTATCAAAAAGTGGGCGGAAAAACTTTATGAGGATGGAGAGGCTACTTTCGACACGAGCAATGAAATCTCCTCCGTTACAAGACTCTTTGAGTTCTTTTGAACTCTTTTTTCACACTTTTGGGCCGCTTAAAGCCCTGATGCCAACTCCCTCGTCTACACCTTTTGGGTGAGACCTATTGGGAAGACCTACAGTGCCCGTCATCCAAACACCTCAAATACACTGCCAACTAGCTCTGATCATGATATTAGACTACATTTGCATCGGGTGCCAGGCCTTCCGACACCGCCTGGGAGCCATCTTTGTCGCTTGGGGAAGCTACACTAATGATTACAAGAGCTCAGGCACACATAACATATTTATAATATTAATTTATTTTGTTGAAATTCTATTGTTAATTAATAAATTATATAATTTTGTAGTTTAAAATTCATAGTATTCAGATTTTAATGGAGCACTCAGTATAAAAAATATCATTTTTCATTTATATAATGACATAAGTGCATGATGCAGGGTCTCAATCTATGTACATGAAAATAATGACCTTCACTTTAATTGTTTGCCCAAAATATGAAGAAGATAACAAGTTCATTTTGTTGATTACATTGATAAGTGTTGTCTATAAATGTGTACTTAATATATTGTATATTATGAGCCAGGGTACACTTGAATATAACTTTGTTCTAAAAAGAAAATAATATAAATTTGGAGAATAAAACAATGACATTAGTATGTGCAATATTATTAGAAACTAGTTTTTTTGTTTTTTTTTGAAAAAATAAATCATATCGAAGAAATTAATATTTTTTATTAGTATAAAGCTTGCTTCATCAAAACATTTGCAAGGCGAAAAAAAGTAAAACTCTGCTGTGACTATATGTCTTAACCGATTTTATTAAAGTTATCATAAAAACGAAAATTATAAATACGTAAGTAAAAGTAAATTCAAAATTACTTCTAAGATCACGTCTGACTTCCTTGAATATATATATATTTATTTAAATTACTCAGTATGTGTTCAGTTCATGTAAAAATTTAATATTTACAGTATAGATACATTTGTGAAATGACTCATAACTTATTATCACAGCTTGTTGAATCTTTACATTAAGAAAGGTTATACTGTAATTTGATAGTGTTTCTGATTTTTAACATATTTGTAATAATACCGTGACTATAGAGTTCATCTTGCATTATATTTTAAATAATTAAGATACACTAAAATGCAAATGACACTAGACTATTGTATATTAACAAACATTTAATCTGATGTTAGCACCCTTTTAGATGTGATTAATTGCAGAGGATGATTGATATGTTGCAAATTGATTTACACATATCTATCAAAAATATATTTATTAATAAAAGATTTACTTCTTCTTATATTAAAAGTAAAAAAATACTTTACTTTTTTATTCATTTGAGGAAATTAAGGAAAATGGAGTTGAATTACTTGGATAAGGATTAAATAATTATGATCAATCCAATTATATTTAAATTGATATTTTATTTCTTCATTTTATTAGAATATCCTTCTTTTTTTTTTATGGATATTTACTATTTATAAATATCATAAATAATGATAACAAGAATAAGCAATTTTGCTTTAAATTAGACCTCCCAGCCAAGATCTACTACACCGAAAGACAATCAAAGATTTCAATTACCCGATCACAAAACTATATAAGACAATCACATACTAAATATTTCAAAACATAGTAATAAATCAATTCGTTTATCCTCGATGGAAGCCTTCATACCTCAAACGAGTCATTTATCGAGCAGAATCTGGTAGTTTTTATTAGACAATGTCAATAACATGATCCCAGGAATCACCACCCATCCTTAGTATTTTTAAAGAGAAAACAACATTTCTAGCTGCTGATGACAAACCTATTCTCACAAGTTTTATCTATGAAAGGACCCTCCACATTTCAGTTTAGTGGCAATAAGAGCAGTGGCGCTCAAAAAAACCAAAGATATATCGTCCAATTTAGATCTATTCCTTATGAGAAACGGATGGGACAAAGTCCTAATTTCAATCTGGGTAGGAATAAGGATAATAACTGGACTGGTTTTAGCGTGAAATAAATGAGCAGATTCATTTTCTGTTTTGAATTTAATTTCTTTAGAAAATAAATTTAGACCCATTTATCATTAAAAAAAAAAAAAATCCATGCCCCTCTACGTTATTTCTTCAATGGCTAGCTATTATTTATACCTATAGAAAGAATTTAGCCTGCATAGGGTTCCTAACGAAGCGGGGTCCATTGAGACGGTATACATTTTAGTGGCATAATTTTATGAATATTTTCAATAATGGTCATCAAAACTTTTGTTGCTTAATTGTGCACCTACATACATATATACATATCTATGTTGCTTTTACCTCATCAGCAACTAAGAGTTCATAATTTGTACTTTTCCAAGCAATGAGAGCTTTGGAATTACACAAGAATTCATTGTTTTTATTTGATTCCTAATGTAAATTACATAGGTATGTGAAGCCTACACATAAGAACATGACGATGTTAAATAAACATTGTTTATTACCCATTAAGAAATTACACCTGTACGCATTTTGTAGGCCATATTGTTACAATCCTATTAATGAACCGTTAGGAAAGATAATGCACAAATGTTTGGCTTTGTTTGTAATATGTATGATTCCTCCATTGTTACATGAATTAAAGTAGTTCCAATATGACTTAGTATTATTTGTAGTGTTGTGTCAGGCCTTATTTATTCGGTACAATTAAATCGTAAAACCAATCCTATCAGTCCTTCGGACTCTCAGTACTAGAACTGATTAAAAAATAAAGTTGAGTGACGTCATTAAGGACCCAACTTTATCAGTTTTAGGACAGATATGAAGGACTGAACTGGACGGTACTTTAGTCTTCAGTCCTAAAAAGGACCGGCCTAACACTAATTATATGTACAGTACACATATTGGATATATATTTCATGTACATACAATATAGGAATGTTTAATGTAAATTAAGTGTAATTATTTATACATAATGCATGGATTTGTCAATCAAAGTATTGTTCCTGTGGAGTTTTATTACAAGATTTTAGAACTAAAATAAATTTTTTGTTGTCATTTATAAAAAATTTTAAATTACTTTTTAAGTAATGTCTATTGATTGATATTTATTTGTAAAATTTTCTTATTAAACCCATGTTACTAAGAACCATGGAAATTTAATTATGCATGACTCATGGCCTTTATATTAATTAATTTTTCAATTATAAAATTATTATTTAATCTTACATTTTCCACATAATTATTAAACTCTTTAATACCTTTAGGGGTTGTTCAATAGTCTGAAAACGTTTTGTGAAAAGTAATTAGTAGATTCAATAAAAGATAATTAGATGTTAAAAAAAAAAACAGAGAAAAAAACCAAAGTCTTAGGATTATAATTTTTTAAGGTTTTACAGAATGATCAATTTAGATATCAATCCCAATAGAGAAATTTATATACAAAATTTAACCAAGCCTTGTGATCAATTTAACTTTTGTTCCTCTAGGGAAAAAGTGATAATTTGTGTCAACCATTATCATTTTTTTTAAATTGTTTGATAATTTTAATTGTAGTTGCATTTTGGCAACTATTACTATGTAACCTTGATAAATTGGATTTTTAATGACATTAAGGGATTTCAAATAGTAGGCAAGTAGATAAAAAATCCAATTTTTTTCGAACATTTAAAAAGCTTCATCCACAAAATTTACATTCCAATTCTACAATATAATAAAGATTTTTTGAGAAATAAATAATTTACAGTGTGATTCCTGGAACTCTGGAAGTGTCAGCTTTTTTTAGTAAATACTACACTTTGCTAGATAAATTGGACAAATATCAAATTGATTCCTGGAATATATAGTTAGTATAATTCCAGTTTTCTGAGCAATTCTACAGATGTCATTTGAAGTCGGTTATCAAGGTGTATATGACTTTTTTGAAAGAAGACTGTCACTAAGTTGATTTGAATACTTATTAGAGACTTAAGAGGAGATGGTTCACAAGTGTTAGTAATATTTTTTTTTAATATACGAGGCTAACAAAGTTCAATATGTGTGTCAATCGATAACCAATTTATTCATTTAGATACAAATATTATTTTTCGATATAAAACACCTTCTTTTTTATGACTATTTTACCATTTATGAAAGCTTACATTAGATATCGTTTATTTTAAACCCGGTATGCCCTGTCCCAAATATCCACAAGAATGAAATAATAAAAAAATGGCCTATTTAAAGATATACCTATCTCTGTGATCACTTTTGTGAGCAACACAGTACCTATTTTTATATCAGCATAGATAATTCAAAAATTCAATTAGAATTACGTCTTTTCTGTTACTTGGATTGTATTCATTCCTTTGTAAGCGGGCATTTCGATACTATAACGGTTCAGCAGCCTGTGAGATTGATTCCCTGGTCAAGTTTGCTACGGGTGCTGCAGAATTCAAGGTAAAATTGGTTTACTGCCTGAGTTACAAGGAGTAAACAGACATGCATATAAGTCTGGTCATAGAGTTGTGATAACTACATTAATGCCATAACGTAATAAATTACTCGTTTATTTTATTCAAGCAGCATATCGTTCAAATTTAGAAGTCAATTTTAATTATATATTCTATGAATATGTCATCATTATATTTTTTACATCACTACATACCCAAGATGGTTCAAATTAGGTGAGTTAAAAAACGCTTAGCCAACCAATTTGTGTAAGGAAAGCTAAGGCTATATAACTTTTTTTATTATAATACGTGGCAATCAAGCAATAGATTGAGTAGCAAAAAGAACGTGGTTTCATTCTAGAGGCAAGATTTTAAAGTTTTCTTGGAAATAGAGTCAGTTGCTATTGTATATTGGAGTAATGAGAAACGTGTATTTGCCGTCAAAAAAAAAAATGAATAGTTTGCTTCAATATTTTATAAAATTAAGTTTTTTAGTTTTTATTAGAGCAATTTATGAAAATGAGATAGTTTCCTAAACTTCTACTATATAAAAAATGATTTTTTTTCTATTTATTTTCATAAGTCGAAATTTTTAAACTTTACAAATAATGATGCTAGAGAGCTAAAAAAAAATTGTACTAATTAGGAGTCACGCAAGAATTATAAATTGGTACAATTTGTTCAAATCGGGTAATTCAATCCAGATTTATTTAAGAAAAACATACTTTTTATGTCCTTTTCTAAATAGCCAATATGTAATTACCTAATTATTCACATTTTCATTATGAAGTATGTGTTGTTAATTAAATGTTGCATGTTTTTTGTAAAAAAAAATATCTTTATAAAATCATTCTATGAAAAGTAATTTAAAGAGAAACAAAAAAAAAGGAAAAAATAATCACTATAAAATACCGTTCAGTTTATTCAACAATGAGGGAAGTCATTTATCTGAAAGGATTTTTAAAGCAAAAATAGAACAAAACTTTAAATGTGTACTATCATTATGAAACACTAAAACACTTTTCTGATTTATAAAACTTGTTTTATATCTTTTTGTAAAAAGGAAGTTATGTAGTCGCAGGCTATATAACAATTATGTTCTCTGTCATTTCATTAAATCTCTCAAAATTTTATTCTAGTTTTTTGAAATAACTGTTTCACTAAGGCATTTCACAAAATGACTAAAATTTTCAGGAATTCCATGAAATATTGAGTTCCACAGTTTGACTGTAGTAGTGAATTATATATCAAGTTTAAAAAAGAACGAGACTTGAATATGAACATTTTTAAGATCAAGCCTTCTATTGAGAAAATATTAATTTTCCTTCGTATCTCTATTGAGTTAGTTAATTTTTGTATGAAAATCAAACTGGCCCATGGAGTAAAATTATTTTTGAAATATATAAGAGTTGTGGAGTAAATTATCATTTATCATAGTCCATCAAAGTAATACGTCATGAAGAGTGTTATGATGAAGAAGAATATAAAATATACTTTTTTGGCATGCTTTAGGGTATTTCAGCTTATCTCTTTTACAGTGATTGGTAGTATCATGTTATTATTCCCCCCCCCCAAATATATTATATGATTAAGATGAATCAAATTAAAACATCTACCTATAGTTTTTTTTTCAAGAAAAACTAAAAAAACCAAAAAAACATTGTCAACTCTTCTCAACTATGAATTTAGTATTGAATAATGGTTGGAAATAGTTCACAGCTTCATGAATAAGAACTAAATTGAGTGTATGCAATCAACGTTTAAAACACAGGGGGGGGGAATCGTCAGCTGACAACAAAATACAGAGAAGGGGTTCAAAACTTGCAGTAGCATTAAATGACAATTTTATGTACAAACTACAATTCTTAAACAAAGATAAACCCTTTTTGTTTTAAACGCCTGTCATTTTCCGTTTATAAGTCTTCAAAAATGCATCTATTGATTCAGTCTAGATTGAATTTTATACGTGACTGATAAAGAGGGAGTTTTTTTGTGAGACAGATACAAACTGATTTTTTTGGGGACAAAAATTTTATGTGGCCGGTCTAGAGCCAAGGCCAGCACTTTTTTTTAAAGTAAAAGAAAATATATTCAATGTAATCATTTAAATTTAATTTAAAAGTTGTGAGTTACATCGATATAATTCGTAAAGGATTGTTAAAATTGAACATTAGTACTTTAAAAAATAATATAAGCTATGATTTAAAATATCTTAAAAAACAAAAATAAGATGAATAAAAAATGAGAATTTTTGAATGGACGGAAATTTACTTTTCTTTTCTTTTTATACCTGAGAAAAAAAAATCGAATAATTAATTACGGGAATCAGATCTGGATGACAGTTTGGATATTCTTTTAACGGACGACTTCGATCACCAACGCTGATATCCATCAGTCGTCCAGACGACTTCTAGAAATTTCAATACAAAAGCGTTTAGTAGATTCAAAGTGTTAGAGGAACTACAAAAAAAGTAGCAGGTATGCATTATCCTTCATGCTGATGCAGTGCTGAGAAGGCTGCAGAGACCGTAGACATATCAATTTGGACTACTTACAACATCAAAAGTCCATTAGGAATGGAATGGTACTTACAGTCCTACGTATACAGCCAAGAAGAACCAAAACCTCTACTGTTTTAATGTAGCTAACATCTGCGCTGCACCTATCTGGCCCTCCTCCAGTCCTGGCTTCAACCCCTTAGAATTTACAGATTGGGCGTCTGGGAGAAGAATATATGCTGCACCTCTTATCCAGACTTGGTTTCCCTCCATTTTAACAGCGTGCTACGCCATGTGCATGACCCTCATCGTCAAGAGCTGTCAATCTGGCGAATTGACGCTGTTATTGCCTGTAAATGAGACTCTATATACTCAAAAATGTAGTAATTAAAAATATCGCTAATTGATTTTGCGTTGTCTTTTCTTTATTTAATAAAAATCAGGGTTTTCGTGAATGAGTTATGCTAATGGAAGTTTTGAATCCCCAATCTACAAATAATAAATGTAAGTAAAGTAACATCGTCGTGATGGATAAAAACCTAACCAATTCATTAAAATGAAAAAATTTAGCATGTCTAAATGATCTTTATAAAATCCAAAAATACTCATTGGATACATTAGTGAGAAGTATATACGTTGTAAAATATTCTTAATGGTATCAATTTATGTATGTAAAATGTATATATGTGATAAACATAAACCTGTATAAAAAAACGGGTCCCTTCCAAAGATTTGAAACCTTTTAAAATATTCGAATTATTTTGGGAGAGTTACAGTGGAAATATATTTGGTTTTTTATTAAAATGTTATAAATAACTCTTTAATAGTCAAGAGATTGAATATTTGTATTATTGCTCAGACTCGGCCAGTCTTCAAATTTGTTTCTGTTTTGTCTAAAGTGATTTTTCTATAGAGTAGACCTAAATATAATTGTTTTCAAATCGTGGACCGATTTTTGTCGGTCTCACTCTATATAGGAATTTTCTGCCTATCCGTGATATACGAGTTGAATAGTATTACAGAATTTAAACTTAATTTGACGTTATGGTACCAATTTTCAAAATATATAAAAACACGCAGTTATCAAAAATTAACCTTTTCATTAAGTCTAGATTGAATTTGATATGTACCCGATAAAGATCGAGTTTTGTTTTGAGGTAGATACAAATTGATCTTTTTTTTTGGCCAATCTAGACCAAAACATTGTATGTGTCCGGTTTAGACCAAAACCCAGCACATTTTTTTTAATTAAGAGAAAATATATTAAATGCAAACATTTAAAATTGATTTTTTTAGGGCAAATATTTTATAGACAATCAATATTCGTGAAAACATTTGTGAATTACATTGATACGATTCGTTAAGGATTGTTAAAACTACGCACTAATTTTTTTAAATAATAAAAATTATGTTTTAAACAATCTAAATTACAAAAGTAGATAACTGAAATATACCAATTTCGTAATAAATGAAAATATATTAAATGATTTATTATTAGTAAGTTTTGCTATCTCGGTGTTCTCTTTTTTTTAAGTATCACAGAAATAATATTTTTGATGACTATCCTCATATTCTTTTAAATTACGACTTTGATCCTAGATTCCCAATCTTGCTAAGGGTTTATTAGACAGAGGATCAAGTGTACGAACAACGAGTTCTTGACGGCCAGGATAGTAAAATTTTCTTAGAAGTCTAACCCAGAGTGAGTCACATACTACCTTTGGACGTGTCAGTACTCCATACACGATATATTTACTCATTCCATTCTGAATCGAAGGAGGGACTATTTTCTTGTCTGCACTTTTTTTCTAAGCTTCATCCTTTGCTGTGATTAGTTTTTTAATGAAATTCACAAAAGGCAAGATGTCTCCTTGACACTTGTATATACATATGTATTCCCTAATGAGACTTTTAACGATGTTGAAGTCAATAATACAAAATAATATACATCTTAAATGCACCTTTTGACTTTTTTTAGTATTTACAATAAAGATCCCCATCTGTTATTGAATATGAGTAACTAATGTATTTATAATTGAACTAACGTCCCACATCTTACATAGCTAAATATATATATATATAGTAGCTCCTTAAAAATTGTTATCAATATTTCATTTATTTTTAGGTAATATGAATAATTAGTCAACTACAACAACAGTTAGCTTGTAGGTTATCTTCAATACACATATGTAAATAGTTTGAGTAGGGGATATGCATACTTATAAAATTTATTAATTATAGCTAGGGCTGTGAATTGTAATCATTTTCGCAATGTAAAAAGACCCAGAAAATTAACATGGTAACCTTGGCAATTTAAATAATGTTTGAGAGGAGATAATTTTAGTTCTTATGACATTTCATCGAATTAGCTACGAACAGCTGTAAGATGAAAGAAATATACACAAGTTCAACTCCATATCTACCTAGGAAAAAGGCAGGAATTGGCTCTGATGTCGATCCTAAATTCTCCTCCTAGACAAACAAAGACATGCAACTATAACGAGTGATGCATAAAACATGTCCTGTCTGTCTGTAAAAATAAAATAAAGCTAAAAATAACATGGTTATTCTATAAATTTGAAGAATATTTGAGAAGACATCAGATTAAATGTCATGTCATTGGATTAAATAAACTACGAGCAACAGACGAAGGAAACATGCACAATTCCACTCCGTATTAAGCAAGAACATATGCAGGAATTACTTTGCTTTCGAACCTCAATTGTACTCGGTATCCAAAAGTAACTTACACTTATAAATCCTTAGCATTAATTTCTTTAATTAATATAATCACAATTACTAGAGGTTCAACTTTAAATTTAGAATTATAAAATAATAACAATAACAGCTTCAGAAAAAATAAGTTTCCAACAAAAACAAAACCCACAAGTTGAAAAATGCTTAAGATTTACATTCTCAATTCTACTTCTAGTTCAAAAAAGGATTTACATTTATAACTCCCGAACAAGCACCCGTTGATACTCTTCGTCTTTCATGAGTAAAAGGCTCTAGTTATTTTTAATATACTTTGATGTTCCCCTCTCAAGAATTAAATAATAACCATATAAGCTTTGACAAATAAAAAAGCCTCTTCAAATTGTCAACTAGAAAAAGTCGCCCCCCTTTCTAAGACATGTTTAATACATCTCTAAACTTCCCTGTTATTAACATTAACTATTTAATATATTTTAATTTACGAGATGGCATCTCCTTTACACTGGTAAAAAAAAACATCCCCTCTTACTGAAAATGGTCTAAAATCGATCATTCCCTCTAACACAGACATCCCTTCACCCAGCCTTTTGGGAAATTAAAACAATGAATATGGACGAGTGTTTGTATTAAAACTTTGTCTAAAATTCATAAATATTTTTTATATAAAAATTTAAAAGAACAGATATAGAAGACCTGGGTGAGTAAACTAGCTAATTCCGCAAACTATACTGCCGGCATAAGGATTTGACTGCTACGGTAGCCAGCTAAATGACTGCAGATTTACAGTCTCAAATATGCAGAACTCAAAACATCTACACCGTGCATACTTAAAAATAAAATGAGAGCATAATGCCTATGTATTTACTTTATAAACAATAAACCACTGTTGATCAGCCCATTATTCATAATTGTACCCTAGCAATGTGGAATTTTCTTTGAATAATTATAGTTGTTTTTTTAAATTATTTCATTATTAGTATATATTTATTTATAATTATAGGCTATATATATACATATTGCGTTAAAATTGCACTTTAATCAACTATATTTCTTTTTTTTTTCTAGATTGGAAACCCCGGAAACCCCAGTAATAAGAATTTATCGCTGAGTATCACTCTTGGTTTGATTTTACGACTAGAGCACTGCTTTAAATCCTTTTCACATTTGTAAATATTATTGGTAATGACAGAATTTTAAGTATTTATTTTTATGTCTATCTTTCAAATAAATTTAATTATCAACTTTATCCAGCAGATATTTTCCTAGTAACAATATTTATAGATTTATATCAATACAATTTGAAGAAGAGTTTGAGTAATAAAAAACCCCATTCTGACTTCTAAATGTTAAAAGAACACTTTACACACACATTCAGGGATTTATGCATACATAAAGAAGCAAGGGATGACCTGTAATTATGATTGTAATAAACTACGTAATTTTAATATACATCTAAAATGTATGTATATCTGTATTACATAATTTTCTAACTACATACTTACTCGTATATAAGAATCCTTTAACCTTGAACATCGCTCATCTTTCTTTTTATTGCAAAGAACTCAGCTCATCTTCATGCATTTATATACAAGGTATTTATATACATACATAGGTTTATTGTATACCTATATCCTACATTTTATTACATTGTTTGCATTCAATCAATTAAATTTCTTCTTAAAACAGGGATTGGCAAAACCCTTATTTCCCTTGATCTCTAACTTGTGCACAGAGTGGTCCATAATTAAGTCTCCAATAAGTTTTAGCAGTGGCGTCGCTAGCCCTTTTTTGAGCCCCCCCCCCATAAAGTTTTTGCTGCCCCCCAAAAAAAAAGGTATCATAAGACTTATTTATTTATAAGTCTGTTTTTGGTGTTATCACACATGGAATCCAAAATGGTACAACACATCAGTCTGAAATTTAGTAGTAAATCCACCTATAAAATAACCAAACATGTTCCTATGATATTTTTTTGGGCCCTTGAGGCCTTTGAACGAATTAAAATCTTATTTCCCTTTACTCTTTTATTATTTTTCTCTTTCTCTCTTTCTGTGTCTCCCTTCTTCTTTTCTCCCCCTGTGTCTTTCTACAAACCTCTCTTTTCTTCTTTTTTTCTACATTCATTTTTTGTTTCTACTTTCTGTCTTTGTTTCTCCATTCATTTTTTGTCTCTATTCCCTTCTATTTAACCTTGCAGTGTAGGCAGTCTCTGCTTGTATAAAGAAAAAATTAACTTATGTATGGAAGTAATTATTTAACGATGTTGATAATTTTTGGCTTAATGATAAAAAGATGATGAACGCTATACCTGCCCCTGAATTTCAATTAATTAAACTCAGACTATTTTCCATAATTATTGCAGAAATATTGCATATCCTGGAGTTGCCTCATCTGTTTCCAAAAAAAAAAAAAAAAAAAAAAAAAAAGGCCTCAGTACCACACAGCAAATAAATTGCAAAATTTTGCAAAGACAATTTGTATGACTGTTGGTACAAAACCTTTCAGCCTCCCTTTACATCTGATCTAAGCCCCATTGACTTTTTGATACAGGTTATGGTCGAGGGTAGTGTTTTGTCGATCCATATTTATTCAGGGCATTTCATTCTAGTCCTCTAAGACTGTCAGTACTATTACTGATTTAAAAAAAAAGAAATAAAGTTGAGGATGTAATCAAGAACCAATCTTTTTAAGTTTTATGACTGATAAGCAGGCCTGAACTTGACCCTTGAGAGACTGAAGGGGAAGGGACTGCAGTCATTAGTCCTAAATAAAGACATAAACAACACTAGTCGAGGGACTGGGGGATTTACTTTACAGGCTCGGCATGAACTCTGTAATAACAGCCATGGGTCAAAAATTCTAGTAGACGTCGTGCTTAATAGCTCCATGTTTTTAAGAAGAACAATAACATAGGGATATATAGGTTTTCTAAAGAGTGAAAAAGTAAATCCGTGAAACAAAGACGGGAAATTCTTGATCGATATACATATACTCTAAAGTAGTTAGTCCATGTGAAGGAAAAGAAAGAAGTTATTTGCTTAAAAGGGAAGTACAGTGGACATTCAAAGAATGAAAGAATCACCATTAAAATAATAATATCACACAATAAGAGACTTGACCTTAGTCAAGTTAGATTATTCCTAAAAAATAAATGCATCTTTCTGAGTTATTTAGTCTCGTTAATACTTAAAGTAGATATGGAAAAGAAAAAAGAAGTCACATACCATTACAGAAAGATACATCATCCGGCTACAGCTATAATTTATAAAGAATTATTTTTTTAACGTTCCTATTACAGGTCAGATGGTGTTGCACCGATTAAACATTATATCATTACCATTACTCTATTTGACCCAGGAACTGTATTTAAAGTCCATAAACATTAAAGTCTATTTCCTTTTCTAGGAACAACAGAGTATCGAACCTACGCGCATTAGATAATAATTTTCTACGGAGATACGTTGTTCATAAAAAACATTTTTTTCTTTCGATCAATGTAGAGTTTTAACATTTCTTCAATAATCAACTAAGATCATGACTATGGGGTTGGATTCCACTTGTCCACGAGTCCACTCGAAATAGACTCATCCTTGATTCCTTACTCATTCGTTCATAACCGTTTTCCTTCCTTCCTTACTGACTGTTTTTTTTCTTCTTCTAATCCATAGCTGATCAGATTCAACAGTAAAGACTAAAATTAAAGGTCGAACCAGGGACACAAATTTCCCAGCAAAAATTACCAGTTACATCATAGAACCCTTTGATAAGTAACTTGATTTTTAGTTATTAAGCTACTGAACATATAATATATTTACACAACGTATGTCAGAAATGAAACATAATATGATGGAATAAGAAAATACGGAGATAATAAATAGTTTGTCAAATAACAAAAATTATATTTGATATATTTTATTTCCTTAAATATCAAATAAGTCATATTTAGTTTGTCTTCTATTTTTTTTAAACTCATCATTCTTTCTAGTTTATCCAAAGAAAATATATTATATACCAACATATTTAATAGTTATTTAGACTAATTCTTTTCGAGGAAAGTCTTTTATATTTGGATATGTATATTTGTCTTTAATTAAACATAACTTTTTTTTGCATTCAATAAAAATTGAATCATGATATTTAGAGCAAAATATGTATGATATTTAAAAGTACATATATATACGTATTGTGTTTATTTGTTTCATTATTAAAATATAAGCATGATTGAATCGGCATTTAAGTTATTATAAATATTGATATATTAATCAATAAGTCCATCGATTTGTGGAATAGCGGGGTTTTTTTTTCACTTCATTTACAATTTGTACGCACAATTTGAGCACTAAACCGTCCAAAATGGTAAAATTGACCATACACGTCATTAATGTACTTATATTTCAACCTTTCCTCTAAAAAGAAACAGAAAAAAGGTATTAAATTATTTGGTAGTTAGCTAAATAAGTCAACCGTATCAATTTTTATTTTTTTCATATGTACTTACAAACTATCATTGTCATATATTTTATCCACAATCTATCAGAATAAATTTTAAAAATATACATTACAAAATCTAATAATCTAACATATTATTTTCCTAGATACTGTATTATGAAATTACTTTGTGTTTTTTTTTTTTTTTTTTTTTCTCTAAGTTGACTTTATATATCAATAAAAACAAATTAAAAACTATTCTATAAATACCTTTGTGCATACACGATTGAATAGTTTATAAATATGGCTAGAATTAATCAAGTTTGATGCAGTTGTACCTACTTAATTAAAAAAGAGAAATAGAATGTACAAAATGTATGAATCATCCTCTAAATATTCAGTTTTATCAAATCCCAAGATAATATAGTGTAGTTCCAAAGATTTTGTTAGATGAAAGGGCCAGTTATAATTATGAAGAAAAGGATCGTACATGAGAAAAATTCCGGATGATTTCTTGAATATAAGTGCATATCCCGCATGCTTTACAATTGTAACCCTGTCCTTTTGGAAACACAGGATAAAAATAGGATAACTGATTACTTCGTTTATTTGACAAAAATATTAAATTATAAAATAGACATGACGTATAAAGTGAGACAAGAGAGTCTAGAACTGACAAAAAAATACATAGGGTATTTTTGTATTAGCGAGGTAACACCTTGAGAAACATAGACATTTCACATCAAAATACAGTGTCAATTTGTATATAAATGAATTGGATACAAATAGAAATAAGATTCTATTGGTTCTATACTTTTTCTATAAGTCTATAGGAAAATATCATTAATTTTACCTTTGTGTATGTAATAGTATGTACTAGGTAATTAAGAATTTTAAAAAATCAAAAAATTTACGTTCTTATTGAACTTATTGGTTTTAAAAATAATATTTTATAAAAAAATGTTTGAGAAGGTACTTCATTTCTGAGGATTAATATCCTTTTTGTTCAAATATTTAGATCATGCCACTATTTCTCGATTTGGAATACTCACATTCGAAAACATAGACATCAAAAGATCACTTTCAGATAGATTGAATTTCAATTATGTGAAATAAAACCCCATTGCTGAGACAATTCTTGTCCAATTCAATACTTTTGAGTTTTATTGTATGTAAAACACTTTAAGACATCTCAAGCTCTTGTGTTCTTTCAAATGAATGTTTCAATAATAAATCACTGGAGGGTAAATTCTGATTGACATATGTATATAGCAGCACATCACTTCACTCCCAATATGGATATTGCATCTTCGGTATCCGTACTGTTATCCTTCATTTACGGCATCGATATGACACTGATATTCTGACATCGATATTCATGTCTGGTACTAATATTATATCTGTCTTATATTTTTATACATAAGGATCCAATTAACATTGATTGCTTACCATATTTAGTTTGATTTTAAATTATTATAAGGGATTCATTATTATTTGAGTAATTGAATAAAACTATTCAAATGGCTCAACAAAAAAGATTTTCTACCTCTGTAAGAGGGAGAGCCTTAACCAAATAATCAGAACTAAATAAATAGATTTTTCTATTGTACATATCTAAAAGAAATCCATTCATGAATAGAAAATTCCGCTGAGTGTTTTTGATTGTATTTCTTAGACCATAAAAATTAATGTTGTGCCTACATGAAACAAAGTCGAAATAGATGAGTGAAATCAACATAAAAATTATATTTTATGAAGGAAGTCATCATAATAAAATTCCTAGAAACTCCATAAATCGGTAGTTTCATTCTATAGGTACTTCATCAGACCCTATTAATCAGGCTTGGGTTATGTTTTGATTAAGTCTGTGTAGACCTGATAAAAACACGCTCATCTCCTAGGACTCAAGAAATAAATCAACCAAATCTTTTTACAAAACCCGTTCATACATTAATATCAGTATTAATACAATTCATTCCGTAGACATGCTGCAAAATATATATAAATAAAACAGGATTTGAATTGCATTCCTCACTTTATAAATAGTTATATGTATGCAAAGGACTATACAACTTTCTATCTTGGAAAACGAATAATGGTTCAGTACTTATAGGATACAAATTGACTTTAACAAGGGTATTTCTAATTGATTTATCTCAATGGAAGAACTCATTTGTAAACATGAATCAAACTTTTCCCACAATTTGTCCTCTTATTCAAAACAAATTTACTCATAAATTATCTTTACAAATGCAAATATTTTGTATTATTCGTAGATTCATCATTATTCTCTATGTAAATATTAGATCACTACTCTTAAAGTATTTGAGTTTAAATTATGCAACCATTAATGTTATTTGCTAGACCGGTACTAGTTATAATGGTACAAGTTTACTGAACCATTGATACCGGTATTTTACTAAAAGGATATTAGAACCGGTATTTACAACGTCTTTATGTTTACGGTCCACCCAAATTTCTGAATAGACTTCTAGGAGGGGTACTAAAAAAGCTAGAATGATAATCGAGTTTAAAAAAAAATAGGAGAACAAGACATTACTGAGCTAACCCATAGAATTCTAGATACCTGGAATAAAAACGGTATTTTTCCATTTCCCAAATGACCCATTTTTTCTTTTATTATCTATATTAATAAAACAAAGGTGTTCTGTCAGTATTAATGTCTGAATGTAAGATAACGAGTCACGGGGTGCACTGTATATAGTGGTCCATGATGTATACCATCAACATATTTTGATCTAAAAAACAACAATATAGTCGCATTAATGAAATGCCATAGGCGTGTGCATATGGCATAGAACATGTCTAGAGGGTACACTGTAGGTAATTCACCCTAATGTATATGATTTAAGATCTAAGAAATAATAATGTCGTCGTATTAAAAGTTTTTTAGTGAGTGCTCTAGTGACTAAAGTAATGCAAACATTGTAAATTTTATATAATATCTACAAACAGATATTTTACTATAATAGTTATATATAGCTACAATCCCTTCTACAAAGTAAAGTATTAGAGCATAAGACAATATATCAAGTATGGGATTTATGTACCAACCCGTAGTGAGTCATAGTTTTTTGAAACAGAGTCTTTATAATATATGTACATAACTATTCTAAAATGGAACAAAATCCCCCAAAAATGTGAGAACTCTTCAGATTTTGAAAGCACTTTTACATAGCAATGCCTACGTTTTTTTTTTTTTTTTTTAACAATAACTTCTTTGAGATGTTTTTGTAAATTTAGGTAATTATAATGATGTTATAAATCTAATTAATGATTTAATTAAAGTTTATGTTCATACATACTTGATATCATTTACCAATAATCTTTGGCGTTGGACATGAGGAGACAGGGTGCAATTTTCCTATCTCATTCATAAGAAAGCTATCAACATTCATGGTATATTTGTGAGATTTCTATTATTATCTAGAAATATTATATATAATAATACCTAGAAATGTATTTTTTTATTATTTTAAATATATGTTAAACTCCACCAAGCCTATGCCAATACCTCATCGAAAATACATGTGTATTTAAGCAAATGAGTGAAATATTTTATTATAAATAATTATATGGTAATTTTAATTTAATTTAATTGATTAAATAGATATATACCATATATTTGCAATTTATTTTAGATTATGATTCAATATATCAATTTACAACTTTCAAAAAGTCGGCGAATCATGCTTAAAAAATAAACCAAAGGAAATTTATAACATGTTCTTACAATAAAGTTAATATTCCTTAAATAAGGGAATAAACACATATATTAACTGGTGACTATCTATTCGTGTTATAAGAGAAAATTGCAATAAGTCAAAATACATGAATACTATGGAAAAAGGTTCCAAACTTCCGTAAATCCATGTTCTAAAAGAGAAGTAACTACAAATTCAGATTTGAAACGTTGTATCTATTAAACGTAAAGTAAGCAAGTTTTTTATGGCACTATTGCTATGAATGTAAATATCTTTTATATTAAACTATCCTACTTATAGGTACAAGGATCATTCTTGACATACGTTCTATTTCAGTGTAATTTAACTATAGTTTACAATTGACCAACTAGACAAGTGGAGATTTTAAAATACATCTGTAATACTAAGGATTCTTAGGGGGCTTTAAGTGTCATTCCCAGATGAGACTAATAAAGTATGACTTTTTTATCTTTACCAAAACGTTAAACATCTTATTTCGTTGTCAGTTTTTTTAAGTGGAAATAGTAAGACACAAAATATATATTTCGAGGTTAAACGTTAGGGTTTGTAATTAGATATATATTAGATCTCTCATCTGCAGAATTATACATATATAATTCTTCTTGATACATCATATCATTACTAATGTTGGGGCTTGAAGAAAAAATGGAAGCTACACTCTAATTATATTTAATTGATACTTTTAAATATTCCTATGGGTGTATAAGAGTCTTCCTATGATTGTGTGAGAGTTGAAAAAAGGAAAAAAATATTAAAGACAAAGTAATTTGTACTGTAAAATAAAAATGAACGGACACCCTTATAAATTAGTTTTGTCCTTGGTGATGGAACATCATGCAATTCAAACCCATAAGATATCATCATTTACAGGTTTATTTTAAACGTAAATAAATTCCAAATAACACATAGGCTGAAAAGTTTTGGGTTTAACACATAGATGACACAGCTTTTTTTACCCCTAACTCATTTTCAGTCAGGTCCAACCATCAAAATAAAGCTGTCAAGATTTGTTAGCCATTTTTTCAGTAGTTTGTAAGTTATGCACTGAGTGTGACGCATCTTTTGCTATTTCTAAAATAATTGATAAAAAAGAAATTTTAATTGTTAAAAAATGCAAAAAAATATTCCAGAAATTGAAAATACTATTTACTTATAATGTTAATTTAATAACTTTTTGTCCAAAATGCATCATTTTGTGACATTTCTTCTTAGAATTGAAAACGGAGGTTGGATGAAAAAAATATAAACAATTATTCAGAAAATGACTGATATTTCAGTTAAACATAAATTTTTATTTGTCAAATTTATATGTAAACGAAATTCTACAAACTTTTTGTGCTTCAAATCCAATATTTCATTCAAAATTCATTTTTTTTGCACCTTAAACAAAACCAATTTCTTTTCTTCACCATAAATTTTTTATTTGAATACATTCAGAAAACGTTTTTTGAGACGCCAGTCATTTTTTTATTCATAATTCAACAGACCTTATATAGTTTCTTTGAGCTCCAAAAAACTATTTTTGTTTCTTGTGTATAGAATAAGCCCCCCACAAAATCGGCAGCCCGTATTAACCTGACCAGGTTCAAAAGAGGCACATATGCAAAGTTTCAGTCATTAGACCCAACAGTTTGTTCACCTAAAAACTATAAAAGTCACACACAAACTCAATTATATAATTATATACAGAAGATAACTGATTCCAGGTGAGTGTCAAATTTAAATGATATTGTGTAAATTTTTATCATTTTCTTGGGATTTCAGTGTTGACTATTGGGTTTTTATTTAGGGATGATATGATATTATGAGTGGCATCCCCAATTTTAGTGATTATTATAGCTAGTTAGCGTTTAGTTGTTTTTTTTTTTTTAGACAAAAATTAATAGATTACATTATTTGCATCATAGAATGAATTTAAAAAAATTATGAATGTATTTAAAGAGTGAATGATATCACAATTTATTTTTATTTTTGTAGAACTGGATAAGTTATAAAAGGCCATAAAACTTCCTGAATTGATGCAAATCATTTTTTAAATAACTGTCACGTTGTCAAAAGTTGTGATGCTTTGAATATATTTATTTAGAACTTTTGTACGTTTGTGATCAATGAAAGGATATTTTATAAGCGGCTTTAAGTTCAATATATATTCAAGTTTTGAATATTTATGCATTATCATTATATATACAAGTGTTTATATAAGGTATTATTATTTAAGAGATTATTGAGTTTTTCATATGAAGGTTATTTTATATAGCAATTCGCTATATAATGCTTCAAAAACAAAATCTCTTAAAATATATTGTTATTTCAAGTCAATGATTTATCTATTCTTATACCATTTTTAAAGTGTGAAAACGTAAATATAAAAAAATACACTTACCAATTCAATAAAAATAATTTCAGTCAGAATATGTTCTAATAGTTCTAATCAAAAAGATAATTAAGAATAACCAAATGTTTTAGTTGTTAGGTATGTTTAAAATGTAGGACTTGAGTAAATTAAAAGTCATTCATAACTCAGTTTAGATTAATATGTATATCGTTAACATAAAATCATTAGAGAACATTTTTAAATATTATTTTCCTAATATTTCAAAGGCATATTTCGATCAATTATGGGTTTCTAGGACAAAAGAGTGAAATATATATGAATTTGTTTCCTTATAGGTTGATTACAAATATTCTAAAGATCAGTTCAACTCATGGTATAACGTAGGAGTTTCCAATTATGTTTGTTTTTTTGTGCTAAGGAGAGGGAAACTCTTAAATATTTTATTAGAAAATGTGATTTTAGAAGATGAATGTCAAGAAACATTTTTTTTAATAATGCAGAATTATTTTGTAAATTTGTATTTTTTTATATATGTGTATTAAATATATTTTAATTGAAATGTAGAACTATTTTTATAAACTTAAAAACTTACCAATGAAATCTACTAGATAGATCAAAAATATTATTCGAAAATAATTGTACATTGTTTTATATTTAACTCATTTTGGTGTTATTTGTGATTTCAAACGTTGAATAAAGAATACGCGGTGTTATATTTATTTGAATTAAATTTTGTGAAAGTTTTCGCCTCCAGGAAAGCAACATCAAGGCTTGAAGGAACGGGTGTTTATACAAAATTATATTTGAGCATTTGTAGGAAACCTTGCTAAAGTGAGAAATCCCACATAAGCCACCAATTGTAGCATATGTTATGCGTTGAAGGATGTACATATATTATCTAAGATAAAACATAAAGAGATCTTCACAGTTCGAGCTTGTTATTAGAAATTTATATATTAATCCAAATCAATCTATAATTACAACTCATTTTTACAAAATAAATAACCGATTTTACAAAATATAAGATATGAATGGTGATCCGTTACGAAATAAATTAGATTTTAACAAGATATAATTTAATTACGAGTAAATATAGGGCTTGATCACCACAAATATTAGGTATCAATTTCAGTTCTGACAAGCTTAAGATCAATGAAACAATCTTACACAACGCTTGAAATTTCGATAAGAGCATAAAACTCATATTATATAACACTAGACAAAGAAGTTCAACAGAGTTGATATTTTTGCCTCTGTTTGTATGTCTATTGTTCACCAGGATGATAGAAAAAGTTACGGATCGATTTTGATCTAATTTGACACAAATATTATTTATGGTCACAGTAAGATGCAATTTAATTTTGATAGGTCAAGGTAGTACAAAACTTTAAAAATACTTAATCGAACATAACTTTGGAACATATTGAGGTACAGAGCTCAAATCGGGGTGCTTATGGAGGTTTAACAAAGATGCTATCATATAGCACAAAATACAAAGTTTGAAGACTTTAGCGTAAGTATCATACTTCAACTGGTCTTGAAATAGCGAGCTGATCATTATAATATTTTATGTCTAATTTTTTGTCCATTCCTCAGTTATTCGTTCTTAGAGGAGTCTATAATTTGGTGCATGTTTACTACAGGCCCTAGTATTAATGTGCTTCCATATACTGTAATCAAACTGGTTGAGGTTTAAGCGATTATGGAAGCAAAAATGTTTTGGCCAATAAAAACACTTTTTATGGGTGATTTTGGCAGTACTGGCGGGGCTTGATTGTACTTAAAATACCTTGCCGGATTCACCAGCGTAGATTGCAATAAAAACGGATCTTAACTCTTAAGATAACAATATTTTCTATCCTAGACCAGCTATTTTCCTGCTGTCGAATGTTAAAATCATCTCCTTCCTTAAGACGTTGTTTTATTTGATGTACGAGTAACCAGGATACGTTTAATTCCCTGGATATTTTGCACACCAGGCATTGGTGCACAAGGTTCAATATATCTAGTCGCATATTTCGTTTGCCATCTAAAAAATGGGTAGATTTATTTGCAAACTTATTTTTCTAAATGCAAACCAATAACAGCGGCATAATTATTATGAATGGAACTTTTGACTGTAATTCATCATATCTCTAAAAAAATCATTAAAAAAAGTATGTCATAATTTAATTGTACAAATGTTAATCATGTTCATTTTTGTTGAAGGGCCACATTGTATGTATATTCCTTATAAATAAATACATACATGCTTAATATTTTTTCAAATCAACTTTGGGGATCTCAGTTTCAAGAAGGAAGAAGGAAAAACCAAGGTACGCATACAACAAAAATAGGTAAGAAGGAACATTCTTTAGATATTGGATAAATGTTTTCACTTTCATCAAAAGGGAAGAAAAAAACGGTTTCACTTCTGTATTTGATCCACATCTAACATTCTTGGATGATTACTCTTCAAATACACACTCACTCACAAGCACATACAGGGTGTTCCATTGACATCTGAACACTTAATATTTCTATAAAGGTTGAGTGATTTAAATTAATTCCTTTAGGATATATTAAAGTATACATGAATAGTTACAAAACAAACCAATTTGAGCTCTCTAGCTTATGTACAAGTCGAGAAATGACGCTTGAACGTGATCGACGAATTTCCATTCGCGCACTCCAAGCAGTTGGGCGTCTCCCACATCACAGTCTAAGTAGTCAGCTAGTCCAAATTGTTGGAGAGGAAGGATGGCTCTGTCAAAAAGGCCAAACTGGACCTAGAAGAGTTAAAAAAAAAAAGCCTCAGGATAATCCCCTTAAGTCCATGAGGGCTCATTTAAAAGATATCGGGGTTTTACACCAGACTGTCCAAAGAACTATCAAAAAAGTGGGTAGAACGAGCCTTGTGAGGGTGGAGAGGTCCCTTCTGACACCAGCAATGAAAAGAAAAAACCATCTCATTCGTGTCAAGACTCTTTGAAATGAGTCTTTTGAAATCTTTTAAACACTATCACTTCCAAAAATTTAGTTCATCAATAGAAAAAAAGAAACAATAATGAAGTGTTTTACAGAGCTTTACATATCCTTCTTAATTACTCATGGATATTAAATATATTTATTGTATCGATCATAGTTCGAAATGATTTGGAAATTATTATTTTTTTATAGGGTGTTACCTTTCTAAAAAAAAAATTTACAGTCCATTTTATTGTCTGCTGTGGATTCTCTTGCTTCTTTTCCAGCTTCATAATCAGCTTTTCAAAAAAATAAAAAAACTTTATTGTATCATGCAACCCTTTTTCCAAAAGGTCATAGAAAAAAGTCTTAAACTCAGTTGTTTCTAGGCGAATTCTTTAAATTATTGAATTATTATTCCATAACTGTTGATAATTGTTCACAGTTTAAAAAAAACTAATTCTAATTCAATCCATCAATGTTCAGAACAGAGATTCGAGGGATAGAAGCTAAAACATCGATATTTGACAACAAATAAGAAGGTATTTGTCAGGGAACACCGGTGATTCATGAGTAAAGAAGGGATTTGTGTGAAGAAAAAACTAAGTATAGCGATTAACAATGAAAAACGGTTGATAATGTGATTTTTCTTCTTTATTTAATCAGTGGTGGGGGTGTTAAATTATCTCTTAAAAAGAAGAATTATCACCTATCTTTGGTGTAAATTGATTAAAAATCCATAATAAAATAAGTATTTATGAATTTAATTTTAATTAGAATATTTTCCCTTTACTAATGCTATTTATCTTTAGAATGTTCTCCTTTATATAGGAGTAATTCATCTTTACCCCCGAAATCATATAACAGGCAGCTGATCTTAAAAGAAGGACATAGTTCAGTAATACCCTATGTGTTGCTCCCAACTTCTACTTGCGCTCTAACAAAAATCATATCTCTATTCATATGATAACTCTCGTAGATTTTGAAGTAGCGTACTCTACGTATAAGGAACTCGAAAAGGAAATTGATTTTTATATAAACCAAGGGTCCACATTTAGAATTCGTGACATTTTATTTTTAGCAAGTGATAAGATTATTAATTCAATGTATATAGTAATTAGCATCCATTCTCTATTTGAGACTATTAACTGTTGGCAACAAGAAAAATACAAGAGGCTACCTACAATATATTTTTTGCAATTTTTTTTCTTTTCCTTTTGTCAATCGAGGTTAAGAGTGGTTAAAAAATATTGATGTGCTTATTTCTTTACGTTGATTAGTAGAATTCGGGGTAGGAGCGGGGAATAAGACATAGACGAAATGTGAGACTCTTTTATTCGAAATATGTCTCACGATGTTTTACGTTAGATTGCCGGCCCTAGGATAATTTCCTCCAAAAAATCTCCAAGTAGTAGTTATATTAATGGCTAATAGTGTTGTCCGGTATACCCGACTATGGTATTACGAACCTATTTAAAGTGTAACTTTACTGAAGCAAATTTTATAACATGGTACAAAATTTGCTCTCCCAATGACATAGCATTCCATCATTATTCAGCCTTGTTTCTTGTAAACAAAATTTATAAGCTAAAAAGAATGACAGTTGTCTTTAACAGAAAAATAATCATTAAATTCTTATGTATGCCCTTCTATAAATATATAAATATAAAGTGGCCTTAACGATATTTTTGTTTCACAATTTTTACTATAAAAACTATCAAAAAGTTCCCAAAAAGGTCCTAATACCAATTTTGGTGTCGGAAAGGGTACAAAAATATTAATATCATGACGTGTTACAAAGTTTTACTGAATTGAGTCGGGTTCTTCTGATTCCGTTTATGAGATCCTTGTTGTCGACAACAAATAATAAACAGTATTTATGCATGTAAATAATATCAGAACCATTATCGACTGGTTTTTTATGTATATCTTTACAGTCAACTACATTTCATTATTTATCACAACTCTATTAATAGAAATAAAACACAATTGTCTAGAAGAAGAATATGAGTAATATTGTTCCTTCTAAATTTGTTTCATTTGTAATAGTCATTCAATTATAAAAATAAAAATATTTTTATGCACCAATATGTTTTCTATTTTTATGTTATTCAACAGAATAATTAGTCATATGGATATTTATTCAATTACTATTTATGAAAACAAGTTATTAATTTGTTATTTATATATTTCCCATTTTACTAAAAAGAATATATATCTCTGCTTAAATTTTTATATTTTATAGTTCGAATAATGCCATATTCACAGAAGAAGTTGAAGATACGTTATACATATATTGGCGTCTAATTGATTGTCTGTTGGTAACCAGGATTACGTCAAAAGTAACGAAACGATTATGATCGAACTTGTTAAGAAGATTATGTATATAGGGCCACAGTAAGGGACCATTAAATATTATGAGGTTAAGATCGAAGGTCGAGGTAGCACAAAACGTTAAAAATACATAATGGAACATAATTTTGGAAAACATTATTGTATAGGTCTCAAATTGGTGTCCTTATGTAGGTTTAATAAAAATGCTTCATAAAACAATAAATTAAATTTAGGAAAAATGAACATAGGCTTAGGTTTGCACTCAACTGAGGCTTCATTCTAGTTAAGTAATTGATCCCAAAGTTAATTTAAGAAAATATTTAACTCCCGGGTGGAAACTTGAAACTTACACACATTGAAAGAAAAAATAAAATAACATGCCATTCTTTAATTATAAATTAAAAGAAAAAAAAATTGATGAATCTTACTGATACATACCCAATGTCAAATTAATTTATTCTATTCAACCGCCATTGGCCTAACGGATGGAGACAAGTCTCTTGTGAAAAGTGTTACAAGTATTGCAAAGGAAGTTTGGCTCCATGGCAGCCAACTCCTCGTCGACAGAGCCCTTCATGGCTTCAACGTTTGGGCGACGGATGCTACAGACCCTCTTCTCAATGTGTGGCCAAAAAGAAAAGACGAGGGGATTGACATCCAGACTGTATGGTGGCCAAATTCTCTAATCCCAGAAAGCAATTTTATTGGCTAAGAAGGGCTGTATAATATTCATATTGGTAAAAGACGACGTTCCCGTCTGGAAAATTTTCCTGGACCCAGAGGAGCAAGTTGTCCTTGAAAACGTCGATGCACAATGTAGATGGCTGCCTTGAGCTTCTAACCCTCCGGTAATCAGATCAGGGGCTTGACTTGTAAGCAGATATTTCGATTCAATTCTATCTTGTAGTATAAGGACGTTTCCCCACCTCTGATATTAAATAAAATTATTATCAAGCAGTTCTAGTATCAATAATAAGCTTACCAATGCTATAAGGAATATCGATAATATCCAATTATAAAACCTTTTGAGAAGCAATGATTGATAATCATCATTTTTATATTCTCTTGTTGAAAGATGAATAACAATTATTAATTTGTACTAATATCGATTTTTCTAACATATTATAGTCCATAGTTGCCTTTATTAGGGAGTCAGGTGCTTGAGGCATGACAATGTTTATGATAAAAATTGGTTTTTAAAACATGGCTGTATCAAGTTTATAATTATACATACATAATATATATAAGACCCGTCAACATAAAAGGAAGCTAAAATGACTTTTCTCAAAATTGAGTCTGGATTGCATTTGTATTAAATAGAATACTAAAATAGATTGTCAAATATATAAAGAGGTTGATAGAATTTACTGTTGAAAGGTTGAAATATAAGTATTTTAAATAAAAAAAATAAAGTTCTTGGTTGGTCCATTGAAATCTGAACCCTTACTCATACAATAAGTAATCAAGATTGAGTGATGAAAATTAATTCGTGTTTCGACGTATTAAAGCATATACAAGTCGAGAAAATGACACTTGAGCGGGATTTTCGAATTTCCATTCGCGCATTTCAAGGAGTTAAGCTTCTAAAGGACCACCGTCTACGCCCTCAGCAAATCCGAAACGTTGAAGAGGAAAGAGGGCGCTGACAAAAAGGCCTAACTGGACGTGGAGGAGTTAAAGAAAACAGCCCGGAACAATTTGCTCAAATGTATGAGGCCCATGCAAGAGATCTCGGGATTACACACCAGACCGTCGAGAAAGCTATGAAAGAAGTTGGTGGGAAGAGCCCTTATGGGAGTGGAGAGGCCACTTTTGATACTAGCAATAAAATAAAACAATTTCCTCTTATGCAAGACTATTTCGAACTCTTGTTTGGCACTTTGAACCTCCCTATAGCCCTAATGTCTGCGCCTTGGACTAAAAATATTTTGGATTCATTTCGAGGGGAAGGCTTGCAGTGTCCATCGTCCAAACACCGAGGCCCTCAAAGCTTTTGTCAGCCAGCTCTGGGAGGCTATGACAGAGGATTACATCTCCAAAGTGTTCCATGCCTTCCACCGCCCCCTCGAAGCCATCATTGGCACTAAGGGTGGATACATTCATGATTAAGAGAGCTCAAACCCACATATATTTATAGCATTAATTTTGTTGAAATTCTATTGTTAATTAATAAATTACATCTTTTTATGCTTAAAATTCAAAGTGTTCATATTTCAATGCACCACTCAGTAAATACGAAGTAAATCAATAAATTGGGAATTTTTTCTTTTCTTGACTTTTGTCCATGATTGTTTTTACAATGACACAACAGATAAGTATTTTACTCGTAAATATTTCAGTCATAAATCGTTTGTGTGAGATTTTATCGTTCCCCTTTTAAAAGTTATAAAACAATCGGGTTGTTTATAAATATTTTTTTATTCACATAAAATTGCGCGAGATCCTTCAAAGAATCTTTTTTTTTTTTTTGCTAATAGTCATGTATTATCAAAATTGAAGCCGAAAAGATACCTGTTATTGAAAACTGAAAGGAACGAAGCAATTTTGTGACATACATACCCCTAGGTCTACATGAAGGTCATTTCTACAAATACATAGTTTTCACCATTTTTACCTGCTATTAAAAAGTATCTCATTTGTAATATTTTTATTCGTTCTAAAGGTGAAGCAAGAATAATACTCTGTCCAAATAAAAATACATATATTGTATACGTCTGACCTACCATAGAGGAACTCTAAAATTCAATGCCCCACCTTACTTATATTAAAGTATTTTTCAAATGTACATATTATGAAATGTCTGAGAAACAAAGTTAATTTTATATTTACAGTATTTTGTAATACTAAAATAAAAATGGATCCATTTTATAGTTTTGGAATTATGAGCCATATAGCTCAAAATTAACCCCCTCGTCCTTGCAATCTTTTTAGAAAAAATTATATATTACAATGTAGCTTTTGTTTTCGGGGAATTTGTAAACTTTTTTTTTTGCACAATTTAATGTATTTATTATAAAAATGAAGAGATTATGCTTAATTAAAAACGAACCTAATTAGTAGGATTATTATTATGGATGAAGACAAAATAAAAATAAAAAAAGACACACATTGAGATTCATATTTATTAATAGCTCAATAAAAATTTCAAATATTTTTTATTTCTGTTTATATTTTCTTCTGAAGGAGTTATGATCGCAATTCCGTAACCATATATATATTCAAAGGAAGACAACTCTATGAGGACTAAGGGTCGAGACTATAATTTTAAAAATCCAAAATCCTGTCCTCAACATATCTTTTTTTTTTTTTGTCCAGAAACTGAAAAAAGTAACATTCAACGTCCAATATACTAACTCAGCCCCTTCAACTTCTTTCTCTTGACATTTTTAAAGAAAATAAACCGAATTATAAAATGACCTTTTCTTCAGAAAATATTTTTTTTTACATACTTTACAAATTTTAAATTAAAAAAAATTATTAATTTGAAATTATTATTTTCAATTTCTTATAGAAGAAATAAATAAATAATTTATGATTTATCATGTTATTGTTATTCATCTATGTACATTGATACAAGTCTGGAGGAAAAAATACTTCTCAAACGATTCTAACCACAATAATTTAGTAACAATTATGCAGTTTTAGTTGATTAAAATTTAAATAGTGAGTTGTTTTTCTTTAGTCTTTCAAAGATCTTTATTCAAATAATCAATTGTAAGTAGTATAAAAAGTCATTACGTATGATCATACCTATTAGATTTGGGAAAAAGTAACTTGTCCCCTTTTTTATCTAAGTATATCTTGTTCATTAGTGATCACATCGAATCATACGATAAGGTGGTGTAAGGGTATGCATGTATACTACAAATGTTTTGTTAGACAATATTGTGCTTGTCCGATTCAGTCGTGAATTATTGGGCGTTAAGTACAGAGGTCTCAAAAGACGAAATTTGGGATATTTTTCCTTTTTTCTACCTAGAAGGAAAACATGTGAAAAGTGAGCAAGAAAATTTACAGAGTTTATATACAGAGCCAATCCTATTTCGGTTTGTGTTGCATAACAGTGGTTCGAGCGATTTTTTCACGCTGAATTCTGCCTCTACTGTGAACAACTCAATAGAGCCATGTGAAAATTAGTTATCTGATTTTTTTCCCCAATAAGGAAGAGGGCTTCTACAAGAAGGGCATTATGAAGTTGGATTCTCGTTGGCAGTAAGTTATCAAACAGAGCAGGGCACAATTGGCTTAAATCGGATGATTGTAACACTTTTTTTTTTACAAAATTCACAGAAATATGTCATATGTAAGTAAAAATAATGGAAGAAAAAAAAAATCATAAATACTTTTCTTTTCGTGCGTTAGAAAAAAAGGTTTTTATAGCAATACAGAAACAAATTGAAGCTGTAGAATATGTTCGAAATAACATGTTCATTAACTTTCATCTAACATAAAGAAGAAGGTGAAGAGGAGGGAAACCTATCACATAGAGTCATCCATATCATATGAGCCATAATCTACATATCATAAGTCCTTTCTCAATTCCATTTTCTTGTTTTTTGCAGCTTTTCTTCTTTACGTTTTGCCCAATGAAGTGATTCAAATGACAGTTTTATCTTTTTAAGAAAAGCTGGACTAAAGACAGCATACAAATTCATCAGAAAATTCTCGATAAAATCACCGAAATATGGTGGAGCAGAGAATGTATTAATTTTTTCTATAAAGGTTTTTTTCAAACTAATCAAAATCATCTTTTGTTGAAGGATTCATTCCATCGAAATTGAAATTCAAAGAAACACCTATCATAACTTTAGCCAGTTCAGGGTTGACTCTTTCTTCCAATTGAAATAATCCAAGCTTTTTCTCAGCCTTTCAGGTTTCTCTCTCGGCAATGATTTCATATATCTTCTTTACTTGATAAGCTGTTGAGTCTTTAGATGTTTTTTTCTGATTTGTCCTCATCTTTCTCTTCATCTAATTCCTTGTCCCAGGAGTCCTTGATATCATCTACCTCATCTTCAACATCCAATTTGTCACATATAGCTTTATTAGTCCACAACTCCAGTTCAAAATACTCCAAATCCCAATCAGCCTCAGACATAATGATATTGTTCTTCAAAATCCATATGAATTCATACACTCCTATAAAAAAAAAAAACGAAAAATAAAAAATAACTTTTTCCCCAACCTATTATTTTTATTTCCATCGGGGGCACAATCATTATTTTGGGCAAATATAGCCCCCCCTTGCAGTTACAGCACTATATTATCATATATTTTTTTATTTCAATGTTGAATAGACAAACATTTTCTTATAAAAAAAAATCGTTATTTTTTTAGTAGTACACTTTTGCGTTGAGCTTTTGTAGTAAAAAAGTATGATTCAGCTCTTTTTTGAAAGCTCATAAAGGTGGTAGAAGTGATAAAAATAAATTGAAGTATTCTAATAAAATGTTATTTTATTATTTTTTCATCCATAATTCGTGAATTTTTGACACATTCCACGCAAGGACCTTTTGCCCTTAACCTCTTTACTATCTCATTCTATGCCATGGTCGATAATATATTATTATACATAATAAAATATTTAAACAAGTTCATAGCCAGACTCGAGAAGTAAATATAAAGATGCATTTGATACTAAAATGGGGATTATTGAAGAGTCGTTAGATTCATTTAATCAAAATAGATAACAAATCATCATCCGTGGAAAAATACCGTTGATATTTTCAATATTTCAAACATTTACTATAGTGAACTTTAAGCTAAAGAACAGTTCTATTTAGTAGACTTTTGCGTCCAATTCGAACGCACTCTTAAGATTTTGAATATTATAATTCGTCAATAATTGCTACTTGTCAATTATAATGGAATCTATGGTGAGCTTATAGAAAAAGAATTTTAAACAAAAATCATGAAAAGAAAGAATATTCAATAAATTTTTTGAAATAATAAAATATAAATGAAGCATAATATTTCATAACCGTGTTATCCATTGAAATCTAAACATTTACTAATTCAATAATCAATGAAAATTGAGTGATTGAAATTAATTCATATTTCAATTTATTAAAGCATGAAACATTAGTTTAAAAAAACAAAACAAAAAACTTTATATCTTTCGTACAAGTCGAGAAAATGACACTTGAACATGATAAATGAATTTCTATTCACGCACTCCTTGAACGTCTACAGGACCACCATGTTAAAGTTCAAAACGTAAGAGAGAAAGAAAGGCTCGGTCAAAAATCCCAAACCTGATCCAGAGGAGTGAAAGAAAACAGGTCAGGCCAATCCCATCAAGACCGTGAGGGCTCATGCAAGAGATCTCAAGATTACCCAGAAGACTATCCAGAAAACTATCAAAAATTTTGGTAGAAAGAATCTTTTCAGGGTGTAGAGGCCCCTTTTGACACCAGCAATGAAAGGAACCCATCTCTTCGTTGCAAGACTTTTTTAAAACTTTTTTTAACACTTTCGGCTTACCTGCAACCTTGGCGCCAACCCCATCGACTACAACTTTTGGGTGCATATCGAAGGGAAGCCCTGCAGTGTCCGTCATCCAAGCACCACCGAATCCCTCAAAACCACAGTCAATCAGCACTGGGACGCTATGACAAAGGCCTACATTTGTAGAGGGTGCCAGGCCTTCCGTATCCGCCTGGAAGCTGTAATTGCCTCCAGGGGACAGCTATATTAATGATTAAGAGAGCTTAGAAACACATCTATTCATAGTATTAATTTTATTGAAATCTTATCCTATATAATTAAAATAATTTATATATGTGTGTGTGTGATGTATTTCTCACTTGGTAACAGAAAAAAGTTGCGCATATGTTAAATACGAATTAAAGAGGAGTTAGGAAGAGGATGAGCGAGTTAATTGTAATATGTAACTTCAATTATCATTTTATTAATGGTTGAAGAAGGAACATGGCAAGTTAGCAATGGCAATGACAATAGATAAATTAAACATGCAATTTTAACATGCCAATTATATGTTCCATTTTCAAGAGAGGGTTTGATTATATTTACATCAAATGGACATAAACAACAAAAAATGTTGTATACAGGGAGGTTTTACAATAGAAATTTTTCCTATTATATATTTATAGTTTAGAATTTCTATATAATTTTCATTGGCTATCTTTAAGATAGCGTATTTGTGCTAGATGTTAATTAATAAATTATATGTTGTTGAGAATTAAAATTCAAAGTGTTGTGATTTCAATGGACCACTCGATATTTCAGTCAATTATAGGCTTTATATTCACATTTCTGTGATAAGTTGGATAACCTAAGAATATTTACTTAATTTTAGATCTTTAAGTTGTGTACAGGAAGGCTGTGAGAGTCGGAACTACAAATGACCAGTGATGTATGGGAGACAGATATGATTTATCGTGTTTATGGATTACAAATGACGTCATCATAAATATTTAATAGTTTGGAGGAATGTGATTCATGGGTATTATTGGTCATAATGACTTTTCCCCCTACTATTGACTATCGTCTATGCCTACTTCCACTCACTCTCATCCATCAAACTTAATAATCGCTTTTTTCGATCTTTTATCTCTTCACAATTTTAAACTACTTAAGCTATAAGCACGCTCCTCGGGCCCTTTTCTGTACAGCGCTTCACAATACAAGTAGATAGTTTAGAAAAATAATCCGTATGAAATCTCGGAATATCTCTTATCTCTTTTTGAGATGAATTTTATAGGGAATGAATTTACCAACAAGCCCCCATTTATTAAGCGATTAATTTTGGTCAAAAATGTAATTGTAATTTGAAGCGCCTCCTAGGGATTAATTAAAATAGTTTCTTCATTGAAATTGACTCAATTTAGAAAACAATCATTATAGACTGCTTTTGTGATAGCAGGCAGCATATTGAATGCGAATGTCTGTGTCTGTTTCCGGGAATCACGGCTAAACCAATGAATGAATTTTAATGAAATTTTTTGCTCATGAGATGGTTTTAATAATATTTTTTTGGCATTTAAGGCCATGGCTTAACTGTTGCATAATCAGTGTATGAGCTGAGGAGATGCAATATTTCTTTATAACGATGAAGATATAATATTTTTTTTAAAACTAGATCAAATTAAAATCAGGTTTTAGAGAAAAATACTTGACACCCAACACGCGTCCAACTTTCTCTCAAATATTTGGAAAACAATCAATAAAGGAATTCATTATGATAATATTCAATCGCCTTTAGAATTACTATATATATACCATGGATATAATTGACAAAGACATTTATTCTTTTATAAGAGGTACATAAAAACATAAAGGTGAAAATAACGAAATATAAAGTCTATGAGTGTGCATCTACATAGATAGTCTACACGTGAAATAATTTTAACCTTGTCTCATTTACCTATTTATTTAGAAAAATCCTTCTACGGGGGCGTTTGCAGGATTATACATTGAGAGAACTTGGTTTCTGGATTTTTTTTTGAAAAGAAATCGAAAAATTCAATTTTTTGGAAAAAATCCATCGAACTAAAAGAAAATTATTTTTTTTTTTTTTTTTGGGGGGAACATGAAAAATTAATTTTTTTAGATGAAAATTTGAAACGAAAAATTTATTGCAAAAAAATATTAAAAATCTATAGCTATTCACAGAAAATTAAATTTTTTGGGGGAAAAAGCATGAAAAATTAAATTTTTAGTAAATTAAACTGCAAGTATTAATTTTTTTGGAAAAAAAAATTATAAATCAGTGGATTTTTGACAAAAAGTTATTGTTCAAATATTAATGTTTGATCGAAAAAAGTTTCAAAAATTAATAGCTATTGACAAAGTATTTCAAATAGCTAAATTTTTCAAAAAAAAATTTAGTCAAAATAAAAAAAATCTTAACTTTTTTTTTTTTTTTTGGGCACCCCACCCCCTGCGGACACACTTGCTCTACGTATGAATTATATGTAGAGTTGCATAGAATATGACTATAACGTGCGATATATTTTTTCTAGTTGGTAATCTAAAGAGTGCATCATTCTTTATTTTTTGAAAAGATAACATCTTAGTATAAAGTAATCACTCGTACGTGTGCTCATGAAGAATAATACTGAGGATTTATTGAGGAATTTTAATTGTAAGTTCTTACTGGAGTCAGAATAGAATGAGGTTTGGACATCGGAGTAATTCCTATTTTATATCCTTGCTAGAAACGGAGTGGGGTTTTCTCTGATTTCAACGGAGCCTATGGGTTCCTTTCATTGTTGGTGTCAAAAGTAGCCTCTCCTCCCTCACAAGGTTCTTTCCAATCACTTTTTTTACTCTCTGGACAGTCTGGTGCGAAACCCCGAGATCTCTTGGATGGGCCCTCAGTGACTTGAGTGGATTGGCCCGGGATGTTTTTTGTAACTCCTTCTGGTCCAGGTTAGCCTTTGTAGAAGAGCCCTTCTTCCTCTCCAACGTTTCAAACTTAGAAATGACGTACACGGTGTTCCTGGAGATGCCAAACTGCTTGGAGTGCACGATTGTAAATTTGTCATTCACGTTCACGAGTCATTTTCTCGACTTGCACTTAAGCTAGATAGCTCATGGGTTTTTGTTTTGTAACTAATAGTTTATATTTTAATCACTCAACCTTCATTAATTATTGAATTAGTAAGTGTTCAGATTTCAATGGAGCATCCGTTATAAGAACCCAATGTACTAGTTACATAATATAAAAATGTTACCATGTAATCAATTTTTGTACAAATGTAATCGGTTTCGAAATAACTTTAATCCTCGGGAGTATCAATTTTGACGTACGACAAATGACGTTTTTTAATCATTTGACGTATACAATTTTTTCTTACTTTAGGCGAATTCTTGTTGTGATTTCAATTAAAAGGGTGGAGGTTTTGTAGTTAGTTAGTTGCAAAATAAAACTCTGAGTAATTTTTTTCATGTTCATAAAATGTTTTCCAGATATTAAAAGTATTTCCCAACGTCTTTAATAGCCTTTTAATTAAAAAAAAAAACTAATAATAATAATTAATTCCGATTAATTTAATAGTTTAGTCGAGCTGATTTGTTAAGAGTTCAATGATATTTGTGTTTAAAGTAAAAGAGTAGCTGGCACCTTTTTTGTCCCACTAGTCTGTGTCGACTTGGAAATAAAGTATATAATCAATTACTGTTTTACTCTTAACGGATTTTCTCCCACTTTTAGGATGCAGTATTATTGTGAAAGACTCGAGTTTGAGTCTTTCACAATCTCAGTTCTACAAATATTAGGTTGAGTAATTCAGTATCAAATCTACACACATCGAGTTTTAGAGAATAATTCATCCCGAGTACGTTGTCTACTGAGCTACTTTTGCTCTGTTTTAACATGTATGCTTAAATTAAACTTTTTCTCAATTATAATAATTATTAATAAACAATTTTATTTTATTTGTAACAATTATCCACAATTACCTATGGCTCAACGTATCGTATGAATGGGGCAATTGATACATAAAAATTGATAGCATATTATACTCATATATATATAAAATACCATTACCTATGGTATGCAATAGTTCTCAACAGTATCATAATGCTTTGAACTTTGCAAACAACTATTAACTCGCAATATCACTTCAACAAACTGAGTCATGGAACTCTAAATATCTGTAATATAGTCGGCGTTTTTCCTTTTCCCATATGAGTCATTTTTTCCTTTCATGTATGCAATTTATTAAAAGAGTAAAATAAGGGGTACATATATTGTGTTTAATATTTATAAAATGTGAATCTACAAATTTAACCAAGTCATCACTTACTACCGTGCGCGGAAAACTGGCCTGGAGAAAATTGAATGACCAGTTAAGAAAATTGCCCGTATTTTGTTCAAACTTTGTGATGAATGATAAAACATTTTAAATTCGGCTAATATTATTTATGACAATTATCTAAACATATTTCCTGATTCCATACCCCAAGGGAATACATTCAAGTTTGCCTAATATTATTGCAATATATTAGGACGAGGGGGAGTATAGATAGCTTAGAGCCTCTTAAAATATGATTGAATACTCTACTCCCTCGGATTGGCCAGTGTCCCGGGGGTAGTGCCCACTTCATACAAGGAATCCCACTAACACCACAAACTAGTTCAAGACCCTTGAGTTGGTCATGGTCTCGGGGTAGTGTTGGATCCTTAAAAACCACCGCAATGCATCACATATATCCAATGAACCTTTTTACTACCCCCAGGCCTGTACGAGGGCGGGGGTTATTTTAAGAAACCCTAAGCTATTTATCCTTTCCTCCTTACCAATCCTCTCTATCCATTTCTTAGAAGATTGGATGGAATTAAAAAAATCAGAAGGAAATTGTATTGCAATAATATTACTCACACTTGAAGATCCTCCCTTGGGGGATGGAACAAACAAATATTTTTAGATATTTTCATAAGTAATATGAAGCGAATTACTAATGTGTTATTATTCATCATGAAGTTTGAATAAAATACGGGCGATTTTCTCCAGGGCAATCTTCCACGGGCAATTTTCCCTAGGGTAGTTTTCCTAATACCACTTACCATAAATAAATATAGTTGAATATGATTAATTCCAAAGAGTTATCTACGAATAATGTATCTTAATATAAATTATGTCATAAGTACTATAAGTGTATAAAGTTTGCAAAAGAATAAGGATCCTTTACTCTAGTGGAAAAAACGGAAGAAAACATGACGTCAATATACTTTCATGAATCTATAATTCCATGCCCGACTCATTTGCTCAAAAGTGAATTTCATGTCAATTAGTCCCTCTCTCCTAGCCTACTACTATAATCTTTTTTTTCTGTTTTGTTTCATTCTTTTGATTGCAAAATCTGTACGACTTATATAAATTTATTTACCCTTAAACGATATAACTTTATCCATAGAGTATGTAAATAAATATAAATGAATCTATGTATTTAAAATCTGGTTCCAAGGTTTGGAACAATGGAGGTTGACTGCTTATAGATTTAATAATCTAAATTATTAAATATATTAATTTTATCATTCAGCTACCTGCCTTCCCTCTCTTGATAAGGCCTCAATCTCATACCTTCTCGATGATGTGCTAACAGACGTTCTTTAAGGATTACTTTACTTAACTAAATGATGTTATGTATATTTAAAACATTAATAAGGATTAATTTTGTCTTTACCTTAGTTATATAGAATTGATTACCAGCAATGGACGGATTTCTTTATTAATGTGATTCAATAATAAAATAATGTACATTTTAGTAAAAATGTAAAAACATTGTATTAAAATATAATTTTTTTATAGTTCAAGGACAATGTTTTTCCCCCTCTGGTGGACAAAATATTCCTAAGGACAAAAACTCCAAGATAAAACTTACGCCAATGTACAAAAAAAAAAAAAAAAAAAGCCAACTCAACATAGATTCTTCGTAACTCTTATGGTATAATGTCTCAACCATTTTAAGCTCATATAGAATATCAACAAAACAGGCTGTATTTTGAGCCCTCTCTACGATCATTTTACTGAAAAAGTTATATATAGAAAATGAAAATGGATGACGTCATGATAGAAAGTTTCAATTTGTATCTAAAGAAACTAATTAAGAACCAAACGATTGATCATATTGGAGAAATATGGTTATATTTGATAAATAAAATATTCTAATTATTTATTTTTAACTTTGAAGCGGTGGATTATGAAATATACAATATCTTCCCCCCCCCCCATAAATATTTTCACTCATGTCGTATAAGATAAATACTTTTTCTGATATTGAAGTAAAGGATAATGAAAAAAAAATCCTTTTTTAAAAACTGTTATAAGTTTCACAATTTTAATGATACTTTAACGTTCGGGCAACATTACACGGCCACATATTGGGTTTTTCGGAACTAATCAAAAGTAGGATACTAAATACAATAGGAGGAAGAATCATCTTCTTCTCCGACGAGAAGAACTGGACTGTCGACAGAAGCTACAACATCCAGAATGACAGGTGGCTTGCCAAGGAGAGAAAAGAGGTCCCTGCGGTCTTCACCTCAAAGTTCCCGGTCTCCGTGATGACCCTGGGTGTCATTTCCTGCACCGGTGAGGTGGTGTCTCCTTTTTTCTTCAATCCAAGGAAAGGGTTAACCCTTTTACTGCGAAGTCATGGAGGAGTTCGTCATCCCCTGGATGAAGGATACGGCCACTGGGAGGGAGTTCATATTTCAACAAGACTCAGAGCCCGCACACATCGCCATAAGGACCACTAACCTCTTCAACTTCCACGACATCACTTTCTGGGATCGCAACACCTGGCCCTCCAACTCACCCGACCTCCATCCGTGTGCTTACTACTGGTAGGGGAAGTTGGAGAGGGAGGTGAGCAAGGTCAGCCACAAGAGCATCGCGGCCCTGAAGGACTCCATTACGAGGGAGTAGAATGCTGTCGATTCCGGGGAAGTCATCAGGGCATGCAGGATGGAGAAGATGGTGGCTGCTGAGGAAGGACATGTTGAATAAATTTATTGTTTAATATCATGTCTAACTTTTTCATATATACAAATACACTCCAAATTCCATTTTTATCAAGCAGGTTGAATTTTAAGATAGTTCCAATTTATCGTGGACACCCTGTAGTAGCATAGTTGATAATATTAAAAATGAATGAAATTTTCTACTATTTACAGTGATTGATAATTAAACTATAACATGAAATTAGATTTAAAAAATCATAATTAAATAATATATAATAAAAATGAGCTGTAACAAGTCTCCTGCAATTACAAGTATGTTAATTGGATGAATAATATGCTAGACTAATACATTTAATAAAATAAAATTAAAATCACATGTTTTATAATAGAAACTATCTAAACAAACATTTACCTAAAATGTATACTTTTTGTGTCAAAAATTTCAATGTCGGAATTCTCTATAACTGTTAGCATTGGGCAACCCGGGTTTTATGTTGATTTGATAAAAAAAGGAAGACATTCAATTGTATAAGACCAGGCTGGTTAGATACTTTTAGATTGGAAAGTTATTGGCAGTGTATCAGGTCTCCTCCGTAACAAGTATTTTCACTGTTCCCTGGATAATTTTTTTACAAAATATGAAAAAATTGACTTGATTGGAGAGACTTTTGATGAAATAATTATGACATATAATTCATATAAAGTATATACACATGATCTTTATTATTTCGGGGGAGGGGAATACAACAGGGTTTGCTCTTAAGGGATTTTGTACATCAGGGGGATTCTCTTGTTTCCATTTCGGATACCTATCTACATATCCAGAGCCATAATCCCCTAGAGGCAGGGCCCTTATTAAGATTTTTCTTTGGGGTGGGGGATTTTTGAAATAGTATTTTTTGACCTATTTTTAACAATAAATTTAAAATCAAAAATTGACAATAATGAATATTGTACATTTCAAATTGTGAAAATATACATTCAATTTTTCACAAAAACGTTGTCTTATCAACCAATTTCACATCAATTTTAGTCAAAGGGGTGGAAGATTGTAGCACCTAGTATTGTGTCAGTCCTTATTTTTTCTGTTCATTTAGGCCTTAAGAATGTACTTTTAGGCCCTTAAGACTGTCAGTCTTTGACCCAATCCTTTACTGTCGGTTCTCGGATTTTTTCATAAAATTGTCGATGGCTTATTAAGTCGAATAAGATATATGAGATATGCATTAAGATCATTTCAAAAAATATAAATGCTAGCATACTATATTTTTAATTAGTTATATAATTTATTTACTTATATAACGGAATAATTTAAAAAAAGGAAAAATACCCTCAATCACGTCATGAGGGATCAATTTTACCTTCTTTAAGGACCGACAATTGGAACTGGATTATGGTCGTCGGTCCTAAATAAGAACCGACACAAACCCCTTTTATAACCCACATCGTAGTCAGTAGGCCTAGGGTGAGGCAGGTCACCAATGAGTTTTCAAGTACTTGAATGTTTTGGCCATATTAGCGGATATATATCCGTAGTCACACAGTCCAGGCCTCCCTCCCCTAATAAAAAAACCTATGATCATGGCACTGTATATATACATAAAAGTATAAAAGCCATGATTTCCTTCTAATTTATTCTCTACTGCCCACGAGTCTTTGCTTAAATGCAGCATCATCTTCTCACATTTTTAATACTCGTATTGTTATGGTAACATATTGTATTGTAGTAGTATTTAGAAACTTCTTTTATTATTGTTGATTTGTATGAAAGTTGTTGCTTCTTAAGAAATACGAGTAAATGTTCAGGAAATATGTATTTACATTTTTTTTTATTCAACAATCTATTGCATTACAATCTCAAATTTCACTATTTGGGTGCACAATAACAGCTTTCCTAATAACCTGAAGTAATCAGTAAGGTAGAACACCAAAAGTGTAATAATTGATTTATTACTAAGGGAAAATGACATTTAAAGTCATCTGTCTTTTACTAAAGGCTTATGCCAAAATGAGTATATTAATTCCATGCTTTACAAATACAAAGTTTCGGTATTTTAAGTTATGGAAGATCAACCTACTTGAGACACGAAGTATGTTAGCTACAAGACAATTATCTATTATTTTAACAAAACAAACGGCTTTTTGAGAGTCACAAGTAGGCCCAATACTGAATTGTGACATATGATTTTTTTTTTTGTTGATTAATTTTATTTTGAAATTCTGTATCCCTTTTTATTTTATAAAAATAAAACAATGTGTGCTTAATTTAAGACTTAAATATTTGTTATTTGGTAAATTTTTACATTAAATAAGAGTATTTGAAGTCAGAAAATAGTTAAGGGCAAGTTGGCTGACGCTAGTTGGAGTATCCACAAAAAATTACAAAGCCAAAAAACCTTCAAGTAAAAATTTATATTTTTTCTTTATTTAAAATACTTAAATGTTTTTTAGATTATTTGAAATAAAGTTTTTTGGATACCCTAAATTTTGTTTCAATTATATACATAACATGATTATTTTCTAGTAAAAATTATAGGTAATCTCTAAGGCACCAACATATCACAGTGATTGAGTAAATTGTTTAAAAAAGTTGCGAAAATTGAAAATAATTGCCATTACAGCCAAAGTCCCAATAAAACTATTTACTGTTATAAATCAATGACGAAAGTTGCATATTGATTGAGTTTTTGAAGAATATTCAATTTTACTTCTACACGCTGAATCATACGCCAAAGAGGGATTGATGCGCCAGTTAGCACCACTCTCCTTTACACAATTTATTTACAGCATGTATTGGACTTGTAGCAACTTTAGACCTATTTAACAAACTATAAAAAGGAAAACTTGTTGATCCAGGCATTTCTGTCTTGATGATTAATTATAATTATTATCAAAATGTGAAAAAAAGACTATGATTCATCATTAAATGACCATTTTGCATATATATTTTTTAAATAAATATTCCATCTAAGTTATTTAAAGGTCAAATAAGATATTTTTAACTAAAATTCTCTGAAGGTCATTTGTTTCTAAAAAGGCATGAAGATTAATCAAGTGATGCTCCTTAAAAACATGGTATGAAACAATCTCTTCTTTTTACTTTTTTAAGGTAAATATGCAATATTAAGCAAACCTATTAAATTATATAAAAGGTAGAATTATTTCTTGAAAAATATAAAAAAAGAAGAGGGACAAATTGTTTTGGAAACTGCAGAACAATCTTTGCTTGCTAACCTATGCATAAAAATAGATTATACCATTATATGTTCCTCTTGTTGTCTCATTGGTCAAAGAATTAAGTTGATTTTTTACCTCGTGCAGTTTATATATTAGCTTCGGGAAAGAAGTAATTTCGTATTCCCCCCGTCTTTAAAAAAAAAAAAAAGAGTAAATCTTCTTTATTATTGGGCACATTGGATCATACGATAGAGCGTTGTAAAAGTGCGATTGTACACTACAAACGTATTTTGGCCAGTTCATTTGTGAATTATCGTGCGTCGACTACGGAGTTCTCGATTGAAGAAATTCGCAATATCTTACATTTTACTACGTAGAAGGGAAACACGCCTCGAAAGCGACCAAGAATATTTGCGATATATACGGCGCCGATACTCTTTTGGTTCGAATGATTCATTTTTTCCGCTCAATTTTTCCCTCTACTGTGAACAAATCAACCATTTGAAGCTGGCGATAGAGGAGAAGTGGCTAGCATTGGTGAATGGGAGACAACAAGGCATTATCAAGACAACAACTGACCACACATTTTCGATGATACACCAGAAGCTCTGGGAGCTTGGGTAGGAAGTTATTGTACATCCACTTTACAGTCCGGACCTGGCACCAAGTTACTAATATCTGTTTCTATCTATGACTAACACGCTTTGTGGTAGAAATTTGGACTCACTAGAGACCTATGAATGTTAGTTGTCTGATTTTTTTTTCCCAATAAGGATAATGGCTTCGACGAGAAAGGCATTATGAAGTTGGATTCTCCTTGGAAATAAATTATCGTACAGAACAGGGTGTCCTAAGCTTAAATCGTATGATTGTAACACTTCTTATCAAGCAGTAAAATAAAGGGGAAATTACGAAATCACTTGTTCCATAGCCTATTATTGTCTCGACTGTTAATGGTGTTTTCAAATTCAATAAACTGAAATTAAGGTATACTGAAAAAAACGCAGTTTTATACCTTCATAGGTACTTTGTGATCCGTTTATAGTTAATATTTTATTCATTGTATATTATTTACGCTAATGCGACAAGGCAACACACATGTTTTCGGCAATTCATTTCCTATATGAGTGCTTAAGGGGGATCAGAGACTGTTGTAACATGTCCTTTTCTCCAATAAAATATAAATAACAGGTCCAATATTGTATTAAATAATGTGAATGATGGTGGCAAAAGGTCAATAATCTGTTTAAATTTCGGATAAAATCTCATTCTGGGAGGTAAAAGACGTTTAAATATTAAGAGAATTATTAATTCTTCTGCTTTTATTCAATACTATTGGGTGTATCTAAAATTATTCGAAACTATAGACACACTTTTCTTCATCAATATAGATTTGCCAAACTTAATTTAAGTATACATTTAAAAATGCTAATTATTTTAAAGAAAATTCAATTATGGTATATATTCACGATTCACAGCATGCATGTTTCTTAACCAAAATTAGAGCTTAAATTTAAAGGTTAAAGGACTTATTCAAAAAATTTGTTATTATTCTAATTTTCTAACTCAAACTCAATTTTTAACCGTCTTTAGCTACGGAAACAGTTGCAAGAAATACAATTTCTCATCAAACTATCGGCTGAAATACTGAGTGGTCCATTAAAATCTGAACACTTTGAATTTTAAACTTCAAAACGATATAATTTCTTAATTGGGCATGTAGTTCATTGTCATGGCGTCCCAGTGCTGGCTGACAGTGGCTTTGAGTGCCTCTATATTTGTATGATGGACACTTCTGACCTTCCCTTGATATCAAACCAAAAGGTATAGTCGAGGAGGTGAGCATCACCGCTATAGGGGGACAAAAGTGTCAAAAAAGAGTTCAAAAGTCTCTTTTAAAATAGTCTTGCAACGGAGGAGATGGTGTTCTTCCATTGCTGGGGTCAAAAGTGGCCTCTCCATCCTCATAAGGCTCTTTATTTTTGATAGCTCTCTGAACAGTCTGGTGGGAAACACCAAAATTTCATGCATGGATCCTATGTTGGTTTGTTTAACTCCTCCAATTCCATTTTGGAACCCTTCTTCCTCTCCAACGTTTCGTACTTGCTTACAGCGTAGACAGTGATCCTGGAGGCGCACAATTGCTTGGATCGCACAAATGGATATTTGTCAATCACGTTCAAGTTCATTTTATCTACTTGTACGTAAGCTAGAGAACTTGGATTTGTTCTGTTTTGTTTTAATAAATGCTTTAATAAAATTCAAATATGAGTTAATTTAAATCACTTAACCTTTATTGATTATTGAAGTAGTAATTGTACAGATTTGAATGTACCACCCGGTATGTCAAACCAGTTTTGAGTAATTGAGCTAAAAACTATACAAGTTACAACTGACCCCGGGTTTTCCATTACCATGTTCCATGGACAACCATATAAAATACGTGCAGAAACTCACGAAATTTAATGATGAAAGAAACCAATGACGTTGCTAATTAACACGAATGCATTTAATACAGCTTAAGGAAAATTGTATCAACGATTGAAGAAAAATATATAGAACACTATTAATTAACAGTAAGTTTGACTATTAATCAATATTCCACAAGAGTAGAATAATGCGTCAAATACTTTTTAGGCATGGGTTATTAGTTTTACTAAGCATTATAATGGATGAAATTATCTATTAAAAGCTATTGATATGTTTTGTTCCCTAATAGTTCAATTGCTTAATAAATATTATTTGTTAGAATTACTTATCTTACTAAATAATTAATGGAGTGCCCGACATTGATTGGAATTATTTGGTACACTATAACACAAAGTTTTTCAACGCAGAATTGAAAGTGCTCCAATTCTTCTTGTAAATACATATAGACAGGGATGTCAAGTAGAACTCCTTCTTTTTATTGCTGCGATCGAGGAATTGGCTTAGCATTTTAGGGGCAAGTACTCAAAACTTGGAGTTAATTTTGTTAAGTTGAAATATCTTTTGGACATATGCCTCGGCTTCTACTGTGGACATTATTCCTCAAAATTCTAAAAAGAAGGTGTTCTTGGATCCTTTGCTAGCCCAATTAGTATGAAAGTTGAGGCTCTTTCCAAAGATATTGATCTTCTTGACCTGCTGCAAACTTGGGAAAAAGAAATAATGGAGGCCCTCACTTGTTTCTAGAAGGATAAGAAATTTATTGCTCATTTCCAAATTTTGACGGTCTGCATTTACTTCAACTCGCCATTTTGGATTATGGAAACATTTTTAACTCAATCATTCACGCATTTGCAAGATGCCCAGTATTATCTGCTCCTCAATACTTCTACGCGTTGAATATTGATCTTTTTAATTTGAATTATCACCTTCCCCAGTACTCATTTGCTTACATTCCTTTTGGAATGCCAAAAGGGATGGAAAAGTCCACCCAAAAACTCGGGTTGTCTGTTTTGCTTAATTTTGTGCTACAGCATGCATAGATAGCTGCCTCTTTTCTAGGTGTTCAATAATCTTTCACACCCTCAGGAAAATTTCCATTGCTTCTGCAGCAAGATACGACCATGTATATCTTGTTGCATAGGGAAGCTAAATTTTACAAATGAACTCCCCTGTGAAAAATTGTGCAACTCCGCCACTTTTCACAACCAATTAGCTGTCATCTCTGCTTAAATTACGTATTTTAAGCAACACAATTCTTTTTAATCAAAGTAATTAATTATTCTATAAACATGTTGCAAAACATAAAAAAAGAATTTATGTAATAAATACATACAAACAAGCTAACAATTAAGTATTGTTACTGAGTATTTGTTAAGGTTTGAGAGTAGGAATTATTTCCTTGTTTTTACCATCCTGATTAAGATTGCATGTATATGCATACGTCTATTTGTATCAACAAATCTCAATAACCGTTAATTCTTCTATAGGATACTAGTTTATTAAATACAAATCAATTGCAAATGATTGGAATGAAAACACTTATAAATAGAAACAATGCTCAACAAGCATGGCACTATTTACGATAAAATTTTTCAAGTCATGACTTTGTTATCAGGAAATGATTCGGGGTCAGGTCTCTAGGAAAGAAAGAACAAAAAGATCTTCCTCTTCAAGATGACTCATATTTGTAAGAATAAAAACAATGATCAAATTGTTATACGTCTAATTTTGCATACTACGTTTATTAAAAGTGGCATTTGAATAAGTAAATCAAAACCAAAGAGGCCTTACAATACAATATTTATTTCCCATGGTATTATAACATCAATTATTGTACTTATACTATGTGTAAATAGATATAGGATGATACTGTTACAATCCTTTATATCCACCAGGTGAAAAACATATAAATTCAATCTTGTAGGCTATTGTCCATCCTGGCATTTATAATATTATTGATTAGTGTTGCCATGATACTAATATTTTTGCGCCGGTTCCGTTGCCAAAGTTAGTATCATCACTTTCTTGAATAAAAAACTAAAAAAAAAACTAGAATGGGTACTCAGTCAAGAGCAAAACCTCCTGTTAAAATCGAATAGAATTATGCATCTAAATTTTTTCTAGAGTTAGGGTTGATTATTTATTTTTAACGTTTTGTGTTAGCTTGACCACTTAACAATTTAATGCCATTTTAATGTGACCATATACATTTTTCGTTCCAAGTTTAATCAAAATCAATCTTTAACTTATGCCGTAATCTTGTTGGCTAACAAACAGAGGCAAAAAAAGAAGAAAAGTCCTAATGAACAATTTATACCTACTAATACATATTTATTTTTGTTGAAGATGGGACATGTCAAACTTTTGTATCCACTTGCAACCTCGACGGGCAATAAAACATACAGTACCTAGTTTGCTGTAGTTTTCTTGTTATCAATTGTTAGTTATTATTTAGATATTAATTATTATATACCAACTGGTCCATTAAAATCTGATCACTTTTATTTTTACACTTCATTAAGATATGATTTATTAATAACCAATATAATTTCAGCAAAATTAATACTAAAAATAGATGTGGTTCTGAGCTCTTTTAATCATTAATGTAGTCGCCCTTAGCTGCAATGATGGCTTCCAGGCGGTGACAGAAGGCCTAGCACCCGCTACGGATGTAGTCCTCTGTCATGGTATCTTAGTGATGACTGGCAGTGGCTTTGAGGGCCTTAATATTTAGATGAAGGGCACTAAAGGTAATTCTCTCTACATACACCAAAAAAGTGCATATCGAGGGGATTGTATCAGGACTGTGTGGGGGACAATACTGTCAAAAAAAAAAAGAGTTCAAAAGACTAATTCAAAAAAGTCTGGCAACGGAAGAGAGGTTTTTTTTTTTTAAATTTCTGTTGTCAAAAGTGGCCTCTCCACTCTCATCAGGCTCTTTCCACCCACTTTTTTGATAGCTCTCTGGTCAGTCTGGTGTGAAACCCCGAGATCTCCTACATGACCTCGCATGGACTTGACCTAGGTTATTTTCTTTAACTCCTCCGGTTCCAGTTTGGCCTTTTTTGACACAGCCTTTCTTTTATTAAATTTTTCGGACTTGCTGACGACGTAGACGGTTGTCCTGGAGACTCCCAACTACTTGGAGTATGCGATGGGAAATTCGTCAATCACATTCAAGTTTCATTTTGTCTGTCCATTGAATTTGTAATTTTATCAATATAGAAATCAATGAATCAGTATGAAATGACACAAATTATAAGCAAAGGTCGTTAATTGACATAAATTTATTTAAAAATAACAGTCAGCTGCTATAAATCATACAGATACAATTCTTGAAAACAGATGAAAGGAAATATACAGAGTTGTGTATTTTTATAATTTGATGATATTTTTTATGGAGTGTTACATCATCGACAGAATTTTTATTTATGGTTCCAATACTAAATTTAGTGGAGTACCTTTCTCTTGTATACCTATAGCACTGGTATAAGTGAACAACACTAATTTTGACAAATACTGCTAATTATAATAGGTTGTTGTTGTTTATTTTTAACGCACATATAAATATAAAAAACAAGGATTTGCCCTGTAAATCATGTTTTTTAATAAAGAATAGTTATTAAGGATTTTGTTTTGGGGCTATCACGCACCTGGTGGTATCCAAGAATAATATCTCCCCTCTTTTGTGGTCAAGGGTTTATATTTGCAATAATAACTGGAACAAAAAAATAGGATGGAGTTGTTTGGCCGATGAATATAATTATTAATTATTTTCATACTTCCAAGGGTCATTTGGAATAAGGGTGCATCTATATTTTATGTGATGAGTCCATAATTAGAGTTCTTTATGTTCATATATCCTTGATCACTAAGGATGGGTTAAATTATTAGTGTACATATTATAGAAAGAAACATATTCCCCAGAAAACCTGTTCAGATTCATGTAGAGTGTTGGGACTTTTAACTTTCGCCTAAGCATCAAATGAGAAAAACATGCATTTTTTAATGAAAATTCAATATGTCTCAATAATTTAAAAGCTGGCAAGAAGGTTACGACTTATTCAATCCATTTTACATAATTTAGTTTCTATCCTCGCGGTTTCTGAATTTGCTCCAAGCAACGTTCACCTTACCCTCATCCAACCTGTTGCACTCCAACTCGATGGCATGTACGTACACATTTATTGGCCACTGTCTCCAACTAGCCCTTGAAAAAATTGTTCATGGAACTCAAAGCTGGAAATCTGGTCCATTTTTACAGTGAGTGGAGCCTAAGATAAAGGTAAATCCGTTTACCCTTTTATTTCCATTCTAAAATTAAAGCTGAACATCGAATTTGCTTTGTTCAGAAAATAGTTTCGTATTATCATTTTTTAAATATGTATAAACAATAACACAGGGTCCTTTTTAAGTTTATTTAATTCAAATGACCGTTTTAAAAAAATACATTTACAATTTGATTTTAAATGCCTTTATTTAAAAAATATATAAATGAAAAGTCTATTTATGATGAAGGCCCAACTTTTTGATAAGCAAAGGCAGTACATCAGAAAATGACCCTAACACCCTCCCCTAAAAACAACCCAGGTATGGGGGGGGGCTGAAGTTACATATTTCTTTTAAGATGAAGCCATATCAATGCTCTTCTAGCGATTTCAGAGACTTCTTAGACAGTGGAAGGGCGCATTGTCCTGCTGATGCATTCAAGGACGGTTGCTAGATGATATAGAGCAAGGGCATAACCTCCATAACACTCAAATAGCTGATTGTAGTGACCCACTGGGATCCTATAGAATCATGGTCCACGTCTTTCTGAAACTCATGTAGAAAATCCATTGAAATCACAAATTAACGTGTCTGGATATTTTATATGATAAATCTCGTAATGGCAATTACGTTATAAGTCCATAAAATTAAGACTACGCTTCTTTGATTAACCGTAAGGACATTAAATGTAACTTTTTTATCTCTTGAAAAATGATTACCATATTATTATGGGGAATTATAATACGCATTTGAATAATGTTCTAAGAAATCATTTCGTAGAGCTTCTTAATTTGTTGTACATAAATACACTATGAAGTAGCATGGATCAACCTGAAAGGGTGTTATTTTCCCTGCAAAACAGCAACTACTTAACCCCTTAGTGATGGCAACCCGTAGGAAGTTACTCATTCTCTCCCTCTTGTATTTTGATATTCTTCCCCCAAATCTACCTTTATATTTGGTACGCATATACAATATTTATACATATATTTGGTCGGATGAAGACAGTACCAATAACACAAGCTAAAGAGGATTGTGTTATTATAGTATTAATATATGTATACATAAAAAATACCATCGCACGCTGGTTCGTTCCCTTTTTGTACTTATCCCGTGCGCGTTATTCAACGAGGGTCATTCTTATTTTGCAGAGCGTCTTATGGTTTTTTCTTCTTCTTCTGAAAAAGGATCCTTAGACAGAATTCTTTAATTTAACTTTTATTTTTAAACTGCTACTCTAAGAGAATACATCAATTATACTGAAACTTTGATTGTGTAGTCATGAGTGTGGATTAATAAAGATACTAGGAGTACATTGCCATAAAATAAATCATCCCTCTGCTTAGAATCTGAGAAAGCATACTTTATAGACTTACTTTTTAATTAAAGGACCAAGAAATCCAGAGTTACCTTATTAGAAATGTCACTCAAATTAATTTTACCACTTTGTCTCTTTGGACTCTTGGCCTCAACCTTTGGACAAATCGACTTCGGAGCAGATGATCGAGAGGAGGAGGATCGATTTCAAAAAGTCATCGAAGAACTCTGTAAATATAGACCCAAGAATGAGTATTTCCGACTCTCGGCAGAGTCAAATTGTCGAGATGCTGTACGATGTGTAGGCAATGACTTCCGTGGAGGGAATACTCTCGCGGCTGTTCGGTGCCCTTCTGGCTTGGTATTTGATTTAGAACAACAAACCTGTGATTGGGCTTCAAAAGTAAGTACAACTTCATATTTCTTACTTTTAGTTATATGTATATTAAAAGTTTTCCATCACTGCCTGACAACAGCGAACCGGTATTTTGAATGTCTACGTTATTTTGTCCTTAGTTGTTATATATTACATACAAACCCTGTCATAAAAAAAAACAAAGGGAGAGGAAGGACTATTAGTAGCCTAATAATACAGTAGCTCTTCTTACTTTTGCACTTATTTTCTCTCTCAATAGCCCGCAAATCCTGTTTTTCACGACTTTCTCTCAGCTGTAACCTTCACATCCTACAGTTAGTTACATAGATACCTATAATCAGGTCATTAACAGTGTTTCATCGTAACCTTGAATTAATAAAATCATTCAATCAATAAGCACCTTTTGAGAGCATCTATTTCCATTCTAATGCATTTATGTAATGTAATCCTTTAATACGTCATGACGTAATTCTTTAGCGTTGCTGATTGGTCAGTGTATCCAAGCATTTCACTCGCTCAAATGCACTTGCAGAAAAGGAACAATTATCCTATTTTTTTATTTTAGGTTTTTTGAACAGCTCATTTTTACCGCTCCTAATAAAAGCAGTCTTATAATAGTATGATTGAAGAAAAAAAAAGAGCCTACTTGAATCAACTTTTTGCGAGCTCCTATCCTCTTCTCAACAGAGTTTAATTTTACCTTTATGTTCCATGTAGATATATACTATATGTATATGTAGGTATAGCCTCAGAAGTGTTAAAATGGAATAACACATTATATGTGTCCGTGATCCTTATCATAGTAAAATGTATGTACGTTACTCAGTGGGATTTTTAAAGAATGATAAAAAATAAGTAGATTCTATCTTTATATAAATATAATATATAATTGGAAATATCACAAAATTGTATATATATTTAAATATGACCTGTCTACACAAAATCATGATAGACTGACTTTATCAAAAGTGAGACTAGACCAAATTTGTATTCTTTGACAAATTACCGTCAATTAAAAAAAATATCTTATTAATCCTTTGGTTTAGGTGTAAATTCCACTTAAAGTAACCAAAATTGATTGATTTCACTTAAAAGATCATATCGGGGGCAAAATAAATATATTTAATCAAATGAAGGTTCTAAATAATAGCTAAAGTAATTGAATATCTAAATTAATCTCATAAATTGGAATAATATGTAACCAAAATAGGTCTATAAAATATTGGGCTATATGTTGTAAAAAAAAATAAAAAATCGATTTTCTAATTTTTTTAAATTTCTATGTTGACCTTCCACATAGGTCCAATAATATTATCTACGACTCTTTGTCAAAGAATTATATATTTGTCAAAGATCCTTCTACTTTCCAACTATTTTTGTAACTTTAATATCGACAAATCTTCATATTGTTTGAAAAATGATCCACGATCATTTTTTGTGATATATGAGAATATAGCAAAATTGATACACATTTTCTTTTAGATATAGGCACATAGACCCTGATAATTGAAGGATTCTTTAGTTAACTTTCATAACTGACAAAAAAAAAAGTGTATATACTTTATTATACATACTAAAAAACGAGCATTTTCTCTTGGGTTTTCAACCATCGAAGAATGAAATAAAAAAAAGTATGTATTAAAAGATTAAATTTTAATTGCATCATAACTGGTTCTCTTGAAGAATACGAGTATAGCAGGTAAAGTCCGAGGACTCATATTCTATTCAAGGGGGAGAAAAGAGCGCATCCTATCATTGAGCATTTTTAAAACTTTCATCAAATTATAGTTTCTTCCTATAGGGATCATGAAGATTAATCACTTTACATATACAATTTACATGCATATAAGTGGACCTTTATCACAAAAGCTAGCTATAATATTTTTTCTTAATATTGAGTGTAGAGGATATTTTTATTTTTCGATGAGTTAGTATCAATACATACCAACAAAATTTTATTATTAACCTATTGGGTGTGCTTCAAAATTGCACTTAAAGTAGTCAAAAAAACTGATTGATTGTATTTGACAACCCATTTTTGGGTCAAAATAAGCCTAGTTAAAAATGTTGGGTGTCTTCAATTATGCCGCAAGTTTGAATAAAAGGCCTATTATTTGGTTAAATATTTCTATAAAATATTGGACTGTGTGTATATTTGAAGAAAATAAATAAGTTCTCCCTTTCTGGATTTTTATTCAAGATTTTTTTTTTTTTTTTCGTTGAAACATATCATATGTACATTGTCTAATTTGAATTATGAGATTTTATGGAATACATGGTTTTTCTTTTTTTTGAAAATGGTTGTCTTCGATAAGGTGGCCAAATATCCCCTTTTCACCAAACATGTCTTCTCTTTACACCATGTCTCCAGCATCCGGGGCTTTTTATAAATTCATAAAATGTCTAATTTCATTGAAGACAAAGAATTCCTGATAAAAATGAGAAGTACGGTACAAGTAAATTTATTTCAAGTACAAGTTGAGTTTCAATTATTTTCTCACCAGCCCAAGTTCTTGAAAATTTACATTGATTTCATTTCGAGTCCTCAGAAAATAAAAGAGACTTGAAAGAGTATGTACTTTATATCCAGTTAAAAATTGAAACGACTTTCGAGTCCCACTCCCTACCTATGTTCAAAATGAACTTAAATAGAAAATATAATTGAAGAAATCCAAAATGTCTTCCCTAAGAAACAAAAAAATAAGATCGAAAAATATCTTTTGTAAAAAAAGCAGGCTCCAAAACATCATGTCTAAACAACAAGAATCAAAAATAATTTATTCTTAAATTTATTTATTTCAAAAGAAAACACTCTAAAAAAAAGTGTTCTCTATTTTATAAAATCAAAATATGGTTGACTTAGTGTACGTACAAGCGTCACTGCTCTTAGTTTTTGTATCAAAAGTTGTCTGAAATATCGCCATACCTTTGTTAAAAATAGGGTCTACATAATCTTATAACTAGGGTTATAGGGATTGAATATTTTTTAGGGTGTGAGTTTTTTTATGACTGGTAACCTGACAAGGGACTCATTATTTATTTTTTCACAATTAATGAGACAACTTGTAAGTATAAAGTAGTCCTGAAGGATGGATAGTAACATATATTTTGTATCCCCCCCTCCCCCTTGAGGATTTGTAGTGAAGCTCAGAGTATGTTGAGCTCAGAATATAATTGAAGAACGAAAACAAACTAATACCTGCCTTTGTCCTTGCTAGATACAGAGTTGGATTTTGTGTTTATTTCATTTCTCACATAACTGCTCATAGCTAATTTAGCTAAATATCATAAGAGCTAAGCTGTTCTTCTTTAAAACATTCTTCAAATTGTCAGGGTATTCATCTTAATTTTCGGGTTTTTTTTTACATACCGAAAATGCTCATGAGTTACAACATTACTTATTTTAACTATTTTATTAACTGTTAGTCATAGCATTCCAAGAAAGGGAATAAGTTAGTAAGATGGTAACCTAAATACTATGTATATATATATATATACATCCCCCAGATGACTCACTCTTTCTTTCCATGTAGTAGTCAAATCTAGGATTTCTGGTGAACAATGACACATGGTTCTTGCACTTTTTGTTCAGTCTGTAATAGTGACCATGTCTTGAATATCTTTTATATACCATTATAATATTATTCGTACAGTGCATTTAAACCACAAAAGTTTAACTCTTAATTATTACTTAAAAATAATACTAATATAATTGGATAAAGGATTTAATAGTGTAGCATAGTATGTCACTTGTAGCTCTGATGTACGTAGGTAGGTATTTCATATGAGGGGAAGGGGTATGTAATTACACTGACCATTTATTTGCTTTGTTTATAGATGTCTACTAGTGTTGGACTGCGTTCTGAGACCTTTATGACTTTTTGTAACCCAAACTTATTTGGTCCGTCAAAGAAGTTTGATTCGAAACAGCCTAAAAATACTAATTCGGTCTGGATCGGTTTTTCAAAAATCGTTATGGATCGATCTCATTTATGATTCTGTGTATACAGATTCTTTGGATTTTTTATTGATCACGTTATGTGTGTTACAAAATGGGGACTATTTTAAAACAGTTAAATTTTGGTCTACGGAGTCGTCCGGATCGAAATATGGGTTTAACCTATTTAACTTTATTTCTGGGTCCTTAGACTAGACCGAATATATAAGGACTAACATAACACTTCTAGTAGGTATATTCTAATAAGGGGAGGGGGTTGTCTAATTATACTGACCGTTATTATTTATTTTGTTCATACATACCTTCATATTCAACTTGAACAAAGAGGCCTGATCGTGACTTCAACTCTAACATAAGTACATGTCTATTATTTCGTGATTATTATTTATTAGTTATTTAAAAAAATATCCTGTCGACTACTGAAGCTTCCAAATACATTAAACATAAAAGAGGAATGGTTGCAGTAATTGTGATCATTGTTTTCTGTAATTTATTGCAGTTAACATATGTATTATGTATGTATGTAAGAATATAAAATAAAAAGATGCTATTGAATAAACATCCTTGGTTAGTAATACATCTTTGATGTGTTTTTCCATGAAGAAAACCTCTATAAGCAATAGCCTTGCATCTTTTTCCCCCTTTGATTTAACAAAGCATCTGCTCTTTTTCGAAATAAATAAATGACTCTGGACTTGATTTGAAGCATATTTATTTATATAAATCTGTTATATTCTATTTACAATCAATGACTTTCATGTACATAGAATCACATGTATGTATGTCTGTCTCTATTCGGTTTGTGAGACTTACACTGTTGGTTGAACAAAGGGTGATTTCCTCTCTGTTGTTCATTCACCTTTTCTTTAAGAAATACATATCAGATAAAATCCATATCATTTCCGTTAAATCTTGTTTTCTTGTACATTTTATAGTATTATTATTTTTTAAAGAAGAAGTTTGTCATCTGTTATGCAAATCAAAAATCCATCATGAGTTATTTTTCTTTACTCTGTATTCGTATATTTGTGACAGTCTTACCTCTTTAGCAAAATGATTTAATCTGTATTTTTTTGTCAGACTTCGATTTTTCTGTCCACCTTATGATTCTATTAGTGTTCTGTAGGCTAATTGGCTGAATTAGAATGAGTTCAGCCAATGCTTTAAACTATTATTATATGATAATTATACATTCGGGAAGAATTGGCTAACTACGAACCAGGGCCGGCATCAGACCACTGAAGTTGCAGCCCTCACTTGATTAAAAAAAAAGGATTTGTTGGTAAAAAGTTTAGAAAAAGGTCATTTATTATAAATGAGAAACCCAGTGTACATGGTTTGGGCTCCTTACAATCTATATCGCATAAGGCCTTTTAGTAGCTGAGAACAGCTTTGATATCAATTACTTACAGGACTTCTTTTTTGGGGGGAAAGATTGCGTGATAAAATAGAGGCAAGGATGGGTTTAATGGATTTTAAATTATATTTATAGATTATCATATAATTTCCTCTGATACCTATAAGAACATGATTGATAATATAATTTTGTCAAATTAAGAGGATTCTGTGAATGTTAAATAAGGATCCTTTAAATGATTCCCCTGCTTTCAGCCCGGATTCTATATGTAACCATGAATTTAATTTTGCACATTCCAATGATAAAATGTATTATTTCCTTTTAAAAAACTTGTTTGTCATTTACTTATTTATATTAATGAACCGGCTTAAATAGATACCGTCTCACAATATACGACCTTAAATGTGTAACCCCTTTGATTGATTTGATTTTATTATAATGAATCCTTACTAATAAAACAAATTAATTCTTCCATTTCCAGGTAACGAATTGTGATGAATTAACTCGTCCAAGAATAGCATTACCTAATTTAAAAACAGATGAGCCCGTCTGCCCAGATGGCAATCTTCAATGTGGTGATGGTCAATGTATCGACAAGTTCCTTTTCTGTGATAGTAAACCCGACTGTGCTGACGAATCAGATGAAAACTCTTGCTCTGTTGAGGATGATCCTAATGGAGCAGCCAAGTGTGATCCCTCTCAATGTATCCTTCCCGACTGTTATTGCTCTTCTGATGGAACACAGATCCCTGGGGATATTGAAGTTCAATCCGTCCCTCAAATGATGATGTTAACCTTCAATGGTGCTGTTAATATTGATAATATCCGTGTATATCAAAATATCTTCCAAGACGATCTTATTAATCCTAATGGCTGTTCCATCAAAGGAACCTTCTTTGTCAGTCATAAATATACAAACTACTCTGCTGTTCAGGTAAGATATCTTATTTTTCAAATATGTATATTTGCCTGGCTTTCGACCATAGAGTAAGCAGTGTTATTAGATTGCAAAATAAATCACTGGATCGCCATTTACAATTTATATATATATGTATAGGTATAAATAATGTGTATCTTAAAAAGTTATTGAGTGTGATTGAATTCTCTTTGAAGAAGGGTACACCATATATTTATCTATCAATGTACTACCGCTACAAAGAAATTTAGTTTCTATGAATATAATATGTGATTATTGACCTTGAAAATAAATGTAAATCTTCACATTTTCTTAATTACGCATCATCAAATAAAATTAAGGCGAAAAAGTATTCATAAATTATTCTTATGGAGGCGTTTTTTGAAGGCGATGCATATTGGATTTTTTTTGTATTTAATAATATATTTTTTGTCTTTCCCCTACAGGATCTTCATCGTAAAGGCCATGAAATTGGTGTTTTCTCCATCACAAGGAATGAAGACATCAAATATTGGAGTAAGGGAACTTATGATGATTGGTTAGCTGAAATGGCTGGTGATCGACTCATTATTGAGAGATTTGCAAACATTACTGACGGCTCAGTCATCGGTATTCGTGCCCCTTACCTTCGTGTTGGAGGAAATGTTCAATTTGAAATGATGAATGATCAATTCTTCGTGTATGACTCCTCTATTGCTGCACCACTTGCACGAGTTCCTGTTTGGCCATATACTCTTTTATACAGGTAAAACAAGCAGAGACTTCTAAATACATAAATCTAGTCGAGTTAACCTTGCCGACTATGACCACATTTGATACAAAATCCTATAGCCCCAGGGCTCTAAACTACAGATAATAATAAAAAATGGTGCAAAATCACCTGTTTCTCTTGAGTCATGTATTTAATGTTCAAACCCATCGGTAAAAGAAATTACTTTTCAAGGCCCTTTTAAATTCAAATTGCCCTTAACTCTTTTTTATGGTATATATATATATATATATATAATAATAATAATCATCATCATCATCATGCTGAGATATCATCTTCAAATCTTTTTATTTTATTTTTATTTTATTCAAATTGTATTTTTTTTTTTGATAAAATATAATTTAATATATATGAATTATCTTCGAAATTGTTTTGAAAAAAAAACAATAGATTAATACACATTTACTATGATAGAATGAATTTCAAAATACTTAGATTCATATGTAAAACATGGTATATTTTCTTTCAAACGGTTCCATTATTTCTTGACAGCACATACTCATAGCATATTTATAGAAAATACATTTTTTATTAATGGAATGTAATGTGTTAAGAGGAATTTTTTGAAATATATGTGTATTAAAATATATATATTGAACAACTTCAAGGTCAAATACTTACTTTTATATATATATATATATGTATGAATAGACACAACAAAAGATTATGGGATGGAAATGAATTCAATACCCACATAAGCCCTTAGTCTGAACCAACTCTCAGAAGATGATTCAAAACTTCCTTTAGCTATGTACCTAATAGGTATATCAACATACTGATATTATTAATTATAAATTCATGGTGTATTGTCCCTTCTTAAATTTGCAAGCTAATGAGTTCTCAAGGAAGTGTTTAATATTGTATGATGTATCATCCATTGTTAATTTCAAATCCTCTCTTTCTCCTCAATTAGAATGCCACACAAATGCCACGGAAACGGAGGTAATTGTCCCTCAAGAAGTCATCCTATTTGGGAATTACCCATCAATGAGTTGGATCGTAGGGATGATCCTGGATTCGACGAGAATCTCTCTGGTTGTCATTTGGTCTCATCATGCTCAAATATCTACACTAAAGAACAATTCAGAACACTTTTGGATCATAACTTTGAAAGGTAAATATACAAATTATATATTATAAACGTTAGGGATGTATAAAAGTTCTACAAATTCGTCCTAAATTTTAAGGGCCCTTCCAAATACTTATAAGAGCATTAAATACTTCTATTAGGCCTAAATACAGAAATAATGGCAAACTATTCTTGTGTAATAAAGATTTACTAAACTAATTCAATGTGGTATGGACGTTGTTTACTTGCATTAGTTTGTAAACAAGCGACTGAGAGAGGTGCTGTCTTGTAGGAAAATAATACAACTCCTAAAAAATAATATTATATATAGGTATATGCTATTCACATAGAGGATGCTGTGAATTTTTTTTAAGCAACAACCTACAAACTGTCGCACCACCTAGCGGATAACATATTTCTTAGTTGGTTCACGCCCTGACCTGAGCTGATCTTACGGCTCTATCTCACTAACAAAAAATATCATTTCTGTTTTGTTCTCAGCTGTCAATTCCCACACGTCACTTTACACGTTCTGGCTATTTCATAATGTATTCTTTTTGATGAATTAACGAAGTACTATATTTCTATATTTATGCTCCGTTTCCAAAAGGACAGGAATACAATTTCTTGTTGATCCCTTGTTGTATATATAGGCCATTTTAGTATTTCTATGAAAAATTTTTGTCTATTACATGAAAATACAAAATATTACGTAGCAATATTATAATAAAGAATCTAATCAAATACTCTGTAGGATTTTATTATTATAAAATGCATTTTAAAAATTGTGGAGAAATAATATAACAGCAATAGCTTGGGAGTATTTAAGAGATAAATAGCAGTTGGTATGATTGACTTATTTGGCTAATTATCAGATGATATCAAACTTTTTTCCTGTTTCTGTTGGTAGAAAAGATTGCATGATGCAATAAAAGTAACGATGTGTTGCTCAAATGAAGCCTGCTAGAGGTTGCTCGAAAATATAAAATGCTATTTAAATACACATTACTAAGATGGGATTGATTTTCATTCCGCTATTAAGGATTGGCATAAACCTAATAAATAGATATAAGGGTTAGGGTGGATGGGATTATGAAATGATTACCCTTTTGTAGAATGACTTTACACATAAATAGTTTGTAAGGGTTCTTCCTCCTTTAATGCATTTATATATGTTTGTATTGGACTGAAATGCCTGTCGTGAGAACACTAATTCTAATTACATGCAATTTAAAATGCGATTATAGGATTATTTAAAACATATGTTGAATGTTCACACTACTGATCAGATCTTTGTCTTATAAATATGCCGTTAAATATGCAAATGAAAACACGACTTTCTAAATACTGGCATGTATATTAGGGGGGTTTGTTTCTCAACTTTTTTCAAATTTCGATTACGGCTTGTTCAGAAAAGTTGTCATGTAGTAAGATATGCGTGCTATACACGGATCATCAAATTGTCTAAACTTTTTTCTCTTTTTTTGTTCCACAGAAAAATTTGGAAAATAACTTTTTTTTACCCCTTTTATAGCTAAGAAACATGTCAATCATAAAAACTGTTTGTACAAAATAATTAAAACTGTCTTCTTAGTGTCTATATTGACTAAGTAAGAGGTTTTGCTTCTTTTCATTATTTGATCGAGATGTGCTACCTGAAGATGATTTCGTAGGCCAATGCAATTTTTCATTGATCATTTTCATACAATAGGACAACTTTTCGACACTAGCCTCAATCAAAAATTGAAAAAATTTGTTAATGAAACCGCTATTGTGTACATAAATAAGTCAAAACCTTCAGGGATGAAGGTCTCCATATTGTTAACAATGATAAAGGTGTGTACTCTTAATTAACATCGTAGACATAATAACAAACCTTAATAATTAAATGAAAGTGGGGCGGTTTCATTGGATAAATCAATCATATTTATCTGAAAGAACAAGTATGTAGGGAAAAAAGAAAGGGGATTGTGGAAAACCTACTTGGAAGTCATTCAACTATAGACGTTGACAAATGATGTGGTTGTATCATTAGTATTTGATATATGATTCCAATTATCGGAACAAGTTTCATTTTTGATACTATATGTTATGGACAAAGTACATACATATTTTTGTAAGTTGAAAGAAATGATGAAGTAGGTGCCATTTTTTTTTTTTTTACATCCTGATTGAATTTATGTAGCTTTGATAATCACCTAATGATTTTAAAAGAAATTAACTTATGGGAATATGTGCTATTATTATAATTCTATAGTAAGAACGAATTTGAAACACATAATATGCAAATGTACTTCCAGTTTATTTACATACCTATTCAGATTTTTTGGGACTTTTAAATTTACGGAAAATTTCCAGTGAATACTATATTTAGCTATTTCTCATTGTAATCTTATTTTAACTGCAATCAAACCTGGTCTAACGGCCACTTGCATTAAGTCACTAAGTGCACTAAGTGGGAAAATCCAGATAACTTCCCGGAAAATGAAAAAACTATAGTATCCTAATATGATATACAAGATTTTAAGATCCATTCTGCACATTCTTCAAAAATCTTTCATATTGTTTATTTTCCCACATTTTTCGGCAAATTTTATTGAAAGTTAGCCTGAATTGCACATACGAATCTTGAAAAAGAGCTCATGTGATGTATTAGGCTTCAGCATCAATCATGGCCTGTATCCAGGCCTAAAAAGGAGCAGTCTTAGAAAGAGATAGTTCCTGGATGTGTTGGTCATTGTCTTATTGATAGAGACAATAAGAGAGGCCTTGACCGCATGAAATGTTCGCTTTGTATTAGATTTAAAATTCCCCAGACAAATTTGGTCAACTGGATTAAGATCCGGACTGCTTGGGAGCCATATTTTCTTCCCACTGAAGTCATTGCAGTGCAGTATTGGTAGACGTATCCTACTCAACCCTCTTTCTACTTAAAGCCTGTTTTTCATATATTCAAGGAAAGTCTTCCAAAATGTCCAATTACCTCTTTATTTATTTTTAGTACAAACGTACATTGTGATCTGCGGGGTAAGATGGGTATTGAGTTTATAATATGAGTAGGATTGTAAATCATAAGGATTTTTGGTATATAAAAAAGTAGGAATCCAAAACTAACATGGCTTCCTGTTTTTTTGAATAATATTTGATGGGTGGGCAGCTTAGATATCGTGACTCTTTATTAAATTAGCTGCAAGCTGCTGTGATATGAAGGAATTAAATATAAGCCAAACTCCGTATCTAGCAAGGATATTAGTAAGAACTAATCCTGTTTTCGATCCTCAATAATCTTCTGAGTCCAGCATGTACTTGCATGTAACTCCTCAAATGGTAAACTTTATCCCTATATTTTGTCTCCTCTAAAATTAATGAATAGTTATAACTAGTGTTGTGTCTGTCATTAATATTATTATTATTATTTTTTATTCATTTCATATATGTAGATATTTACAAAACATAAAATATTATAACATGAAATTGCTAAGAGGAACTGCGTTGTATTACCATGAATAAGCATTTTATTTTAAAATATATACTCCTAGCCAAGATCTACATCTAAAAACAGTAAACATTCCGACAATCAAAATGTCATTAAAAAAATTACACACGAAATAATATAAAACATTCAAATCAATCCATTGGTCTCCCTCGATGAAAGTGTTCATACCTCCGGACAATTGTTTCTAATGTGGCTCTATATCTCGCTGAATCTGAAAATTTATATTTGACAATGTCAATAGCATGGTCCCAGGAATCACCTTCCATCCTTGGTATTTTCAATGCAAAAGCACTATATCTTCCTGCAAAGGGCAAACCTATTGCTTTTAGGTTTTCTCTAAGAATTGGTTCTCCACTTTCCAATTTATTACCAATAAGGGCTATAGCACTCAAAAGAGCGAAATGCATTGCCCGATTTTCTGCACTTTTTCATCTTTGCCTTGTTGGCAAGCCGAACAAAATGGTTGCCTTTAATTTTGTTCGGCTTGCCTATAAGGCAAAGACGACGAAAAAGTCCAGACTTATCTTACAGTGAGTCCTTAGGACTGTCAGTCCTTCGCTCTGTCAGTACTAAAACTTATTAAAAAAAAAAAGAAATAAACTTTAGTGAGGTCATCAAGGTTATAACAGACTTAGGAAATAATAAAAACATTGCTTGGCTTTCCAACAATAGCAAAAATGCTTAAAGCTTACAATCTTAAATATGAGTGCATCTGTTAAAAAAGGAATATAAGTTTGAATATAACCTGGAAATGATAAAATACTGATTAATAAAAGAAATCATGATAGTAGTTGTGATGATAATAAAAAAAATATGAGTGGAAGGAACAAGTTATATTTCATTATTTTTTATAAAATATATAATACATTAATACACCCAATCACAATAGGAGGCATTCTTAATTGATTAGTTTTTATCGCTACAAAATATATATAAACCATAAACGATATAAATTGGGGGAAATCTTTGTATTATATATAAATACTCGTAGTCCTTTTAAAATGAAATACTCCCATTTCCTTCTTGAGTCAAAATATTTTATCAGACTCAAAGGACACATGTGGCCCATCAACACAAAAACAAGCTAAAACGAATTTTTCCTCAAAATTGTGTCTAATTGAATATCTATCATCAATTTCTTATCAACAAATAACTCCAATTAATCATTTGAGAACGACGCAAATTGTAGTTAAATAGCAAAATGCAAAGTCATAATAAAATAATTAGAAATATATTTACTATAATTAAAACGGAAGATATCAGGTCCAAAAATAGACTCGTTAATCAAATGATGGTTTTAAAATATTATTAAAATTATTGGGTATCTTAATTCATCCCAGAAATTTGAACACATATCTTATCTATGAAATATTGGGGTGTAAATGTATATTTCATAAAAAAAAATATTTTTTTCTCTTTATCCTTATTTTAGCTCAAGATTGTTATTGTGTTAAGGCACCACATATGTACATATCTGAGCCAAAGCAATAAAGAGAGAGGGATGTAGGATAAAGGTGCCTATGAAAACATGCAATACCTGAGAAAATTCTGAAGGGAAGTGGTATAATCTAAAATACACATCACGTAGGTTGCGCAATCATAAAAAAATGAACACATAAACTTTGAATCCTTGAGTAGGGTTAAAAAGTCATATTAGGGTTCAATATTCGAAGTAGCAGAACAGTTATTACATTGGCACATCAGGCTTCTGTTAAATTATATATACATGGATAAAAGGCTACAAGGTATTAGCTGAGTCCATCCAATAGCATGTAATCATTTTTGCAAAATAATAATAATAATATTGTATTTGCTAATTTATTCTCGAGGTTAACATCCTCTAGGCTAGTTCATGTCTGAGTGAACATCCCTGAAATACATAATCAAGGAGTATTTGCTAGAAGGTAGTTGTTTATGGATAAATTAAGGATATACAGCTGTCCTTTAATGACTACTTACCATTGAAGATGTTCAAATGGCAATACCACCTATCAATGTTGGGTAGAATGTACAAATTAATATGTTGTTATATTCATTGGTTCAGAAGTTATTGATTTAGACAGCTGTGTAATTGAGAGAAGGAGTGTTTGTTGGTTTTTGTATTTATTTGAATTTAGAGCTATAGGATGGTTTATACAGTTTATGAACCTACACGCATTGCGGAAGTATTCATTCACTTTAGTCAATATGTATGTATGTATATAATAAATATATTTGATCATCATGTATTAGCAAATCCTTTTGCAGCAACACAATAATATCTTTTTTTATAATAATACTAATTTCTTATATATTTATATTATTATTTTTTTATTTGAACAGACATTACTCCACTAATCGTGCACCATTGAGTTTGAGCTTTGATACTGCTTGGTTGGTTATCAACAAGGGATTTACAAAGGTTCTTCAAGAATGGATTAGAAATAAATTGAACACTCAGAGTGATGTTTATTTTGTCACGCAGTTGCAGGTAATGATATTTATAAAATAGCTACATCATTGACACTTGCTTTGAGCATACTTTTTAATGCAATTATTTGTAGTTGTATGCAATAGCGATCTTCCTACATATTTGCCAAAATATAACGCCCTCAGACTTTTCCTTCAAAAATTGGATATCTTTAGTAGATAACCTGTATCAAACTTTTATATTTTCTTTTCTCAGGTAATTCAATGGATGCAAAACCCACGTGATGTAAATTCTCTTCGTGACTACGCGGAATGGAAAGAGAGATGTGATATTAAAGGTCAGGCATTCTGCTCTTTACCCAACCCATGTCCTTTGAATACAAGAGAACTTCCTGGAGAAACAATTCGACTTCATACTTGTGTGGAGTGCCCAAACAATTATCCTTGGCTTCTTGATCCCACTGGTGATGGATTCAGTTTCAAATAAGCATCCTTCCTCATTTCATAATTACCATCATCCATTATTAAGATACATTTGCAACTCTTTTGCAAGAAGAGAGACGAACTACTTAAGAATCCTTTTTTCTTTTCTAATTATTTACTGTAATAAGTGAAAATATTTGTGTCTGTTTTTAAGACATTTCATTGTGATTTTTATGAGGTACATGGGCGTTTTCGCTCTGATTTCCTTACTTTAATACCTGAGATCTCTCTACTTGTTTGACAAATATCATCACCATTTAAATATGGCAAATATTGATGTAGTACTATCCTACACTTTTAGTACACTCCTCTCTCTCATGTTCAGGTAAATCCTGAAGTAGGGGAAATATTATAAAAGTCTTTCTTTATTTTACTAGAAAAGAAAGGGTGATTATTTTTTTAATTATTATTATATTTTAAAAAATTCATGTGCTCATGTATGTTTCTTTGTAGAAAATAAATTTATATATATTTATGAATTCATATTTTCCATGATTAATAGTTATTATTTAAAGATTCTGCTACGGCTTCATTAGGTTCAAATAAAACTTGCTTTGAGTATAAACTTATAAAAAATATCAAGTCAGAGCAGCTCTCATTGGTACTATTTTATATCAGAAAGGGAAACATTTATATAAGGATACATGCTTAATTATTGATAACTATATATAATGTTGTCAACTAAAAAAATAAAATGCTTAATGTCTGTAGATAATATAAACTTATGTAGATGAGACTATAAGTGATTCTTATTACGATAGCAGATCCATTTAGACTAAAAGTAAGAATATTTATAAAGCATTTTATTTTTAGTTGACAATATCATTATTATTAAACGATAATTGGGTAAAACAAAGGAGTTCATTTATTAAATTAATTATAAAATGCCTCAATTCAAAAGAAACTGAGAACTTTTGTAAATAAATTAATAATACTATAACCCCCTAAATACATCCAGCAGATGCTTTTGTTTAATTTGTAAAATGGAGATCTCTAACAATACTCAGACAAAAAGTAAATTTTCTTCAACCTTCTGTTATAAAAGGCTTTGATACAAATGGTTAAATTAGAGAGATTAATACCCCTCTTTTATTTTTTCTATTTGATTGAATTCACCCGTACATTGTATATTAGGTCTGGGTTTCGGTCTGAGATTGAATTAACTTTTGTAAAAACAAACTAATTTGAAAAAAGTTTTCTCTTGTCCGGTACCATACTAAAATTTGGTCTAGGTCTTTTTTAAACAATCAATTTGAATTTTGGTCCACGGTTCGTCACCGTTGTTTAAAAAAGGGGCATTAATCTCTCTAATTTAACAATTTGTATCAAATTATCCGTCCAGATCGTACCTGCAAAAATAAATTAAGACGGAAACTAAAACAAAAGTTAGGTCCTGGACCACGTCTCAACACTAATACTTACATACATAAGTATAAATAAATGACCTTGGATCCAACACAGGCTTTATATTGATCAATTTGTGTTGAGAGTCGTATAAGCCCCCTGATCCCGATAATATATACTTTTGATAAATAATGTTTTAAAAACTCTCATCCGACTAAAGACACAAGTCCTTTAAATATTGTTCATATTATTTTACATGAACGATTTTCAATTACATGTACAAATGAAAAAGTAATTAAAAGTACTTAATTAGTATAAATTAACTCTTAATTGTTTACATAAACACTTACGTATAATGGATATAACATTTTGGTATGCTTGAATGATTTACACTCTCAGACCCTTTAAATAAATTGTCCTGATTTGATGAGATAAGCACATGCTTTTTACAGCCCTTGAGAAATGGTGACTACGAATTTGAAGATTATTCCATTTCTATTTGATCTTTAGTTCAACCAAGTATTATTACCTGTATGCAGAATCGTAGGCAAAATTTGGGAGTCAGTAAGTTCATCCATCCATGTGCGTACGAGGATGAGTCTATAAGTAGAGTTTACACCTTTGTTATGAAAACACTACATTTAAAAAGTAAAAATAAAGATACACGGCTGTTGTATTTGCTCATTATTTATTCGGTCGTCGTGTTGTTAACTTCTCTTTCTGAAGTTAGCATCATTTCCTATCTTTGGTCTAAATTGTTTAAAAATGCATAATAAAATAGATATCAATGAATTTATATATCATTACAATATTTTCCCTACACTAATACTATTTTAAATGACGAAAGTCCTCTTCATAGCTTTAATTTATTTTCTCCTCCAAAGATCATATAACAAGCAGCTAATATTAACAAAAGACTTAATTCAGTAGTACCACATACCGCTCTCCCGCCTTCTCCTCGTACTTTTTTTTTCTTACACAAATGTCAACTCTAAAAGTTCGATCCCTCCCTGTTGATGGTTAACACAATTTACAAAATACGTTTTTATTTTTTATTCAGTTGAAGTAATTACAGTTAAAAAATCTCGGAATGAAACATTAGACCTCCTTAATCTGATCTTGGCCCCGACTCTGCTCATAGTATTGTGTAGGTAGGTGATATGGTACTTGAATTCGGTCTGTACCATGATAGGTCTTGTCCAGTTCCGTCCCTGTTATCGGCCATTGAAAAACGTTCTAAATTTTAAGGCACCCTGCACAAGTCAATCATCATCATCATCATGTTGTAGTTGAGTACCTCAGTTTACAAATGGAATTAGTTGTATTAGTTGGAACATGTACAACTTAATATGCAAAATGAATGAATCGTTCGGAAAGAGTTTTTATAAAAGTAAAAAAATTAATTACATCTTATTTGCTAAAATTTTTATTACCTATGCAAAATAATATGTAAATATTGATGACCTTTGGATAAAATGTACTACCTTGTACAATTTAGAGTACTTCTTAATTATATTTTCTTTCAAAATATTCCGAAATTTTTGGTTTTATTTAAAGGTTGTTCATTCTTTGATTTCACAATTAACACTTTTTGTTGTTCATGGGAAATGATCATTCAAGTCTATGTAAAGTTTTTTTGATTTGAAGTTGTTCATTCATTGAATACACATTTAACTTTTTTGCTTATTGATGGGGCATTATGATGGAATATCTATTAAAATTTTATAAAGTTATAAATGAGAAAACTTCTTTGGTTTATTCATCTAAAATAGTTCTTAATTAAAAATTATTTTATTTAAACTTTCTTTTTCTATTGTTAAGTAAAAATGTCATAATTTAAAAAAAAATAGTAATAATAATAATAGTTTAGAAACTTAAAGGGCGGATGTTCAAGCACTACACAATAATCAACATGGGTCAAACTTTATATTTCTTAATTTTTTATCAAAAATGACATTGTTGGGCTATATTTTCCCACAAGCTGACAAGAAATAGGGGGCATGCCCTCCCCCAACAATCAAAATTTTAACTAGACGTTTACCTTTTTTTTTTTACTTTTTCAAATATGACGGCCCTACCCAAACATTTCGAAAAATAATCAGTAGGGTGTTTAAAAACAGCCTACTGTGTATGGATCCTCAAAGGAGCATTTGCAGGATTATATTTGTTATGGTTTTTTTTTATTTAAATTTAAAAAAATCCACAATTATTTTTTAAAAATTAAATTTTGTAGAAAAGGTTTTCAAAAATTTAAAATTAGTTACAAAAAATAACATTTCTTAGAAAAAATATCAAAAATCAATACATATTCTCAAGAAATTAAACTTTTTTGGAAATTTTTTAAAAATCCACATCTAAACAGAAAATATTAAATTTTTTCTACAAAAATATCAAAAATTAAATTCCAAATATAAAATAAGAATTTGGTATATTAAATATTTTGGATAAAAAATTCTTAAGTCCTATTTACAAAAAATTAATTTTTTTTCTAACAAAGTTGAAAAATCTACTGTTGTTCAAAAGAAAAAAACAAAATGAAAAATCCTTAGTTACCTCCTCTCATAATAAAAAATTTCTATCAAAAATGTTTGTTTATTTTTTCGAAAAGAACGATTATGCTATTTAAAAGCAATCTAGCTTTCTGCGTATCTGTCTGTTCGTTTGTCTATCACAGCCTAACAATTCAATTAATTTATATGGGGAGTTCGCAGGGGGTGGACTGGAGGGGCTATAGCATTCCCCGAAATAAAGAAATTTTTGATTCTTACTAAAAAATTTAATATTTCAAAGTTTTTTACAAAAATTTAATTTTTTGTCTACAATGGTATATTTTTGCAAACTTTTTCTACAAAATTTCATATTTTGTGAATAGGTTTTGGTTTTTGGAATTTTTTTTTCACAAAATTTAATATTTTAAATTTTTTTTTAAATTTTTTTCTAAATAATTTGATTTTTTATAAACAGTGTGTATTTTTTAAATTTTTTTCTAAATAATTTGATTTTTTATAAACAGTGTGTATTTTTTAAATTTTTTTTCTAAAAATTTTAACTTTTTGGTATGGCTTTGGATTTTTTTTTCAAATTTCATATTTGAAATTGTTTGTCTAAATGATTTCATATTTTGAGAATAGCTTTTGTGTTTAAACTTTTTCTCACAAAATCTTATATTTGAAATTTTTAACAAAAAATTTTATTTCTTATAATTAATGTGGATTTTTGAAAAAAACAAACTATTAAAAAAATTATCTTTTTGAGAATTGTATTGGATTTTTGCAAAAAAAATTTAATAAAATTTAACATTTGAATTTTTTTCAAAAATTTAATATTTGAAATTTTTTTCCAGAAAATATAATTTTTAACTAGGATTACCACCGACCATGAGCAGAGCAATTGTTTTATGCAAGTTGTAGAATGTCACAGAAATCAATATATTGGTTTCAAGAAATCTAATTTAAACCATTAAAATTCAATGTATTTCTAGTGTATTGTATTGTTTTATAGTTTAGATGTATAAAAAAATATTTATAAAACAATTTTTTCTTGTCAAAAAATGTATTTTTGTATTTTATTCTATTGTCTTCTATTTTTGTATACACATACGTCAAGATAATAATAACTTAGGAGAATACTTAAAAAGACAGGGTAAAAAAATGGAAAAAATATGAAAAATTTGATTTGATACTCATATCAATTGCTATACAATATGCCATTGAGAAGTTATAGTCAAAAGAATACAATCTATGTGGCAGGCATAGCCGTGGTCCAAAATCCAAATGGTTGGTATGACTAAAAAGGTAAATATAAAAAAGTGTGAAGGAAAATTTAAAATTTGAACAGGTCTAAAGACCAAGTATAGGTATAACTTCAGCCTCCATGACAACGTGTAACTAAATTTGAAGCAAATAAGGTGCAGGTTGTTTTATTTACTATGTTTGACTTAAATATTATAATCTTAACTTAATCATTTGTATTTTGACAAACAAAAGCATTAGTTCAAAAAAAGCTTCTTTTTTTTACCTGATTCGTTGATGCTCAATCTGTATAAATACATATTATTACGTATGTGTATATTTATGTCCGTTTTTGTCAATACCTCCAAGGTCAAATTCATTTTTTGGGGGAAAGGGGGATCTCTTATCCCCCTCGTCTTTGAAATTACATTTTAAGCCTGGAGATACCTAACAGGTATGTTGTATACCCTTCCTTTACAGGTCAAAATCCTTAATGAAGGTTTCGATATGGAGTGTCTCTTCATTGCTATTCATAGAATTGTGTTGTTAAGTACATTTTATTAGACGAAAATATTGTCTCATTTTATGCATCAAAATAACATATTTTTGTTCCTTTCAAAATATGTCCAAGTGAATACAATGTACATTAGACTGGTTCTCAATTTTTTTAAAGAAATAACGATATTTTATATGACAGAGTGAGAGAAAAAACGATGGATTCAATTTTTGTAGCCAAAGAATACTAAGACTTAAATGAATGAATGCATTTTTCATGCCATATGTATAGGGTGAGGACTCAAAAATTTGAAAATTTGAAAAGCCGTTTTCAATTCTACATATTTTTATTTTGTGCCATTTTATGGCAAACTTATAAATCAAAAGTTTTTAGTTCAACAACTTTCTACACTTTTTAGTCAATAATATGTCCCCCCTCCATTCTGAATGATGGCTTCAATACGGGGACGAACAGACGCACAGCTGGCCTTGATGAAGTCCGAGGACAAGTTTTTATACTCCTCCGTGATCACACCCTTCAGGGTATCGTCATTTGGGTGAGAAGTCTTGTTCGCCTTGCCCTCCAAGACGCATCAAACAGCAAAGTGCAATGAGTTCACGTCGGTTGAGGATGAAGGCTAGAAGTCTGCAAGCCAGAAGGCATCCATATTCTCCCTGCAGAAATACTACACCTTCTTGGACGTGTGTGCCTGGGTACCGTCTTGGGTAAACCCATAGTTGTCCCTGGGGAATGTGCTCTTCAACCATGGTAAGACATAGTCCATGAGGACCTTGTAATAGACGTCTATATTGACTTTATCGTTGCCTTGAATAAGTAGGGAGCAATCTTACTACCGTCGCACGCCCTGACGCCGAGGATCATGACCTGGGCTGGATGTATGTTCCAGAAGGTTCCTTCGACCTCTTAATTCAGTGAGGAAGCGATCTAGTCTCCAGTTCAGACCAACGTCCACTATTAAAATCTTCTTGTCTTCTGCGAGTAGGAGATTGCAGTCCTTCTGCCGTTTTGCTTGTAGTGGTGTGCACATTTTTGATCGTATAAAAACAAAACAAACATCAAATTGTAGCTTTTTTGTCAGTTCTTTCGAATGGTACAAATAAATTAGTGTCTCACAAGTCAGCCTTTACAATCAAGTAAATCATTAACCAAAAAGACTAAAACGACGAAGGAGCAACATGATCTATTGTGATTACAATTCCAACATGACCAATCAGATCCCAGAGTATAATTAAATGGGAGACGGTCTTTAAGATTTGACCTGTTGGCATTCAGAACAAACCAATTGTGACAAAAGAAAATAAATGTTTAAAGGAATACAAGTACATCTAATCCTATTTAAAATATCGGATCAGATCGGAAATATTTTGATATCAGCTTATGTCTAATGTGGCATAAGCACATGCTACTCAAAATTTTATTATGTCCCTAGATTCCTCTTTAAAAATACATGAATCAATACTGAAATACCAAGAAAATCATTATAGTCGCCAGCATATCTATACGATTTGACACTCACCTGAATCAGTGTTATTTAATATTCTGCTTCACCTTCAATAATATCTACAAATAAGTGTATAGAACCATTTTCTTTTTGTAAGCTCATCTTTGTATCGTTGATGAAGATCCCCTATTCAAGTTTTGTTATTAAGGGTATAGCAGACTGCCGGTTCTAACATGTTCCACTATTCTTTCTAATTTAATATATTCCTGCAGTCAAAATCAGACAAAACATCAAGGAATACTGAATGAATTGAAAACAACTAAAAGAGTAGTAAACTCTCAACACTTTAGATAAACAAAGTTTAAAGATAATTCATATATTCAAACGAAAGTAATCAACTATTGTAGCATGTATAAAATCCCGAGATTTCCACATTTCGATACAAATAAAGTAACCTCAATATCTCATGATCTTAGGGATAGATCCCAAAGAGTAGCATTGCTGGGCATACATTGTATTGTATTTGTTCTAATTATTAGGTTGCCAAGAATGTATTTAAAAAGTAAATCCCATCATTATAATTGATGATAATAATTTAATTTCCTATTTAAGATAAAAAATCTCCTAAAATTCTATAAAAATGACCTCATATACATATGTGACAACATCCTGTTTATGACTTATGTGTATAACTAGACGAACTAAATCTATTGATATAACTTCAAGAAGAGTTCAAGGTATGATTTCATAAATGATGCATCTCAAACTTCCAATTAAAAGCCTCTATGTTAATGCATTTAAATTATACCTTGTTTTATTTTTCTGCATTTGCATTTATAAATAGATGTAGTTTAATTACAGAGGCTTATTAAAAGTGGTATGCCATTAAAAGAGATTAAATGTATGTAAGTATTTTTATTTAAAATGTTTAAAAACTAGAGGTTAGAACATTTACTCTTATATTTGTCAAAATAAACATGTATATGTATCACAAAAAAACTATAAAGGGCCTTAACTTCAATTAATTCAAGTTCCTACATTTTCAAATTATAACAATTTGGATTCAGCATTAGTTATTAGGTAGAGGAGACCGTGGTAGTTGCAACATAGTCTTTTCATGAAAGGTAACAATGCTACAACCACAAAATTTACATCAGAGTTGTATTAAGGCCTACGTACAAAGTACGTATGCACGAGGAAGGGGAAAGGTTTTAATATTGCGAACACATGAATAATAAAGTAGGTAAATTATGTGCACTAAATTGGATTTTTATATTATATAGACAATGATGCAGTACTGAGAGAAAAAAAAACCGTTTCAAAACCACCGTATTTTAAGGCTTCTGTTTCAAAAATATTTACGTCTTGGTTTTTTACCATTGTTCTTGGGCCAATGGAGTTAATTTGTTGCGTAAATAATTGAGGTGATATTTATACAAGCGTATTTAGTTCTAAGAAGTATAATTCAACTGTAATATTTGTTTGTTTTCATGTTTATTGCACGGCGTTACCTCGCTAACAGAAAATACCAATAAGTTCTACTAATATCTGGAGTGAACCAAGAGTCAATCACTTAATAACATGTAGGAGAATGTGCATTTTTTATGATTAAAAATGAAATGACAAAACCTAATTGACTTTGTACAATATTATTCTATTTTTATTTCAACAGAGTCAGAAAATCTCTTTGAAGTTCCGTGCCACAATTAATATATCTTCCACCAAGACAACATTTTTGAACTGAAATAAAAAAAAAAAAATTATTTAAAAAAACTTTACTTAGAGTAAGTATTTCAATCGGAGAGTGATACAAATATTACCTTTAACATTTTTCTACATACAAGTCAATTACAAAAAATTAAGAAAAGTAAAGTTTAGGTGGAATATTTTATCTGTTAAAGTTAGGACTCATCTTTTTGGTAGAAGATATATTAATTGTAGCATTCATTATGGTAAACAAGTGTGTTTATGTTGGGTATCAAACTGGAGCCGATATGAAACTTCCTTCAGGTGTCGGACTAAATCAATTTCCCAAATCTTAAATTCATAAAATGAAATAATTTTAAGCAATATTCAATATGATTCTAATGAAGGAATACCCCAGCTTGGGAAGTTACCTTTGTGTGTATAGAGTAATTACACACAATTTTTAAAACTATGTACCATAGCGAATAAATGATTTATAGTTTTTGTTGGAGTTTATTGGATTCCATATTGAAGTCGAAAGACATCCATTACACATATAATGAACAAGGGGTTTTCTGTTAGATAAGAGCTTATTTGAGTATAACAATTGTTCTTTTATAAAATTCATTTGAACTATTAGGTCATCAGACATTTCTTCTTCTTATTCACTCATCAATTTATCTATTCTATTAATGGCTTTGGATTGCGATGACACACCCAAATTGTTAGGGCCAAGGAAATACATTATTTTTAGAACTTTAGAAAAAAAAAATCCTTCAGGGTATAAAAATAAAACAATATCTTTTATATAATTTATCGCCTTGACAAAATAAATTAAAAGTTAGATTCCAAATTTTTTTTATTTCGTATGATATTTCTGACACACTTTCATCTTTGAGACAAAATAGCGTTATAAAATCTGTTTTGTTAATGAAACTGATACCCTTCGGAAGTTACTTATTCATTACCTCAAAAATAAGATCATCAAATGTGTTCTCTATTGTTGGTTTTAAAGTTATTTTCTTAACTACAGTAATAATTTTTTCACATCCGATAGAATTTTTAGTAGTTCTCTTCTTTAATGGTTTATTTTTGGAAGAAATTGAAGGGTAGGACTCATGCTTAAGTTTTTGTGATTTCTTTCGTTTCGGAGTATAAAAATAATCTATTTCGTTAAAATGGAATGAGCAAACTACATAATTAGACGTAGGTATCTATGAGGATTTGTGACGAGTCACGTTGATCCATTTATGCTCACGAATTAAGGATTTCGGAAATCGATGTAATCTGACGCGAGAAGGTTGTGTCCTATCGCATTCAGTTCGGAACCCAACATAAACACACTTGTTTACCCTAATGAATGAATTATCTTATTTTACAAGATTAATATCTATTAAATAAATATAACATCATTGAATGAAACTCATATTAGATAATCTTGTACAAACATGAACTGAAGTTGATACTTTATTTTTAAAGGGCAAATTTATCCGTTTAAATAATTGGTTCAATTATTTGTTGACGATTTACTTTAGAAAACCTTTTAAAAAATATCTACTTTGATTTTGATCTGTGAACAAGAAGTGAGTCCATCATTTTCGTCTCAAAAATATTTTTGGGGGATCTAAAATTCTAACCCAAAATGAAAGAGTTAAATAAAACACCAAGTGATGTTGTTAAAAAACTACAACAACGACAAACTATTATTGTTTTATATATGGGCAAAGATCATAATGAGATTTCCAGGAATTTGTCATAAAAATTGATGTTTATCAACACCACAGGTTGGGTGACAGGAGCTTGTGCTCCTCAAGAAAGTATAGGAACTCAATTGCTTTGTATTTATTTGTTTCCTTTATAGTAAAACATAATTCATTAACACGGAACTTTAGAAACTTCAGCACGTAACCTCGTAAAGTTTCAAAAACATCCAATAAAATCAATATTACAACTAGATCTAAATAATCTTTTGTAAATGAAACTTTAATTATTTACGCTTCAAAAAGACATTTTTTGAAGGAAAAAATTAAAAAAGTAAAAGACTAAGATGATATTTCTTTTCATACAAGCCCCTTAATATATATGTTGATTTTTTACTCTTCAAATTGAATATTTTTACGATTGGATGATTACATATAAAATATAAGCATATATTTAAAATTAACAGAAAAATTGGCAAAGAATAAATTAAACTTCAAGTACTTTTCCTTAGTAAAAAGTTGGCTCTAACCTATAAATTAAGTAAACATATTCAAATAATAATTCAAATTCTCGAAAATTAGATTTGATATGAAAAAAGTCCTTACATAATCGTAATTAGTGCGCTAAGGACTAATATAATTGAATATTGAATTTAAAAGATTTTTTTGGTCACTTGTGCTCTCGAAAAAAGAATATTTTTGTTTGTCTTTAAATATGTAATTGAAATTGAATAGATCAAATTGAGCTTGAAGCTATTTATGCCGTACATTTTGGGTTGTTATGTCATGTTGAAGAAACATTAAATGTAGAATAAGTACCACCAAAAGAGTATGTATGTTATATTATATTTAAAAAACTGTGTTGATTACTCCAAGTCCAAATACATTCCCATTACCTTTACTGCAATTAATATGTACCCTTGTTTATAAGTCCTTGTTTTATCTATGTAATATTGTCCTTTAAGCATTACATAACAAAATTATACGGATGCTATTGCATAATAAACTAAATTGTATAAGCTATAGACAGTTACACAGACGTTAGTTTAAGTCAATAATAGATTTATGTCTTTTGTTTGGGCAAAGTAACAAAGGTTAAGAAGAAATATGTAAAACTGGAGATACTACGCGGCTCAATTTTTGTTATTTGATTCTTATTTTTATAAAATAAAGTTTATTGGAGCTTGTTATCAATTAAAGAACATTAAATTTGAATTTGACCTGGGACAAGGAGATACTTATTAAGATATAGACCTAGGGAGAGTTTGTATGAGGTTTAAGGAGGCAGGGTTCTTCCTGATCCTCAAGATTTAGTATATTAACATGTAAGTCTTAGGACAGCAACTTCAACTTAATATTTCTCAACAGGTGCATATTTTTTAATGCGTGTTGCATATTATTCACACAACCTCCATCTTTGTTTCTTGTTAAAGCCTATTATTCTTCAGCCACTAAACGCAAAAAAAAAAAAAAAAAAAACGCTAGGGTATTCACAACAATTTTTAATGGAATTCATCATACAAAGGAGCTCAGAACTCAGAGCTGGATTGAGTTACATATCTGAAATTTTATTTTTCAGTTTTCTAATAATTGGTTACGAAATTTTATTCAAATATGAAAAAAAAAAAATAAAGCGTATATTTTCCGTACAAAGACCTTATTAATTATAGAGTTTGCAATTTGTGATTTTATGGGTGATAACCCTTTTATAAGAAATTATACAAGTTACAACCAAAAAAATATTCAAGTGAATAATTAATAATATTTATACAAATTACACTACAATGATTGTTTGTTTGGTTGATTAATAGTGTAATTTTGTACTTTTTTGATGAAATCTACAAATTGGTAATCATTCTTTGGCACTTTAGTAAATCCAGCTCCTTGTAATAAGCAATATATGAGAAATTTAATAGATCATCCTGAAATAATGAAAAACCGTAGCTCAAACAACCACGGGATCGGAATAAATTATTCTCTTCAAATAAGATGATCAATGACGAAAAACCAGTTTAGAATGGGCATGTTAAAAAAAAAAATCAACATGGTAACCCTGAGAAAGAATTATACTCATGAAGTTTTATTAGATCGGCTAAAATCATCTGTGACAAGGGAAAAGGGAGAAAATGATATAAACACCCAATTCTACTCTGAGTCCAACAAAGAATTATAATTATAACTTTCCAACATAGCCTCAGGGTTACACTCCGTCTTTTATGACCCACAAGAACGTTCAAACAGGTTTTGAATATAATTGAATCTATTTAGAACAGGATGGTTATTACTCAGGAATTAAATAATAATGACAACTGCTAAGGATAAGAAAATTCCTTCTTTATGCAACCAATTACAAATTTACTGTCCAGCTAAAAAACATACCGGATTTACACCATTCCTTTGAATTAAAATCACTTTACATAAATTAATACTTTTACTGGGGCACTATTTTTGTTAACTATATCTACAATTATTTTCCTTTTCTTTGACTAACTTTGGGCTATTTTATAACATATGTGGAATGGTATTTAAATAAAAGAGGGAATAGAATTATAAAACTAGTGGAATTATTTTTTTTTTGGGTAGATTTATATATTTTATTTAATCATTAAATTTTTAATTCCTTAGGATATTCACTACACAACTGTTTTAATTCAAGTTTCTCTTTCATTTCATAACTATTATATTAATAGAAAAATAACCCCAAGGGCTCAAACATCAAATCTGCAACCTCTTTGGGCCGCCCTGGAACCAAATGTTGTCGTCAAATATATATATATATATATACATATTTAATCCTGCAGAATCTACAGCCAAAGCACATGTATTCAATCTAATTTTGTCACAATGAATGAACTACACTCGGAGCTGCCGGATATTTAGTACACGGAGGAGGCACGAAGATGCTTCGTAGTTATGTGTTTAATTTAAAAGAAAGGACAATTCAGCAACCATGACATATGTAATACCTCTTAGCTCACAATGTGTTACATCCAAGAAACCAGGAAAAAACTGGAGGATTCGAAGAACCTCCGGAGGGAGTTCGTGGAGGTCACAGAAGGACTCCAGGAAGGTCAGGGAGACTGACTTAATGGAGAAGGTGCGCACTGTCATTGATCGGTCCCCAATGAGGTCATTTGTCTCAATCGGGGAGGAACTTGAAGTATGTGATATAATAGTTTGGGTATATGTTAAAGATGATCTCAAGTGCCAGTCTTTGAGGCCCCCTACCAACCCCGAAATTAATCTGATGGACCATTTTGTCTGGGGCTACCTTGAAGTACACATTAATGGAAGTCCCAACACAACTAAGGCAAGTCTGATGGACACTATCAAGGAGGATGTTGCATCCCTGCCCAAGGACTTCGTCATCAATGCCTGCTACCGCTTCAAAGACTGTATAGAGATAATAATCGAGGCTGACGGGCAATTATATCGAGTAGGCCTCAAGAAACATGACCAACAATAAATGTATATTTTGTTTGAAATAAAAATATAAAACTTACGGATATTATACTATACCTACAAGAGAGGGTGTAGATTTCATCTTCGATTTCTGTATATTAAAGGGGAAAAAAGAATGAACGTTTCATGTATGAAGAATTAAAATTAATTTTTCACATGTAAACTATGTAAAATTCAACAATCATGTATTTTATATAAATGTAAGTGGTTAAATTTAAATGAATTTAACACATAAATATAGAAATGATATAATATATTGTACAATGTACGTTGTATAGGATAAAAGTGCATAACAAAACTTTGATCATAGTTTTATTTTTTTTATTTTTTTATTTGTCAGAAGATTTCCCCATCATTTCATACACAAACGTTAATATTGAAATCCCAATACCAAGCAACCAAAGATAAAATGGTCCCTGCAATCAACTCATATTATTATACTGATTTACAAAAATGCCTTATATTCACCTCTAAATTATTAATTTTTAGCTTATTATGGGCTGCTGTTGTTTCTGTTTTAGAAAGCCTTGCAATCAAGTTTAATTCATCCTCAATCCACTTTTCAATTAACCCTCCTGCATTGAGTTGTATAATCTTATCACCGATTCTATCAGTATAGATACTGTTCTTTGCTGTAACAAACGCAACACTGTATGAGTTCAAACACTCCTCTACTAGGTGAACAGTTGTAAATCCATAACTGACACAAATTAAGATAATTAATATGTTAGAAAAACTAAGTCAATATTGTATAATATATCAACCCACTTGTCTGTGAAACGTTCTCTAATGGAGTAATCCAAAAAACCCTTACTTTCACACATAATAACATTTCTATCACTTAAATTTGCGAATGATTCCTCATAATCATAGTGAACTATAAATTTGTCAACTATTTTTTGTATGTCTTCATCTTGAGATGTCATAAATGTTTCATAATGAAAGGGTCCAAAGCTGGCAATGGGTAAAGGGGATTCTGCAACTTCTTTTACTGAGTTGATAGGAAGAGATTGATGAGGAACAGAAAGTACAGAAATTAAACTCCCTCGATAACCAATTGTGACAACAAAAATAGCAAGTAGAAAAGTTGTATAAGCAAGACGTATTGACAACTTACTGTGCATTGAAATAAAGGTTGTTCAATAGAATATAAATAATTACTCCGAACTATTTTAATAATAAATTTATGACTGACTCACCTAAGTGTTGACGTCATGGGTTGCGAAATATCAAATAATGTGCCCAAGTAAAAGAATACTCCACTTACAAATGAAAAAGATTTTTCGTATGAATTCGTCACCGTTGTATAAATATAAATAAAACCAAGAGATCCAAGAATTGAAAGAAAAACACCAAGCCAAACGGATAATGTGAGGGGATACGCTAAGGATTTCCACTGGGGCAGAGGCGGAGATTTTATAACCATAAAACATACCTTTTCAATATCATAGGGTTGAGTAAAGTCAATGCGATCCATTCTACTTGGCGTTATGAAAAATTGAGCAAAAGCTATGTCTGTCCTTTCAAACATAATATCACCGACAAGACCTGTGAAGGATCCATCTGGAAGTTCACTCCCCCACTTTAATCCATCTGATGGCGGAGTAATACTGTTATATTTGAAATCCAAGCTTAAAGACAATTGCTTTAGAATTTGTGTTTCAATTCCTCCATATTCCGTGATTACACCATCCTCATCTACTTTTTTCGCAGTGATATGAGGTTGAAATAGAAAAGAAGAGGCTGTCAACGTTTTTCCTAAGAAAGACCGCAATTTATCTTCAAATAAATTTTTCCCCGGGATAACCATTGACCTCCCATTCCAAATGTTTGTTTCATATCCTTTACCTGTATTAAAAAAGAGGGTCAATATTTGTCAGACAATCCAAGTATTTCGTAAAAGACAACCATCAAAAAGAGTTTTGTATTGTAAAATTTAATGAATTTAATTCAAAATTTTAACCTTCTTTTCTAAAGTTTTGAGTGAATATCCAAAACTTATCGTTTTTCGAAGAATCATTTAAAGCTCCAACGAGAGTGATTTTTTTGACTTTGAGAAAAAATGTAGTTTTGATCACATCCAAAAACTCATTTCCAATTGAATCTATATCCGTCATATCCTGAATAAAAAACACATATATGGAGCTCTTTTGACGAAGGGAATCACCATAATTCAGTCCCAGTTTTTTAATTCTTTTTAAATTCTTAAAAAAGAGTATATTATGTTTGCAGTAAGAAGAGCCTTGACGCAAAGAAGATTTATCCAGGTCATTAGAGATGTATATCTATAAAAATATGGACATAATTTCTACATAAGCTAAAATGTAATTCTCTTGGAATTTTGATAAATAATATAAATGAATAATGAAACTTTTTAAGTTAATATTTTAATCTATACTTACATTTAGTGGTAAAATCGTTTTTCTTAAAAAGGAGAAATCACTTTCCAATTCTTCATCAATTATTGTTAACACACAATTTGCTTTTTCCTTTGTCTCCAACTCTTTGAAAATATATTTGAGCAAGGCATTTTTCGATGAAGTCGTAGTATTTTGGGACTTAACCAGACAGAACATCAATGATGCTAATTGAAATATCTTGCTTGAGGTCATATTTCAGAATGAAGGATTTTAAGTTCTGTGCCCGTATTTTTTTTTTTTTTTAAAGATACATAAATATTTCAGGAAAGACATTTCTCTTCACTGATGATATTCACATTTTATTTATAAGTTATTGATGTTTATCAATAAATACAAAGTCAATAATATTGTTTATTGGTTTTATACCACTATTACAAGCTAACAAAAGTTTGCATTTTTAATGTCTGGTATTATGTATTCAAAAAGTAACCTTACTTTTGTTTGTATTGGAATTTTGTTGCTAGATAAGGCATTACGTATTTTGCTGATAGGAATCAAATTTTTGAAAAAGGTATTTATTCCCTATACATATATATTTAAAAAATGCTTTTTCAAAATAATAAGTAATAATCTTAATTGTTCTTATGTCGATCCTTATTTATTCAGTGTGGTCGAATCTTAGAACCAGTTCTTAAAACTGTTTGTCTTTTTGACTGTCAGCAATAGAACTTATGAAGAAATAAAAGAAGTTAAGTGACATTATCAAGGACCGAACTTTGTAAGTTATAGGACTGATATGCAGTACTGAACTGGGGTCAGACAGAGACTGAACTCTGAACTGCACTGGACTACCGTCCTATATAAGAAATGACACAACACTTAGATTAATTTAAAAAAAACAAGCCTGTTTATGCACATTAATCAATAAGTAAGTTATGCAAAGCCATGGGGAGTGTGATCCCCTCACTTTTTTGTCATTTATAAGCCCCTACACAGTCCAACCCTACAGCAATACAAAACAGTTTCACTATTGTATCACCGATATTTTAGTTCTGATTTCAACTATAAATCATGGAACTAATTCGTATAAATTTGAACAGAATTGGATGTTGGGGTTTACCATAGTGTCGTAATTATGTACCTTTATCTTAATATTTGATTATTTCACTCAAAATATGAACGTTTCACAAAAAGTCTTGCTTGCATTGTCAATTACTAGAATTGTTTGTCTCTAAATTTATTTAGCAATGCCATGCATTGTCAGACGTCTATATAATATAATTTTTTTTCTACAATTAGCAACACCCACAAATGTTTGATAAAATAAATTAATACATAAAATGAAGAAATCTTTGATATATCTTGATATTTCCCAGGTCAGCCCTTAAATTAATTCAAATCAATTTCTAAAAGTTATTGCTCTTCTCAATAACCAAATGATTCTATTGTCTGAGGGCAGGTTTTTTTGGACTTGGCAATTTTGATATAATCAGCAGATTGATCATATCTAACCAAAAGAAGATCAAAATTGTCAAATGATTCCTTAGACAAAGTAATTGGCGCATGATTGAATACAATTTCAATAGTCCTTGATGGGAATATAATACATAATGGAAACTATCTTTTAGGCATTGATAGTTGAATATAAATCAATTGGAACAAATAAATTGTTTTGAATCATGCCCCAAGTTATATATTTTGTAAAATTGTAAATATTAATTTACTTCCATTCATAAATATGGCTTCTTTTAAAAGAAAAGTATAGGATAAATATTTAAGAATTCAGATTATTACATACTATGGAAGATGATTTCTGACCGCTTATCTATGTACAATGATTACCTTCACTCATAATTAATTTGGATGTCATCTGGAAAATGACTTTACACATAGCAATCAAAAAATATGCGTAACAAATATTAAAAATACTTCCTCTGGTATTTGCAATAAAGTTGGATACCCTTTAGCAATACTGAAACATTTTTCTTCTAAATTTATTTTTAAATTGCTCTTTTACTTATTGAAAGAGTATCCCTTATGATCGGTTGTCCGACTATGTGTGCATTTGATTTTGACACTAAACATATAACAATTCTAAATTATCAGCCACATGTAATTAAATTTTTAAAGGAGCTCTAATACTTGTTTGATTTCATGTGGAGGTGATTTCAATGTTTTTTATCGTTTGAGTATCCGAAAAAATTTATTTCTTTATTAGCAAAAAATAAAAACTCCAACCCCCCTCCCCTAGCCAATAATAAAATATCAATTGTTATTAATTATAGACATGTCCTGCCGGTATGTAAAAATAAAAGAAACCGAATATGAACATGATAATCCTGATGATTGGAAGAAATTTTGAGAAGAGAGCATCTTAGCTGTTATGACGTTTAATTAGATCAATTGGAAATAACATAACATCCACTATATATGTAGAAAAGGATATGAAGATACACATTTGCAATATGGACGTGAAAGAAGGGGAAATAATTAGAAGGTTGTTACTTTTGTTCACTATAACCTTTGGATACTATTGGGAATAAAACTCCTTGTTTTAGATAGTTTAGTCATGAAGACGTATCAAAGCTTAAAAATGTGTTTTATTCCTCTGTTGGGTCATGAAGCCTATGTATTTAGAGATTAGCTGCCCCGAATATAGAAGATTAAAAGATAAAATCCAAAATCAATAGCCGGAAAGTTGGTCAGTCAACTTTTTCTTTCCTCTTGATCCTCAGTTCAGAGACTATATATTTTATTCATTATTTGCAAAATGGATTGACACATAAACAATATAAGTTGACTGAAAAACCATCAAACAACCAGTAAAATTGAAATATTAGAGAAAGAAGAAAGATTTTAAACATCTCTTGGATAACTTATGTTACTTTGCTACTGAGAAGAATCGCACTTCATTATAATCTTACATCCATTCGTTTCCCAAGGCATTAGTATAGAGAAGTTGTAAATAATATAATCATGTTTGGATCAAGAGTACGATAACTATTGCAAAAGGCCATATTTTCTCTTTGAATCGTCAATGGAAGACTGTTGTACCACGAATTGGGTATAATACGATATAACAGTATTGTTTGCCATTTTTTATGGTCATTTTCAAGAACAATGACTCCGACGTCGATCTTCAATTCTATTCCGAGTCCAACAACGGCATACTCTTACAACTTCCAAGCAAACCCTGTCTATTACTCTTTAGTGCCTCTATTATACTTAAAAGTTTTGTTCAGATTGGCCACTCCCGCTTTCTAAGGCATGTTTTATAAACCTCTGAATAGTCATGAAAATTAGGTGCATTTTTCAGCTCGCTCGTTTTTTTTTCTTTGAGCTGACAAACTTAAAAGTGTTCTTTATTTTCCAAAGCTGTTATGAGTATTCTTTAATTTTTTGAGAAGATAACCCTTAAGTGTATGTGTGTTCATTTATGACTAGGATTAACACTGAAAATTTATGATGGAGTTATAATTGTAAGTCCTTTGTTGGACTCAGAGTAAAATTGAGGATATATATCAGATTAATTCTTGCCTATTTCATTTTTTATTTTCATTTCCCCTCCCCCTTGTCGCAGCTGCCTGTTGCTGATCTAATGAAACGTTATGATATCTAAGCTGCACTTCTCCAAAACATTCTTTAACCTGCCAGGGTTACCATGATTATAATTGGTTCACTGATTATCATCAGTACCTTTGAATATTTGTAACTGATATATTTATAATAATTGCATCAAAGGATTGAATATTATGATTCAATTAAGAATAGCATTTCTAATCAACTGGCTATGAACCTTATCCTACCGACATCGATTTTAATTCATCCTTATAATAAAATGTCATCCTATGTCTTCTTTGAGAGGATCTAATGCATTTATGGATGCATTAACTTTTATTAAGTACCCATTCAAATTAAACTAAAATAACCGGGTATTTTTTTTTTCCACATAAAAGAATTAAATTTTGTCTTTCTTATGAAACAAAAATAGCTAGAAAAAGACAAATCTTTTAATATTTTCGAAGTTCCGTGTTTACGTTGTTCTCACAAACATTTCCTTCCTACACAAGCTCGCTTTTTTAAATAAACACAGAGGGTGTGTAATTTCCTTCCAGCAGTTTCTATTAATTTTTCATAAGTTGACTCTTGTATGATTTAAAGCTGCTGACACTACGTACTATGCACTCAAATAAGGCATTACCTAGGAATTTGAATCTTTATATTAACCCTTATCCATTATATGCCTTCTTTTAGAATTTTTGTGATTCCATACTCTGTCATTGATAAGATTATACATTCAATGTATATAATGATTAATAACTATTCTCTAAATAATAATTAAATGTTGGCAACAAGAAAAAACAATATTTTTTAAAAATATTTCCTTTCTTTTTTGACAGTCAAGGTTATGAGTGGATAAAAAAGCTAGTCGTGTATATAGTTTCACCAAAATTGATCCATAAATCTCACTGTATTCTTACCTACAAACAATCAAATTGATGTTAAAATATAAACTTCATTCAAATTTATTGGCAGAAGTAAAAATAGTCTTTAGTTGCTCAAAAAAATATTAAGGGAAAAACTGCACGATCCATATATAAAGTATTTCATAGTTAAGTATTGAAATGTTTTATTTACTTTTGAACTAAAATTCTTTATTCTTGTGTATCACTGAGAGAAATTTAATGTCAATTAACTCAACTTATAATTATAGAAATGATAAGAATTGTAAAATTACATAGTAAGTAGATACAACTATGAATAATTTTAATAAGTTTTATTTCTTGATTTGTTTAAGAATTCCACATCACTTCATAAACAAAGGTTGTCATTGAAATTCCAATACCAAAAAGCCAAAGATAAAATGGCCCCTATAATCAACTCATAAAATTATACAATTCAAAATAAAATTATTTTATTCACCTCTAAATCATTAATTGTAAGCTTTTTATGTGATGCCTTTGCTTCTACCTTAGAAAGCCTTGCAATCAAGTTTAATTCATCTTCGATCCACTTTTCAATTAGACCTCCGGCATTGAGTTGTATAATCTTATCACCGATTCTATCAGTATAGATGCTGTTCTTTGACGTAGCAAATGCTATTCTGAATGAGTTTAAACACTCCTGTACTAAGTGAACAGTTGTAACTCCATAACTAAAACAAATTAAGGTAATTAAGTCATTAAGATACTATGTACAATATGAACCCACTTGTCCGTGAAACGTTCTCTCATTGAGTAATCCAAAAAGCTCTGACTTTCACACATAATAACCTTTCTATCACTTAAATTTTTAAATGATTCCCTATAATCATAATGAACTATAAATTTGTTTACTATTTTTTGTGTGTCTTCATCTTGAGATGTCATAAATGTTTCATAATATAAAGGTCCTAAGCTGGCAATGGGTAAAGGGGATTCTGCAACTTCTTTCACTGAGTTGATAGGAGGAGATTGATGAGGAACAGAGAGTACAGAAATTAAACTCCCTCGATAACCAATTGTGACAACAAAAATAGCAAGTAGAAAAGTTGTATAAGCAAGACGTATTGACAACTTACTGTGAATTGAAAGAAAGGTTGTTCAATAGGATATAAATAATTACTCCGAACTATTTTAATAATAAATTTATGACTGACTCACCTAAGTGTTGACGTCATGGGTTGCGAAATATCAAATAATGTGCCCAAGTAAAAGAATACTCCACTTACAAATGAAAAAGATTTTTCGTATGAATTCGTCACCGTTGTATAAATATAAATAAAACCAAGAGATACAAGAATTGAAAGAAAAACACCAAGCCAAACGGATATTGTAAGGGGATACGCTAAGGATTTCCACTGGGCCAGAGGTGGAGGTTTTATAACCATAAAACATACCTTATCAATATCATAGGGTTGAGTAAAGTCAATGCGATCCATTCTACTCGGCGTTATGAAAAATTGAGCAAAAGCTATGTCTGTCCTTTCAAACATAACATCACCGATAAGACCCGTGAAGGATCCATCAGAAAGTTCACTTCCCCACTTTAATCCATCAGTTGGTGGAATAATACTGTTATATTTAAAATCTAAGCTCAAAGACAATTGCTTCAAAATTTGTGTCTCTATTCCTCCATATTCCGTGATTACACCATTCTCATCTACTTTTTTCGCAGTTATATAAGGTTGAAATAGAAAAGAGGAGGTCTTCAATGTTCTTCCCAAGAAAGACCTTAATTTATCTTCAAATAAATTTTTCACCGGGATAACCATGGACCTCCCATTCCAAATATTTGTTTCATATCCTTTACCTGTATTGAAAAAGAGGGGCAATATTTGTTAGGCAATCCAAATATTTCGTAAAAGACAACCATCAAAAAGAGTTTTGTATTGTAAAATTTAATGAATGTAATTCAAAATTTTAACCTTTTTTTCTGAAGTTTTGCGTTAATACCCAAAACTTCTCATTTTTAGAAGAATCATTTAAAGCTCCAACGAGTGTGATTTTTTTGACTTTGAGAAAAAATGTAGTTTTGATCACATCCAAATACTCCTTTCCAATTGAATCTATATCCGTCATATCCTGAATAACAAACACATATATGGATCCCTTTTGACGGAGGGTAACTCCATAATTCATTCCTAGTTTTTTAATTCCTTGTAAATTCCTAAAAAAGAGTATATTATGTTTGCAGTAAGAAGAGCTTCGACGCAAAGAAGATTTATCCAGGTCATTAGAGATGTATATCTATAAAAATATGGACATAATTTCTAGACAAGCTAAAATGTAATTATCTTGGAATTTTGATGTATAATATGGCTTTATTTGATGAATATTTTAATCTAGACTCACGTTTAGTGGTAAAATTGTTTCTCTGAATAAAGAAAAATCATTTTCCAATTCTTCATCAACTATTGTTAACACACAATTTGCGTTTTCCTTTGTCTCCAACTCTTTGAAAATATATTTGATCAAGGCATTTTTCGATGAGGTCTTAGTATTTTGAGCCTTAACCAGACAGAACATCAATGATGCTAATAGAAATATCTTGCATAGGATCATATTTCAGAATGTAGGATTGAGATTTCTGGAGGAAAATATATTTTGTATTTTTACGATGCATTTGATGATATACATACTTTATATATAAGTCATAAGTAAGTTACAAATTTGATATTTACTAATAAATACATAGTCAATAGTATTGTTTATTGGTTTTATGTCATTATTGTATGTATTCTAAACAAAAGTTTGAATTTTGAATGTGTGGTATTAAGAATTCAAGTATGATCCTGCTGTTGTTTGTTTTTGAAATGTTATTCCACATTATACTTGCTAATGAGGTAGTATGTTATTATGTTATATTATAGTAATCATCCAGAGTAAGTGATATTTTAGTTCTTCTTCAATAAATGTTTCACACTAATTAATAATAAAATTTTCCATGGAAACTTTATTTTTACTCTATTCTCATATTTAATCCTAGTTGAACACTATCCTTGTAATATTCTCCATTATATTAATTTTTAAAGCTATACTTTCAAATACTTGGTACAAATTAATAGAAGTAAATATGTTGAAAATCGAAATTTTTCGGCTTTTTAAGCCGGAACATGAGCAGACTCTTTTTAGTGTTAATATTATTACTTAATAAATTAAAAAAGTAATTTTTAATATGTATATGAGGAATAAATAGCTTTTTCAAAATATGTAATTCGAAATTTTAAAATGGAGAATCAGTTCTTTTTTTTCATATACATACAGCTTATTCTAAAGATTATCTAAAAAATAATTGTTTTCATTACTCTGAATACTGTGACTTTTATTAATGTCCTAATGTTCTGTCAAATCTTTTATTTTGTGGACAAAAGGGTTGATGAAAACAATATTTTCCACCGTTATGTTACAAAAAAAAAGACTAAAAATTAACGTGGTCACCCTGACAATATGTGTAGGAGAAAATCAGCTTAGGTGTTATGATATTTAATTAAATAAGCTGTGATCACCTATAAAATAAAGAAAATAAACACAAACCCTACTTTGTATCTAGCAATGCTATAAGCAGAAATTACTCTGAAGCTGATAAGTACTTACACTTATAACAAAAACTCAACGTTCGTTAAATTTAATTACTAGCCAAGAGAACTAGCTCAGAATACCACAATTATTAAATCATTTTTAGACTAGTACATAACTATTATCAATGTAGATTTAAAAAAAAAAAAAAAAAAAAGGTAGGTTTTGCAAGCACAAAACTTCACAGGAACTGTCCGAACTACACAGGAAGGGAAGCATTGCAAAATTTGACATTTAAAAATATATTTGACTTCAAAAACACTCATAATATTTGTTTTCGATATATAGAAGTTGACTCAAGGCAATACCCATGGTTTTAACTATTAATTATGTTTGAGTAACTGAAATTGATTCATATTTCGATATATTAAAAGATAAAGAATTAGTTCCTAAACAAAACAAACCTGAGTTCTCTACCTTACATACAAGTAGAAAAATGACACTTGAACGTAATCGACGAATTTCTATTTGCGCACTCCAAGCAGTTGGGCGTCTACAGGACCACTATCAATCCCGTCAACAAGTTCAAAATGTTGGAAAGGAAGAACAGCTATGTCAAAAAGGCCAAATTCGATACGTAGGAGTTAAAGAAAACTGCACAGGCCAATCCCCAAGTCTATGACGGACCATGCAAGAGATCTCGGGGTTTCACACCAGACTGTCCAGAGAGCTATCGAAGAAGTGGGTGGAGATAACCTTGTGAAGTAGGAGAGGCCACTTTTGACACCAGCAATGAAAGAAACCAATCTGCTCCGTTGCAAGACTCTTTTTAATTAGTCTTTTTATTTATTTTCACACTCTTCTTCTTTTTTTTTTTGGCCCCCCTACAGACCTGATGGTAACCCCTTCGACTACACCATTTGGGTACATGTCGAGTACAAGGTCTGCAGTTTCCGTAACCCAAATACCGAGTCCCACAAGGCAACTGTCAGCCAGCACCGGGACACCATGATAGAGGACTTAATCAGCAGCCGATGCCAGGCCTTCCTCCTGGAAACCATCAATGCCACTAAGGGTAATTAACAATTACGAGAGCTCAGACATACATTATTGTATTAATTTTGTTGAAATTATTTTATATGTGGATTGAATAGTACCAAATAAAATTTTCTTGTAGTACTTTTCTACTCTGATGACTCTAATATAAAAACAAAAATTATTTATATGCTCCAAATTAAAGATATTTTTGCTTTGATACAAATTAACATTTTGAGAGAGAACTCTTGAAAATCGGAGTTTACAAATGTGTATGCAGATAATATTATGAATTAATTTATAGACGCTGAACAGGTGATTTTATTGAACACTTGTGCTCGTTTCATTTTAGAGTGAGGAAGCATTTTCATAATGTTACTACAGAGACTTAATACTCTTGTGTCGAAGAGGAGAAAGGCTCCATCAAGTTTTTGAGAATCATTTATTAATTATCAGCAGTTTTTCACTATATCTTTATTTAAAAATTCAGCAAATAGAGGCTTATGAGATGAACCGTCGAGCTTTTATGATACCATACTCCCCTTCACCAAAAGAGTTATATCCTTCACTATCTCAATTGACATTAGAAGAAAATATTATTATTCAAAATGTGATAGAAAAGGATAGACTATTCCGTGAATATTTATCTCAGGATGAAAACTCTGACTTGGATCAAAATTCTTTCAAAAAAAATAGTTCAAAGACTCGTCATCACTCTAATACGTAAGTTTGCTATAGTTTAGCATGGAAAAAATCCTTAGTAAAATGAATGTCAATCACAAAGACATATTTTATTATTAAAATAAAGAATTCCCAATAGATATAACGGAACTTTTTGTAGTTTATCTCGCTCAACCTTACAGTAAACATATTCAAAATTTTGATCTAACAATATAATTAATATTTAATTCTTGATATTACAGCTATACGAAATTCGATAGGAATATTGATTATAGCTATGTGGAGGATTATAACGACCTATGTAGAATTCCATCAAGATCTAAATCCGTAGGAGAAGAAAACATTGATATTAGTTTGCTAAACGATGAGGAAAAGTATCAAATATATCAAGTCCTTTGGAAAGATAATCTACTTCAACACTCAAATGAAGAGAAAATAAGGTAAGATTCTCCGTTTTACATTATTTCAATATTTTTGACTGATGAAGAAATTGCGGTATTACTTATTAGTTACAAATCTTTATTTATCTGACACGTTCATTTTCTAATTACATATTTATTTCATAAATAATATATAATGTATTTAACATAAATATTTGTCACGGAGAACTGGAAAAATCCTGTATAGCTTCTTTGAATAATGAACATTTGTTTAAAACCATATATATACTAGGAGGAAGTTTCAATGGAAGGATTACTCTCAAAATAAAAATTATTTCAATGCCAGTCAAAAATCATGTTCTATTGTCCTAATCATCCAATAATTCACGACATCCATTAGGTTTCAAAATAAATTAGGAAATCATTGAAGATATACGAGTACTTAACGGAAGGCTTATTGTAAAATCGTGTGCATATATTTTTGATAAAGAGCTGAACATAATTTTTACTAAGCATAAATATATATGAAATATAAATTTGTTAATCCATGTTTTTTGAATGGTAAAATTATAAATCTATCAATAAAGATAATGTTCCTCCTTGTAAATGAAGAAGTCCAAGAATCAAATCTAATAGCTTCAATATTTCATGGGTATAATGATTTATTTTGCCAATTTTATCCAGACTTTACTTACTTTGACATTTCAATTATTGCCTTCTTTACCAATGCTCTATATTTGCGTTACAATCTATTTAACTACATTTCACATGAGAAAACTCAGCGTTTCGTTTGTCACAGTCTATTAAAGAATAAACTTTTTATGTTCGTTCTTGGAATATGGATCCTTACCTATGGATGCACATCGATTGTTTATTTTGGATGGGCCTTACATAATAGACTGAAGTACTTAATGCATTGGATTTTAATTATTCAAGAAACAGAGGTAGAGAGTTTTGGACTCTTTACATGTTTTATGAACATAATTAATTTTGCTTTGTTTATGGATTTGCAAAAGAAGTTAAGTTTACAAATTGAGAGGAACAAGGTTCATCAGCACACAGATTGAACGTTCAAGCATGGATATTTTTATTGAATGTTTCATTAATAAAACCAATTTGCTCTCAAATATAAACTTTTATATTAATATCACGATTTATGGTTTATATATAGGTCTCTTAAAAGGATATGATGATTTATAATAATTGTTGGAGCAATTTCGGATTTAAAAAGATATTTTCTTTTTATATTTTTTATTGATTGGCCAAAATAAAATTAATTTAGTTGAATTTTGATCGTCTTATGTCTAGCGAATATATTCTATTTTTTCTTCGTTTTGAAGGAGTGGGATTATTAATTACTTATTCAGAAATTAGGTATAATAACCGTGGATTACATAAGAAATTGATAGGAGCAAGAGAAACTATTTATTCTGCGTTCTTTACATTAGTCGTCAGACCATATATTTCTTTTCTACTATATAATACAAATTTGGTGATATATTCTGAACAAAGCAACCATAATCACTGGGAAATGTTATCTTTATTGATGAAACTTTTTGTTCAGAAAAAAGGTATAATTTTTGGCAGAGTTATAAGTGTTTTTATTCCTGATAAAGAAAAATTTCAAAATTGAATGATGCTTTGTAAATATTTATTAGTTCATATATGAAAAATAAGGATAATATTATTGAATCAAATATTTTCTAATTATTTTTTTTACTCAGTCTTTTTTCTTTATATTCGCTTATCTGCTACAAATCATTAATACACTTTATTAATGATATTATTTCCCGAAAAGTTTTCAAAAAGAATTAGAAAAAGTCTATGATTTATTTGACAACAAATGTATTTATTCATTTTGGCTGTTCCATTCAAGGAAAATATATAAAGAGCTAGAAGCACAATGCGTCTGCCGAAGGTGCAAGCAACAGAAAATATTTTGGTAATATTTATTATTCGAATTTTGAATTTTTGTTGTAGAACTTTATTTTAGCTGTTTTTACACTACAAAAGAAGACAGTCAAATTCATCTGCACTACCTGTATTGATTGTTTAGTTCTTAATATATTCTCTTTTGTCCCGTCCCTTGTTTGTGTATGCCATGCATGGACGGCACAAGATAAAATATTTTTCTGCGTGTTACACATTAGTCGTCATAACTTGAGATATACAAATTGTTTAAACCAATAGTTTAAATCAAAATGAAAAGTATATGTTGATAACTTTAATAAACGATATATCTGCTAACAGATATCACTATAAAAATTGTAGTCCCTACGTTTAATACGCACTAGTACGTTTGAATATTCAACACAGGGATACATAATTAATAAGAGCACTTGCATGTTACCAACATAGGTATGTTTTTTTAAATGTATTCTCACAAAGATTATGACAATTTTCTCATTTTTAGTCATAACATTCCTTTCCTTCTTATAACGTAATTTATTTACCCACTGGAATTTACTATGAATTGATAATAAAATGTTGTTATATTTTTAAGAGCTGTTTTAATCTTAAAATTGATTAAACTTCAGATTTCAATTTTTGGCCTCTCAACATCATTATAATGTGATATATAGTAATTTTAAATTCATTTTTTAATACACCAAAGATAAGCGGGAATTCATCATTTAGAGAGAGATGTTTATACCAAGCGATTTATTAAAGAATAAAGAAAAAAGAACAATACCACCAACCGTTTTTCCTTTACTAATCTTTAAACTGTAATATTTTTCTCTGGGGTTGTATATATCTCGCTATCCACGCCCTAGATACTGACATTTGTATTGAGTAGAAAATTTTAGACCGTAAAATATGTACCTTCTTTGATGATGTTTTTCTTTAGTGCAATTCGCTTTTCCATTAATATTATTGGTCCTACATCCATCCTTTATGTATCTTGCAACCTTTCTTTCAAAAAGAAACAGGAAAATTAGCCCAAAATCATTTGAAAGTAAGTAGTGAACCAACTTTTGAATTACACCATGCAGCAGTATGTTGGCCCGCAGGATGAAACCTAAATTTATTATTGTCATTTAAGGCGTGGAATACGAAAATAAACCTTACTTTATAAAAGTTGTTTTTTAAAAAAAGGTCGCTTTCATTGATTTTTGGCAATTTAGTTTTAAATATTTATTTTCATGATATAAGCTAGTTAGGTTGCGTTGAAAATAAATTACAATAATATTCCGGGGGGGAATGGAATTGCTTATTAGTTTTATATCTATCAATTGGGACCAAATTATTTTGAATATGAAAAATCTATAAACTTGTTTTAATTCCCTAACATCAAAATTATATTTGTAGCAAATACGTCATAAACAATTAGATTTTTTCCTCGGAATATTATCTTAATTTATAATAGAAATATGTCACTGAATCGTAGTTATAACCTAAAAACTTGATTTAAAAAAAACATGGATTTAAAAAGAAAGTTGTATGGCCATTTCCGTGTTCAACCAATCAACGTTCAGAATACTGATAAGGGGAAAGAAGTAGAAAAATTGAGGCCTTACAATAAAATACAGTATACATTTTGGTGTTAGTAAGATAACACCGTGCCATGTCATTTCATCTAATTTCAAATATTTGTTTTTCTATTTTTAATCTTATTCAGGGGGGAAAAATTTATTTTTACTAATAAATAAAGGAATCGTATACATATTTATATGTCTGTTTTTAATGCTATCACACATGGAATCCATAATGGTCTAACAAATCAGTTTGGAATTTAGTAAGCAGACCCAAAAATAACTTAGCATGTTCCTATGATATTTTTTGGGCCTCTGAAGTCATCGAGAGGCTGGTTTTGACCGAAACAAAACCATATTTCCCTTCTTTCTTTCTATATCACTCTATTTTTCTCTTTATATATGTCTCTCCTTCTCTCTCTATCTCATTTTCTCTGTGTCTCCCTTCTTCTCGTCTCCCTCTGTCTCTTTCTAGATCCCTCTCTCTTTCTAAATCACTCTCTCTCTTTCTCTTTCTAGATCCCTCTTTCTGTCTCTTTCTAAATCTCTCTCTGTCTCTTTTCTTCAACCTTCATTATTTGCTTCTATTCCCCTCTATTCAACTTTGAAACGCAGGTATCCTTTGCTAATTATGTAAGCCAATACATATCGACCGCTTGGAGCCTGCAAATTATAAATGTGACTTTAATCTATAAGACTGATTTGATGACGTGCAGCTTTTTTTGCAACATGATGAGTATATTATTTTGCTTTTAATGATAATAAGAAAAATCATGTAATGGAATCATTTGTTGTTATATTAACATGTATATCATTTCTGACCATAAAATATATTTTATTTTATTCAGGTATATACGCAATTCATGAATACTACAAGGATTTTGATTCAAGTTGCCACTTTACCAATCTTTTTGTACCAGTTTCGTTATTAAAATGAGCATGGGTATTTGGATACATTTTGTTACTTTTTGAACAAAAATTCCATTCAAGCACATAGAAGGGCGTCCATAGGGTTTTAGTTGGAGTGGCCAACAATATATGAGAATCATATCAAAAATATCGTAATTTCACTACAAAAAATGTACTTTTTAATATGATAAGTTGTACACTCATATCAATTTAGAGTCATCTTCTTAATATTATACCTGGACATTATTTAATGCAACTCTAACCCAGAAAATCCTAAAAGAAAAATTCAAATGGTGAATATATAGATTTCTAAGTTTCATACTCAATTGACCTTAGTTGTATGAAAAAGCTATTATACATATACTTGAAATTTGATAGATAATTATATTGTAGTTTGTAACATAATCATTTAAAAAGTCACGACCTTAAAGTATTGAAGTACAAATATAAAAGAAAAAAAAGTCATAATGAAAGGAAATTGAGTAAAGAAACTAGTGAATTTGCAGGATATGAACTTCATTTGCTCATGTTCTATAGTTTGTAGTAACATTGAGTCAATGAATAATTGTGAGGATTGTATTTATATGCTTCTAGCTAGTTGCAAAAAGTTAACTTTTTACGGGTGCTAGTTACTTTGGCCTTAAACTATTTTATCTCAGAACATTTTTCCTTAAAGTCATTTTGCCTAAAAGATGTTTCGTCTTAATATAAATTTAGGTATATTATCGGTATAAATTTGATGTTCTTTTTTAATTTTTTAGTCAAAATATGGAATAGTTATTAATCTAAAAACATTAAAGGTTGGGTTTATTATGGAAAATGATGGAATTATGCCTCTAAATTTTAATGCATCCATAGTATCAAAATTTCACCATGTAATGAATTCGAATAAGAAATAATACTCATTGACTAAAGAACAAGAGTTATTACACTATCCATCAAAATCGCACTTTTGTTATCCACAAGAACAGCATATGCTCAGCTTAGTACAATTTTATCCCATGATTCCAAATATGGCCTTATTTTTCTCTCATAGCTTCGTGGCCTTTAGAAAAAGGCCATATATTTTTGGTTATTTTTGTCTATTTTTAAGGTTCAAAGCTATTTTAAGCGCTCAGTGTTGAAGATAGGGATAAACTATGTTAATATATTTTAAAGCCGAGTGCTAAAAAAATCTAAAACCAGTTTTAAAATGTCTGCATCATACTTTTAAATCGAATTATCTTTGTTTAAGTTTTATTCAGAGGTACATAGCTTCAAGACGAATAGATTCAAAAAGTTTAAAAGAATCTATTTGAATAGCTGAAAGTATGAACTTTAATTTTATAAAAAGAACCTCGCCAAAAACACTTTATATCGTTGTCAATTTAAGATAGCCACAACAATATTTCAAGGAAAAAACTCCTTTTTGAATTGATCTCATGATAAAAATTCATAAGTATTCGTATGCCCCAGTGAGAAGAGATAGAAATAAAGAGAGAGAAGAAGAAATGAGATGGAAACAAAGAGAGAGAAAAAAAAAGGAGAAAAAGAAAAGATACATTACACATTTTGTTGTAACATTTAGCCTCATGTATCAAACTGTTTAAATAAATTATTTCAAGCTTCATGGACACAAGAGGACTCGTTGCATAACCGTAGTGAGTGACCAATTCCAAAGAACAGACATTCCAGGGGATCCTCGGAACAAATTCTTTTTTCTTCTTTGTCTTTGTTTCTATGTCTTTTCTTCTTCTCTTTCTTTATTTCTATCTATTAAATCATTTAAGTGTATGTAATTTGCATTGAAAACGACATTTTTGTAATAAGATCTTAGCAGTTTATTTGAACAAGTTAAGAAAAGTGAATAAATATTGATCTATTTAGAAAATATTATGCCAACCAGCATAAGTCTTATTCCGTAAAAAAGTAAAATGACAACTTATCCTATTATAAGCGTCATTTTCTTTTTAATATTTATTTTCCAACATTCTTTATTTGGTTTATATATTATATAGAACATACATATATAAAGAAACCAGAGCAATTGCGTAAACAGTATATAAATAAACATTATAGTTTATACTTAATGCCCCGGGCTAGAATTTCAACTAATATTCTAAATATTCATCTTTAAAAAAAAACAGTAAACATGCAAATTAACAATTATGATAAATATTTGATAAAAGGGCTCTGGACTTTGCAATTCCTTTTTTAAATTATTTAGCAAATATGATAGAATTTTCCAAAATCTATCAGTAAAATCCTTATCCGTCTAAACCGTACAAATATGAGATAAAATTGCAGAACTTGAAGGTGAATTATTTTTTCGAGAATATAAACATCAATAAATTAGAAAAATTCAAATAACAAAAAATATTTAATTTATTCATTTGTCAAAAATCAAAAATTTGACTACTAGTTATAAAAATTACATTCGTGGTAAATAAACAGTTATATCCTCGTTTTAATTTTCAATAATTGTCATTTCCCCATCTTTATCATCCGACAATTTTCCCACACGCTCAAACAACCTTGAATGCAAATAAAACACATCACCGGAATAAGCTTCACGACATTATAAAATTCTTATACAATTTGAGACAAGTATTCGTCTAATAGTAGTTTTGGATCCGAACCGACCTAGATCCGAGAAAATGTAAGTCTGTCCTATTTTTACTCACTATCATAAAAAATATAATTTGCATTTTCATATCAGTTAATGATTTGCCTCCTTCTTTCCTCTTATCAGTGTTCTAATCGTTGATTGGTTTAATTCGAATTTGCTTCGGTTGGGCTGTGAATAGCTGCTAATAATGCAATATTATTGATTATAATTCCATAGTTGGGAAAAATTGGCTTACTACAATGAACTGGTCATAGGCCTTTCCCTCCCACACTTCTTTCTTTATATGGATACAATAAAGAGTAACGAAATGTTGCATGAATCAAACTCTTGAACTATGTATAAGCCCATATCAAAGTAAGTGCGTATAACGTATACTAAACTTTATAACGTTCTGACACTTATTTTAAGTTTACTTTGCATTAACATAAGTTTCAAATATATTTTTTTTTACTTTATTATAAGTAAAAATAAAAAATATACATTAATATTGTCGGTACAACGACTGAAGGCTAAAGTCTACAATTTGTAGGATACTCATTTGTTCTAGGAAAAGTATAAAAATATGCAAAGATCCATATCTTGGATCTTTTCCTTCTATTTTCGTTTTGTTTTGTTTGTAACATGGTAACATGAATTAATTATAAAGTATTTACATAATTATGTAATCTTGGATGAATGTAAAACATGTAATCTAATTGGGTTATTATAAAAAGTCAACTATTTATTCAACATCGGAATCATCTCTGTACAAAGATCAATCAACTGAATGCATCATACAATCAACTCATTTCTGATAATTGAGTGAACAAGGAAAATCTGGAGTAGTAAATGTATGCAGGGCCGTCTTAAAACCGCTGAGTAAATTTTATTTACCTGAGTGGAGTGGGTGATTCTTAAAAACTTCACATTAGTTTTTCTAAAAAAAAAAGAAAGTTTGAAATTAAATTCAAATTTTCAAGAAGGAAAGAAGGAAAATTTAATGGAGTAACTTTATTCAGAGTGGGGTCCCATATAATTATGTTTTCATCCTCGTTATTTTACATTACGAGGTTTCATTATGCAATCAAACAACAGCTGAAACAAAAATAAACAAGTTTTGTTTTTATCCCATATTTCTAAGTGAAAAGGTGTCGGATCAACATCAAAAAAAGTCAACGCTTGTGACATCTCTTCCATGCCGGTATCAGTGCCAAGAAGACTGAAAAACCCCTTGCCTACTCATGAAGAAGTGCATTACATATCCATATAGCAAAGAGGAACCATTACTTCTGAAGCAAGAATATGGCTGACTTCTGACCTGTCAAGGTAAAGAGGAGATGGCCGGTTTGAACGTGAGTTAAACCATGGAAAGTTGCCCCGAACGCCCCCTAAAACTAGTCCAGAAAGAAAGATATGCTATTGACTTTTTGATAATGTACAAAAGAAGTGATTTTAAAATCATTTGAGTTACTTGGTGCCACTTTTAAAAACGTGGAGTCTCTAAGTAGAATTTAAAAGTATTTATTTAAAATAGAAATTCCTTTGAACCCTGCAAATTTGCTAAAAACAGACAAATCTGTAGCAAGAGTGTCCGGTATTTTTCAACTTTCTAGATACAATGAAGATATAGGTAAAAATACAAAACTTATTAAAATAGGATATGTATTAATTAATGTCAGGATATAGCCGATTAGGTAGAAATACAGATCTTGGCCTACACCCGTATAAGACCAAGTTGACACAAGAACTGAAGCCACTTGACCTCTTCAAACGTCGGGAATACGTAAAATGGGCTGAAGAAAAATTCGAAAATGATCCTGATTTTCAACGTAAATCATCTTTAGCGATGAGGGACATTTTTGGCTCAATGGCTTTGTTAACAAGCAAAGTAGGCACTATTGGGCCGGAAAACCTCCACACGTGATTCATGAGGCGCCATTACATCTCCAAAAAATTACTGTTTGGTGTGGATTGCATGCTGGCGGTGTCAGTGGGCCGTACTTTTTCGTCAACGATGACAATCGCCACGTTATTGTGAATGGAAATCGTTACGGCGCCATGATAACCTATTTTTTTTGGCCTAAATTGGAAGATATGGACTTGGACGATATGTCGTTTCAACACGCCACTTCATACACAGCAAAATGTTACAATCGATTTATTGAAGAGTAAGTTTGGTGAGCGCCTTATCTCTAGAAATGGACCAGTCAATTGACCGTCACGCTCGTGCGATTTACCGCCTTTAGACTATTTTCTTTGGAGTCACGTGAAAGCCCTTGTCTACACCAATAATCATTCGACGTTAGAAGAGCTCAGAACAAATATTCAACGCGAAATTGCTGCAGTTTCAGCCAATTTATGCGGAAAAGTAGTCGAAAATTTGGTTCAACGATTGGACTTCGTAAAACGTGCACGTGGTCGTCATTCAAACGACATCGAATTTTATTTATAAATTAACTTGAATTTATTTTAACGGCAAATAAAGAAATCGTCGATATCTCAAACTGTTTTCCTTTTATTTAAAAAAAAATGTGAGCGCTGTTAATGAAAAATCCTTTATTTGTTGGTTTTCAAAAAAAAAAATTTAAATACATTCATATATATAAATATGTTCGAAGGAATAATGAAACTGGACTATTTTGGTTGAAACCTATAGGCTACAATGTATTGATGTACATTAACAATGTGAAATTGAATTCATGCCCGATACATTTTATCCCCTATATAACTTACCAAAGACTACAAGTGCTTTTATTTTAAAAATAATATACCTATGTGGTCAGTTAAAATCTGCAGAGATCAAAATAGGCTCAATTCAGTGGAGTTTGAGCCCTTTTTCAAATATAGTCTATATTTTTTCCCAACAGCCTTAGATTTTTCAGGCAAGGGCCACAAAATCTTTTGGTGTTTTTTGCTATTTTCAATACACAAACCTTTTAAATGTATTAAGTATCTAATATATAGATAAAAATTATGACTATATTCAAAAATTTAATGTTTACATATTCAAAAACACTTTTTATAGTGCCTTCATCCTTTTCAAAACTCAAATAATATTTGTTTATCTAAATAAAAAGGATGTTTTTTGTACAGGTATTTCAAAAAAAAAAAAAAAAAAAAGTTGAAAGTATGAACTTAAATTGAAAGTAAAATCAAAAACATTCTATACCGTCGTCAATATGAGATAAAACCATCAGAATATTTTTAATATAATTAAGCAGATTATTTGACAAATTGTAAGAAGTAGTTAATATTTGGAAAAAAGAAAAGTTCAAAAATAAATAACTTAATAAGGTTTTTACATATAAACATAAAATACTGGTCAAATCCATTGGATATGAAGCATATTTAAATTATGGTTAATCTATTTGCCTTTAATATATAAATTATTTATTACAATTAGTCAAATAATTGCCTTAATTATATTTATTTTCGAAACCTTTTCACGGAACCTTACTTAGCTTATTTATTAAATATTTTTAAATAACCTAGGTATAATAGCTTTTTTTTAACGTAAATTTTTTGAAATTGTAATATAAGGTTCATTCTTTAGTTTAATTATAACATAAAGCAATTGAAAAAAATATTAGCTTCCAAATAAGATCCTTCATTTTACTTGATTTTTGAATGATAAGAGCAATTTTGTAGGATATGTATTCTAGAAAACTAAACAAGTATTTTATTTTTTTGAATGCTGGAATGTTTTTATCAATTGTTATTTCCCTCGTTTTTTCATTTACACAGTTATTTCATTTCAAAATATGTCTCTGAAATGACATTTTAGTGAAAAAAGTAGTTTAAAAAATAAGGTTTTAAAGGCCAAACCTACTCTCGTTTAAACTTTTCCTGATATTTTTTTTATTTTACGGCCCAAATAACAATAATACATGTGGCATTTTATCCACCAAGCTGTTGCATTGATTGTTATTAATTAATCAATTATTGATAATTACTTTTGTTCAAAATCACTGATTGTATCTTAAAACTTTATACTTAAAACCAAGGTAAATGGAAATACAAGGATAGACCATCATGTAATCAGGCATGCTAGAAATTTCAATCTGATGTATTGTACAGACTGCTGCGCAAGACAGGCAGATTTTGACAAAACACGCAACCACTCATAGTCTATGACGTCCCTATTGCTATAATTTCCAATTTAATGTATCGTACCGACTGTTGTGCAAGAAGAAAAGATTTTGACAAAACACGCAACCACTCATCTACTATGACATCAATATTAAAAGCGGAGTGGAAGTCAAACATTAGTCGTAGACGCGTTATGGTATATCCTTGTATTTCTATCCACCTTGCTTAAAACTATAAACTATCATTTTTTTGACATCATGGCTTGTCTATGAGAGGATTGGTTTACATGTGTAGCTTTCAGTCAAATTAAAATACCTAATCTCATTTCAGAAAAACTGTTTGCTCTTCCGTCTTTCCATATTTTTCTCTATAAAAATGCACAAGATATTTATAGTACCTGTCTTATATGTATTTAAGGAGTTAAATCACTTTGATGTTCATCTTTGTTGCGGAATGAACTTTTTTATTTTTTAACAATGCTCATTAGGAATCCGTATGATCTCAAAATGAGGCATCTGTATAAAGGGTATGTGTCTTTTTATTTTAATAGACGTGTGCCCATGAATATTTATATAACTATTTTCAAGTCCTTACTTCCTGGAAACTCCTGTATTTGAAGATATGCATTTTTTTTTTGACATTTACTTACTCGTCAAAGATATTGTACTTTATAAGAACAGATATATTATAAAATTAATGATTTAAATATAACCATTTTGTTTAAGATTAATTTAAATTTCATCTCTGAATGCATGGAGATAAATCATTTTGATTTATAAGTACTTGTATACAAATAGTGGAGATTGCACCAGAAAACCTTTAGCCACAAAATACTTTCCTTTTTTTTTATCATGGGTGACAATCAGGGTGCAGAAGTAGAATTAGGGTAGGTGTAGTTGTATTCTAAAGTTTTATTGTAAAAAAAGTCAATTACTAAATAAATATAATAGTCTTTAGCTTGTTGTTTGAAGGAATCTCAAATGCTGAGAAGAATTTTCACAACTTCCTTTATGTTAATAACACATCTATATTTTATATTAAATAATATTATTATTTTTAAAGTTGTGTTATTTTCCTGCCAGACGGCGCCACTCCCAGTCGCTTTGTTTACTAGCTAATATAAGTGAACAAGGCTCATGTCCTATTCCAATTTTGCTCTTGAGTTTTTATTAATTTTTATTCAAATGGTTTATTTTGTTTTGCATCTTCTTGGTCTAAAGTTACTATACCTCGAAAAACCTATCAATGAAGAGTTAATTAAACAAAAACAGAAAAATAACCGAGTAGAAGTTAGTTTATTCAGTGCATAAAAATGGGGGATGGCTCTTGACGTGTTTATGAGCACACGAATGTTCGATCATTTTTTGAATATTATGGATTTACTTAGGAATTAAATAACAATGACAAAAAAAAAGAAAAATTCATTCTTCAGATTATCAATCCCAAAAAAGGTCCAGCTAAAAGTTCAACTGAATTACATTACTATTTATTAATCTTTGGATAAAGAAAGTTAGGACATTGCACCCTGTATAATCAGATTTTAAGAAGTTAAAATAATGTTTTTTGAGGAATATGTATTATTTTTTTGATATTTATGTCCGTTTTTGATTGTTGAAGGTGTATTTTTTTTAAATGCTCACTTAATTGATCAGATCAAGTTGCATTGATTAAACATAGATAAACATTAGACTATTGCATATCCTCAATCTGGCCTAGGAATTGATGTTCATATACATTAAGTGTATTGGTATATCATTTGGATTTGTAATTATTATGCTAAAAGTTGTAATAATTTTTAGGCAAAGAGTAACCGGCTTTGTTCGGGCCAAGGAGGAAGAGAGAAATCACATTGAAAATGACCAATGTTATTTCTTCTTAATGTTAAGACCCTTTCGGTGTAGGTGACTATTATAATATAGCGTTTGTATGTTATATTAAATTTATTTTAAAAATTGTTTTATAAACATCAAGTAACATATAAATATGAAAAATTTTGTTTAGATGAGAAGCTAAAATTGAAATTCGTACAGAAAATTGTAAAAAACTGTTTTGTACTAATCTTGCGAAACAGGGCCCTAAATAGTGTTTATTGGCATTGTAAAGAAAAAAATGAACCTTAAAAAAAGAAATGTACTTCAATAAAGAAAGTTTTTGGTTATTAATGTCGCCGAAAAAATAATCCTCGATAACTGATTCATTTTTACTAGCATTGAAAAAATTATTTGATTAAATTTTCTAAACACTAAAAACAATATAGTGTATAGTTTAGGTCTTAAATTTTAAAATCAAAATGCATTGTTTTGTTGCATTTATTTTTGAAAATTGAAGTTTGTTGAAAAAAATTAAAAAACAATTGAAAAATTATTCAGAAAAGGACAGATATTTCATTTGAACATCAAGTTTTATGTGTCAAATTTATATGCTAACGAATTTCTAGACAAATTTTTGCGAAGTTTATTTTATCTACGAATCCTATATTCCATTGGAAAGCTAATTTTTACACCTGAAAAAAAGACTCTAATTTTCACCGATTTTTTGCCCTTATTTTTTTTTTTTAATTTTGAATAATTTTGGAAAACGTCATTATTTGTATAGCTGTTTTTTTAGACGTCAGCCAATTTTTCATTTATAATTTAACCCCCCTATCTAGTCTTCTTAAGCTCCAAAAACAATTTTTGTGTTTGGGATAAATAAAAACAGACAAAACGATTTTATGAAGGATTTTTAATTCCCTCTCTCATGTTCATTATGTGTAATAATATGTAATATGTACTTAGATATCAACCAAGTTATATGAATCGTTCGTTTGTTATAATTTTATAATTACTATGGTTATAATATTAATGACTCGTTAATTGTACGTATAAATGTTATAACTATAATTATTATGTCATTGTAAGAAATATGTGAAATTAACTTTTTTTAAATAACTGAAGTCGTGATGTCCTGATAGTTTTTTTTCTTTTTAACTATCTGGCTGCACAGATATTTTTGTTGTATCTCTCAACCTGTCTTTCAAAAAAAAAGAAGAAAGGTTCGAAATTTTATGGTAATTGTTATGTCAGTCCTTATTTATATGTACCAGTCCAATCTTAGGATTGACCCAAGGAGTGTTTACAGGACTATATATATATATATATTTTTAGGGGGGGGTCTTTTTTTGTAATTTTTGAAAAAAGTTTCCAAATTTTGAATATTAAGTTTTTTTAGAGAAAAAATTCAAAAATTCATAGCTATTTACAGCAAATTAAATGTTTAAGAAAAAAAAATTGAAAAATTGAATTTTTTTGAAAAAAATTTTATAAATTATATTCTTGGAAGAAAAACCCAAAAATACATAACTATACTCGAAATTTAAACTTGAAAAAAAATTCAAAAATCTACAGCTGTTCACAAAAAATTAAATTTCTTGAGAAAAAAAATTCAAAAATTAAATTTCAAATATTGAATTTTTAGGAAAAAAAATTCCCAAAGCCATAGATATCACAGAAAATAATATTTTTCGCAAAAAAATTAGAAAATTAATATTTTTGAAAAATTAAATTAAATATCAAAGTTAAATTATTTGAAAAAAAATTTCAAAAATTAAATTATCTAATAAAAAGCAACATTTCCTTAATTGTTTTGTGTTGGAGGTTGTAGCCCTTCAGTCAAACCCCTGAGGACACCCTTGGGTCTTATTAGTCATTGAGACCTGTCCTTGAGAAGAAGGCCAGGTCTTTCGGACTATCTGTGCAAAAACTGTTTATAATAAGAAGAAATAAAGTTGAGTGAGGTCATCAAGGATCGAATTTTCTAAGTTTTAGGACTGATATGCAGAAATGAACTGTACCGGACAGAGACTGAACTGGATGGACTGTAGTCTTCAGTCCCAAATAAGGACTAACCCAACTCTAGTTATGGTAATTATCCATTCACTTCTTTCTCTGTTTTTATAAGACTTATGTATTTAATAGAAAGAGAAGCACTGGATGGGGATAATTTTGGAAATATGCATGTAAAGTATTTATAAGTCAGGTGTAAGTTTCAACTTGTACAAACAATATTCAACTAGAAGAGGAGATGAATCATTTAAAGTGATGAGGATAATGCAGTTATTTAATATGACATGAATGGTTAATATATTGAATTTGTTACTTTTTACTATTTTGATAAAAATTACAAAATTATTATAAGTATGATATGGCAAAATATAAAGTTGAAATACCCACAGTTATATAACTCGCAAGTAAATAATAGCTAAGTAAGTTTCATCGATCAAAATGAAGGGATAGCATACCAGGTGGTCCTTTGAAATCTGAAACCTTACTAATTCAATAATTAATAAAGGTTGAGTAATTGAAATTAATTCATACTTCAAGATATTAAAGTAAAAGCTATTGCTTACAAAACAGGACAAACTTTACCTCTCTAGCTTACGTACAAGTCGAGAAAATGACACTTGAACGTGATCCCTGAACTTACATTCGCGGACTCTAAGCAGTGGGGCGTCTCCAGGGATACCGTCTACGCCGTTAGCAAGTCCAAACGTTGGAGAGGAAGAAAGTTTCCGTAGCAAAGACCAAACTGGACCCGGAGGAGTTAATAAATACAGCCCAGGCAAATCCCCTCAAGTGTTTGAAGGTCCATGCAAGATATCTCAGGGTTTCCCACCAGACTGTCCAGAGAGCTATAAAAAAAGTGGGTGGAAAGAGCCTAATGATAGTGGAGAGGTCACTTTTGACACCGGGAATGAAAGAAACCCATCGCCTCCGTAGCAAGACTCTTTTTTGCATTCTTTTGGACTCTTTTTTGACACTTTTACCCACCCCCTCCCCCTTCAGCCTAGATGTCAATGCCCTCCACTAAACCTTTGTATGCATGTTAAGAAGAAGGCCTCTATTGCCCTTCATCCAACCAGCAATGCCCTAAAAGCAACTGTCAGCTAGCACTTGGACGGAATAACAGAAGATTACATCTGCATCAAGTAACAGGCTTATTGAATAAAAACAGGATTGTCCGTAAAAAATGGGAAATTTTTTGTAGGCTTATAACGAACAAACTACACAGGTAGATGCATATTTTTATATTATTTGAAAGCAACATTTAATGACAATAATTAATTCGTAATGGCATCCACCTGTCTTGATAATCTTGGCCTCACGGCATTGAAAGCATGGCAGACCAGGGAGACCTCATGCAGATCCAGTTTTGCCATTGTACGGGCAATAGACTTCTTCAAGGACTCCACAGATGAATAATACTTTGAAAAGCCCTCATGTTCGACCCTTCCAAGATATATAAATCACCTGGGCTCAGGTATGAGCTGTTTGCTGGCCAAAAGGCTCCAAAAGTGAGGACATTTTGTCACCAGGACATCCTGGGGGCCGGTGTACTGTCTTGTTGGAAGGTGTTATTTCTTCCTTGGCTATTCCATCTAGACCAGTACAATGGCAATGCTTAATATGCACAAGGTTGTCGCTTCTGGCGCCTTGTGGACGAGTTTATCAAGAGAGGCGGGTCTCATTATGCATAATTGAATGTCAGGAAATGTAGCTTTCAAATAATGTTAAAATTTTGGTTCTAACCCATCGTGTTTGTTCGTTATAAGCCTTTTAAAATTTTCCCAATTTATTTCGACCATCCTATAACATTATCATTCAGAGAGTTGTATTATTTTACTGCAAGGCAGCGCCACTTTCGATCAGATTGGTTATAAACTAATATAACTAACCAATGTTCAGGCCTCATTAGACATTATTTCTACCTCTTCAATGGGAACATTAGATGGATTGACAATTATTTTTTTTAAAGATTTCCTTAATATTCATATTCATTAATATTTCAAACGTACTGAAGGTCATGTATACACTAACACGCAATTTATGACAAAAATAATTTTATTAAATTGGATACTTTTCCTCATTAATTTTATGGGAGGTTAGATTTTAATTATGTTTCTTTAGTTTAGAATGGTTAAAAGCAAACATTCAAAAGTCAAAGATGAATGTTGTATCATTATATGCAATGTTTTTTCGTTTGCAAGGACTCTTATTTAAATTAGTGATAGGACAAGTCCCCCCTCCCCCAAAAAAATTAAAAAAAAATCCTAATACTTTAGATTTATAAGTAAGAGTTAAAAAATACAATTTTGCTTTCAGGGCTTCTACAGGATTATATTTTGGCTTCTTGTTATTTTGAATTTTTGGAAAAATAATTCAAAAATTAAAAATTTTATGAAAAGAATCCAAAAATTCAATTTTTTTAGAAAAGAATTTAAATATTTAATTTTTAAAAAATTTTAATATTACATTCAAAAATACAATTTAATATTAAAAATTCAGAAGTATTCTCAAAAAATTTAATTTTTCTGAAATAAAATTCAAAAAATAAATTTATAATATGAAATTATTGGAAAAAAAATTCAAATATAAAATGTTTTGGAGAAAAATTTCCAAATATTAAAATTTTTGGAAAAATAAAATCGAATATGAAATCTTTTAGTAAAAAAACAAATCTTTAATTTGGGTGGGTGGGGTGGGGGGCTATATTTTTCATAGTGTAGAAAAGTCATAAATAGTTAAATACTTTTATTTTTCTAATACCGATCCTAATTCCAGAAAAAAAAAAACCATTTCGATTCTGATTATTGTCGAATCACCATTTTAAATTATGAAAACCACGCTATAAGCCATTTAAACAAATTTCTCTTTAATAAAAGGGAAGGAATGCAAAAAAAAAAAAAACCAAAAAAAAACGTAACCATATTCCGTTTTTAAATTGGAATTAAAGATTCTATTAAGATGCTAGTTATAAATTATATTAGAAAATTGATGACCAAAGTTCAAGAATATCCACTCCTTTTTGAAAAAGGTTTCACATACATAATAATAATAATACTTAAAAAAATTGTGCATAACTTATAACCTCAATACTTCTAATAACTAAAAACCCCATTGTCCTTCATTTAAAGAGAAGTGGTTGCAGCAAACGACACATTTTAAGATTTTTTTTCTTCTTCTATATCTTTATTTCAAATCTAACATGTTCACATTTAAGAAAGTTGAGGTTGTTAACTTATTCATATTATTAAACGACCCAGGATATGATCTGGGACAGGAATTCTCAACCTTTTTTTAGTGATGTACCACTTCGAAAATATTTACTTAACCCAAGTAAGGGGTAAGGTAAGGGAGTAAGGGGTTACCAGCGCAAAGCATTTTTAGCTTCAGTGACAAGGGCGTCTGCAGGATTTATTTTTTTTGGTGGGGCCTTGGTTTTTGATTTTTTTTTTTAAATGAATCCGGAAAAAAAAAAAATTTGAATTTTTTTTCTCGAAATATTATGAATTTAAATTTAATTTCATTAAAAAGAAAACTTAATTTCTCCAGTTTTTTTCCTAAAATTTTTAATTTTTGGTTATTTTAAAAAAAATGTGGCCCCAAAAATATAATTCTGCACAAGTCCTCCATAAATAATCCTTGAAATTATTCTATACCTTTCTTATGAAGTATTCACCACAGTTTCAGAAGCTTTTTTGCTAAATAATACAAAAACAATAATTGCATGTGTCGAATAGTTTTAATATATTTTATTAGATTTGTTATTGGTCCAAATATTTTTGAGCTATGTAATTATGATGTCCAATTTACTCTTTAAAAAATAATCCTTAGTTCTTGTGACTGTTGATTCATAGGACAAACTCTTATCTCTCAATGAACAAAGTTAAATCAATTTAAATGAATGTGATTACTAAAAAAAAATTATTAGATATAATTTACTTGCAATTGAAAACTCAAATCAGACTTTTGGTTTAAACATTAGCATCATTAATCTGGAATGGACCCTCGGCAGAGCGTACACCTTGGACTAAAACTATTTTCCATAAAAATTTCATTGATTCCTGCTGTATGTTATTAGTCTAAAGTTTACTATGTGGAACGTTTTTGACATTTTGTGTGAGTCTGATCTTAAAATTATAAGAAATATTTTTATTTTGACTTCAAAATGACTCTAGTTTGAGTTTGGAAATTGATTCCAAAATTATAGTCAATCATGTGTTTGTAACTTTTTGTGTAACTTTGACTTCTCAAAATGTAATGGAACTCTTACTGTTGACATGTATCATCTTCCATCAAAGTTCTATCAAATTGCGTCTATAACTTTTTACGTAATCCTGCTTACGTAAGGACAGACAAACATATAAACCAAGGGGAAAAGATAACTTTTCTGGCGTAAGTAAAATAATAATCTGTTGAAATAATCATGGAATCATGTTCTTGCTTCACATTGAGCTTGAATGTCAATCCATGAGTATATTCTAAGATGAATAATACATCATGTCTAATTATAATCAATTGATAACGGAGCAGTGACTAGTACTTCTATTAGAATCGTTGTCGGTTTTTTTTTCTCTACTAATTTCAGTACTTATTTTGGCCCTGGTACAAATTTATGATATAAATGTATTTTGATTATATGTATGCATTGAAATTTTGGGCTATAATTCCATCATTGGTCTGACAGATAAAAACAGTTAATTACTTTTTATTCTAATAAATATTTTGATTTAAAAAAATCAAAGGGAACATCAATTTCAGCCAAAAATATACAAAAAGATGTATAAACCTCATTTATTTATATTTTATGGGGAAATATCCTTTTGCCAAGATATTTAAATTTAATTTAATTTACAATATGATATCTGCAAGAGGAAGAAAAAAATGTATACGTCGCGTTGGAGAAGTAACATTATCTGTGGTATCTAAAAAGCGACATCTTACGAGGGGAATAGTTTTCATGGAGCTAAGGAAATCTCCTCAAGATAATAGGTGTGTGTCGTCACTTTGTATTTCAGCTGTATACATCCTCATTCCTCCCAATATCTTCACCACCGCTAGATATCAGCAGGCTTGTGAATCATCAGGGAAAAAATTGCTATCTGATCAAATAATGCGATCAGAAATTAACAGCGATATAGCAATATAACGATCTGGGCCATTTGCGATCAGCAATCTGATCAATTTAATTGCAATCATATTCAAACATTTAATTTCTTTAACCCTATACCTTTTTAACTTAAATAAACGATTTATACACCTTTTTAAATGTATTTTTTACAATATTTACTATAATAAATAAATGTAGAAAAAAACCAAATATAGGTGACCGGCGAATAATAAAATATCTACATAAATCATTTCTTTTCTAGCTCTTTATTTGATATTATTAGGACCTGCTTCTCAAAGTCATCGTCTGTCAGCGTCTGTCTAGTCCTCCTCATGATATTTTGGCCAGTGAGAAATAAGGCTCGCTGCTGGTACTGCTAGGAAGCACGACATTGTATCATTGTTATAACTTTTTGACCCTCCAGTGGACCAAGATCATTTCCAGACCTACAGAGTCATCAGCCGGATATCTTTCCACTTCCTACTTGGCCGTATCCATCTTTTGGGGCGTTTGGTAAAGAAGTTACTCTCTTCCTGTGCATCCTGAGACAGCTGGCTGTATGGCTGATCTTCAAATAAGGTGGTCTCCTCAAGAATAAAATGTGTTCTTTTTCTTGAGTCTCCTCAGTAAGAAAGGCTACCTTAAATCGAGGGAGATAGGTTGAGGGGACTAGCGTTTCCCTCATTTCAATGTAGGTTCCGAACCGTTTGTCAATATCGGCTACTAAGGCGTTGACCAGGGCTTGCATTTGTCGATGTTGTCATTCTCCTCTTATAGGTAAGTCATTGGATATGCCATGATAGGTAGCAAGTGGCCCAAAAATATGCAATTTCCCCCCTGGAGCACATCAAGGGCGGCGGCTAGGTACTGCATCACACGCAGCTACTCCTCCATGGACACCAAGACTTTTATGTCCCGAGACCAAGACGAGATCAAATCCATAAACAAAAATACAGTCTCGTGAGCAGTCTAAAGACAAAGGCTGATCTCGAGAACCACAGCACTATTAGATGAAAACCAGTAATCATTTATCCTTCTCTAGGTATGGGACTCTCGAAACAGATTTTTGTATTTAAATAAAAATAATTACTAGTATCCATGCTTGTTGATCGGAGGTTTTTCTGATTTTTGTACAAATTTATTGGATTGCAATGTTTTTGCCATTTCTGTTCCAATATAAAGATCAGGACCGATTGCAATACTGCAATCAGAGATATAATATCGCCCTTTTGTAATTGATCGCCGATCAGAATAAATGATTACTGGTTTCCATAGAAGTTACCCCTTTCTTGAGCTGAGTGTAAATTTATTTTTAATGCAATGCAGAAATGATAAATGCAATTTGAAGTAACTGGGAAATGTAGTTTGCAAGAGTTGACCATGAAATGCTCAAACGTTTGAAGGAAGAGAGAAAAAAGAGAGGGGAAAAACGAGTTGCATCATAAATTATAATTAGGGATATATTATTTTTAACTAGTTAAAAGTGAGTCTTCCATGCTTGAATACCCATGAATTAAAAACATGCGTAGATACATACATTGAATTCCCAATGAGGCTCTGCTTTTGACTCTATCATTACGAATTTCAAAGACCTTAATAAATTATAGCTATTATTTTCTTAGTGGTGGTCTTTATTATTATACAGGCACTGGTCATTGTGAAATGTCACAACCTTACGAACAGTTGTAGAGTAATCTTATAAGTAAAATCTCATGGAGACTCTAATTTTTTTTGAGAATATCCATATTTTGATTGAAAAATTGAGTATAAATTCGAAATGCGTTTTTATCCATTTTGGATTATTTTCTGAAAAAATCAATAAAACTGTTTAAAAACCAAATTATACATAGAAAATTCACTTTTTCCCTCTTTCCCTATTTTTGGACATCTAAAAGCTATTTTTTAGAGTTAAATTTTATAACATGAAAGATCAAATTGAATAAATAAAATTGTTTAACACAATTAATTAAAATATTTCTGTGTCGATCTATTTATTTAGTCTATAAAAATGATAATTCATTAATATATTTATTTTAATTCCATAAGACATTCATTACAGGTTTTTTTCTTTTATTTCAAAGCTATTATTATAATTGCATAAAAATAACTAAACATTGCTTCTACTTGGTAAAAGATAAATTAATATTAGAAATGTAATGTACGTCCTAAAATCAGCATCATAAGCTTAAAAAACAATTGGCTTTAATGTTTGAAGGTTTTCACTTTTTTTTAAACCTTAGATTATTTTTGAACTCAAAACCGAGAAATTATAATAATGTATTTTTGTATTTATATCTTATTGTATCTTATATATGTATAAAATACTTTTTTTGGTGTTATGACACACGGAATCAAAAACTGTCAAATAAATTTGTTTGAAATTTAGGAGGTAGATGTATAAAGCAACCAAGTTCTTGTGTTATTTTTTGGTCCATGAAGGGCATTAAGAGGCTATTTTTGATGAAAATAAAACCTCTTTCCCCTTTTCTTTTTCAATTTCTCTCTCTTTCTCTCGGTCTCTTCCCTCTTCTCTTCTACCTTCATTCTTTGTTTCTATCCCTCTCTTTTCAAAACATACAACACCGGACCCTTTGTCAGTTTTAAATATCATTATCACCATTCTCTCTCTGAAAAAGTGTCACCAGATGACCACAAATTTCAATATTTATTTCCTAAAGAAATGTTGTAAAAATCCTTTAGTCTTTGAAAAAGTTTTCTGCAACTGAAATTTTAAAATATTAGCAAATTGCTTACTTTTTTAAAATTCAAAACTCATTAATCCTTGTTTCCCCGATTTTTCATTTTCTCATCAATAATATACTTAATTTAAAATTTCAAAGTTTCAATATCGGACCCTTAAGTTGACTTTTTCTTCTTATAATGATGATTAAAGCGTTTTTAATCCCTATAAAAAAACATAGAAAATGCCCCAAATTAACAATTAAATTCATTTAAAACTTCAAATTATATGAAAGTCAGTTCTTTTAATAACGACTTATTAATAAGATTTTGAAGCTTCTATGTGAGCTTTAGATGCAGCTCTGTGAATCTTGTTTTTATGAATGGCCTTATTGAGTTTTGGATATAAACTAAGTCAACGTCATTCAGTACTGCAAATGCAACAACAGATGTCATTACTAAATTGCATCCATCACAGAGCTTAGAAGCTCTTGGGAACTACATTGTATTTCTATTGTCAGATGAAGTTGATGGTGTATCTGTCGAGGAAGCCTCTGTTATTGGCTACGTCTCCGAGAAACATCAACTGATATAATCATTATGGCAACTTGTTGCGACAAAATTAGATTATTTAGGGAAGCATAACCATTTTGTTTCCTTCATTGACGATTCATCTGGAACTGACATTATTCCTTTAATATACCCATTTCTTTCTAATTGACACCACATACATAAAAGCATTTTTCTCTCTCTCATTTCTTAATGTAACAAAAAACTTATTCGATGGATGGGAACTTTCTTTGTATATAATCAAATAAAGTACATACATTTACAAGTAGCAACTTCGAAAAACTTTCGTATGGCTCCAAAAAAGACTTTAGTTTGTTTTGAAAACCTCCATTTCGTTTGCTTTTGGGATATCTTTTCAAAAGAGGTACTTTTCAAAATGGGATTTCAGTAACTCGTTACTAAGTTACTGTTGGAATCTACTTTTGGTTTATTTATTGTTAATGTCTTGATAAAAAATCGCATAAATATCTTAAATGGATGGACCATTTACATTATACTTTAATGAATCCCCTTATAGCGGGTAGCTGCCGATTATCAAGTTCTTTGTATGTTCCCAATATAACTAGTAATTTCCTTCAGCTTCAAATCCATTACTTAAATGCTTCAAAATCCACTCTTAAAATATCAGCACCCATAGAGCTCAAATTTTCTAGTAACGTGCCGTTGCATGCATATCCTGTCGTTCTGCATCTCTTGCTTATAAATATGACAACTTATATTATATATCACTATTAAAAAATAAATATTTTTCTTAAGTTTAAGATATTTCGTGCATTATAAGCTCTATCTTGCTAATGGGTCATTCCAAGTGAAATCATTTCAAAAAAACATTTTGTAGAGCACCATGTTCGATTTTTTTTTCTTCAAATTTGACACATATTTTAATATTAGTTAAAAACTCAAAAATCAAAACTTCAGATTTTTTTGTACTGTGGTTCAGTATTTAGAGTCTTCTACAGTTTCGGCCTCAACGCCACCTACCCTATTTTTAAATAACTATATTTAGAATGTTTTAGATATATATCTACTTTTACAAAACATTTCATCGATAATTAATTGGTTTAAACTTTCGTTATATTTTATTATATAAGAAAAAAAAATTAGTTTTTACACGTAATGTCGCAAAATCAATATTTTGACCTAAAAAATATGATACATACACATTTTAATTTTACTCGAATTTTTATCTGTTAATTTGTAATTCTTGATAAACAATAAGTTTTTATAGATGCATTCAATTCCAGTTATATACTACAGGTGAAAATGTGTGGGGTACGTAGAGCAAATTTCTGAATATATGGGTCATTCCAAGCCAAATCAATCACTCAAAAAATAGCACAATCTTCGATTTTTTTTTTTAATTTACCATAAATTTTAATATAATTTCAAAAAACTCAAGTTTGGAATTACCCTTGTTTATTTTTTCTATGTTTGCATCATTGATTTCAATAGTAAAGTACCTTTTAAAATTAATTTTCGTATTATTTTAGACATTACATAAATTTTGATACCTCTTGTGTTTTTGTAGCTCAAAAAATAGATGGATGTGTTACTGCAAATACATATAGTTTATGTTAAAAACCATGAACAAAGATAGGTATAAAATTATGTTATTTATAGACGATTATTACTCATATTTATCTAACAAAAGTTATTTTTATACCACTGTTTACCTTATAAAATTCCGAATTGTACGTATTGGGGTAGCAAAAGATCAATAATCTTTATCACAAATGCACACATAAATAAAATTATAAAGATGTTTTGACAATGTTTTAATGAGTGTTGTATTAGTTAGGAAAATATATCATTAAAGAAGGTAAAATCGATCCCTCGTGACGTCATTGAGGGTGTATTTCCTCCTTTCAATTATTCAATGACTTAGCGTGATAAATTATATAACTAAGTCAAAATATAATATGTTCGTGTTATATGGTATTGTTATGAAAAAAAGTATGTTTTATTGCAATATGTTTACAGTACTCATAATACATATTTGATATATATTATTTGGTTTAATAAACCATCCACATGTTTACAAAAAGGTTTAAGGACTAATTAAATTGAGAGAATATTAAACTAGTTCTAAAATATTAGTCATAACTTCTGTTGACCAGACTGTATCAGAATGCATCCAAAATTGAATTTTAAATCCAGTAAATGATTTAACTCAATTTGAATACGTGTTATTTTATCACATAATAACGCAGGGTATATAATGACAACTGAGTTTTGTTGGCATTTTGAGTGTAGAAATATATATTAGTATTCAGTTTTTATAAAACTACTGAAGTACCCAGTATTGTCTGGAGTTATTAGGGGTTGAAGAAACATACAAATTTGTTTTTAATATTACACAGGGTGCGGTAGCTATCTGTGCCACGTTTTTTTTTTTTTTTTTCAAAAGTAATTTTCTCTCCAACCAGTAATCAAATTAAAAAAAATAAACCCGATTCTGAAAGCTTGATGGAATCTGATCTTCAGAATTACCTGCAGCTTCAATTAAAGTATCTATACAAGGGCAAAAACGTGATCATGTTTTTGCTAGTTGGTCCCTTGGCAAATCCTAGAATTCCTTGTTTATTCGACTGATAAGTTCGTCTTAGGTGTTCCAGGGGGTTGGGTTGGTTTGTCGTTCGATCATACCACACACAACAAAATAAAACAATCGGATACATATTTGGTGAGTTTATAGGCTAAAATTCTGTAGAGATGAAGTTGCAAAATTGTCTGGGAGCCATTTGAAAATCTTTATAAACAGGATGCCTAGTCTTTTTCGAAGTATCAAATGCCCCCTAACCTTGCGAACGAATATTTCTCTGAGTCCTAGAGTTCGACATTTGTCATGTTGTTGCTCCTGTAGATACTGTGTCTTTTAAAATATTTGAAACACGAATTCCATTTTTTCCCAACTCTACGAAAAAAAATCAGTTGTCTAAGCGCCTACATTTGCTAACAGTACACTTCAAAGTGAGGGTATAGACAGCTTGCATACCCTGTAGAAGATAACACTCCATCCAACCCTTGGTTTCGATTTTTCGATTAATCGTTAAAACGTAAAACTTTTTTTTTTTCAAAAAACCCAGAGAGTACTTTAGGTGGTTCTTAAGCCTCATACAAAATCACATTATTTTTTTTTAAATTGAATGTGAAAGCCCTTACCGCTTTTTGTTTTTTGTTTTTTGCTTAAGTTAAACTAAACGCCTGCAGGATTTCATTAATTAAATCTAGTGCTCCCTGCATGGTATAAAAATCCTATTTTTCCTTTATACTGTATTGGTATATGAATTGGGGAGCATTATATACAGTGCACCCAGTGACGAGTTTGAATTCATAAATTATATTTAACCAGCTGGATGACTCTTAAGTTAGGTATTGTGTCGGTCCTTATTTGTTTGGTCTAGTCCGAGTCAGCTAAGATCGTTTCTATCGATCCTTAGACCGGTCCTAAAATGTTGATGATATATTAAGCTAAATAAAATATTAAGAATATAGCACAATTTTTCCAAAAAAAAATCCTATTTCATCATAATACGACATATTATATTGTTAATTAGTTATATAATTTAATTCTAACGGAATAATACTTTAAAAAAAAGGAAAACGCTCTCAATGACGTCACAAGGGATCAATTTTCCTTATTTAAGGACCTTCAACTGGGACTGGACAGGATGGGATCGGACTAAGCTAGACCAACACAACTCAACATAATCAATGTTACATTTTAAATATTTTTTTATGACTACAAGTACTTTTTTTAAGAACAAAAGTATTCACTCAATTCAGTGAAATTGTATCAACTCACTGATTACTCAAATTATTTAAAATGGTCATTTTATCAAATGCCATTATTCTCTAAATGGAACCTCCTTCTAGATTGAAGGAAGTAAAACTTGAAGTTATTATAAAAACCCAGGAGTTATTTTATTTACGGTGAAGATAACAATAATTTTAAATTTTATAAAAAAAATATTTTTTGTCTGTTTTTTTCATCGATTATTTAGTATATGACTTGTGAGTCATTCATGAACACTGAAATGTTGTCATCCTATTTCATAACTCCCAAAATATTACACCCAACTTGCTCAGTTAATATCGACGTCTCCAAAATCTTATTTATACATTATCTTCAATATACCGAACTACTTCATTTGAAATTATATTGTGGCTGAGTCAGTGCCGTAGCTAAGATTTATCACTTCGACTTTTTTCAAAATTTTCCAAATAATCTACCATTATTCCTACTCTACATAATATGACAAGTCATTTAATTTTTTTCCCCAGTTATTTAATAAACAAACAAAATTTATCCATTTTTCCTGACTCTACCCCCCCCCCTCCCATCTCCATGGCAACCGCCTTGAGTACAGTACTCATAGATTTTCCAAAATTTGCATGAATACAAGTCATCAATCAAATCTTTTTCTTTAATATGACTATAAATTATGTTTATGTAATTACGTTGATGTAAAAAAATAAATGAAGGACTTAGTGAGAAGGCTTTCCCTGGTTAATGGTCATTCATAAACCAATGTGGTTCTTTTTCACATAATTCCTCTACCATGTCTTCTTTGGTGCCGAATGACCACATTGCCGAACATATACATTGCACAGAATGCCCACATACACATAACATTCTAAGTAATAGGTTGGGGAAAAAGTAAATTGCAACAGTCATCCGATTTAAGGAAAATATGCACGTTCAGATCGATAACAAGTATTTAACATCAAAATACCCTTCTCCTTGAAGCCTTTGTCCCTATTGGCGAAGACATGGACAACCAATTTTCACAGGCCTCTGTTGAGGCCAAATTTGTACGCCCAAGCGCATTGGTAATATATAGGAACATGTGGTAGTCACTTGATTCCAGGTCTGGACTATTGGGTGGATGCATAAATTTTTTCCATCCGAACTCCGGGATGTGTCCTGGCGTTGTTCGATCGCCAGTTTCAAACAGTCGAGTTGTTAAATTAGAAAGCAGAATTGAGATGGGAAAAATTGCTTGAACTCCTATTGTGCAACACGATCCAAAAGAGTATACAATGCAAATTTTCTGGGTCGATTTCGACTCGTTTCCCTTTCAGGTAGTAAAAATGTTAATATTCCGAATTTCTTCATTTGAGACCTCCATATTCGATGCACGAAAATTCAACACTAAATCAGCCAAGTAGAATACTTTCCTAAAGCGTTTGTCGTATATACAACGCTTTATCATATGGTCCGATGTAACTAATAACGAATAAGATATACTTAGTTTAAAAAAAGGGCAGGAAATACGAAATTACTTTTTCCAAATCCCAATATAATTCATTGTAATTCATGCTTGTAGGGTGGAATTGTTGGCAGAATTGAACGGGGGAAAATCGATCGAACCACTGTTGTGCAACACAAACCGAAAAAGTATTGGCCCTGTATACACTACAAATTTTCTTTGTCGGTTTCAATACATTTTCTCCTTCCAGATTGTAAAATTATAAAATATTGCGAGTTTTTTCCTTTGAGACCTCCATACTAGACGCCCAATAATTCACAACTGATCATGCAAAGCACAATACTTTCCAAAAAGAGTTTGTAGTATACCCTCCTCACACTTTCACAACACCCTATCCAAAATTACTTTTCCCCAGCTCACAATATTCGTGATGATTCATGCTTCAATTATCTACTAGACAATGAAAAAACATCTTGATAATTATAGACTCAGTGTCGATCAGGATATGACCAGGTATATAAAGACTCTAATACATTCGATTCTTACAATTGATCCTTTCGGAATGTCGGTTAGGTCTCAATCATTGATAGATTGACTCTTCTTTAAACATTTTTTATCTTGCTAATTTATTTGTTTCTTGGTAGTTTTTCATGATTTTTTACAACGGCTTTAATAGAGATTTAAGCCAACTCTTGAAACATTCTCTTGATAAAATAAAAATTCTTAATTAATCAACACTTAATCATTGCAATTCGTGGCAAATAATTAAACACTTCCTCCTTTAAAATAGAAATGACATGAAATTGAATTATAATTACATAGTATTGCAGCGTTAATCATAGTTAAATATTTTTTTTTCTGCAATGTGTCTCTTCGTCAAAGTGGTCCTCCGGCTTTGGTATTTGGTAAAGCGTCCGTTTAGTCTTTTCTTCACCACCTGTTATAACCATATTATTGTTTTTTTCTTTTAGAAAAGTCTGTTTTATTTCATTTCTAAAAGGTCATTTTTATTTCTATATAAATATATTTTTTTAATATGTTCCTTAATGTTCCCTGTGACGTAATTTATGTCATATCGGCACGTTATTCAGATCTACGAGGTTGTTCACCAACAAGGATAATCTTAATTTTTAGCTAGACTCCCCTCCCCTAAGTGGCCACCTGTTTTGTAAATACGCGTTTAAGCTATTTTTCTTTATAAGAATTACAGTTTTAAATATTTATATATTTAAATATTAAGTTTGAAAATCGGTCCAAAACTGATTTTTTTTCGTTTCAGGCCTAAGTGATTTTTATGGATATATTTGGGCCGATCATTAAATCTAAACCGCGATATCAGACCGTATACCGAAATTAAATCGTTTTCAAATTCTTGATCTATTTTATGCGTCTCAAAATATAGACAGTTTTTTCCCCCCGGTTTTATTATAAATAAATTAATTTCGACTGCATGGATCGGTCAAGGATTTTTGCACCAAAAAGCAACACTAATATTATATTATTATAGATACATGTACCTATAAAGATTCAAAGAACATATGGCTCATATTGTTAAGAGCTTTATATCAATACCACTCCTTGAACAGGCGAGCATACAAATCGTGTTGCTATATGCATTATAATCTCATATGTTAATTTCAGTTAGTCAATGAATATATTTGTTATTTGCACAAAAATATAGATTTTTATTTTTTTATGTATAGTTCCATTTTACCTACACCACTTTGTATTCACATAGCTAAAGGAATATCTTGATTTTATTATAAAAAGTATTTAGTTATCACTCCTTTCTTTATTATTATTTATTTTACAGGGTGATTTAGATAAATTAGGATAACCTTTAAAGACTTATAACATATAACAAACAAATTAAATACGGTAGAATGATATATTTTTTTAATATTTGAAAGCTAGAGTTTATGAAATTCAATTATTTATAATGATAAACTCAGCCACACGGGGGCAGAAGATTTGGCAAGGCCGGTTGACCCTGTTCAGATCTAGTATTACTATAGTACGGGCTCTGATTTTGCAATTTTAATTTACATTCCTTGGATAGATTGAGTAGCCCAAGGAAGAAATAAAACTTTCCAAAAATGTGTAGAATGTCTTGGCCACAAAAAGTACTCACTTTTGGATGCCGGATTTTGGCTTGCATACAGCCTGGACATGAACCCATACAATTTCTATCTATGGGGGAGGGTTGAACATGAGGTATGTACCACGCATCATTTGTCTGTGAAGGCTCTGAAGAAGTCCATCACCCCTACAATGACAATACTTGATCCACACGAGTTGCTCTGGGCTGCCAATGCTTCCGCTACCATGTAGCCAAAGTTATCAAGAAAGGCTGATCTCTTTATAAATAATTGAATGTCGATAAATGTACTTTTCAAATACAGGGGCCTTTTTTTCATTTAACATTTTTTATAAAATGGTGAAAAACGTCATGATTTTGTAATATAAGATTTGTATTTATGACAATCTTATTTCTGATATGAAAATAATTTTTGAATATTATAGAGCCTTAAAAACAACATTGAAAGCGATGTTTATATTTCATTCCATCGTTTTATGCACTTCTCAATATAAACAAAGACATTATTGACAAATTGATAGGAAAATTGTTTGTATTTCAAACAAATTTCGTTTTGTTGATTCATATATTGATTTAAGGATGACAATTATTTTTCCTATTGCTTCATCAGGATTTTTTCAAAAGAGATAAAAAAAAGAACTAGAACAAACAAAATATGCGAGTTTAAATCTTATTTCAATAAAATATAGCTCAAAGCTACTTAAATCATTTTATGTTCAAATGTCTAGAAACAATGGTGTTGCCTATAAAATATGGATAATGAATACTGTAGATAAATACTCACTTAAGCATTTAAAAGCTCTTATTGAGAGAAAAAACATTAAATAAAAGCGTGGGATGTCAGAATTAGTTAGATAGTAGAGAATTTTAGTCTGTGAAAACCAGCTATTCTTGTATTAAAATGACGTAATACAGTTTAAACAACCAAGAAAAACAATAAAATTACACAATTAAGGACACTATTTATAAATCGGTTGAGTCATACAGAGAATCCCTAAAAAAATGGGATTGAATTAATGAATAACAAGACCATAATATTAAGAACATATATCTTTTAAGTAACAGACACGTTTTGTTATAGAATTAATACATAATATCTTATGGTCTGCTCTAATTTGATTGATATTTCTTTGTTTTAAAACAGTTGTTAGTGAAATAATTTAAGATCAATAATTATTATATCATATAACTGTATTTTAAAAATTCAATTATTTCATATTATTTATTCGAAACTTATTCACACATTTAAATTCTCAGTTAAGTTTTAGAGATCTATCTATAAGATTCGTTATAATAAATCGTTAAGGGATACAAACTGGTGCATTTATAAATTTCATTAGCTTTCCAATTTAGTCTTTTTCTCAAGGTCAACATTAGAAAGTATCGGTCTTGATCCCTCAAGGTCTTAGTTTCATTTATAAAACAAAACTGATACAAACAAGTTCTAATATTTGTTTTATAAAATTAATACGATAAAAAATTTAAAAATGCACTTAATCCTTTTAAAATTTTTGTTTTTTAAGGCTATCAAAATATTTTGATTGGCCAATGATGTTGACTTCCTCTCTTTGTCTAAGATGAAGTTATTACTGAACATCACGATAAGTTAATATCATTGGCCGACAAATGAATAACTATTGAAGTAATTTAAATTAATATTAATGTACCTAATGCTTAAATTTAATTCATATTCAAATGGTACCAATCGGTCTCAATTATAATTATAGCGTACTTATATTAATAAATAAATTAAGCATTCATTGTTTTTTTTTTATAAATACTTACATAGAAACATCATTGAACCAATCTGTCACGCAAAATATGTAAGAAAGTATTTTAGAGATTCATGTTTCTTCATTTGGTAGTTTTAAACATATATTCCAATTTGAATTTGCCTAGCTGTAAGCATATTAATAAAAAATTTTAAAATTAATTTCAATTACATTGAAATCATTAAAAAAAGTAATTGATTTATTTTTTTTTCAAAATGAATTAAATTGATATTTGTTTCTTCACATTTTAAAAATCTTGGATAGGAAATATTATGATCTCATTTTGTTGATTTTATTAAATTAATTTACTTAATATAATATTTATATATACACCTAGAAATATACTCATTAAATAATGTCATCCGATTATTTTTTATAAGCCTAGAGTATAAATGACATGACTAAGATAATTTAAGTCATGTCGAACCACTTAACTCGATGTCACAAGATTTTTATATGGCATACCATGTTACTTGAGAATGACTAGAAATAAACTTGATGATGTGACTCAAACAAACTAGGAACACCTTAATCAATGTCAAAAGTCGTAAGTCCGATTCGGGCCTAGAAATTCAAATCAATAGAGTTTTTTATTGTTTTTCAATCGAAAATAAACTCCTTTCTTAAGGAATTCATTTGGAGGTTTTAGAATGAAGATTTAAACTAGAGGTAACTTTTGTAGATTTTTGATATATGGAGTTAAATTAATTTTGGCAAAGAGAAAAAATGCTTTTTTGTTTTGTTTTTTGCGTTTACCCAAATCATCCAATTATTTACAGGTCAACATCTTTTACCCTCTCTTAGTGAACATTCTTTTTTTGTCGGAGTTAATTAACTTGAGTTAAACGTTAACTCAAAATATTAAGCAAATTGTATTTCTTGATACATAGTTGACATAAACTCAAAATTACGCAAATTAATCATAACAACATTATATTTTGAGTAGGAACAAGATTTATTTTAGGATTATTATATTTGAATTCCATTTTCAATTAAATAATTCTATGAAATATTAATAACTTTGATGAGATTGAGCGTGATATATAGGATCCCAGTTGATATTACATTTATGGGAATGCATATACCTTAAATTGAAAAAAGGGAAATAGACAAAGCAAAAGAACGACTTAAAAGTAAAAAAAAAAAAAAAATCAAATTCACCAAACCTTAAAAAAATTGCAAATTTTTCAAATAGTTTCAAGAAAATACATTTTTACTACAAGTTGTATATATTTTGAAATATGTTTTACTAGCATATTAATGCTGTTTCCAGCATGATAAACTATTATTTTAGGGAATTTTATCAAATCTGGGGTGCAGAAGGTCCCAATGCACTTAAGAAGAATTACAGATGTACTTTTTAAAAGAGAGGTTTGACTTGATGTAAAAAATGATTATTTCTTATTTAAATGATAAAAACCTTATAAAATTTCATAAATGGTTATTTACTGAGATAACATGTTCCTGTTTTGCCTTTTTTTTTTTAAACTATGAGACTATGTCAATGGTGAACGAGATCAGTGTTGATCGTGAGAAGAAATGATTTGATCACGTCGTAATTTGGACGATTTATATTTCTTTAATTTTGATAAGGAGTGACACTTCACAGTGCATATTTATAAATTTATTTTGATATCTTCATATTTTAATAAAATCAGTGTGTAATTTTAGTGGAATGAATATTTCCAATTTATTATCAACTTTAATTACTGGAACAATGTTTTTTTATAGTTCGTACTTACATGGGTTGCTTGAAAAGTCGGTTCAATGTCCAAAAGATGGCACGAAAGAATTATCCCCATCGACTATCTGTAATAGGGTATTATTATTCATCGTTATTGGACTGTTTGAAAACTGAGCTCCAAGAAAAACGCCCACAATTGGCCCACAAATAAGTAATTTCCATCACGACAATGTACCAGATCTTAGCTCAACAGTTGTGGTCACAGAATTAATAGAAATAGTGGTTCAATTAAAGATGCCCACAGCACAAGCGATATAATGCACCTTCACTTTTCTGTCGTCTATCACCAAATCATGTATTTTATCTATGATTTCTGGAGTAGTAACGTCAACAGGGTATCCAGAATGTCCAGTGTCACTTGTGCCCATATGGCCACTGCGAAAATTACCACCTGACAAAATATCAAGATCTCTTAGTAGTGTCATTATAAACGAACTGAATATACAATAGCAAAAGCTTCACCTATTTTCATCCACTTATAATGGTTTGAAAGGCATTGTTAAAGAAAAATACTTAAGTAAGATGAATAATCTGGACGGTGATCAAGAAAATACAAGGAGTTTTAATCAACCCTCTTTAAACATAAAAACTCATAAATGAGGGGGAAAATCCGTATAATTGATTTTCAAATATTTATTTAACCCTCTTCGTGACGTTTTTCGAAGGATAGTGATGATTCTCTTCATTTTTAATGCTCCAAAATGAAATAGATCAACAATTTTTACTTCCAACAACGAAGTTGAACAGAATTTATGATTTTCTCGCCGTTTCAAATATTGTTAGTTGTAAGTAGATGACGGAAAACGTTACAAATCAATTATGATAGAACTTTGTAGAAAAATATATGTTAAAGAAAGACACGGTTAAATTTTAAGACGTCAAAGTCACCTTTAAGAACGCATAATCGACCATTAGATTCTAACAAATATAAATACATAACTCAATTTAAGTGTCATTTTGTAACTATAATAAAGGCAAAAAATATCTATTTTATAAAAATAAGGTCCATTTCATACAAAAGGTCCAAAAATATTTCAAAACCATTGACTAATAACGTACAAGATAAATAAATATTCATTTTGAAGGGAAATTTTTTTAGGGAGAAGTAGGCTGTCTATTCTACTTTTCCTAATCTATTTCAGTCATTAAACAAATTATATCATAAACTTCTAAAAAGTTACAAATCTCATTTCAAAATTAAATTAAGTATAAATAACATTTGCAATAATATAAATTAAGATTTTTTTAAACAAAATATTATGACAATATTGTTTAAAATATGCATTTAGGCTTGAATTAATTTTACTTTTTATGATTTGTCCGACTATTCGAAGCAATGCGTGGAGAAACTTTCAGTTGTATTCATTAATTCAACCAATAGAGTCATTATCGCGTTTAGAAAATTTGTACTGAAGAAAAACTCATTTATTTTATGAATATGACTCTACATGAAAAGAGGAAAAACCACTATAATTTGTTTAAAACCATGATCTTATTCAAATCCCTAAAGGCTTAGATTATATAACTAAAAGTAAACAGTCAGGGGAAAAAGGACAATTGTGCAAAATAAACATGCAAATGCGTAACGCGTCGAGAGAGAAAGAGAATATAACCTCATAATGATTTATTTATGTATATCTGGAGGTTATAAAAGTATTTACTTTCCTGAATATTGAATAGTAACGAATATAAAAGATTCATTATTTAGTTTTTAAAAATAATTAGGATAACATACAAGTGGATTTGCAATAGGGTTATAAAAGGGATTTGAAAAGACATATGTGTACATATTTAACATAATGAATAATGAGGACTCGGCTGGCATTTTAGTTAGTCGATTAAATATACTAAATTTAGACACTTGTAAATTAAATTAACCCCTCAATTGTCAAAAATGCTATTTTTTACAAATAGTAATTTTCTTTTTCTTTAAATAAATTAAGAAATAAAAAATTACTTCCAGGGCTGGGGTAATTAGAGTCCAAATATTTTTCAGTAGTTAGAGTTAGTGTTGTGTTTACCTGTATTTTTCGGTAAAGTTCAGTCTTAGGACTGATCCCATCAGTCGTTGGGAACGGCTCTTAAGACTGTTAGTACTATGAAATGATTAAAAAAGAAGAAATAAAGTTGTGTGACGTCTTCAAGGACTGAACTTTATCAGTTTTTAAACTGAACTGGACCGGAACAAAATCGAACTGGACGAGACTGGAAGTCTCCATTCCTAAATAAGGATTGACACAATACTAGCTGGAGTTAGACTCCACAATATGATGAGCCAAAAGGACATTTTGTAAAGGATATTTCTTGTTGTCAGGCTTTTATCCATTTTAAAAAGGTGTAACTTAAGTTTTATGTGGTCACTAAACATAGCCACTTTACTTGAGATTTGATGTACCTTGTATTTGTAAACTTTTATTCTGATATACTGCTCGACGATAAACTTCTTAGATTTGTGGCAGCTATCCAACTGTTACCAGATATTTCCCCACTGTTTTTGCTGCAACTTAAATAATTTGAATTAATTATTGATTATTTTTCTATCGGTCGATATGAATTGTGTATAAATTTGTTAAAATGTAACCCTCTGTAGAAAGAAAGTAGTCGCAATATGAGTTGCAATTTCCTCCTTTTGTTTATTCGTCTTTACTTTTTTATATATTTACACTTCACATCAAGCATTTTCGTTACCCATATACCTCAAGAGGGTTGTGAGAGTGAATTTTTCGAAGATATAATTTTTATTAGTATTTGGTCATATAAAACTTATTATATCTTTTTCTCCAAGAATAAAATTGAAAGTTAATATTCAACACCTACAGAGCGGGTAGCCAAAACTTACAGTTGTATTTAATTATAAGGGTTCATTACGCAATCAAGCAACAGCTGAAACCAAAATAATCAAGTTTTGTATTTATGCCATGTTTCTATTTGTAATAATGTCATAGCAATAGCTAATAAGACAACACTTGTGCAATCTCTTCTGCGCCGGTGTTAGTGCTGAGAAGGATGAAGAAAATGTTGCCTACAATATCAATAATTTCATTGAAGAACGATACAGACAAGAAGAGCCAATACTTTTTCAGTAACAATGAAGCTCAATTCGGCTTCCCTCCAGCTCTGAACTCAACCTCCAGGGCTTTGTATTTTGGGGCATCTTGGAGAAAAATCTCTGCCACACCTCTCATCCATGTTAGAATTTGCTCCAAATGCTGTTATGGCAGCATAGAACGCAATATGTTCAGGATGTTTGTAAAGGTGGACAAATTGAATAAAAAATATAGCTAAATATTAAGTATTTAAACATATCGGAAATTAGTTTGAGGTTTTTCTCTTGATTCAATAAAAATCACGTTTTTGGTCATTGAGTCATGCATTTGTAAGTTTTTAGTTCTCACTCTGTATAAAAGTTATTCTTATTTATTCCTCACAAAATATTATTTAGTCTAATTTACTTCATATTTAACTCAACCACGATTTTTAAGATATTTTAACTAGTCAATAGACGATTCCAAAACAAAAGAAATCAAGATGACGATTTCAATGCAATTTTAATAAAAATTTCTGATGCTAATTCCAATTCTTTAATATTTTAAATCATAGTTAAAAATACCATTTTGCTATCAAGGGCGCACACATATCTTTTGAAAAAAAATTTAAAAAATTCAAATGTACAATTTGATGATTAAATTTTTTCAAAAATCCTCATCTATTCACAAAGGTAAAATTTTTTTGAAAAAAATAATTCATTTTTGGAAAAGTAATTTCATAGAATTCTAGATGCTCTCAAAAAAATAAATTGTTTAGAAAAAAATTTCCAAAATCCTTAAAAAATAAATTTAAATATTAACTTTCTGGGAGGAAAATTTCAATATTACACAGTTAATCACAGAAAATTAAATTTAAAATGTTAATTTAAAAAAAAAAAAAATTAAAATATTCAACTTTCTAGTAAAAAGCAAAATTACCTTATTTTTAGGGGGGTCTATTTTTTTTCTTCATAACTTAGACAAGTAATAATTAATTTAATACCAGTAATAAATTAGAATCGGAATCACAAATTAAACATTATTTTCCCGATTCCAGAAAAAACCGTCTGATTCCCAATTCCGATTAAGCATCCTATCACTAGTTGTAACCGTCTTTGGGTACTCTTGCAACACAAGTGCAATTTTTGAAAAATATGTTGTGTCAAAATTGGCTGACCTTAAAAAATGTTGCAATTTTACCCGGTCTCCCCTACATATACCAATGATTTATGGATATGTATGCAACAACACACTTTACTCCGAGTAACTTCCCTGATGATAACTGATAAAAAATTACGTTGTTAACATTTTTAAAATCCCTGATCAGTAAATGTTAATTCAACATTAAATTTAAATCCTAGTTATATTGGATATATATATATCAGTTTTTCTCTTTTGAATTATAGAACAGATTATACTGATATATTATGATTTATAGATGCACTTACATGTGCATATGAAGTATGAAAACATTGAATCTAGTTCAACTGAATTGAGACTATATAATTTAAAAGTCGACTGAAAAGTTCGTAGGGTTAAAAAAGTAAAACACATTTCTTTGGCAACTCGATTTATTTATTCAATGCAATTACCTTCGAGGGTGATACAACGATAATAAAGGTCAGACAATTTGTCAGTGACATTTTTATAATACAATTTCTCTTCAGTCTCAATTAGGCCTATGTTTCGGCGATGACTTTTGATTTTTTTCCTCCCAATGATCATTTTTTTAGGTATAGCGTCTGCATGGATATTCACATACATAATCATAGCTCAGTTTTGATTGAAGATACTATCTTGAAATTAGTATAAAAGTTAAGTGAATTTATTTCAAATATTTTCGTGTTGAAACTTTGTATCTAGCTTGATGAAAACAAAAATTACACACCATCTGCAAAAACGATTGGAAATAGAGCCGTTTTACACAAAAATCACAAAGGGGATCGAGGCAAACAATAATCTCAAGCACATCACGAGAGGTTCAGCGTGAACGTCAAGACCCTGTACAAGGTTAGGGACATGTTGAGGAAGGAGAAAAAATAGATCAGGGAGGCCAAGGACACTAGCCAAACTCGAGGTGGCACTAGCTCTGATTTAAGCCAAATCTTTAACGTCAACCAGAAGGATTTCAAGGGAGCTTGAAGCTCCTGAGAAGACCATGAGGAGTTGATGAAGGAGACCTTAGCCACAAGTTAGTTTTATGAAAAAAAATTTGGTAGAATTTCCATGCACCTGGTAGTACTGTTTTAAATGTGTTGGAATACCATTGACACTATAGCACCGGTATACCTATCAAAAAACATATGTTTTGTTGCAAAGACGAAGTTATTGGGTCACTTTTTAAATATAATAAATGACTGGTGTTAGACATTTATTATTTATCGTAAATGTAATTAATTGTCCACTGAACGATGTTTATTTCTTTATGTGACGTAATAACGTTTCCTGAATATCTACCTAGCAACAAGCAAAAGGTAATAACTGAATACTTAACAACTTATCAAGATTATTTGTAAATATAAACTGATTTCAAATCTATATTTGTAAATGCAGAAAAACATCCATTTGAAAATGCAAACTGATAACTCCAAGCACTTAAATAGGAGGTCATTATCATTTTTAAGGCAAGTAAAAATTTGATAACTTCCTTGTCTAGAATACTATCCTCATTTCCCTATAAGTATTCATCGTTGAAAGTTCTTTACAGGGTTCTTTGAAAGGAATGAACAATTTTGATTTGAATACACCTAAATTCAAATAGAACTTATTTATTCATGTTCTGTTTTTGTCTGATCTCTTAGAACAAAGATTCCGACCCGGGGCTACGTTAGGTCATCAATAAATATTTTGCCAAAAAAAAAGTTTAATATTCTTTGAAAAATTAGAGCTACACCCTCCCCCCCCCGCCAAAAAAAAAAATGTTCTCTTAAAATTTTGCAATTACATTTTCATAATAATAAAATAAGCTTTCTTCATATTTTCATTAAATGAAAAGTTAAATATAGGAGTACATTGAAGAGCCCCTCGAGATAAATTTTTGAAGGTCTTATGTTACACTGTATTGTCAATACGATGCCCGACGAATCACGTAGAACAAACCAACAAATTAATATTACATTATTTATTTATTTTTCGACCAGTGGCGATGATCAAAGACTATAATAGGCGACTTATCGTTAATATTTATAAGAAATAAAAAATATCCTTGTTAGTATAAGCAATGCATTTACGATAAGAATATTAATATTTAATAAATAACTTCATGAGGCAAAGAAAAAATGAAGAAAAGTTTTTAATCCCTAAAGGTTAATAATATATTTAAAAATATTTCAGACACAAACAAAATGTAATTGCTTGAGGTCAGCCTCACTTCCCTGACAAAAGCAGAGAGATATAGAATTCCAAAAACTAGCCGATCTACAACTATATAAATTCACCTTCTAACTAAAAAAACATGATTTAAACTTGATTCTATTTTTATGTATTGGATCCCAATCTATATACATAATATAGGGACGGTCTGAAAATGATAATTTCAAGTCTCCAAAATGATTTTATATCTATATAATAAGTTGGGGCAAAAGTAATTTTGTATTTGTTGCATTGTTTCAATCATTTATAAGAAGTGTTACACTCATCCAAATTAAAACATTTGTACCTCTTAGCGAATTGGAAAACGACAGTAATAGGTGGTAGTCACTTGGAACCAGGTCCAGACTGTAGAGTGGACGTTTGAGAACTTTCTTCCGAGCTCCTGGAGCTTCTGGTTGCGTTTTTCAAAGATCTGTGCGGTGTCTCCTATTCACCAATGCTGGCTGCTTTAGTTCGATCGTCAGCTTCAAACGACTGAGTTGTTCTCAGTAATGGACAAAATTGAGTGAAGAAAAAAAAACTATTTCTCGAACAACTATTCTGCAACACGAACCAAAAGAGTTTCAGCCCTGTATACCTACATTGCAAATTTTCTTGGTCGTTTTTGACGCGTTTTTCTGTTTCATGTAGTAAAAATGGACCTCCATTCTCGACGCACGATGATTTGCGACTGAACTGGCCAAGCACAACAATGTCCCAAAAGCGCTTTAGTAAATACTCATACCTTTACAACACTTTATCGTATGATCCAATGTGACCAATAATTATATAATTAGTTTAAAAAAAGGTTTGGAATTTGAAATTACTTTTTCTCCATCTTAATATGTAATAGTAGTTCAGACAAGCTGAGTTGTATAGAAAAACAGTGATACATATATATACATTTATTTTTCTATAGAAAAATGGATTGAAGAATAAAAAAGTTATGACTTATATGATATATGTATTATCTACATTCTACATAATACGTCTTACAAATTCAACTTTTAATTCAAATACTAAATTGGAAATGCTAACAGAACAGAGTAATCCAAAACTAGACATGACTCAACTTAATTATCACCACACCAAATGCAGCCCCACGTTGAGATATATTAACACAACAAAGAAAATAACTTATATTAACAATTGCAGCGATGATGTCATTGATTAAAAAAGATACTCCTAAGTCATATCAAAATATGTTTAATGATGATTTATAACTTTTTTTAGTGGCTCTATTCAATATCAGAGTTTTTGTTATGGTATCAAATGATGAATAAAATATAGGCAGGTACAGATAAGAAATAATTTTTATTTATTTCATAAAAAAAACACATCACTAATCCGTTATAAAGGAGGTTGGCACCAGTGAAAGGTAATTCAGTATCTTCTTCTCCTCTATGCATGTAATCCATATATTCTCTCACTCTGTCTTTGAATCTTCTTTCTGTTTGGCCTACATATTGGACTCCACAGTTGTGCTTTGAGCAAGTAATTCAATTTTACTTCAGTTATCTTACAGTTAATCAAATGACTAATATGTACAGTAGCTTTTGATTGAGTAGCACATATTTTCATGGTTAATATCCAGAAATGGACAGCAATTACATTCGTCCTTTTCTAAATTAGGGCGGTTTGTTTAAATCAAGTAAATCAAACAAGATTCATTTTGGAAAAACCTAATTACGGAATTGCCTATTACTAATTATAAAATCGACTTATCATCTATAATTATATAGAAAATATATTGCCAATTAAATTTGGCATCTTTTTGTATTAAATAACTACCCCTCTATCATCTCTTAATGAAAAGTTTTTTTAAAGAAAAATGAAAAAAACCACGGGATGTTCAATGAGACCTATCATTATAAAAACAAAAATAAACCTATTTCATTAATAAAACTTGTTTTATGATCTTTTGGGAAAAGGAAGTTATTTTGTCACACCCTGTATAAAATAATCTATAGCTTCTTACTTTTAAACTTGCTATTAATAAATTGGGATATTCAATTCCTCATCAATTACTTTTCTTATTAGATCTATGTTACTTTTGTGTTTCAAAGATATAGATACATACATATGTATGAATATATAAAAACTATTATTTTAAAACAATGAAGGAGGGAAAAACTCCACCCAAAAATGATCAATAATTAAGCAACAATCTTTTTATAAATTAGATTCTCAACCCATTTCAGTCATAAAGCCTCATGAATTCTCAAAAAGGTGTACGTTCATATGTGTCTCTATGTACTTGCATTAAAAGAACTTTGGGGATAACTTATTATGTATTAAGTTAATACTTGTAAACAAATTTGTGAAATGTTGTTTTACAACTGTTAAAGATACATTGAACTCAGAGACTTTCATGATTGTAGAAATTGAGTTTTTCTCAAGTAATATTTCTATACGACAAGTAATCCCACAGTAAATTTTCCTAGAAATGGCGTATAAAACTACTTTGGACAAGTATTTGTCATGTGAAGCGCCCAATTTGAAAAGTTTATTTTCCTTTTCGTGCCTTAATGAATCATTATGACCATGGCAATCTCTTTTAACTATTTCATAAATTTTTGACAATTATTTTTTATTAATTTACTAAAAAAGATAAACCAAAATTATTTCGACATAGCCACACACACCATTAATTAAAAAAATACCATTGATCACTATACAACAATGAACCCATACTTTAATTTCTCTGAAAATATTCCAGATTATGATTTCACATAAATTTCATAAATGTATCATTTTTAATAAATTATTTTTAAAAGGTTTTCAAACGTTAATTCAAAAAAAGTTGGCTTATTAATCTGACCTCGATTTTTTTCATCTCAAATAGTCGGTATTGATCCTTAAAAATAAATATCAATCAATTTTTGGCTTATAACAAAACATAAGTAGTTTTATAAATAAATATGTTTTAAGATTAATATAGGATTTCAGAACAAATGAATATTATTTGTTTATAGCTCCAATTTCATCAACAATCATGTGCAACTTATTTATGTTAAGTCAGTTTTGGATAAAAAATAGCTTTTATCGTAATTTATAGTGATTTGTTTTCTTAACAATAGAAAATAAAAGTCAAAGAATAGTTAAATTACTAAAACGAAATGTTGTATTTTTTTATATAAAGAATTTTAAAGGGTTATGAATGCTAACCATCTATTTCAAATTTTGTTTTACCTCACCAACACAAAAATATACTGTCTATTTTGTTGTCAACTATCGATTTTTCTTCTTCGTTTTGTCTTATTAATGTTGTTTGTATGTTGATTGTACTATGTAGGTTTTATTGATGATAACTTTGACGAAAACGTCGTAACAACTACGCTGCTCTTCTTCAAATTGCCAGGGTTAGCAAGTTAATTTTCGGTTATTTTTTTTTAGAATACCGGGGGATAGCATTATTTTCATCTCTGACAATAGTATTCCTTTCTTCCATTCTTTCATACAGGAGCAGAACCAAACACTTAATTAAGAGTATGACATATCAATGAGGAAATGAATTATAAATGTTGATGAATTATTGTGTAAAACACGGATTCCAATCAGATAGGGACTTAATTACTGAGCATATATGTACATAGTTTATACATATATCATGTCATTTTCAAGGCTGATGACTTGTTTTTTGTTTCCTTTTTTTTTTAAGACTCAAAGTACATTTTATGCCCATAGATTATCTCATCTTTTCGTAGATTCATCATTTAGTGCTTAATTGAAAATGATGATTCATTAACATTTAAATATTGTTATTTTGAACATAAAAGAAAACAAAAGTTTCCTAATAAAATACAAAGTGTAATAATTGTTTTTTTTTTTTTAAATATAATTGAAAAATATATTGTTTAACTATGAGTAATTCGAAAATATTTATGTGAAACAGAAGAAGTATATTTTTAGCCTTTATTTGTGACATTTTTTTATATTTATAGCCTTTATTTGTGACATTATTATATATTTATAGCATAATTATATAAAAAATAAACGGTTGGAGGTAATCATACCCCATGTTCCAAAAAAGAGTAACACTGATTTATAATGACATACTTTTCACCGGAACCATTTCATGAAGTAAGAAATAATTTTATTTATTTTTTCCATAATTGTTACATGACTGTAAAATAATTGGAATCATCAATGTGGCCACACTCAGTATTAATAACGGCCTCTAAGGCTCCTTATGGAGCCTTGGTATACCCTGATGATATAGTCTTCCGGCATTGCATTCCAGGCTGACATGATGGATGACTCTGGGGATGCTGTTGATCTATGTGATTTGTTCAAGCAACTCTCTGAACCTAAATGTTGTAGTCCAATGGTTTCAGGTCGGGGAAGCTGGGAGGTCACATGTCCTTGGACCAAAAGGAGTTTATGTTTTTGGAGAACCAATCTTGTTTTTTTTTTAAAATGTGTGACATAAAGCACCATCCTGTTGTAAGACATATAGCTTATCTCCAAACACCTCATCAATCCAGAGCTTGACATGTGTCCCTAAGAGATTGATGTAATGGGCTGAATCGATTTTTTCATTGTTACAGATAAAAATTCATTAGAAGCTACAACATCCAGGACCATTACAGAATCAGAATATTTATTCTTATATGTAAACTTGACATGGTCTAGGATGTCAGCAGGCTTTTTGTCACTTACCTATCGTTCCGTACATGAGTTTGAAACATGATCTTTCCTATAAAGGTTTTTCATACGAAAACAAAATTGTTGGCGTTCCAGCCTTGAGCTTGTTGAGGAGTAGTCTTGATCTCGAGAGCCTTTTTGCTTTTGTTGAATTATTTAGGAATTGTTCTGATGGTATTTCTCTCTATTCGAGCTATGACAGCTAAAACTTTAGCCATTGTCGAAACTGACCTCTTCCTCCCAGATCCTTCCTTCCTTTGGATTGTCTCACGCTCCTCAAATCGTCTTTTAATTACACAGATTGTCTTGGCTCATCCCCAAAGCCATAGAGATCTCAGTTACCATCATTCCGTGCGATAACATGTCGACCACCATTTGGTGTTTCACGTCCATGTCGTCCCGAATATTTATTTCAAATTGAATAGTAAACAAATATGAAATACAAGGACTCATGCGTTATAAATCACTCAACCTTGTTAACACTGTCGTGAAACAATCAATTTTTTTTATTCAAAGCGGGGAGTCCACAGGTGGTGTGCTGGAGGCTATAATATTTTATGTAGTTAAGAGTGCAGGATGTTTTTTTTTAGTTTGGAGGCAAGTTACTGAACCTTGGCACCGAGATGATCAATTAATGAGCTTGTGTTTAATGTTGCTTTTTCTTTGTATTTTATAAAGTGTGAGAGGCGTTACTAAAAATAAGAATTTAATTGTCAACTATAAAAAGGTAAAATTTTTCCTTTCTACTCGAAAATTTAATATTTGAATATTTTTGATTCAATTTAATATTTGAAATTTTTTGTTGTTTACATATAATATTTGAAATTTAATTAAATTTTATAGATTTTTTTTTTTAAAAGTTTAATTTTTCAAACTATTTTCAAAAAAACTAATAATTATTTTTGCCAGGAGTTGTAAATTTTGGAATTTTTTTCAAAAATAAAATATTTGAAATTTTTTTCAAAAAATTAAATTTTTTGCAAACAGCTTTGGATTTAACATTCGATTTATTTTTTGTTTAAATTTAATATTTGAAATGTAAATTTACCTTTTCAATTTTTTTTTTAAAATTATTTTAATATTTTTTGAATTTTTTTTTTTTTTTGCAGACAGCTTTGGATTTTTAACATTTTTTACCAAAAATTTTAATATTTGAAATTGTCTCCGAAACAATTTTAATTTTTTTAAATTTTAATATTAGATTCAAAATCTAAGTCCCTAAATATAATCCTGCGTTATTTTTTGTTAATGAAATATATCTTGCTAAATGTAATCATGTAAAGTGAAAAACTAATTTCCTCATGCCTGGTACTACAGGGAAAAGTATAACATTTTAGTATACAAATTATTTTCTAAAGGTTCTTTAGTTTTTTTGTGACTTTATATGATTCGCATTAAAAAACAGAGTGTCATAAAAGAGGACAGTAGTTATTTAAGGAAATCAGCATTTGATGCATTGTAGATTAGATAAATAAATCAAGTGGCTTTATTTATTTTTTATTTTTTTTAATTAAATAAATGTGTGCATTTGTTATGACCATAAATGTTTGATTACAAATTACTTTCAAATAGACATTTGCAAGTATAATATGTAAACCTTTATTTATATAATATGTGCATATAAATGAAGTCATGGTACATTTTATGAGGACCATGAGGTACAAATGTCTATAATACAAAACCCATGCCACAACTAAAACCAAAATATAAAACTATTAAGTAAATATACTGAAAATAAGTTAGAAGTTGAGATGCTTTGCAAAATTTACAGTATGGTACGAACTGCTTTTTGGTACTCACGGTAAGGTGAATTCAAAATATATTTTCTAATTGATGGTGTTAAAAAATAAAGAAAATACATATTTGGTGTTCTTCACGTTTAATAATCTGTATTTTTCTTCTTTTATAAAATATTTCAAAATATCATTTTCCTACAAAATATACACTTATATTATCCATCATAATAAAAAATTCAAAGACTTTGACTAATCGAGTTAAATTGATTTAAATAGATGAACATTTTATTACCGTACTGTTGTCTGTACTGTATTTGTACCATCACTAGTACTAATGGTATAGCTGTAAAAAATATTGCCCGTAAATAAATTGAAACTGACAATCAGTGTGGTAATCCTGACACTTCGAATTTAGGCTCATAACTTTAAATTAAGTAAACTACTACCAGCTAGAATATGAAGGAAATAAACAAAAATGCCGCTCTATATGCAGCATGGGGGTATATGCCAGAATTACGACGATATCAACCCTATTCACTCAGAGTCAAACAAGGAACTACACTTATAACTCCATAGGCGTCCACAGATATATACATTATTTTTTTATTTTTTTGGGAGGGGGGTTGTTTTGGAAATTTATTTGATAAAAAAATTCCAAAAGTTACACATTTTTTGGCAAAAAATTTCAGAAAACAAATTTCAAAAAAGATCCACAACCGCTCCAAAGCAATAAAAAAAACATCAAACTTTAAATTTTTTTGAAAAAAATGTCAAAAATAGATAATTATTTTCTAAAAATTAAATTTTTTGGAAATTTTTTTAAAAATGTACGTCTATTCACCATAACAACTGTTCATAAAAAAATAAAACTTTTGTAAAAAATTATAAAAATCCTTAGCTATTCACAGGAAATAAAAAAAATTTGGAAAATTTATTTTTTTGGGAAAATTTTTCAAAATCTACAGCTATTTACAATAAAAGCTGTCCACAAAAAAATATAATTTCCGAAAACTTTTTAAAAAATTCCTATCTATTCACAAAAAATAAAAAAATTCCTAAAAAATTTGAAAAAATAAAATTTTTTGGGAAAAAAATTAAAAATAAAATTTCTTGGAAAAAAAAATTAAATTAAATTATAAATATTAAATTTTCAAATAAGATGAAGAAAGCTGCAGCCTGTCTAGGCTACCTTTTGCTGATGCCCTTGAACTCCCTAACAAATTATTAAATTTTTAGTTACACTATCTTGAAGAATAAAGATAACAGCTTGGTAAAGAAAAAAAATATATTCTCCAAGTTGCAACCACAAAAAGTCTCGCGCTCGTCCAATTTCATATTTTTTTAGAAGTCTACCTATTTGTCTTATGTACGTAAATGCAAAAATGTTTAGGCACAGCCAAATAGACTGACGGTGTTCATGTGTTTTTCATAATATCAAGAACGTATCAAAGATGATAAAAGACATTCAAAAATAAACTTTTTTATCTCTCTTGAAGCCATTATTATTTTCTATATATTCCATATGTGTAGATATGATGAGATTTTTATTATAATATATCAAGTGTGGAAATATGTTGCATGACCCTACTTAGCAAAAAACATGTGTTTATAGGTACTTCAATAAGATGTTCTTATGAAGATATTCACTTGTTTTTTTAACTCAGATAATGCCACTATGACGTACAACACGTCGTTATCTTTTTTGTACATACTTTTTCTGATCAATTGTCCTCATAGAATAATACTTATAAATCTATTATTATATATATTTTTTTTTAAGTTACTTATAAAATTTATAATAGAGATGTAGATTTAAATACGTTTAAACATTCAAGCTTGACCCTGGATCTATTTACCGTAATAGATATTTTATGTCTAAATATATTTAAGTAGAACGTAGGCGTAAGTTATTGATCAACACACCACTTTGAAACTGAAGCGAAATGATGTTTGTGGTAGGCACATATTTTATATCTTTACTGTTTATCAGAGTATCCAGTTCTCAGTTTAATATTATTTTTTCCCCACAAAAAGAACTTTTATTTATTGGGGACTATTAAAAAAAATCAAACAAAATTAGATTCTTTTAAAAATCCTTTAAATTCCATTTTGCAAGTCAAAATTTTTTTAAGGCTTTATTTTTTAGATAAGATAATCTTCACGAAATATTTTTTTGAAAATTTTATTTTAATGAAAAATTTGAGGCATCTCTTGTCATTTTTGATGTACTATATGCTATTTTGTAATATAATAGCCAAATTGTCGTAACCAAAATATTTACATTAAAGAATTAAGCTTGAAAACCCAAATATTTCTTTATAAATAATAATGTTTTTTAATTTTACAAAAAAAAAAAAAAAAAAGGATTTCTATGGTTTAAAATATTACCATTAAATATTCAAATTGTAAACGGATGGTTATGAGAAAACTTTATCTGAAGCTGCAGTGGAAGTGGTGTTTGGGTAACACACTATCATACCGCCGGAAGGGGGCGAAAACCAAAATTTAAAAAAACAAAGTACAAATAGAGGTCGTGGAGCTACCCCAATGGTTGGCAGTTGTTATATTTGCCGAGAAACAAAATCATCGTAACACCAGGAAAAGCTGCGTTACTTGTTTTCAGCCTATTTATGACGAATATTCAATAGTAAAAGCTATTTGTATGAATTGTAAAACTGTCTCTTTAAAAGTTATTAAAAAAATATTGGTACATTCAGAGGCTATTTGCTAAAAACACAAGTAAAAAAGTTTGACTTACTTTAATATTAGAATGGGTACAATTGTACCCATACAGTCCGACGAAGGTTAAAACTGACAAAATACACAATGATCATCTTGTAAATAGAATGAAATATAGTTAATAACATTAATATTTGTAATTTTTGTGTTACGACAATTTAGTCCTCGACCCCCAAAATTTAATTTAAACGAAAAAAAAAAAAAAAATAGATGGAAATGGGACATTTTATGACCTCTCGTATCTCCTTTTCCCAATAGGTTGTTATGAACCCACAATTGTACCTCTTATATTTCCTAGTATTTGGTTTACTAATAAAAAATATTGGGTACTTTGTTTTCAATAGCTTAAGGGGTCTAAAATGTCTTCAATGATAGGGAATTTCCCTATAAAATATCAATCTACTTGAAATGATAGTTGTTCAAGAAAAAAAATATTATTATACGACTAATACAATCATATCGGAAACGTTCCATAAAGTCAATTTTGAACATTTTTGAACGAGTATATGACAAAATACCAGATCAATATCTATTTATTGTAAGTTTTTAAATTCCACCCAACATCATTGATAAATTGTTAAACCACCAAAGATACAAATCAAGGACGATACATTTTTTGCTTATGTTCATCATATGTGAATGTGTGATTAACTTTTAACGTTTGACGGGTTCTTATTTATTTTTAGTAGAAGCAATCACAAAATAGCTTTAAATCTGATAAAACCAAAGGTTACATCAGCCCTCCGGGTTATGTTGGAATACTTCTAAGATATGCAAATATGTATTTTGTGACAGCTTTAGGTAGATCCTTGCAAAGAAATGGATGGATGTTTATTAAAATAACATAGAGCAAATATTCACATATTGTATTTGAGATACTTTCTTTTTCTGATTCTTAATGATAGATTATTTGATAATGTTGTGTAGGGGTTAATTTAGTACTATATCATTCAGTTACGCATGTTGGTCCTGAACATAATGTTACTTCACTAATCTAAAAAAATTACGGTCAAGTTTTCTGCTCATTTCTCTTTTAACATTGCTAAGAATTATTTTCCTCCCTCTATAAACGAACAAATCTAATATAAAACAAAATTATCTGCTTCTTTTCTAAGGCCTAAGTAGAATGATTGTATTTTTGATGAACTCTATTGACTAATGAATTCTGTTATTATACCCTTTTACTTGTGTATTTTTGAAATATGTAGTCAAATCCAAATTTCTTTAAATTTATATTCCTCTGTAGTGTCTTATATGGTAATTTGGGAAAAGTTAACTATCATCTTTTTACTAATTTTGGGGGTTTTCCTGTTCCTTTTTAGTGGAAAGGTTGTGAGATGCAATAAATATAAGGACATGTAAAAAACAATTGAAAAAATTTGTTTCTATCTGACATCATGAATGTAATTTTTATTTCGGTCATTTGAATCACAAATGATTTAACTATAATGGTCAATAATAAAAAGTTAGTAATGACGACTAACAATCTTAATGAAGAATGTCGGACAAAAACAACACATTTATTAAAAAGGATCTTCTACGAGCTATATAAATGTTATTTCTGTATATATATCTATAAACCCAAGGCACACTTAGAATTTCTTTTTTATACTAATTAGTGATTAATATAATTACATTTCAACTTGTCAAGGATATAGTATATACTATTGATAAAACCATGACAACAATAAAGGAAATTAATAAAGATACATAAATTACTATAAATCATTGGATAATGCTTTAATAATGTGTTTATATTCCAGCATTGCCTTGGAAAAAGGATCATATTTACATTTTAATTTTGAAATTTGAGTGCAAATCAAATCTTTTTATTTTGTCGTGATAAATTGAAACATTGGTTATTAAATGTCTTGAATCACAAAACAATTCTACAATCATGGATATTCCATAGTTTTTTAGAAGAGTTACACGGAAATTTTGTCCTAAGGAGAGTAATTTTAATACTTATTTCCTCATGATTAATGTTTGCCTCAAGCCTTGCCGTAACTATAGCAATAAAAAAAATACTGACATAAATTTTTTCTTTGATATTGAAATATTCTACGTATATGTTACAAAATTTTGATGTCCTGTCCTTAATCTTAAGGATACACCTGATTCATCCAGTGACGTCGTCATCAATCAATCTCAAACCTCAAGGATCTAATGTTACAAGAATAACAAATACCTTGACTAGGCCTAAATCTATAGTAATAAAAGCAAATATGTATGAATTTTGTACACAAATGACGGCGTTTTTTATCTAAGACATAACAATTTAGTCTATATGTATGTTGTAGTTGTTTTGCATGTAGCATTGGGCGATTATACAGGGGTGCACGGTATATATTGCTCCCTAATGTATATCATATACCAATACAGTATAAAGAAAAAACAAGAGTATGATATAAAGGGAGTAAGTACACTGTATAAAATCTCGTTGGCGTTTACTTCAACTCAGATTAAACAAGAAAAAAAAGGAAGTTTTTTCAAGGACCCATGAGAGGAACAGATTGAAATATGGGACAGGACCGATTTAACAACCAATAACACCCTTGATTGAGGAGAAGATATATTTTTCAGCCTGACAAATATTAACTGATCTTAAAGTTTGTAAGTCGAGTTAGTTGTATGTACAAATATGAAGAAGCTATTTCCGAAAAAATCTCCAGTATGAGTAGTGTGGTAAATTTGCAAAGAGTGATTCTTCATGGGTTTGGTTATTAAAGTTTTGATTATTATTGACATTAAAGACACATAACTCTTAGATGTACACACAACATATACCTACCCATGATAGTCAGGTTTATTTGTTCCATTTGAAATAAAATAAAATGTATTACTTAAAATAAGGCTTATGTTGACTTGATATAACTAATGTTTAATATATATTTATTGTACATCTTACAAGTGGAAAAATATGGATGTAGAACATTTGGGTACAGTTGCAGTAAAAAGACTCTAAAGTAAAAAGAAACAACGTGGTTGAAATTAGAATGAAACCAAAAAAAAAAAATTCCTAAATCAGTATGTGAGTCATGCAATTTTGCAGGGGAAGAAATCCAGTACCTTCCATCAACTTCATGGAATCATCAAAGTATTTTAAAAGGGTTTAAAAAATTTTAACAAATATCTATCATAATTTTTAATTTGCATGTTTACTGTTTTTTTTTAAAGATTGATATTTAGAATAATAGTTGAAATTCTATCCCGGAGCATTAAGTATAAACTATAATGTTTATTTATGTAATTTTTTACGCAATTGCTCCGGTTTATTTATATATATGTATGTTCTATATAATACATATATAAACCAAATAAAGAATGTTGAAAAAAAACAAAAAAACATATCTAAATTATACTCACTTATTCACACAAAAATGGACTAAGGGTGGGACTTTTGCAGAGCGCAAAGCTCATATGTTTCTCTGCAAAAATCCCATCCCCAACAGGAAAGCTAGTCAAAAAATGAACACTTCGCCCCTTGTCAGTTTTAAACATATAATAACACATAGTTATAATTTTTTACCCATTATTTTCTTAAAATATCAACCCGACTTAAATAAGCATAATAAGGTTTGTTCTCTTGATAAAATATAAGGTAAACTCAAAATTATTAGATTGGATTAGATATTAGATGATTCCTGTATATGTACAGTTTTGAAGTCCACTTCTTTCATTATTATGATGATTTCCACGTTTTTATTTAATTTGTTATTGTTATTATCCTTATTCCAAACGTTATGCAAAAGATTTGATTTTCCCTCACTTCTTTGTTTCAGTAAATTAGATTTATTACACTAAGCAAATTCAACAACTCAAACTTTGCGGTGTCCAAATATATTCTGTTATCGTAGGATTAGTATTTCTTTTGTTTTAAGAACCAAAAATAAATGACTTCGTGGCATGAGAGCGCTACAATTTGTTGAGATTTGAATGATTGAGTTATTCGCACACACTTATTTCCTTATTGATAAATAATACATAATATTAAATAGATGAAAGACAATTTTGATTAATTGAAAAGTATTTAATGTATGCCGGTAACATATTATGTGAATAATATATTAGATAGATTATATCTATGAGCTGAAGACATTAGATTCAAACATATTTACGACAATGCCAGTATTTATGGACAAATATTTTTTTTAGTGATGAAGTGAGTAATTACTCTGTCTCTATACCTATAAGCTGAAATTCTTCATCTGTACAAATGCCAGACTTTTGGATCTGTTCATACTTTTTCCGTTCATTCTTTCTTTTATGAAAAATTCCGTTTATACACTGCATTTATTTGCACTGATTTGTTTTAAATAGAACCAACGACTTTGTGTAGGGCGTCCGCAATGGATGGTTGGAGGTGGTGTACCCCCTTCCCTCCCCCAATTTAGAATTTTTTGATTTTTTTTTTTCTCAAGATTAAAAAAAATTACGCACAAATAGGAATAAAAATTTAATATTTTAATTTTTTTTTCCAAAAAAATTTAGTTTTTTGTGAATAATTGAATTTTTTAGATATTTTTTCAATTTTTTCCAAGAAATTTTCATTTGTCTGTGAATAGCTATGGATTTTTTAATTTTTTTTTCCTTCAAAAATTTAAATATTTGAATTTTTTACCCCAAAAATCAATCCTAAAACCAAGGTCCAATATAATCCTGCAGACACCCCTGCCGTCACCAATTTTTGTTCAAATTTAGTTTTCTACGATTTGTCTTTTTTCTTGTGAGCTAAAAAAAATTTCTTCTCAGAATACAACAAGTATTTTAGGGTAAAATGATCAAGGTGCTGTAGTAAGTTATAGAGTTATTCATGTTGTCCTCAGTGCTATTAGCGGGGGAAAAAGTACTATTATAGTCCTCAAATTTAACCACGTGGTTTTAGCTCTGGTCTTGGAGTAAAATAGGTCTTCGAAAAGCAATATCAAAGGAAGGGAAAAACGTTTCATGTTCGAGTGCACCTAAGTGAAGGAAAAGCGATATTTTCCACTAAATTTTCAAACCTGCAAAGGACTATCTCTAAAAAATTAAATTTTTTGATTTTTTTTCCCCAAAAAAATTCTTAAATCCAAGCCTCTAAAATAATCCTGCGAACGCCCCTGCTGTACCTAAATCATCATTAAGAATAAAGTTGATGAACTTACATATTGGCAAGTCCACGTAATTGCCATTCACTGATAAGAGAAAGTCCAGTAGAGCTAATGTACTCACCCTGCAGTGCATTAATTACTCTGTGGATATCATGAATAATTATATTCCGTAACATGTGGTGAAAACCCGGGTAGGAATACGTTCGCAAATCTATATTTGACAGTTTGCATTGCATTTGGCTCCCATTTATTATATCTTCATGAGGGAAATTATTTTAAAATTCATGTGTATCGTGAAAATAGTAATTTGAAACACCTCCAAAGGAATAAGATCATCATTACTCATAGGCTAGGTGTATTTTATTAGTTGTATGTTCTCTAAAAAAACCATCTATGGAAACTATTGTTAAATGAGGAAATCCTTTGAGTTGAGATGCAAATAAATAATTTCTGCGGAACAAACACATACTATTATTTATATATATTTTTTCCACATCTAAAAAAATCCTACATGAAGGAAAAAGGTTGCAACTCGGGCGAGCCAATGTTATATAGGGGGGTGCTAAAAGAAAAAAAAGTTTTCTTTTAATAGTTAGTGATATAATGGTAGTCTTAGTGGAAGTCGAGAAGATGAGGACTCCTATATTATTTAGGAGGATATGTGTTTTATTTAGTGATAAACTTGATTGTTAAGTTACTATAGTTTTTAAATAATAAAAAAAAAGTGTTCTATCTGATTGTATTTCCTGATTATTCAAATAGGAAATCTCGAATTGCTTCCATCCGTGTTTTGCGCTCAAACCTGTGTGTTTACGTTATCTCTCCGTCTTTGAATTTCTGGTGGGTGCTCTTCATATTATCATGATAATCTTCTTTTCTTGGTCAATGAAAGAATTTTCTATCGATTACTTTTTGCTTTTTGTACTTACTAGTTCATTTGTTATTTAATGTCTTTAAAAAAGGGAAAAGAAATACGTTTGGATCCTTTTCAAGACTCCTTAGGTTCTGAGTAAGGAGGAGGAACTATTAGTGTTTAATCAGTACTTATTTATTCGGACCGGTCCTATCAGTCCTTCGGACTGTCAGTACCAGAACTGATGAAGAAAAATACTTAAGATAATCTCCTATGAGATGACAAAATGACAAAAAGTTTTGATTGTCTAAGTCATGTTATTTACTAAAAAAGTTCATTTGCAATTTTTTTTAAAGATATTATTTATCAAATATTTATTTTATTGATTTATGAAAACTACATTTATAGTCTTTAATGAGTTTTAAATGTACGTATTTTAGTATAATGATCTCATGAAACGTATTTATAAGATTTGATCTACTTCTAATTATTATTAGTTATCAAAATATTTGGATTAATTTTTGTGAGATATTAAACTTTAAATATCTTTTTATTCAACGCCATCTTTTGAAATAGCGATCCATCGTAGGAATTTTATATTTCATTTATCTTAAATTTCAATAATTGGTGGGGCAAAGTGTTATTATTTTATCAAATATGTACTTTATTTTCTCTTTTTTTTTGGGGTAGGGGGGATATTTGCAACCTTTATATTTAGTACTCTCTATGAATCAAATGATTTCTAACAAACTGTATACCAAGGTTAATTTTGAAAATGTTACATTATGCAGGTACATAGATATTGCGAACCTTTTCTAACCAAATAAAAGATTATCCATTCATTTTTAATTAAAAATTCGGGGAGCAACCGTTGATTTTTTCGTTTAATTGTTTTTACCCCTAAACTGATTGTTGTTGTATACATCTTAGAACACACTATTGGTGTGTGAGTAGTTATTATGAGTTTTCTGTCACTCCTTATTTATTTGGTTTAGTCCAGTTCAGTCATAGGAGCGGTTCATTCAGTCCTTTGGACTATCATTACTAGAACTTATTAAAAAAGAAGAAATAAAGTTGAGTGACGTAATCAAGGACAGAACTTTTAAGTTTTTAGGGCTAGACTGAGAGTAAACTGGACGGACTGCAGCCTTTAGTCCTAAATAAGGACTAACACAACACAAGTTAGTAGTGGGATATTGCATGAGCAGACTCTCTAAATAGTTATTTAGTATCTATTATGTCACAAGTGAGTGATTGTGTCAAATTCAAGAGCCTAAACTTGAATAATCTAGACATTATAATGATATTCAATCATTATAGTATAATTATTTAGTGTGCTATAATTTATCACTGCATCGATAGATATATTGTAATATTTCATTTTTTTATGTGGTGCGTCAACATGAAAACAATTTTGAATTAAAATTGAAAAATAAACTTCATATACAGCTTAATATTTCGAGACATATTTCTCTAAATTATATCCTTTGTATTCAAATTTGTCGGTTGAAATAAGATACCCAAGAATATTAGATAAAGTTTATAATCATTATTTGATTTAAGAAACTTATATTGCCCGATATGACAATCAAATTTATCAGTTCATGATTCTTGAATAGTGACAGAAGAATTTTAGCCAATTTAAGTGCTATAGAAATTGACAATGAGTATTCTTATAAGAATACAAATCTAATCCACACTCAATTTTGAGAAAAAACATTTTTGACGTGATTTTTTTTGTGTTGAGGGTACTCATAAGTAAGATTGTATGTTTACATAATTATTTTTTTATAAATGCGCAACAAAACGAATTTGAAGTAAATTTTATTATTCCTTAAATAATAAATTTTTGTTGGACATTTTTTTTTCTAAAGATAATTTATTCTACCTTATGAAACGTTTTGCTTCTTATGAGACGTTTTACTACTTATGAAACTTTTTTCAATTCAATATAAACAATACAGCATTGAAGGTTTAGTGTTTATAATTAAACACAAATATTATTACTCTTGTAATTTTTAATAAGCACAACATTCGTCATCATATTTAGTCTTTTACCCTGAATTAATAATACAATTGCATTGCATGGGGTCTGTGTTTTTGCTTTATTATAAATTACTTCATTTCCCATAAAGACCAAAATTGAATTCTGCTGAACTATTATAAAGTTTTCAATTTGTAGCAGTTTTTATTCAATAAAATACCTTATGTACGAAAAATTAATTCGCCACATTATTTTGTTCCGATCCAATTAATTTGTTTTTTTTATCTACCTTTATTTATTTTTTTTGTTGTTTTTTTGGATTAGCAAATATGGAATATTAAAGGGGCAAACATATAAAAACATAAAATGAATATCAGAAAATCTTGACAGCCGGATATTTAATCTAAGTACCTTTACTTTAAAAAAATATGGCGATCTTCTAAATCCTTGTATTTGATTTGAATACGATTAATTTTGGAGAATGAGGATTAGATGACTGACTGAGTCCTTGCAAAATACAATTAACCAATTATTCATACTACTTTGTACTTTTTTTATATGACATGTATGTTTTTACTGAAGAAAATACTTTTCATATATGACAAACTTTTTCATTAAGACTCAAATAAATTCCTAGTTAATACCTAGATTAGGAACCCTGAATTAATTATGAATCTTCTGATAAGCTACGTTTTCATTTGAGAATGTTACGCCCCCTTATGAAAACATGTTGGAATGCATGGACTCTAATGAATAGGGGTCAGAAAAATATTTTGTGAATATGTCAACAAAAATACCTCGTAGGTTTTTTTTTACTATATTTCACATATCAAATTATGAATCTATACAATTCGACAGCGTAGGATTTATTCATTCCTTTTCGGAATTCATTATGTCAATTTAATTCAATGGATAAACTCAAGGATATGTTGCTTAGTTATACATAGAGTAATTGTTGGTACCCTCAGCAACCCTAGCCGACAAAAATGTATTCTTGTAAATTTGGACAAAAATGTGTTTAGCTACTTGGTTTAATAGCTTATATTGTTGAAGAAAGGCAGGTTGCACAAACAGGGTATATCAAGCTAGACAACTACAGAAACAAAAGTATTTTTCACAAATTAAATGTTTAAAATTGTACTATTAAGGGTAAAATATAACATGTTTTTCTGCGCCTCAATAATAATAATATATATATTTCATTTTGTCATCAGAGTTGATATATATTTTAGTGTTGTGTCCAACTGAGAGTCGATAAACTATAAATGGAAAAAATAGGATTCTGTCCACTGCTTACTAATTATTTTACCTATTTTCTCTTTACTTGTGTATGTGACGCTTTGATTTCTTATTTTAGTTGTATGCCTGATAAAATATTTTATAAACTATAGTTTTTGTTAACCATTAGATAGTGTTTTCACGGTATTTATATTTTGTAACGGCTCCAGTACTTGATATTTTTTCATTAAGAGCCAACTTACGTCCACTTAGTTAAACGTCTGCAGAGTTTATGTTTGTGTTGTGAAAGGGGAGTTGAGTGATTGATGACGTTTTCTTTTATTAAAAAATCATTATAGAATATCACTTTGTCTGGGCAGAGGGGTCAGCTCATTTATGTGAGTAGTGTAGCATCATTGGTGGACGCATTTTTCAAATGATGCTGCAAGGACAGGTTTTATTATCAATTTGGTATCTTAGCGATTTACATATATGTGTACCCCAGTAGAATTAGCTGACTCAAATCTTTAGAACTAGTCTCATTTGACTCCTTTAGTTACGGTGATAATAAAACAACATGTAATTATGTGTACATTTTTATGAAATTTGTTAAAACTTTTAATCGAGTCACTTCTCCGAAATTACAAAGTAAACTATCAATATGAGTATTCCTGGCCAATCGTTATTTTTTTCAATGTTGTTTAAACCATAATTAAATGCATGTTCCATGCATGGAGACATTGTAAATCGTCTTCCTTGATGCTCCAGTCTGCTCCCCGATGACCTTCTGGTACAATTCCGGGTGAAGGAGCAATGTTATCTTAATCTATTCTCCTACTGTGTGCTCATGGTAGGGGCTAACACAATGTTTTTCTTAGCAATTGGCAGTTAATAATGTATTCGACATCATTGTTGTAAGAAATATTGTAAAAAAATGGCTCTTAACCTATCAAAATTTTCAAAATAGATATGAGTAAGTTAGAAAGGTTAGCCTGGTATTTAAAAATGATGGGAGGAAAAAAAGGTATAAATCGGCTAATAAAACTGAGTGACGTCAATCCACCCAGTACCACTAGGCTTATGTTATACCAAACAACATTTTTGTTAGACTCTGTAATTTGATACAAAAATTACAAGATATGTATATTCCTTTGCCTGTGGCCTAGGAGATTACAAGAACATCATTAGAAATTGTGATAGGTTCGAAAATCAGTCAAAATTTGTGAAAAAAATGAGTAGCTTGAATGATAAAATCCAAGCTGACTCCATAAATTTGGAACCCAGCCTCGTTTTTGTCGAATTTGGTAATTTACTTTCCATTTGAGTTGAATCGAACCGAGTTGATAATTGTTTGAACCGACACAGCACTAATATCTACGAGTATTTATAAATATTTTGCCCTCTACATGTTGGACTTTTTTACAAACACCTTTAGCGACGTGATATGCTGTAATTTACCCTGAAGAAATATATTTTCATAAATATGAAAATATATTGATATATATTTCTATATTTTTTGTGTATGTTGAAAATATCATTTTCCTTATTCAATTTCAATCTAAAGAAAACCGGAGAAGGAATGAATAAAAATATTTTTTTTTAAAACTCCGAGTGGACGACAGGAAATTAAAAATGATACACGTTCTTCAAATGTTTAAAAAAACATGTCTATAGCCCTATAGCTACAAATATTGTTGTATCTCAGACACATCATATGTACTACGAGAAACGACTATAATTATACTGTGTATGTGCTATTGAAGAAAAATCATCAGACATCATTTGTCTAGATGTTTCTATAACATAAATTCACAATGAAATATAATTGGTATCAGGTTATTATTTCACTCTAATTCATTCTATTCCATTCTTGCAATAAGAATTAGTAGTGTTGGATTCGAGTCAAAAAAATTAAATTCAGTCGAATTCAAGTAATTGACCATTAAATCGAGTTGAGTTTTCAACCATTGAGCAAAGTCGATTTTGAGTAAAGACATGAGGCAATTATTGTTTTGTTTTTTTCATTGAATTGATTAGTTTACACTAGATGGGGGTAAAAGACAAGATTAAGAAAAAAAATCACAGTTTTGTGATTGTTTGAGTCGGTATTGTTTGAGCAATCGTCATAAATTGACACTCAAAGAGATTTTACAGATTTGTTTTAAAACAAGGTTTTCCACAACCTAAGTAGCTGAAAATTTGAATATTATTTATGGTTCTGATACTATAACCGACAATTACGTGTAAATTTGGTTTCGTCAATTCCGTTCCAGTAATTTTGATGTCAAGGATGAGCCACTATCTGGAATGTCAATTGTCAAAAATATGGATAAAATATTGGACATATTTGAGTCCGCCCTTTATGTAAGCTCTGTTTTGATAGCCAAGGAGAGAATTAAAAATTTAAATAACTAATTAAAAATTATAGATTTATTGTTACTACTCCCATTGTTAACATCTCAGCCGCATCAATTGCAATTTTATCTCTTATTTTTGATATATATCTAAACTTTTACTTAACGGTAGGACAATGGAGTCTGCGATATGTCACCTCTTAAACAAGGTTTCATAATTCATAAAATATCTAAATTTAAAAAATAGATATGACCGCTTAGTGCAGTGCTATGCTTAAAACAAGTGGCTGTTAGACAAGGTTTGGTAACAAAGCAGAAAAAATAGGCGCCAAAATAAAATCATAAATGTTATATATAAAAATTATACAATAAAAAAGTAGATACACAGCCAAAATGATAACATTTTTTACTCAAACTTTGCAAATTTATTCGAGTGTTACGAAATTCTCGAATCCAACACTAGTAAATACAAAAAAAATATTATTCTGAAAATTGTCTAACAATTATGGGAAGGTTATTATTAGAAAAAGCGGATGTTGACAATATATTGTAGATGTTACGGCTGAAGACATCTTAAATCCATCAGTTTTTATATACATGATATCTGTATATTCAACATTACTTTTTTTATTAATAGAGATAATAATACTTCACTATTTTCATTATAAATATTTCAATACCTTTGATTCATTAATTATTATTACATTTGTGCATGTTCTTACATAAACTGTCATATTGAGAGCAGTGATTGATTTATAAATCAATAGTTTTATAAAAGTGCATCAACAACTAAAAATATATTAAAATCATAATTTGTACCCTAAACAAAACAATGTATGTTATATGCAGTTAAAATCCAACGAAACGAGACGAGTTGAACAAGCCTATATGAGTTGTAAACTCTTAATACTTTAGTTAAACAGAGCTAAATGATATAATTGATATAATCGAACGAAAGCAATCAATTATTGTTTCATGTATAAAACTATCCCTAATATAACGTTAATATTCCAAAATCTTTGTATCACATAGTATGTTCTTTAAAAAAAAAAAATAATACAAAAACATAATTTTTCCTTTCCAGAAAAAAAGAAAAACACACAGATTCAAAATAATCTACATTTAAGAAAATATTGCCTTCACGAATTTTTAAATTTATATAGTCGCACATGCATCAAGTACCATTTAGAGATCAGGGAATATGACACAAATAAATGTACGGGCTTCTTTTTTTAAATTTGAATTTTATTTTCATGTTTTTTAATTATCTTTTTTCAAAGATAATAATTTCTTGTAAGGTCCCTATTTTCTTAATTTAAACAATTGTTAGGTAATTAATATATTGCGTAGACTGTTTGAAAAAAATATGTCTAAAATAAATACAGAAGAGAATATTATACCCCAAAATAATTCATATTCCATTTATTTGTTAGGCAAATATTGAAATTAAACATTAAAGTTAAATCCATACTGATGATGATGTTTAAAATAGCTTAAATAAGCTTTAGTCTACAGGGTCAAATACTCATTTTTCCCTCAATCTACATGTTATAAACATAAAATATATACGTTTTTGAAATTTAATATGTTTCCTCATTTTCCCAGTGCTTTAAGATGTGAAAAGTTCAAAAATCCTTTTTTTAGGGATCTAAAAATGTATTATACCCGGTGTTATCGATCTAAGTTTTTACTAAATGCAATTTTTGATGTTTTTGGGTAGTTTATTTTGGAAAAGTATAGATAAAACAGATACTGAATGTCAAAAAAAGTTATTAAACTAAAATATGATTAATTTTGATTAATACTTTGTATATATTTTATTATTTAACTATCAAGATTACCCATTTCGGTGAAGGTAAAGTGGAACAGCTAGAAATTGTATACCCTCATATATCAATATTACTTTCTTTTATATCTACACATATTTTTTGGGGAAAATATTAATATTTTTGAAACATTATGAACTCATCTCAATTTCTTATTTTTTGATAATTTTTAGAATAATATTTTTTTTAAATATGCATGTACTTTATACATACATATCTTTCAAGTTCATCATCTTTTTTGTGAATGACATAATAAATACTTAAATCTTTTTATCCAATGATATTTAAATTTGTTTTGAAATGAAGTTGCATTATACTAAGTTGTTCTATTTTTAATATTAATACACATCAACTACTAGGATGTATTTACAGATGAATATTTGCTGTGAAAAAAAAGCTTAATGATAAAATAATGCACTTATTTTTTCAAAGAAATGAAAATGAAACTTTAATTGACGTGGAACCAATGCAAATAAAACGGTTTTTCTCTCTCTTTTGTCTCCCTCCTTAAAAGTTATTTAATTTCTTTATTTGGATTCCTTGTTGGTAAATATTTTAAAAGTCCATTTTAATTGCTTTAGTATATACTATGTAAGGAGTTTATGACCATATTTTAGATTTCATTTTATGTATTTTTAAAAGTTCTCATAAATTCAGTGGACCCAATAGAAAACGAGCTCATATATAATCATAATTATTACTACAGGAGAAAAAAGTATTTAACTAAAAAAAATTATAATAGTCTATTTATATCTAGTTCAAATACTTCCTTGAGAAGTTTTACTACAGGCATAAATAGTATAGTTGAAGTGAGTTCAAAAAGTAGGGTTACTTTTCGAATTACTCAGGCAACGTATATTTGGTATGATAGATTTTTGTATGTAAGTACACTCGAAAAAGATCTGATATCTATTGTTTAAAGCTGTTTAATATTTTTAACCATAAAGGTTAGAAGTATTTTGCGTGTTAGGTGACTTTTTGCTATACGTCATGGGGTCTTGCATTTGGACAATATGACTTTGGTTTGTATATCATTACCATATAACCATGATCCTTTTGAGCACATAAGGATCATCATTGACATCTTCCTGTCCATCTTGGAAGAGTGTGTACCACTTATAAACATTTTTTTTTTACTCAGAACAGTTTCACCGTATGCCAAGTGTTTTGAAGCACTTAATTTTATTTATTTCACAAACTTTCAAGTGAATTCTTTGATAAATGTTTTTCGATAACAAAAAATTCCTGAATTCCCAAAATACGTCTCACCAATATGGCTCTTACAAAAAAGCTAAGCATATTAAAATAGGTTCAAACAATAAATTATGTTTTTTGGTTCAAATGTGCTAATATTAAAAAAAATCTAAAAAATCTAGCATACTAAATATATGTTGCTCGTTAAATTTGAAAAGTAACCTTACTGCTTCAACTTACGTCGTATGTCTATTTAATATGTACTGTAAGCAGTTTGTGTACTCATGCAGGATCAATGCCACGGAGGAAAAAAATATTTATCTCTTAAAGAAAAATTTAACCGCCCATCCAGTGCTTATGTGCACATAAGCAATTGAGAAGGATACTTATATGGCCACTCAATACAAATATGAAATTCAAAAAATAAAGTTAAAAGCACTTCCGCGTTCCATTTACAATTTTATTTGAGTTAAGTCTCTTAGATTTTTCTTCGTTTACTGCTTAAGAAAACATGATGAATAATTTATTTCCATGTTGATCAAGTCAATGATCCATTCGTTACTTAAGAAAATCTCATGGAATAACCAGCCATAAAAAAAACACTTATATAACTTTTTTTTAATAAGCAATTGTGCTTTTTTTATATGTGGCCCGTCAACACAAAAACATGCTAGAACCATTTGTATAATACTGGAATCTGGAGGCGTGCAAATTGTTCTTAAAGTAACAAAAAGTTGGTCGTAGCAATGAAAGGCCATACACGGTCAAATGAAGCCTCATAAATCAAATGAAGGATTTAATCTATAGTTAGGATTCTTAGGTTTCTGAAATCCTCCCAGAAATAAGAATAAAAATCCTATAATTGACCGAAATATATGATTTAAGATGTTGAGACTGACTTACCTTTCTTGATTTTTGTTTTCAGACTGTTTTCATTTGTACTCCACTCGTACTCTCTTAGTAGTTCACCCAAAATATGCTCTTTAATTTAATTGTTTATCCTGTGTTCATTTATTCCTGCTCTCACGTACATATTTGTAATATTTTTTATAAATACTATTCTATTTTTGTATGTTACCCCTTCATCTCCTGAAATTGAAAAAATGGTTATTTCTTTGCAAAAATAATAAAATATTACTCAATAACTTTTATTTCAAGTCTTTTGGCAAGGAGTAATGGATGACCTTTTTCATATGTCTACTTGTTGATATTTGCAAATTTGAGTCCTCGTAAATATTTTACCATAAAGTTAGTCGGCTAAGTATTGCCTTAGTTGATTTATATAGGAAAACACATGGATAGGCATACAATGTCTCGTATATTTTATGTTTCTAAATGATTCAAATATATTATATTTTTTCTCATAATTTCTTTTGTCTTACATATTTTTTATGACACAATTTATGAACAACAAAAAACAATAAATTTCATAAAGTTCTTGGCAATAAAAGATTTTTATTTTTGTATGTTCATATACAAAAATTTGGTTTTGGTGTAGATCTAATTTATTGAACACTATCATAAACATTATTTTCAGTTTCTAAGTAAAGCCACAATTAATTTGAAGGTCATTATATGGAGTAATTAAAATGCATGCAACTAGTAGAGAGGAAGTGTTTTTTTGCATATCAGTTAAATGAGTGTTTGTTTTTGGGGCTCATTAGTTATTTTCTTTATTTATGTAGTATTTTCATGCAACGTCAGCATGGCTGACAATCAAATTTATAAGAATACAAACCTTTTTTTAATTAAGATTACGAAAAATGGTGAATTACTGCCATGCGTTTGGATGTCAAAATTGGACTGAGAAATAAAAGGACATAAATCTTTACCGTCTATCAAATATATATATGTCTAACGTCTTGCTTTTTCATATATCAGGCACTAATATGTCTTAAAAATTATAAATTAACTATAATATTTGCAAGCATAAGATATTTGTCGACAATTATTCTACGTTTCTTATCCGTAATTCATCTAAAACAAAAATAATAATTTAGTAATCATTTACCCATTTCATAATGATTTTTATTACATTTCTTTAGTATCTAAATAATAATAACCAATACCGTTTATTTTTATATTTTTAAAGTCCTATGATGATGTTTTTTCTTGATTTTTAATTATTCGTTAATATCATTTTGATAAATAAAATGAGCAACAACATTTATTCATTGTTTTTAAAAGTAATGAAGCATGTTTTATTACTCTGAAATGTTACATTGGTATTTATTCTATAATGGTACATATTTAAAGTTTTGTTATACACAGTTTTGTAAAATAGGTGACGTCTCCCAGTTGCCTATAAACTGAATAAACCGAACTTTGGTAGTTTTATACCCGATGATTTTTTCATTTTTCTTTTGTTCTCATTTAATAACTTTTCTTTAAAAGGTTTTAAAGGAATTAAAATTCTTTGCAAAGGATGCAAAATTTAATCAGCAACATATCTTATTTGACAAATGTGATTAATTAATTGATTAAGTAAATAATTATTGGGAATTTTGAAAAAATATCAAAAGTGTTGGTTTTCCCGGAAGTAATCCGGTTCTTATTACTTGATTTGAACAAATTATATTAATTTATAATTCTTCACAGCATCAGTTCTGATGGCATTATAGTTTTATTTCTCTAGCATTATAAAGCGTACAGTTATTGGAATTCAAAGAATTTTACAAATTTTAAATTATAAAAAATAATTGAAAAATGTGTTTTATGTATAATAGAAATTGAAGAAATTAATTGATTATCATGAATTGAACCAATAAAAACTCAAACTCTATGTTTCATTTAAACTATTTTTTGGCAATATTTATTTTTGACGGGAAATGCACGTTCCTCATTAATCCAATGCATGTAAAGACTAAGGCATTCTCTACATCCGTTTCTATTTCCAAGAAAACTTTAGAATCTCGGCTCTAGAATGAAACCACATTTACTTACCTGCTATTTCTTCCGTTCTTTTTCTCCGGATTATAAAAAATGAGGTTATGTAGTCGTTCTCTGTATATCAACTATATTTTGACTCCCAATTTAGTTTCCCTTACGATTTATAATGCAATTTGTGACGTCACTGAAAATATAAAAAGTAAATCAACACTCCCGTCTCTCATTATAATATTAGCATATAAATTGAGGGCTCTTCTAAAAACTTCAGGGTTTTAAAATGAGTCATGTCGTATTTTAAAACATCACATTGAAGATAATTTTAAAATATTATTTTTGATCTGAGGAATGACCTCTATTATCTTTTATGAGATGGGATCACGTATAAAAATATTATCTACCTATCTAGGTAAAAGAATTATTATGGGACCAAACATATTTAGTATACTTTTTAATATATGTATGTATTATTAATATTCTAATGGTACAATTAATTTGTATTTTCTAAACATGGTTTGGTTTTTTATTCAATTGAAAAGTTGGAAACGTAGCTTTATATATATATATTTTAGTAAGTATCGAGAAAAATAGACGTCATATTAGATTCGTGATAGATCAAAGTTCTTTTAAAAATATTGGGTTTTTGTGGGGTTGAAAGTCTGGATATTGTTTTTGTATGTATGTATAGAACTCACCTTGATAATCTCTGTACTTCCACTTCCATTATTAAAAAAGGAAGTTAATCTCTTCCATCCGTTTTTTTACAAAGAAAAAACACACAAAAAACCTCAATTGGCTTATATTACGAATATTTTTTTGTTCTTCAAAAAAAATACTTCTCATTATATTTTAAAAACCAAAAGGTTAATTCCTTTGTATTTTTATTTTCTTTGAAACTGCCAACAGCCTGAATTTTTTAGGAAAGGATGAAGATCCATAGGTTCTAATTTATGAAGAATTTGCATTAGTGGTTTCAAGGTGATAAATAGGATAATTGTTATTTATAGCTGACTTTTTTACGCACTTTTTATATCTACTTACATATTATTCTATCTTTATTTTTTCATTCTTTGAATGAATACCACCCATGGAACTACTATTCATATCAAAAGATTTCCCTCTCAAAGAATACATATAAATAATCTGTATGTATCCTTTGCTGTTTTTGGACACGAACAAATAAATTTAGGAAGAACTCCACCCCATCTATCTACCTAGATATATGCATGAATTTACATCGAGTACGATTTGATATGCGATGCTTTAAAGACTTACATATGCAGTAGGTAGAAACCCCTTTCATTCCGGGATACAAGTCTTCTTCCGCATCTGATATACTATATTTAGGACGAATAGTTTCATGAGTGGGTATCCGATAGTGACACCTACGGATCATGGGGACAATTTTCCCCCTCCTCAACTATTTCACACTTCCCTTCTCGATAATGATGAGATACAATTATATTTTATCGGATGGCCTCTAGTAGAGCAGTGACTCCAAAACTTTTTACATTCCGTACTTCCTAAGAATTCATGGGTTTAACATTAATTTGTCCACTAACATGACCTGTGGGGGAGTTTTTATGCCATTTCTAGAGTTTGAAAAGTTGTGCTTTACACATTCGCGAGAATTATAAGCAGGAAATAACAGCTGTCGATGTAAATTTGTTATAGTCAAGGTTAATCGAAATACAAGGTTATAACATAACACGTATACAACCGATGTTAAACTTCCAACACACTTTTCATATTGACGTCATAGTAGATGAGTGGTTGCATGTTTTTTGTCAAAATCTGTTTTTCTTACCTAACAGACGGTACGATACATTAAATTGAAAATTCTAGCGATAGTGACGTCATAGACTATGATTGGTACCGTTTTTTATCAAAACCTGCCGTTCTTGCTCAGCAGTCGGTGCAATATATCAGATTGAAAGTTCTAGCTAGCCCGACTACATGATGGTCTAACCTTTTATTTTTATTAACCAACCTTGGTTATAGTAAAGTAGAATCCAATGATTATATACAGCAATACAACTGTATCACATGACTTAGGATGTTTGATGAACTTAGTTTCCATGAATTGGGACCACCTATCCGTTTGGACAGCAAGTACACTATATTTAACACTCTCACAGAACAATTTGCCAGTTCCGGACGGCAGGATAAGTGTATTTGTAAAGCCCTGTCTCCAAGTGCCACCATTATTTAAATTTTACCAATATTTACATAAAACACATAATGTTTGGTTGATGAGTTTGTGTAAATATTAAGACAATTTAATTATTTCTTTCTTAACATTTATTTATAACTTTGGCAGTAATATTGTGTCATTCACGCCTCCAACTATAACATAGAATAGGGGGCTGAAAGGTGCAGAAGAGTGAGATCCCCTCTCCATCAGATAATAACCAAATAGCCGTATTCTTTCCCCGTAGGCACCGAAACAAGTGGCTACTTTCCTTTATCTTTTTAAGAAACAATATCAATGACAAATATCGTGATTATTGATTTGGCTTTTATTAATGTATGACGTCATTATTATCAAACTACCCCTGCCAGCTCACACTACCATCCTTTCAACATTTTCTCCTTCTTTTGTCTGTAAACGGTGGTAGCAATTACAAATAATTTTCTAGATTGGCGCCCCTCTAGAATAACTATTACACACTTCCCAGTTTGGAAACTACAGATTTGTGGGGGGTTCTTACTACCTAGAGCTGCAATTCCCTAAATTTTCATTACTCCGGAACCTTTGGGCATAATTTTTGGCAGAAAGTTGCTAATTTTGTCTGAATATTTGGGCCTAGAATTAATTCCTCGATTACCTTTTTTTAAGAAAATGCATTTCTTGGTGACCTTGATAAACTGCAAAGTCCCAGATAGTGCACCACAGAGCCCCGAATCACTGACCAAGATAGGAAAGGACCTTGCTGCCCGATTCGAAGTACCCGGGTTGAGTAAAAGTAAACTTGTATTATTCGAAAAATCCGAGAATTGAGCCGGCTTTGGGTACTCCAACTTTAACGTTTCATAAAAAAGAGTCCAGCTATTTTCCAGATATTAAAAATCTTACAGTATTGGTTAATACATCCTTTTAATTATAAAAAAGATATTATCGATATCGAACGTAGCATCTTTATTTGCCTTGATTAGTGCTTGGAGCCACATCTACATAAATAGTAGTACCGTCTGGTTATTTCACACGGTGTTCATTCACTAACACAAAATGTATACTTTTTTGGTTCTCAGGTGTCAATGTTTCCTGCTCTTTTCCTCTAATCAGTATTCTTAACTTTTTTCTTCCATTAGGGATGATAGATTGGGAGATACAATAAAAGTAACAACATCCCCAATGTTCACGTATTAAAACGATGCTTCTAATAACAACAAATAAAATTTTCTAACAGTAAGAACATTGACTCACTCATTGTTTCGAAATCAGTAATGAGTAAAAATGTAACATTGATCCAGATCTTACTTTATTAAGATCCGTACTTAAGTGAAATGCTCTTACAATTTGAGACAATTATCCTTCCAATTTTGATTTTGGATCAAGATCCTAAAGTTAGGACACCCAAAATTTACATTTAATGATCCAAAGCCCCCAAGATCCAAGATAATTGTGGGTACGTCCTATCTACACCAAGAGGGGCTCATAGTTTGAAAACCACTACTCTAAGGAAGGGAAGTGAACAAGTTATTTTGCCATGAATTAGTTTTTTTTTTAAATATATAATTACACATGGTATGTTGGATATTTATAAACTTTAAGTCTTCCTTTTCTTATTAATCTAATGGTGTTTAGATGCCCTTAATTGGATAGGTTTTTTTAAGTAAAATATCAGTGGGAATTTTTTTACCTAAGGAAGAAAAATTGCAGTAATTTTTATTAATATTTTTTTTTTACAGTGATCAATCTATGTAATAGAAAGATATGTTCCATCATAATCTGAACTTATTATACATAACATCCAATTTGGTACATCCTGTATCTGATTTTTAAGAAATTTGTTTTTGTTTTTTTCTTATTTTTTTTGCATGATTTTTTCCATTAAATTGCTAATTTCAATGGATGAATGATATATCTTTGTTTCTTTTCTCCTGTATTCTTTCACAAAATAATTCCACACTTTTTTTGTTTATCCGTGAAGGGAAATTTATATATTTTGTTCACAAAGAAAGTACGGAGTAACTAATCAACTACGTGCCATTGACGAAAAAATATCTTTGTATATGCGACTAAAAATATATAAATAATGGAAGAAGCAGTGATTTATAGCTTTGCATACTTTTCTCATATCTTTAAAAGAAATATTTTCTTCACAAATTTCTATTTGAATTCATTCCATTATGTGTCAGCATATTTATTTCATGATGAAGTCAATTGATATTATGAAATCAACAACGAGTATTTATGTATATGTCATGATGATGGTTGATGCTTGTTTTGAAAGGAATGTCATTTGGGATTTGTCATCAATCTAATAAATGAAGAGTATGTCGGACCTTTGTACATTTTATTCAAAGGAATTCGAGTTCAGAGAGTTGGTTTTTCTTTACCATTGTATATTTAAGTAGTTAGTAAATTTGGAATACTCTCAGATACTCGTTTAATGTAGAGGAGGCCGGAAATTATTGGTACACGGTTTTTTTCTTGAACCTCAAATAAGTTACAACCAAAAAAATATATATTATAATACAAATTCTTGTGAAAAAAATAATAACTTTTGTTTGAGATATTGGATTAAATTAATTCTTAGGGTTAACAAGTAAATTTTTGTAATAACTTTTCTTGTACACGACTGTTACAAAAACAGACATACGGCTGAAAAGTGCTGGGCTTAATACAGAAAAAAATGTTTGTTTTTTTAAATTCCAAATTGGTTTTTTAATTACATTTTTATTTTTTATTCGTTTTATGGAACAAAATCCGATGACACTTTTCAAGCCATTGTTTAACTTGAACGATCTTTTTTATTATCATAAAGCAATGTAACATTAATCACGAAATTATTTTTGATCAATTGTTTTATAAATAACAAAAGTAGGGTCACAATAACTCAAAAACTAAAATACAGATTGCCATGAAATTTTAAAAGCTGCCTTATGAGAGTTGATACTAACTAAAAATGAAGTGAATCACAAAAATAGTGCCGTCTATGTGTGAATGCCGGTAACTTTCAGCCCATACGTCATTTACTAGTATAACTTTTTAATAAATTCAAATCATAGTAGATATATGTAGGTTTTTTGTATTAAAATTTTGCGAGTCTAAGTCACCCCAACTCCAAGTAATTGTACAAAAAATATTGAAGTGTTGGAACTGCTTCTGGTCTCTTCTATGACTATAGGTGGCTATGAAGCCATAATTTTGGTTTAAATACTTGTTTTTTGAGGTGGTGATACATATGTATACAAAATATTAACTATTTGCAGCTTGAAAAAGTAGGAACTCAAGCACTATTCCTTGCCATCAATCATGGTATAAGTATCTTTTGCAATTCTATAGGTTATTTAGTTCTTTATATTGTAAATTTCAATGGACTCTGTTATTGTATGAAATTAACCAATAATCTTTAGCTTAATGCATCTATTTAACATCGCATTTATTATTTAAGTATTAGAAGGATAACTTTAAAAATAGAACTCATTCATAAGGCGAATAAATTTAGGTACATAGAACATACTTATTTAGATATTCTAAGGGAATTAACGGCGTGTAAAAGAGAGAGAAAAAAGAAGCATTATGCACTGCCTTGAAGCTATCATATAAGTGTTTTTGTTTTTTTCTGGCTGTAATTGATTTTTATTTAAAGTCATTGCCACAAAAAATGATTAATGTATTCTTTTGTAAGTTTATAATATATTTTCGGGAGGAGTTGAGGCTATGATAGGGATAAGATTTAAAAAAAAATATATATATATAAAAGAGCTCAATATTTTTTTTTTAAATCATTTAAAATATATATCACTTTTGAAACTGTTCCATCCAATGTGCAATCTTAGATATCAATTAAAACATGAGGAATGCTCTTTTTTTACTTTATTTTTATCCATCACACCTTTTATATTGCCCTCATGTGGGAATATAAATTCAGCGTGGTTATTCCAGGTGTCTATAATTCCACAGAACAATATACCAGTTTTCGACTTTGATCCATATAGAGTTCTGGAGAAATTATCATAATATGCAATGTATTATTTCTGCTTTTAAGCACATCAACTCTTCATTTTACTCAATTTTTTTGGTTGTTTTAATAGATTGAGTTAAAAGACGGTCAAATTTTCAAAAATAAAAAAAGGTATGAGTTGGAGGAACTTTCGGAACAATTGTTGGCTTTATTACAATTGTATTTTTTCGGAGTTTTAGTAGTACTCCAATCCAAAACTACTATTTAGAATGAATAAATCTCTTCTACATAACTAATTAACGAATTTAAATTGCTCCCTTCTACAAAGTATATTCATCAATCAAAAAAATATGTCTTCCTCATTAGTTATCATTTTCGGATGTAGGATGGACGCTTCGTACTTTAACCACTAACGATGTCATATTTTTTATTGATATACTTTATAACACATGTTTATAGAGCAATTAAATCCTTTTGTGGTTGATATTTTACAAACACCAATAATTTGATTTAGTGCATTGCACTGCTGATTGGCAAAACGTGTCATAATAATATGACTTGCTCAAATGAAAAAATAAAAAAATACATTCTTGAACTTCACATTGTTGATATTCATTAGTGATGTAGTATCACTCGAAAACATAGACTAATTTTATTATAGTATTTATTTTCTGAAAAATATTCAAACTCGGTCAAACTTTTTTTTCAAAAAGTTTGACTTTATTTGACCTCAAGAAGACATTCAAAAATTACAGACGCAATGGTATTTTATTATTCAAAGAAGAGTTAATAAAGATACATAAAAGGACATTGGATATGGGTATATTATGTGGAAATTCTCAAAAAATAATAAAATTTGATATGATAAATTAGAAATAAAAATAAATTTAAACAATGATAATATTGATCAGTTAAATTTATATTAACACTCTAAAGGACAGATAGAGTTAAAATATTAAAAAGTATCTCAAGCCCATTACATACTAAGTCATAATTATCAAAAACTGGCAATCGACAGAACTCAAAAATTCTGTTATATCATGTGCGTCAACATAAGAACAATATGGAACAAAAATTGAGAAAATTAAAATCTATTTTTTACTCCCTATATACAGTCCAATATTTTTTAGACATATTTGAGTCAATTATAAGGTTCTTATCTAAATTTGTTGGATGAATTAAGATACCCAAGAATTTTAGCTATAGTTTAAATTCTTCATTTCATTTAAGGAATTTATATTGGCCCCAATATGGCCCCTTTTAACTAAAATTTATCAATTTAACATTATTTTCTTGGCTAATTTAACTGCAATTTTTTAAGTCTTCCAATGGGTTAATTTGGTGATGTAAATTGCCAATCATTTGTCGAAGAATACAAATGTAATCTTCACTCAGTTTGAAGAAAAATCATTATAACTTTCTTTTGTGTTGACGGGCCACATATTGTTCAACCACAAATTCCACTCGACGTAGAGCTCAAAAACTGGAATTTGCACGAACTCAATTTTTATTAAACTCAAATCCAATAATAATAATCATCATTAATAATAGAAAAGCATTCGCCTTAAAATGGATAGATTGAAAATCCTTTTTATATTGCTTTTAGAACCCACAACATAATTAGCTCGTCAAACCGTGCTCAATCCATAAGTCTCTGTGTGCATATTTTTGAGAGGTTTTTTTATGATAAATCCTCTTTCTTACAGGTTAAAATAACGCTTTTCCCCTGTTTGATTATGTGTTTCTTGTTCTTTTTGTTAAGAAGAATTTACTTACAGCTTCTTGAATAACCAAATCTATGGATGCACAATTATGTGATTATATACAAAAGTTTCTCACAGTTCTACGTCTTCCGCATTTTGAAACATAAGACAAAATATTTAAAATAAGAAAGAAATATGAGTTCTTAAGGCCTTGAGGCATGATGATATTTAATCTGTTGTTATGATGGTTATTAGGGATTAGTTCAAGGAGTAAAGGGTGGGTGATAAGAAGGATATATATAACTAGAGGGGGAAGTAACAGGATGCCACCTTTTAATTAGGAGCAGCATAATACCTCAGTATTTTTTTCTATACCGTTTCCTTTCAAAAGACCCCTTGAGACTGCTTTAGCAATACTTCAATATATTTTTTTGAAATATGGGTCTTCGTATATGAGAATAATATCCCAAATCGTACTTCACGGCCCTTCTGATGGTCCTAGCAGCCACGGGGAAGTCATTGGAGAGGCAATTCATCGATTTGGCGGGGTCCTCCTTGATTATCTTCTCCAAGCTGTACATGAACTCTGGATCCCTCTTTTAATAGTGACCTCCTCTTCCTGCTTTCTTGGAAAGGTCTTTCTTATTATTTTTCATCTTGACCAACTTGAAAACCAGGCTCCTGGTACAATTTACAATGTCCATAATCATCGCCACCTCAACTTCAGCATCTAGGAGATCTTAGATACACTGTTTTTATATAAATCGGAGATACCTCGCTAATAGTGTTACTATGACACCAATATTTTCGTATCAGTTTTAATAGCAAAATGAGTATCGATACTTTTTTGGACCCAAAATATTAAGCACATTTTGAAATGTTTATAAATTAGATAATGCATACTATTCTTTTTTCATAGAAGACATTTTGATTTTTCTGAAGAGACAGGTTATAGCAGATACATTAGCGTGTTACGTCATTGGTGGTCAAATATTTTTATGATGTAATGACACTTCAATTACTGGTTCCACTAATAATATTATAAAAGGTTAGTCAGCAACGATTTTCAGTTCTCTCTGAAAGTTTACTACCCCAAATAATGACGCCATTGGGACCCAAAATACAGGAATTTAACGATAGAGAATGCCAAAATATAGCATTAATAAATAAGGAATCAATGGAAAAAACAGTTTTAAATTCCAACATTTTATTCATTTTATGTATTACATTTGCCCAAACAATGACGTCACCATAAAGAAAAAAAAGAGTTACTTATTAAATCTACTATTTTCTTGACACCCATCCTTGTTCTAATAGCATTAAGTTATAAATGAACCAGTAACCTGGTACCATTATATTAAAGAATTGTACCAACTGTTGGTTGGTTGATTGAGTTCAAAATTAGGTCTTGCTTAGCTGTAAAAAATTATTATTTCATACTTTAGAAATAGAGTTAACTTACTCCCAATGGGGCATGGGCATTGTGTACCTAAATTTGTCATAAGTAAAGTGACATATGGTGGCGCCATCTTGTGCCCAAATAATACAACTCCTTGAATGTAATAACGTTTAATATAAGTATGATCATCATATAGAGGGCACACAGATTTTCACACCACTTTGTGGATAATCTTTGTTTTAAAATTTGTGCATGCTCAAGTTTTGTAATTCCTTTTTTCTTTCATTTTTTGAGAGAAAGGTTGTGAGACACAATATGCGTATCGATGTGACATAAATAGTATTAATTTCTACATATATAATATGTATCCAATTATATAAGACCTAACAATGCTCTATTACAGTCAATGTTTCATTCATATTATGTTACATTTTATTGTCTTATATATGACAAAAGGATTTACTTAAAATATTTGATATAGATTATTGTAAGGATAAATATGTCCTATAGTTGAATAATGTCTTGGAATTGACTTTATATCTGTACACATAACCTATATTTTTGTAGGTATACCGTAGCATGTATATATGTACATTATGTGTGATGATAAACTTTCTCATATTGACACTAATTCGTTCAAGTTTCTCATCCAATGTATGTGTTAATGTATGTAGTGAGGAAAAAAAACAACATTTATCTATGAGTGACATTTGATAAATGAATGATTACTATTATATACTATGTGGGTATATCTTGAACATTTTTTTGTTAATAAGATATCTCATACATCTTTAATTTATAAAAAGTATGAATTAAAGTATATTTTATATTTATAATCTGTTAGTTTCAAAGAAAAATATTCGACATTGACGGATGGGTCATTTCACAGCAAACGTTCAGTTACTAAATAGATATAAAAATCCAGAAAGTTTTAAAGATATTATATAATTAATTTTAGAGATATGAGAGTATAATGTTAGGATGATTAAATATTTTATATAAAAAATGTCGAATTTTACTAGGCCCTCATTTTAACAACAATAACACGCTCATTTTTTTTAATCATGCTCAAAACGCTCATGATGATTATTTAAAATATTAATTTTATAACATGCTTAAAATTACCATCGAATATTTGAGTAGGCAATTACTACAACCTATTTTTGAGTAGATACATTTCAGTAGTTACTTATTTTATTGCCATAAAATGTACATTTTCGGAGTCAATATGTTTTAATTAATCTATTTACGAATTTTGAGCATAATTGAATAAAAAATGAGCGACTTGATTTTAAGAAAATGTATTTAATATTTTTTATATGGCTAACCCCCATTCCGTTTTGGCTTAAAATGCTCCTGATGCATATATACTAATTTTATTTTATTTAAAAATCAATCTGTTTCCTCTATTTTTTGTTACCACACTTTACTGCACGTTGCAATATTTTAAATTAGATATAAGATTATTAAAAAAATATTTTTATTGATTTATAATTTTGTTTTTGTTGCATTTAATTTTATTGATATTTCATGTCCAAAAAGTTTTTTTTTTTTAAGTTCAATAGCTGAATATTTATAGGTACTAATTTTGACACCTTGATTACAAATCTGTTTTTAATATCCTCACGTTTTTGACGTTGGATTTTGAGTGTTTGCACTTACTGTTCGTAGGGGTTTGAGGCATTTTGTTTTAATAATAATAAGTAATTCAGAAGTATGTTTAAAAATATAGTGATGTACTTTGTTATCAATTCAAATATGGATTTTTATTTGATTTGACATCTGTTAAGTATGAGAAAATAAAGACAGTCAATGTCACAAATATATTTAAAGGATTGTATAGCTCCTAAGTTGTACTTTATAGTTCAAAGGATAGAAGTGACTTCATTTCAGGCAAAATGGATATTTTGCTTCTAAAAAGGGGTCATAAATAAATTACGTCTACTTAAAATTACAAAATTCAACCTTCTCTCTTGGCTTTTTTTGTTCAATTGAGACAAAGGTAAATGAGACGTACATTACCAATTAATCTTTGTTTTAGCAAATAAATTATTGAAATAATCTTATTTAATTTTTTTTGTAGACCCACCTATTTCAGTATGATCTGTATCTATAGCTGTATCTTGTTTGCTTTAGTAATAATATTACTTTTAGTACTTCCAAAACTTACCGTTTTTTAAAACAAAAGTGCCTTTAAACTGGTCTTGAACTTGTTCAAAAGTGATCCAATATCTGTGGTATTCTGGGTTAGTACAAGAAATTCTACAAAAAAAAACTTTTTCTCCCGCAAGATGTAACTTTTGAGATGCACATATATATTATTTCATCATATTTTCATAGTGACGTTCGCAATTTCCTATTCCCTTTGGAGAATTAACCATGTTAATTCGACTGAAAGGTAATATAGAGTTAATTATAGAGTAAAATAAATTAAAGGCCGCATTGGTCAAAAAACTATTCTTTAAACCAACAATATTTGGCCAAATATTGATCACGTGGTTATATATGTATATATATTTTTACCATTTTTAAACAAAAAATACTCAAACTTAAGTACTGAAGTTGATAATATGAACTTCTGCTCTACATATATAATAAAATGCCTTCTTATATTTTAAACAAATAGTATATATATCTTTTTTAATGGGAGCTATTTGTATAAGGGTTGTGCAAATCCAGTCCGCAAAGGTGAAATTATTGACCCACGATGCCAACCAGTATTAAAAAATAAATAAATTAATTAAGCACAAATATACTGAAGTTTCACTTGACCTGCAGCCCGCAAACTAATCAGAATGATCTCGTCTGGCCCATTGCATGAAAACGTTGTCCACTCTTGCTTTAGGAATTTACAAATCTATTACATGTTTGATTAGTAATACGTTTGTCTATTTCACAAGCTCATATTATGAATAGAAAGTTGCGACGAATCATTTTGCTACTTTTTTGAAAAGATTGTTTAAGTTAAATTGAGTTGTAAAAGAACCCAATGCATCCTTACCAAAAACCTTTAAGAATTGCAAAATTTCCTTTCGTTTTCTCTTTTATTTGTTGTAGTATTATCAATTTAGTAGAAATTAATGTGTCTTTGTCAAAATTTATTCATATATTTTATTAATGTCTAAATATACTTATTCAAAGAATAACTTTCTCATTCCAAAAATTAGATATGTTATGTACAACTAAAATTAATTGATTTTTGACTTTTGCCAGAGGATACGTAAAGATATATTTATTTATCATTTTATGGCTCTCACACTCCAAAATATATTTTATATTGATAATCATTCATCAGTATAAACGCATACATAACGACCTGCACGAATTCATAAAATATCTTAAGGAGATATTAGCAAATTTATCATTTATAGATACCATTTAATTTAATATCAAATTTCATGTTATGAACAACGTTATTTACTTCCTGTATAAGTGTTAATTCTAAATGTTTTTGAATGTATGTGTATAGATTGTATTTTTGAATGAGTGGCTCAATTGGGGGTTTTTTAATGATGATGAAAACGATTAAGTTTTTTTCTTTCTTGTATTTAATCCATTAAAAGAAGTAAAGTAATTTTAATCTTATTCTAACGATGATTAGTCCCCTTGAGGCGTTATTTTTATTATTTAAAAACCCCAAAATATATAATTTTATGCTAAACAAAAATCCCGTATACTTGAATGAACCTTACACCTACAACATATATTTTAAAAACAGTATATTTACAGACAATGGATTATACACTTCTTTTTCTTTATATCTCTCAAATCCCTTTGAAAAGTCTATTTATAGTGTATTTTTCTAAAATCATCTTACTGAAAATACTTGAATCATGCAAAAACTTTTATTATTTTTTGGACAAATACATATTAGTATGGATTATCTGTTATGATAAAGATATCTTTTATATCAAATGGTTTTATTGGTCCTATTATACTTATGTCTAATAAAACAATTATCTATGTTAAAAATCTACTAAAAACAATATATTTATCACTTGTGGTTAAATATAATTGTGTATAGTGATCCTTTTGACTCCATTAGGAGGTCACAAAACGTTGTTCGTCCAATGTGCATAAAATTAATTGTCACTAATATAATTTTCATTCGGCGTTGTGTAGTACAAAAGAACAAATTATTTGACAGTTTTATTCACTATAAACAGTAGTTCGGTTAAATCTTAGCCCTTTACTTCCCAAATTATTTCATTTTTGATGGTAGGCACATTTACCTCTTTTTTTATTATCCAGAATTTTATTGAATAAGATTTTTAATTTCTTTCAGCTAATTTCGGTCATCAGGACTTTACAAGGAAATATATTATTTTGTTGTACATGAGGAATATAAAAAAAAACATAAGTATCATAAAATCATTTTATTTTAGCACGTTTATCTCACTTGAATCAAACGTGATTTGACAAAAAAGTGAATAATTTAACAAAAATAAGTATAGCATGGACAATCGTAAACTTGTAATAAAATTTAATGACAGACACAAGCTTGTAATCTGAACCAAATGCGTACATAACTTGTAAATGTGATTACGGGGTGCATTAGACATTTTTTTTCAATGAAATGTATTTGAATTAACGCACCCAACTCGATATGTTGTAAAAGATTACGTAGTTTACAATAGATCTGTCTCGACCTTGGTTTGAAACTATAATCCCAATTTTTTTGTTTTTTTCTACAAAAAACTGTGATATTATAAATTATCAAATTGATAATTTAAAAAAAAACCATATTATTTGTGTGGACCAAATGATACCATATAGACGAAGTTCTGTCTTACAAAAGTCTAAGACCGATCTTGGATTTCCAGGCCAAAACCCAACACTAATAACGAGTTTATATTTAGTTTATTTGGCCTTTTTTTAACCTTTAATATACATTAGCATTACAAACCCCATTTCCGAGTTTTTAGTTGTCAAAATTGCTGTTCAACATGATTTTGAAATGCTCAACATATAATAAGTGTACAGCAGTGATGATGTCTACTGCTACATCCTTATTTTCAGTAATGCACTTCATTTAACTCTATATGTTAATATGTACATATATTTAAGTATGCATTAAAGTACTATCCATCTTACATTTTTTGGCTCAAGTCTCAGATACCCACTGTGTAAGGAAGAAAAGGAGAGACTTGATCAGGAACTTGAACATTCGGGGAGCATAACCTTAATATGTAAAAAGTCGATTTTCTAAATTATTAATTCAGAGTTAAATGTTGACTCTTATCATACATCTTGTTGCAGCTTTGATCCTAATTATTTTATAGAAAAAAATAATAATTGGGTGCATTTGACAAATTTATCAAGAAATTTTTACAATATTTTTACAATTTGTACATTCTTTTTGAAGCAATCAATTATATGATTAAAATATGTAGGTTCCTATTAGTTGAAGAATAAGTATAAGAACATGATTAAAGCACAAATGGAAGTAATGACCTTTCATCCACATAGACCGAATCACGTGGGTGTTGATGTATGTTTGTATAATTATATGCTCAGGAATATATTGTTTGTGTACAATTCTATCTACCGGGTGCGTAATTAAAATCTAAACATTTGGAATCTGGAATTTTAATAAGTTTAATTCAAGAAGAAACTAGGGGAGATAGATACATTCAACTCTGTACAGATTTTGGCACATGTGTTGCCCTCTCCCATATTTAATGAAGCCTCCATCGACTTTGGTAATGAACTTAATGTGCCGCTGGAAGCTTGGATAGGTGGACATAATATAATTGGGCAATTGCTCATGAAAGGAAGTCAGGAGAGCTTCAAGATTCGTTTCCCTTTTATGGCTGGCCCTGGCCTCGACATGCGGAAGAAAAAGTCGAGCAGGTTGACATCTGGCGGCATTTTTTTCTGCCAGAATGGAATGTTGGTCTCCAAAAAAGATAGTATAACCAGAGATGGTTGTGCCGGTTCACCATTTTGTGGAAGGTCGTCGCGATCTCAATACCATCATTAATGGCCTTTTTGACATTGTAATTAGTATATCTGCTAAACCTAAGGCAAGTTTTGAATCTCTATTGGTGCTTGTTCCGAGCAAAGGAGAGCAGCAAATTAGACTCTTTTGTCTATTTTTGAAACCATTTTTCAATTGATTGTGTTGATTTTTTAGACATGATGTATCTATTGACACAGTATGTCATCGGATGATAGGGAGTCCTTACATGTTTTTGATCTATTCCTCTCTTTTATAAGTGTCCAAATTTCAACTACACACTCTATAAGTACATTTTGCACAACGTACTCAGTGCTTTGATAGTCTTAAAAGTAATTATGCCTATGTTTTTTTTTGTAGTTGCATGTATTTTTTATTTCTTGGCATGGTCAAAATAGCACAGTTCATCGTAGAAAATAACCTATATGTGTTTATTTAATTATGTTAATTTTCTGAATTACTACATTGTTTTGTTTATACGAAAGATAACTGCATTACGTGTACAGCAAAAACATAATTATACTGTAATAATCATGTTATTTCATGGTTCATTGGTACAATGTATTTAGTATCTTTTTAAAAAACCTAAAAAAAGAATTAACTCTGTCTTTCAAACCGTTCCGACGCGTAGTTATGGTTTTTTTAGCCTTGAAAACGTATTATTATTATTGGCGTGCAAAAATAAATAAAGATTGCAATCACTTTCAAGAAAAATCATTTTAAAAATAAAACATTTGTCGACAAGTTGTTTTAGTAACGTGGATCTGGTTACGCTTTTCTAATTACAAGGACTATTTTCAGTATTTAAAAGAACCATTATATCTAGTATTCGGTCAATTTTATATATAAATTAGTGTTGGATTTAAGTCATTTTCTTAGTTTGGTTTAGTTTTAGTTTTTGAGTTCTGTGTCGAGTCAAGTTCGTGTTAGGACAATATACCATCTTAAGTGTTTGAGAGTTTCTATAAATTTAATGATAAAAATTTTGATAAAAGAGTTCCTTTATGTAGTAGTGCTTTACTTTCCTTTTGAGTGGTACTATAAATTGGACAAACCATTATTAGCATTATATTTCCTTAGTTTTGATTATTCAAGTTCAAGTAAAGTTTTTTCCTAGTTCGAGTAATATTCGAATCGAACACTAAAACATGTTGATTCTTTCATGCATAGATTTAAGTTATTACTTTGCTAGAGCAGAGTGATTATATCTTGGATGAGTACTTTAAAAAGTTGACAAGTACTTACTACCAGTGTTGTGTCATTCCTTATTTATTTGGTCCAGTGCAGTCATAGGGCCAGACCTATCAGTCCTTGAGACCGATCTTTAAGACTGTTGGTCCTTCGGCTGTCTGTACTAGAACTGATAAAAAAACTCAGCAATAAAGTTGATTGACTTCATCTAGGACCGAACTTTATAGGGTATTAGGACTGAACTGGTCTTCAACCCTAAATAAGGACTCACGAAACATTACCTACAACTATAAATTTCAAATATATATATATCTCCAAGTGACCTCATAAACCATGTGTTTTTTACATACTCTACAACTGAACGGCGTACAATGTACATGGTATATTGGTATATACTTGCAAATGTGGCTTTAATAACCTTTTTGTAGGTCAGAAATACATTTTTGGGGAGAAGGGGTTAAAACAATAAAAAGGTTGCACGTCATCACTTGTCAATTTTCGGATAATAATTTAATTAAACTAAAAGTACTATTACAATAAATCCTTTTTGCTGACGTCATAAATTACATTGGAATTGAAAGAGACCCCATTTTGGGGTCTCAAAGTTGATATTTTTAATACATAAAATGTACTAATTTCCAATAAATCTTGCTTTCACTTAATCCAATGGCTTAATAATTTTTAACATATGTATTGAATACTAGTTGATTCATGTTTGATTAGAATTAAAGTTATATGTACTTAAAAGGGTTAGATATGTATAATTATATTTTTTATCAATTAGAGACAAGAAATGTAGGATAATTAGAGAAAAAGATCTAATTCAGTCCATTTCAATAATTATTTTTATCTATAACATTGAAATTAGATTGTATAACGATGTAATGACATATTTTTAATGCATTTTAGGATCAAATATATAATAAAAAGGCAGTAAAGGGATACAAATTTTATAGACAGTAATGTTTAAGTCCTTTTATCTGTTCATCCTATTTTGACACTGCATAGTTCCCCATTTTCATTAGTATTAATGAAAAAAAAAGGCTTTCATTTCTATAAAACTTGGTTGTTTGGGCCTCCAAACTGTTCGACACTAACAATACTGACGTCACGTCAAAAATCTCTATAAACATCTAGTATATGAAGTACCGTTTTAAATGTACCACTGTCCCGGTAGTATTATAGTACCAGGATACCGAGCATCACAAGTATATAGGTGGTACAAAGACTTGCAAAAAGATAAGATACTGAGAATATTTTAATTGTCACTTTTAAGTACTTGGTGATTGTGAATGATGAAAACCGTTAATCAAATATTAATGCATAATATATAAATTTATAATGTTGACTCATTTCATTCCTGTTTTCCACTCAATATTTGACGTCAGCGCATTCTTATTTTTTGCATATTATAAAGGTCTAACACATATATAAGAAGGTTTGAGTATTGAGGGAGAAAAACCTGGCAGTACAAGTGACGTCATTGGGCTATAGAAAATTTAATTAACTCACTTGCTAACAGTTATTAATTTAAAACCAATGATTTCTTGTTAGAAAGTTAATGCTACCCAACTCACATGTGCTCCTAAAAAATAATTTCCATCTATTTACATCAAATTTAAAATATCAACTCAACTTTTTTCCTAGTAACATCATTATTAGGGTCAGAAATAATATGTAATGACATATTTCATTGTATATTTTGGGATGTTAGTCAAAAACAACATATTTTCAATTTATTGAAAAAAATACATATTTTGCCTTTTGTAGCACATATAAAAACAATTCATGTGTGTAAAATGTTCTGCATATGTGTAGGGATTTTCTGGCAATACTATCCTGCCTGATCTGCCCTGCCTATGTCTATTACCAAAGCTATAAAAGCAAGTGACTAAAAGACGACCACGTTATCAGTAATAATAAAGTGGTATGTTAACAAAATAGAGGGCGCTTCAAATATATTTATATTCGATCCTGAGTGTATTTTATATTTAATTATATCTTTCTTTATGGAACTCTATGGAAACTTTATGGAAATATAGGACAATTCCGTATAGGATCTAGAGTGATTGATGTATAAATAAGATTTTTTTTTTGTCAACTAACTTTTGGCTTCAAAAAGTTTCCCTTGCATGTGCTTAGTGTTAGCCCTAAATGAATTTTATCTGTATGGAAAAATCCCATACAGTCAAAGTCTAAAAAATTCCCAAATTTAAATATGAAATTCTCTACCTCGTGTTGGATCGGTCCTAGATCTGATTTTCTAAACAATCCCCCTCCCCTTCAGTCTTCCTAAGGACCTATAAGTCAGTCCTTCAGTTCTAACTATCTTTTTATTTTTTTCATTCCTAGCTAGGATTTTCTTGGCAGCATAAAAGGAAGATAATAATGAGCTATAGGTGGAACCTATAACAATAAGTTCTAGCCACACACTCCCTACTTTAAACTTCAGATATCTGATCTCTTGGAAAGAAATTATCTTAAACAAATGAAAGGACATAGTAAGCTACGTCATTTCATCTGTTGTAGTTAACCATTTTTAGAACAAACATATTTTGAACATATATTATTAAAATATATTTTGCATTTTTCTTGACATATTCTGCATTTTTCTTAACATATTTTGCTACTAAACACTCCTTCCGACCTCTAATCATAATATACGATTAGTAAAATAACTAGGAGTTACTAATTTATTTTCTACTGCTTGAACCATATTATATGCATAGACCTTGGATATGATGTAAGATCGACAAATATGAGTTAATTAAATGTTCATATACATTGAAATCAACTTATGTATTTACATAGGCATATGCTAATGATTGTGGGTAGTCGGAACAAAATGTATGCAGGGGCGCAAATTAAAATATAATAAATAAAAATTGCAGTGAAATGAAAACTCAGTAGGATCTTACAAAAAAAAAAAACTTTCTCTGATATTAGATGTTTGTTTTAATATTTGCTCTACAGTCTATTTTTAGTTAGAATATTTATGTATGTTCATATAAATATGTTGTGTATTTTCAAAAAATTGGCATATGCAGTTGTTTCAAATGCAGGTTGCTAGCTTTTTTGCAATACAATGTCAACAACATTCATTGCCTAAATTGCACTTTAATTTTTCATCGTAGGAATAAATGCAATAGCTATCATTTGTTACTTTTTTGATTCCTTCTCCTCTCCTACGCTTTTACTTTTTTTTACAAGATAAAGGATTTTTTTAAAGCCTATATTGTCCCAATACCTTCCTGCAAAGGAGTAAATGTACTCCTATAGAGTCCTGCCTTTATGTAAAAATAAAATAAACCAAAAATCAAATTGTCAGGATGACAATTTGAAATTTTGGAGGAGAGCAGCTTTGCAATCATGACGTTATATCAGCAGTCGTTAGAGGAAGAAATTATACGCAAATCCCACTTCGTATATAGCTAGGACATATAGACTAGAATTACTCCAATGTTGATCCTCAATTCTACTCCGAGTCCAGCAAGGACTTTCAATTATAACTTACGAGCAAACCCTAATTGTTACTATCGGTCTTTCATGAGCTATTACTTTATACATTGATTTTCTTTTTTCAAGAATAAAATAATCAAAAGAATTATCCTTCAATTTGTATATTTAATATCTCGATTATAATAGACATTTTAATATATCTCCTTTTATAATAAATAAAATATATTCTATAAATATTTTGTCATTTATTATTCATTAGTAAAAATCAAATTTTCCATTAATGTGTTGAGCGATTTCTCATTTGATATTTTGAACTTGTGTTTTGTTACGACTTACCTATTCAAGGCCTGAAAGGTACAAACCAGTTGCAATAATCAAGCTATTTATTGATACACGTATAACTTTTTATAGATTACATAGGAGATCTATTTCAAAAGCATATAGACTTGATTGTACTTTGATATCATTTTTTGAAATATAATCTGGTTATGAAAAAAAAAAAATCATTTAAATTGCAAATATGCTTCCTAGTCTCATAGTGCAAGGTTTTTTAACCGAAGGTAAAGAGCAGGAATCAAGATTAGTTAAAAATGACAATTAGAAATCACTATATATACCTATATATTACCTCAAGTTGTACAATTTGTAATTTGTATACGTAGATGAAACATCTGCGTTGTTTGTTTATATTAGTTTGTAAAGAAAGGGTCATAGAGTAGCTCCATCTTGCGGACAAATAGTACCACTCCATAAATAAAAATAATAGTTATTATAAAATATAATTATGTTACTTACATTTTGACGCAGTGAAAATTGTTTGTTATACACCCAAGCTACAGACTGTCACGCCACCTAGCGGATAATTTGTTTTCATTAGTTTGCTCATGCCCAATTGTACAAGTTTTAACTTAAAAAAATGATACACATAATATATGTGATGAGGATAATGATACAATTGGATATTTTTTGGAATGTTGATATATTCCAAATGTAATTTATTACCTAATAATAAAGCTTACTTGTTGATAAGTATTATTTGACAAATTATGCTACTAAAATGCCCATAATAATATTACTAATAAATACATAATAACAATATAATTTTAATAAATCAAAATGAAATGTTAGCATTAATTAGTAGTTGGTTTATTAAAATGTCTGATGTTGTAATCAAATAGGCAGTTATGAAACAAAGAAATTGTAGCTTGTACAATTGGTGTATATAAAATGTAACTTGTAAAAAACATTTACATATTATAAAATTATTAATATTATGCGATCAAACAGACCAACAAAAAAGTAAAATAATATTTTTTTGCTAAAAACAAGCTATTGAGCTTCTTAAATTGGGTAATGAGGATAAAATGGTTCAGACCCACTATTGATAGAGGGTTAATATGAAGAAGAATAAAATGATCGATTTATCTGCCAAGATGTTTTTGCCCAAAAAACCAATTTTGATCCTACTAAATAAATAATTAAGTATATGTTTAAAATATTAGAATGATTATTAAAAATTTAACTATGTACTATTTTTATAAAAAGTATTAAGTCAAACTTTAGATATATTCATATATAAATTTAGTCATAGCGTATTTAAAAAAAAAAAAAAACATTCTGCGTCCAATTTAATGAACAATGAGTTATTTCATTGATATGAAGTCCTTGTATCATTATGCATGGATTTTTGAATATATTAATTTGTAGTATAATTAAAAACGTGCATTGAATACTAATGTTCACAGCTATGTTAAAGTGTACCTTTCTAATTTAAGAGCCTTAGTAACTTATGCTAAGTATTCTAAACGATTCCAAAAAACGTTATTTGATGTTTTCTTTTCATTTTGATTTCATTGATGTCAATATTCCCTATATTTATTCGACAGCGATGGAGAAATATGAATTTTTCGACAGAAGTTACTACTTAATTTTCTCCGCTTCTTTAATTTTATATAAATTTTTTGACATAAAATATTACATAAGTGGTTCATGTCTCCTTTATGAAATTTTGTCAAATGATAGTTGAAACATTTAAGTATGTGATTAATTAAAAAAAAAATTATGTTTAATATTATTTCAATCTTCCCTCTCCCTCAAAAGGATAAAATATTAGAAGCGCCTTATATGTTGTTAACATATCTATATATGTTTATTAGGGTTGAAACTCAGTTCGAGATCGAATTTTTCGATCTCAAACTTTTCAAGGATTTTTTGTTTAATATCTTTTCGTCATATTTTTCCCCTTCAAATTTATTTTCTAAAAAAAATGATTTGGAAATGGATAAAGACTAAATTTTACTACGAAACCGGTCCAGACCAAATTTGAACAGAATTAGTATAAATTATAAACGTCTCAGATCCGTTTATAATGTTTCTAAACCGAAACCTTTAGACTAATATTTATATGCATAGGCAGAAATATTTCTCACTCCTACAGAATTGGAAGAGATCTTTTATGATAATTGACAACTGTTAATTTAATTCATTTATGTATTGACCAGACCTCAAATATATATGTAGACATTATACGTATGTATGTTTAATAACAATTGAATGATATATCAATATTATATATGTATAAATGAGTCCATACTCTGATGGTGGTCTATGTGTTTTATTTCTTACCGTCCTATTCATACATTTATATGTGTGATGCAATCACATATTCCATTCAATAAAAGTATATTATCTGTTAGAACTATTTGTATAGAGATATGTATTTGTCATGAAAATTATTTCCTTATTTTCATTTGTTTACTAAAGAGAAAATATGTTCATTTTCAAATGAAATTTGAAGTTTATTCCATGAATTATATGAACAGTAAATAAATGTATATTCTCATAGAATAAATCTATGAGATTATATGAAATATTCATATAATAGGTAATACTGTAAGAATATTATTTTTGCGAGAAAAAATGCATCTTTTATAAAGTTTTACAGTGACGCAATCACCAGGGGGTTAGGGAGCCAGACCCACTATGATGTTTTTTATAGTAGAATTTCTCGTTTCATTCATGATTAGTCCAAAGAGCACCCCCCCTCCCCCCTCCCCCAATCTTACTACCAAATTTGGTACGGCTTTATATTTTTACTAGTATTGGACTTCTGTCTGGAAATTTTAGGCCGGTCTAATACCATTACAATTTTTATAAGATCGAAATAATTAGATCCCAGTTTGGCCTGGAATGGTCTTGCGGCAATATGCGATCAAAAATGACGTGTGTTTTTTTAAATACAATCTTTTTTTCTAAAAAAAAAACATGCCATATTTTTTCCCCGAGTCCAAGGTTTCAAATAGTTGTTGAAAAAAATCCCAGAAAGTGAATCAGATTTTTTTTGGTCTCGGACCGAGTCTCAGGCAATAACCCTCAATGTAATGACAACATAGGTAATTAATTATAATGTGATACAAAGTAAAATTGTATTGATTCTTAAAATGGGACCTAAAATCGGTCTTGACCCTTGATAAAGGATACAACTTTAAAGTATATTTTAAAAGGTATCATTTTCTTTAATGTTATAATAAAGTAATATATGTGCTGAAAAGTGCAGGGCTTCAAACATAGATGGTGTTACTTTCGTTTTTTTATTTTATGGAAAATTATAGCACTGTTCATGATAAGCAAGGGCTTCAAAAGTGTTGTGGGGACTCTGCTTCATAAAGAGAATAAAATAAATAATCATAATAATTTTGAGAAAATACAAATTTGATTGAAAAAAAAAAACATTTTTCTTTGTTATGCCTGGGAACATTCAGACCATGTGTTAACTCACTTTACAAATTGAATTAGTTGTGTAAAACCGTAAAAATATTTGAAGCACGAGAATAGTTTGTCATCAGGTGTGTTCTGAAGGGATATCAGTCGGAAAAGTTACTGAAGTGTAAACAAAATTTTTATTATTTCCTGTAAAAGACACCGGTTATTAATATATGTAGAATATTCAATAATTTAAAAATTTTTTTAATAAAAAAATATATGCTTAGTTTTTATCCCCCCCCCCCAAAGAAAAAAATATAAGAACACCAATGTTTGTGATTATTTTTTACCATTGATAGTCGAGATCAATTGATGATATCCTCATGTAGCAAAATTTTACCATGAGTTGACCTTAAATTTTAGATCGTCTACATTTCTATTGCAAAACTATTAGCACTCACATGTAGACGATCACATTGTGACTTGATCAAAATGTTGTGGATCTTTCAATCTTAAACAAAGTACTTTTATTTTTGTATGATTAAAGATTGAAACCATTCTTTTTACCTTTCCACTTATTGATGTTTATCAAAGCAACAAATATGAGCTTTTGGTATTGTCAAAAATCTTGATCATGCACATGAAAAAGTTATTTCTGCAACACAGGGAAATATTAATACAATTGTTTGTTGGTGAGGGCTTATTGTGCATATTTTAAGTGTTTTAAGGTTTGGAGTCGTTTACACTTTCAGTACGTTTCTTGTTGAATTATGTAATAATCAATTGCATTGGATTTATTTCAATAATGTCATGAAATGAGTCATACATACCATTGATATTGTCTTGAAGTTTATTTAAGATTATGTTTTTTCATGAAAACAATCTTGAACAAAAATGAAGAATACTAGAAAATGCTAATTTATTTTTTTACTTCATATACACAATATTTCATGGAAATATTTTGAGTAAATTATAAGCATTGTATTCAAATTTACGGGGTGAGTAAAGATTCACAAGAAAATTAACTATAGTTTAAAACCTTGATTTGATTTAAGGGACTCAATATCGCTCCTTTAATACACAATTTTATTTTCCGTAAGTTCAATTTGCGGGGGCTCCAAAAAGTTACTAAGAATAGTTTGTTGATAGAAATTGACGATAATTTGTCAAAGAATACGTATGTAATTCATACTCAATTTTGAGAAAATCATTTTAGCTGGCTTTTATGTTGACAGACCACTTTTATCATTTTTATGAATGCATATTTGCTAAAGAATTTATGATAATGAATAAATTAATTTATTTTAATAATAGACTATTATCAAACCGTAAATCGAATATAAACTCAAATTATAATATTTATGTAATTGTGATCATTTTAATTATAAACCATTCCTACAATCACCTATTGAATTAATGTATTCTAGTAGCTCCATCTATAGTTGTTTAGACTCAAACAATAATTTACTCAACTTGAGTCGATAATTTTTCGATTCGTCCCAAGTAGTGAGTGGATTTTCAAATTAAAAAAAAATCTAAAAAAATATTGTTCGACCGGTTTTTTTTTTGGACTTTGTAACCTGAAGCGTGAATTATATTTTCTTAAGCTGCTATCATTATGATTTAATTTATGAGGAGTGAGGTTCATTTTCTACTACATTACTGCTATCATTGATATATACCATCCCTGATGGAACCCTCGCTTGTCCTCATAAAAGAAAGAAAGTATCCCTGAAGATTTGTTGCGGAGTTAGAATTTTAACTCCGTGTTGGACTAATAGTAGAATTGAGGATCGACATTGGAAAAATTATTGCCTTTTTTTTGCACATTTTTTTATGTCTTGTCACAGCTGCTTGCAACTTATCTAATAAAACGGCATAGCAGCTAAGCTGTTCTCCTCCATAGAATTCTTCAAATTGTCAGGGTTACCACTTTGATATTCGGTTTCTTTATTTTTAATAAAACCAAAATGTTCCCTATTAGAATCATTGCCAAAGTTTTGTATTAAACGATGTGGTCTCCTCCTTACTAAAAAATATTTAATTATTAGTGCTCATAAAGTAAAAAAAAAATCCCCAATAGTGCATGAAATGTAACTAATCAAGGTTTTGTTATTACAAGGGTTGGTTGGAGTAACTATGGATGGCTCACTATTCATATAGGTATTACTAAAATTTTATTGATGGGTACATAACCCCCCCGTCCCCCCAAATTAACAGTCCTGGTAACTTATACACCAAGGATACACTCAAAGTATTTCATTGAGTAGATATTAATCAATTTTTTCTAAAAAAAAAATCAATTTCTTATGTATCGACTCCGGTCGATCCTTAACAGCTCCACTCTGTTCGGTTTGACTCAAGTCGACACTTAAGTAGCTCCATCACCATTAAAAGGTAAAGTGTAAAACGCAATTGCTCAATCTACGTGTTATACAAGTTATATATACTATTTGATAAAAGATTCGAAATACATATTTGATTTTTCAAAAATAACAATAATAATAAATAAAGTCACTTTTTATGCATATATTTGCAAGGAATGGAATGAGTATAATTTTATATCCAATACTATGTTGAAGGTGATGCAATTGGTGGGTGGTTTTTTGCAAACGATTAGTAATCTACATGACTCGTTAAATTACATGTACATAATATGTAAATTCTAATATTTTCCATGAATTCGACGGAATAAAATGTGAAATGGACTTGAAATGTTTAACTACAGTCAGTAAACATGCGCCAACGTATAATGGTTTATTATTTGATTAAAACTTAATATTGATTAGTCATGTCAGCAAAATTTAACCTATTATAGAATTTAAAAGGTTTGATATTTGATTTCAGTGGTGCTACTTGACGTGTTAATTACGAATCATTCTTCAGCAATGATTTTTTTTCAAATTGGTAATATAAAAATGAATGTGGGTTAGGTGTTTAAAAGATTGTAATTGAGGGAAAATGAATTACATTGTACTCAAAGTGTAATTAAATATTTGTATATATATAAATTGCTAAATTTGTATGCATTATTTATTATATCCACGTTGAGCTAATTAAAATCAAAGACATTTTGATGTTGTACTAGGCTGTCTCGAGACTAGTTCCTGACACTAAAATGTATTCTTTTTGCTTTTAAACAGATGAAACATCAAGGTTTAATTAATCAATAAACCAAACTTTCTTTAAAAGTGATTCGTTGATTTTACATTAATTTTTCTATGGTTTGTAAGAAAAGTTTCGAAAAACCTTATTTTAATAAAAAGGAAAAAAAAACAGTTGTAGAACTTAAAACAATTTTTTTGTTGACTTTTGTTCTTTATATCTAGAATTTTATGTATTGAGAATAGTAAAAATATATCTTCAAACTGCCTATTTAGACATGTTTTTATTTCTGACCAAAATTGTCACATTGAAATTGTCAAATGTTTATAATTATATTTACAAAATTCAATGGTTTTGAATACGGCTTATTCTATATATCAATTCCATAGTTTATCAATGTTTGTTAACCATTTTCTTTTTGACTTTTTACAATAATTAATGTAATAGTTCTCATAAAAACAAATATATGATTTTTGTAAAAAAAAAGTGCTTGTTTTTTGTAGTATTGAGCATTGTAAAAAATATTTTTTGAGTTAAATAGCATTATGTTTACCTCTGCCAACGAACGACATTTTTGCCTCCGGTGTTTTTTTTTTTTAATCAGGATTACAGAAAAAGTTGCTGAGCAATTTTGGTTAAACTTTATAAGAAGATTATATATTTGAACACTAAGAGACCATTAAATTTTGAGAGGTGAAGAGCAAGGTCACAAATAACAGTCAAACGGATAATCGAATTCAACAATGAGTTTTGATTGATTAGCAAAAATGATATTAAGCAGAGATTTGACTAATAAAACTGTCTTTTTTTAAATAGAAAACAAGAAAAACGTATAGAAAACTATTTTGAGCTAGTTTTTATTAAAAAAATGTTTTTGAGCTGCCTGTGGTTATTTAGAAACCTAAATATTTACATCAAGTATATAAAATATCATTTTTTTAAAATAAACCAGGGGTTTGCATCATGCAGATTGCTGTTCACATCATAATTATAAATAATATATTTGTAGACCTTCAACACTCAAACAGTAAAATAATTCGTCTCCACACGTACCAACAATATCTGACTTACTCAAAATATTTTCTAAACCGATCAAAATTTTATTCAGGAATCTCCTAAACAACACACATAAAAATATGAAATCTAGGTTTGGAACTCGGTCCGAGATTATTTTTTTTCAGTTCGGTCTGAAGTAACTTTTTCTCAAACAATCTGGACAGACAGAGATCTGAAACCGTGGACCCAAATTAAAATCCCTTATTGAATTTCCTTTTCTGAAAAATAAAATGCCATACATCTTTTTCAAGTAGACCGAATTTTACTACTAGACCGGTCCAGACAGTTGGATCTTACAAAAATTGTAACAGTCTCTGACCGGTCTAGGATATCCAAACCAAAATCCAACACTAATTAAATCATTCTATTAAGCAAATATTTTTATTTAAAATGTAACGTTTTAAGTATACTACAGAGATTATATATATATTTTTTCATTAATCAGACTTTTATCTTTACAACAAATATAATTCAGATGAGTTTATTAGATAAAATGTGTGTTAGTCATCTGACTTGTGTGCCTATCGACCTATATAGGTCATCAATTAATTTATTAAAAATCACTTAATCAATCTACTTCTATTATACACTCCCTTTTTAAAACTATTGAGTAGGACGAGTGGAGTGTTCAGGAGTCAAGAGATACACACACATAGATAATTCCACTGTCTAATTAAGAAGACATATATTGAGTAAAAATTCGAAAAAATCATAAAATACTTTTATCGACCATTGAATTTATAATAACACCATGATTGATGATGTTACTAGGCGAAACGGCTCACAACACCTAGTGCATGTATACATAGAATGTCTCTCTACAACATTGAATGAAATAAAATATATAAATAAGTTATTTGCAAAATTATTAGGAAAATAAAATTTAGTACAACTTCAGATGACCAATTTGACTCATGACGTTTATTTCATTATAAATCAATCTTACATATTTTGAGGGATCATTGAACTTGGGCAAATGTCTAGTTTTTTTATTTGGGATAGGTATGAACCTATCTTAAAGCATTCCTCTTTTTTAACTCATAATCAAATATATAATCATAAAATTTGTACATGGATAAGGCCTTCATTTATTTAATTCGCATTCATCAAAATATTTCAAATTATGAATGTATTTTAGAAGAATTTAATCTAAAAGTTGATAAGTGGACTTAACGCTAATGATTAGATAATATATATTAAAATGTAACATAATACTTTGGTACATGATATGCGATTATACATTCATTAATTAATTTGCTACAAAGTAATTAATAATGCATTTATAGAACTTCCTTTGGTGATTAATTCATTTTCTTACACTTATAAAATACGAAGAATCCTTGCAATTAAAATTCCTCAACATTTTTACTCATATTAATACTTCTCCTCCAATTTAAACGCCAGTAATTCCCTTGCATGTTTAGCCTCTCCAACATTGAAATGGATATTTTATCAATATAAAATTGAGTTGTCTATAGTAGTTATTACCAAGGGCATTCCTTGTTTTCACCTTTCTTTTTTATCAAACAGTAACATATTTATTTATATAAATATGTTTATTCTATATGATAAAATTGTTGGAGGGCTTCAAAAACTCTGGTTATTACATATAAGTAGTATAGTACAAATAGAACAATTTTTTTATTATAAAAAATTTATAATTAGAAATAGCAGTTAAAGACAAAAATATTATATCTGGAATTTTTTTTTCAAAAATCCATATTGTATACTGTAGAGGATAGACTGTTTCGAGTACCTATATTATTATCTAGTATGACATTTTCTATACAGAATAAAACAACTTTCCGTCGATATTTTTCATATTTATCGGTGGTATAAATAATATGAACCGAAAAAAATACTCTTTGAAACCTCAATAATTATCCTATACACACTCCAAGAAACAGTAACGAAGGCTTAAAGACCTACACTGTTGTACTTTAAGCAAACACTCAATGTTTTATACTTAATTTTTTTTAACCCTGAGTACCCGTGTGAAATAAGATTACTTCAGGAGACTTTTATTATTATTAAAATGATGCAAACACAAAAATTCCTTTCATATGATTTTGCTGTTTTCAAAAGCCCCGTTACACCTATCACCAATTTCAATGTTGCTGACTTTGCCGCTAAATATAGACTCCCTTCCTCACTACTGCATTTGCATCGGTGATCTCAACATTAGTCATCCTGAAAAAAACTTACTTGCCTATAAGAATATTGACGATATTAGAGAGAAATGTTAATAATGCCCCAAGAGGAAAAAATAAAGTTTAGCAATATAGACATAGCTTTTAACTTTAAAAGTCTCAATAACTAATCAATAACATAGGCAATAGGGTCAAAATACCACTCATGCCTATGTATATATATCATGTACATAAATATCCCAAAGGAGGGCTCGAAGACGAGCGCACCCATCGCAGTTTGCGTGGGTGGACGACTCAACCGCAACGCTTGTATTGGTAATATAAAAAAAATTAAAGATATTTCTTTAAGAATACATAAATACCTGTTTTTTTTTTCGTTCTTCAAAAATACGAATACAAAACATAACAATTAAACGCGTGTATGTGTGTTATTAGAGATCTTTCATTGACCAGACTTACAACACTTTTCCTTCTTTTTCAAGTTCAAGGCCAATCGGAAGAGAAAATACTTGAAATTTACTCATCTAAAGTTTGGGAACATACTCATAGAAAGAGAAAAAGAAAGTTCTTGTCCTTTTTCTTTCTTATCCAAACTAAGTGTTGAACATCCTTCAGGGGTACCAGTCAGATTTGATTCTCATCTATTTGAAATAATAATAGTGAATATAAATTTGATTTTCTCCTCGCGTCTTTTGATACAAATTAATAAGTGCGTTTACTTCATCTATTACACTGAAGGGAAAAAAAGATTGAAATAAGTGCTCATTCCATGATTAAGTCAAGTCAGTGAATTTTGCTAATTAAAAAAAATGCGATTCCTCGATAAAAAGTTTTTTTTCGTTCATTCTTCAGCATCTCATGGGGATATATTGGACAATGATAAAAGGTAAGTTTTCTCAAGCATTTACATATTTCTTCATTTTAGTGTCTCAAATTAATTTGATTAATTCTTTTAAAAAACAAAACAATGTCCCGTTTTTCACTCTCTGAACCCGTTTACATAGGGCAATAACTCCCTCCGTTATTCCATTTGTAATGCTTGTAAAGCTCGATCTTAATCATTTAGGGATTAGTATTAAGTATTGTATATATATAATGTGCATTGACCGGACACTTTGATTAAATACTGGGTGTGTAATTGAAAACTTGACATTTTGAGTCTGGAAATTTCACAAATTTTATTTCAGAAGCACAAAGAGCTACATACGCTAAACTTTTTACAGATAATGGCAAATGTGTTGTCATTTCTAATCTTCAATGATTGCCTCCATCGACTTTCATAATGACGTTGATGTATCCCTGGAAGCTTTGACGGGTATTCAGACGTAATTGGGGATTATGGAGTTCCAATGCTCATCAACGGAAGTCTTGAGAACTGTAATATTTGGTACCCTTGTCCACCAGGTCCTGCCCTCGACATACAGCCACGAGCTGGCATCTGGCGGTTATGGTGGTCCCACAATTTAATGTTGATATCCAAAAAGGACTGTCTAACCTTTGCTGTGTGTGCCTATGCACCATCTTGTTGAAACTTCTAACAATGATAATACGGCCATTAATTGCCGTCTAGTCGGCTTGCTTGCCAAGGCAAGTTTCAAATTTCTGTTGGTGTGTATTCTGCTCGAAATAGAGCAGCCATCTCAATTATTTTGTGAGGCCATTTTTCGGTTGATTATTTTAATTTTTTTTTTTTTTTTTTTTTTGGGGGGGGTGTCAATTTTCGAAGGCTGTGAGCAAATAGGGGGAATGATCCATTCTTCCTTTTTATAGGATTTCAGATTTCAACTAGCCACCCGGTAGTTGTTGGATGACGTCATGAGCAGACTTGCCATGCTCTTATCTTCAATACTATGTGCGTTCATTTGTCTCCATGATTTATTTTTGGATAAGACAGCAATCTATACATTTAAGAAAAAGTCATACTAGTCTTCAAGTAAAATCGAATCTATCACTATTCTTACTTTCAAAAAAAGTGATTTTACCATCATGAGCTTTTATTTGCAAAAGTAATGGATTTCCTTATGCGTTAAGTATTCTTAACTGTTATTAATCATGAGTCTATTTATTCCACATAAAGGGTTTATGATATTGTGGGCATATTTTTTAATAGTTTGCAAATAAAATTGTGCACTTCTAAGACTTATATATAAATAATATTATATATGATTATCCAATATATTTCTTCTTTGCTAAATTAAGATAATAATATGAACTTAAAATTATAAGAAACAAATGGTACCATGGTCATGTATACAAGCCCAAGTTTGGTTTTATGTATATAATTCAAGAAGTTCTCAATAGTCTGTCTCAATGAGCTTATTGTATATTATATAAAAATGCTATAATGACTGTTTGATGTAGAGGAATAACCACTAAGGTGCCCTCTGAAATTTTAAACACTAACAGGAAGTCACATTTATGTCGAAAAATTTAAATAAATCTGTGCCATCATTTTTTTCTTGTGATATAAACTTTTGTTAAGCTTGGATTTTTCAAATTTCATAATGTTTTTAGTAATAATTATAGTTAAAATCATATAGAGTTGTGCAGCAATACTAACGCCGTGCGTTTGCAGACAATTTGTACGGGGCGTTAAATAGTCCCTATTGGATTACAATACAGATGGAACAAAGAAAAAAAAAGGTTGAATGAACAATTTTCCATACATATTTCCATTTTAGGCACGACCTTATCTTATGAACATGGAAATTTGATATATATTTTTTTGACAGATGTTTATTTGTCCTCTATTGTCTCTTATTAGTGTCTTGAAAGTTTTTTTATTTATTTAAACTGTACATATCCCTCCTGTTAAATAAAATATAGCCCGACCCTCAACATTAGTGGAAAATGGCGGGCGGTATTGACCATACAAGTAATATTTTTTAACTAAAATGAGAGACGAAAGGAAGTGCTTGGTTCCTAATAATATTGAAACTCACTCTGAGACCGAATTTTTTCCCTACTTTGGTATTAAGTGATTGTTTACTTTATCAATCTGGACTTATATTTAGGTCCAAACCAAAATATAGACCAAGGACCAAAAATTGATGAAGCATAAATAATTGGTTAAGTATCATACATTTCAGGTCTTTTTTCTTGCTTCTTTTTGAAGAAGGAAGATATGGAAGATATAATAAAGATTGCTTTGTGATTTATTAATTTATATATAATACTTTTTAAATGGAGAGACACATTTAGAAAACTTAATAAAAGATTTTTAATGAGTTACAAAAAGTATATGGCTTATGGGTCGCAGCTTGTTTCCACCATATGGTTGAATGAGATGAGACAACTTATTGATAGTTTAGTTTAGGAGTACCTTCATATCGATCAATGGATTCGTAATTAATAGTTGTGCATTGTTCTAATATATTATGTTCTTAGATTCAAGGATTTACAAATATTGCACTCTCTAAGTCATTCAATAGCAAGTAATTAACAACATTTAATAGGATTAAATTAACGAACAATTTTATAATGCCACTTTGCAATCCTCGTAGTTTTAATTTATCTAAAATATACAATCAGCTCCAAGCTCTCAAGTATACATTCATTGAAGTAAAATCTCATTGTAAGGATTTTTATTATTAAATTCGCAATCATTCCAGTTCTTGTAAATATATATTTTCATATATTGGAACGTGTATTATAAATACATGTTGCCTATTGAGAATCTATTGAAAAATCCTCAAGTACGAGTAGTATGAAGACATCAATTTCCCTCAGCTCAATTAAGGTCTATTAATCAATATTAGTCCATAAGTAATATTTATGAGCTACATAAATATTTTTATGGCAAATACATTCTCATTACTCTGCAATTCATTAGTAAACTGAATTTTTCTAATAGAGCATTAAATTGCTTCCTCTGTTCTTTCTTTATTGGTGGCATTTATAATCTCATTATTTTAAGCATTACTTTTGTATCTAGGTAAATACTTTAATTAACTTTTTTAATTTTTTAGCCAACGCCCCAATTATTATTAATAATAATAATCATTATTAGTGGATAGGGATTAAGTTCCTTTTTACTCTTTATTATTATAAAGTAATTGACAACTTTTAATTAATATATTAACTGCAATATGCATTTATCTACTATTATCAATAGAGTTGTAAAAAATATTAAAAATCGGTATGAAAAAAACAACAACCAAAATTAAGATGGTAAACCTGACCAAAGTAATCCGAGACAATGAAATATGTGTGATCAAAAAGTAAGGTGCCTTTTTAAATTTAGCGCGCACCGTGTATTTGGTATGTTAGATTTTTTGAATATTTATGCTATTAAATTCGAAAAAGAACATATTGATATATATAATATCTTTACTTTGTTTGTGAGAGGCATAATAGTTGGAAGTATTTGCGGGTTTGGGGATTTTTTTCTATACGTCCTTAAATAGGTCTCATCAGAGTTATTGGTTTTTTTCCCCTTAACCATATACCCATGATTCGTCACCAGTTATGACGCTTTCGATCAAATCAGAATCATAATTGACGTCTACCAACAACTCATTAGCGATGCTCATGTGACGATTTTTTTTTTTTTTTTTTTTTCAAAGTTAAGCAGTTTTGGAACAAACTTCTCTGACACTCGCCTCATGACCATAATATTAAAAAAAAAAATACTATGGCTCGTGCAAACCGATATGTCAATATCTTCAGCAACTTCTCTGATACTCATTCGACTATTTAAAAAAAATATATAAATATATTCAATATTATCAACGTGCTTAGGGTTCCAGAGTCAGGCTCGTCATTGGCATCTTTCTGGCCATCTTGAAAGAGTTTGTATCACTTATAAACAATTTTTAGCTGTGGATTTTCGAAAAAAAAATTCAACATCTATGAACTTTTGAAATGTTTTTCCCAAAAATGTAATTTTGTATTAAAACTATGGATTTTTTCCCAAAAAAAAGTCAAAAGAACCAAGCTCCCCCCAAGAAAAATAAATATATATCTATTACTACAGACACCCATGAAGGCCATGTTAGCAATATTTCATTCATAATTGGATGTGTAGTTGCTGAAACTATAGAAAAATAACATAAATAAAACTCGTATGTATACAAAATTATATATTGCTGTACATATATACATATTAGAAGCTCGACTGTTTATCAATCATACCATAAAAAGCACAAGAGGCAAAAAACATTAAAAAAAGCTCTGCCTTTAATGACTAAATAATCACGTTGTTCTTCATGGAACGATGTATTCTTCAAACCGGTAATTAATTCTTAAACAAGCCGTTAATAGAGATGTAAATATGGAAAAATTCTTCATGAGTGTAGACCAAAAAAAAATAAGTGGCAACTTTGATAAACGATATAGGTAACTTTTTCTTCTCTCTCTGTCGCCCCGGTAAAAAAAAAAGCTAGCTAGATTAATGATTTTTCTCAAAATTTAGTTTTCTTCAACGAATTATTCTGATGAGCCCTTGAGCACATTGCACTTGATTTATATAATCAAAATTTAATGTAACAATTGTTAGATTATATATGAAAGACAATATAAGATAAATTATAACTAAAATTGGGAATAATAAGCTTATAATGGACTCCAATATTGTGACGAAATATTGGCTTATATGGAGATATGAAGCAAAATAATAAATTTTTCCTTTTTTTGAAGTTTAGACACGATTTTTTTCATGTTAACAGACCACATATATGCTGAGGGAGATAAACCACAAAAATTATGATACTCCTTCCCGTTTAATTCGTTTGAATTTTTAACATAAGGATAAATAATTATAATAAAGACACCAAGATCTTGCGGGTTACTAGTATATATGTAGTAACTTTTAAATATATGCTCAATAGGATTTCGAGAAATTTCATATCCTTAGATACTATGATGTTACTTTGGTATAAATAAATTGCTACATTTGTCTAAAAAAGGTCAGTAGTCTACAAATTTTTATCCATTGATTAAGATGATGTGTTCCTAACAGCATAAAAAGGACTTTTATAATAGAAAGGTTCTGCGTTTGTAGGGCACAAAAACAAGATTTCATACACCTACTATCAATAAACATTGATAACTGAACAAACATACAAAGATAGGATTCATTTTTCGTCTTTTTTATATATTTAAAGTGCATTTTCTCTGATTTAGAAAAAGATACATTCAAATTTAAAATATAGAAAACTCAAAAGAAAAAATTTCGATTATAAAGACCATTTTTAGGTTTCCCTTCGTAAAAAGTATGAAATAGAGACCCTTTAAATCCAAAAACAGTCAAAAGTAGAAATTTTGTAAGCTAGTGAATCAGTATAACTGTCAATTTTGACACTAATGCACAAAAAATTTTGATTCTCGAATTATGTTCAATAACATTTCATTTCTTGTCAAGTTCTTTTTAATGTAAAAAAAATAATAGACTATTGCTAAACTGCTAAGACTATCAATAGTTTTGTTTAATATGTTGAAGGATTCATGATTTAGCAATAATAATCAAATCAATGTCAAATTATATTAAAACTTGCTATTTCATTCTGTTGTTCTTTGTCTTATATTATCATACATAAAAATATATTATCTATTTTATTTCTATACATACATATTATTCAATCGTATCCAATGATACTAAATGATAGTTTACTTCAATCTACATAAGTAATGGAGTGATTAATATTGAATTTGCTTATGTATTGTACAGTTGTATGATAGCTGGTTTATCAAACATAGGATCATAGGAATACATCTATTATTTATGAAGTGGGTTTCATTAATAATAGAATATTTTTTATTTATGAACAAAATAACATAATATATGTACATAATATTTAATAATACCCATGTACTTATTAATGAGATCTTTTCATTTGCCGAAATAGACTAAACTTGTGAATAAATAAATAATTGAATTGCAAAATGACATATAAACGTTATTTGTCCATTTTGAAAATATGTAAGTATTCAAAAGAAGAATTGCACAAAGTTTTGAATAGTATGAAAAGAATGAAAATTTATATATACCGGTATAAAAAAGTGCCGGAATACTGCTCTATTTGAAAATACATGATACTAAATTATCATTGCAACTGATAACTGCTGCGTTTTACTTTATAAAGATACATGACAAAAGAAATTATGTCTGAGGAAAAAAAACCTCTCCAGCCACATTTCAGCAATTTGTAATCTGTTTTTCTCTGACTAAAAATGTTGTTAGTAATAAATAGATTGAACTATTTTCATCAATTGTTCCAAAAAGAAGATAAAATCTTCAATTATGTTGTTTGGATTGAATTCCAATGAGCTCTTGTAAAGCTCTAAGTAACTCCCGATAACTTTTTGATAATAGTTTAAATAGTTGGGAGGAATTGGCTCACTAAAAATTCATTAAGAGTATTTTTCTGTTTCTTTTGAAAGTTGCAAAATACAATAAAGATGATGACGTGCAACTATATAGAAGATTGAAGAAAGAAAGCCAATAATTTAGAAAGGCTATAATAGGAATACACTAACTTTACAGAGTCAAAACAACATTCAGAATGTTTGGTCACAAGAAAGTTCGATGTAAAATATATACATAAATAAACATTTTATTTTAAAACTAAAGCTTCGGGATAATATTACATCTCAATGCTAATAAAATTTACAAACGATAAGCTTAAAAAACTGATAAAATTAATACTATCGGAAGTAAAAAAAAAATACAGCATTCACAATAATAAAACAAATATAATTTATGAAAATACTAAAACAAGCCTCAAATTTGAATTAATCTAATTACCCCTAGTCCCAATTATATGTGCTTATTTGCATTTGTCAATCTTTTTTAATTTTATAAGGTTGATGATATTTATTGAAATGTAATTAAAATGCATATAAAATATTTCATGTTAACACGCATTAAAATTGCATTTACTGAGTAAATAGTGATTTGAACCAATGAAGGGCAAAATTTGTGTAGTAAAGTATTATTATACTATATCTTATATTTAATTTAAACATGAAAACGAATTTTTTTTTATTACTTTCCACAACAATTTATGAGTCTGCAAGTACCCTGTAATTAACTAATTATTCATTATGAGATAAGTAAATATTAAATACATATTATAAAAAAATTAACATGTATTTTTACAAGGGTCAATCTATTCATCTGCTAAATCATGCATAATATTATAAAACATAAATATATAATGACGTGTTTAATCATACTATAATTATTTGCAAAGTGACCATTGTTTTGACGTGATCCACGAGGAAAATTAGAGTTATAAATATGTTAATACATTGCACAACATTATTTCTCTAACACAAACGTTTATGTTTTATTTTGTCATCAACTGTCGAATTTTTTGCTCTTATCTCCCCATCTGTGTTAGCAACTTTTATTGGTTGAATTAAAAAGTAGCTCTTGTTCAGCTGTGATTCCCAATAATCATTGAATAATAGTTCCATAGCTGGGAAAAATGAACACAGAATTGATCAACTACCAAGTGATTTTGGGCCTTTTTCTGCTTTTTTTTAGATGGAAAGGTTACGTGAAACAATAAAAGTATCACCATGAGCGTTACTCATCAACTGTTTGAGCTCCCTTTCCCACCCCAAATAAAAATCCTATGAACACCACTGTAAGTGAATTTAAATTGCTCTTAACGAGATTTTTAGTCAAAAAAGTATCCAAATACGGATATTAATTTTAGTACTGGAACTGATGCAAAAATATTGGTATCGTGAACTCTAAAACTGGAAATCGTGCCAATTCGAGAAAATTGACATAAATTCATCTTTATTTTATATTAATAATACTAATTATCCCCCTTTTCGAATACTTGGTGGGTAACAAAACTCCAAAAAAGTTACAACTCAAAATGTTTTTTATTATTGGAAGATATTGATGTGGTTTAAGAAATCATGGGTCTTTATAAAAAGAAAAAAATACTACAAGAAAGGGGTAAATAAAAAAAAAGTATATGTACATACATTTATTAAGAAAAATCATTTTTTATGAGCTATAAAAATATTTTTCGAATAAATTTCATCATTTCTACCTCCAAAAACGCAATATCATTATTTCAAACAATAAAAAATAGAGGCAAAGTGAAAATATTAAAAAATATATTAATATATATTATTTTAGTTACATATTTCATCATGGTTTTTGAGAAATAATAATAAAGGTAAAGGCTATTTAGGCACTGGGAATAGCAATAGTAATGGTCTCTTTACACATTGATGGCTAACGGTATTAATTGTCTTTCAATACGTCATGATTTTATGCTTCAGCCCAAATTGATTATAATTAAATATAAGGCCCCATATTTTCTGTATCGTAAACATCCAAAAAGAAAAAAAAATCAATTTATTTCCATTTTGCAAATTTACAATGGTATAAATTATATATATTATATAAGTAACATTAAATCATCAAAATCATAGCTATTATACCTAAACATAAGTTAAACGCGAAAAGCTGAAAATTAATATTTTTATTCATTTGAATAACTTATTCAAGGAACAGAGTTTATTAGACGTGATGTTTATGAAATTCAAAGCTGTACTATGAATAAAGAGGTTTGGTTTAAATTGAAGTTATGTCTAAATCTTAGAAGAACATCCTACGACAAAGTATTGCTAATGAATAAATTAATTTGGACAACGAAATAGCTCAAAATTTTGTTTCCAACTGAGAACTATGACTATTAATAGTCATAGGGAATGAATGTTATAAAGTAAATTTATAAGTTGAAATTGTTACCAGAAGGCATTTTTCAAAAACATTCAAGCCTGTATTAAGCGGTCAGAGAAGGAAAACTGAAAAAAGCGACCACTTAAGCATGTGAACTCTTAAACAATGTTTCCTATTTTGTAAAAATTATAAATTTTCAAACTAGATATGGGCTTTTAGTACATAGTATGTTTAAAACAGGTGGCCGTTAGACTAGGCTTAACTCTATATCTATAAAATAAGTTGTACCTTATAGATAAAGTTGTAAAGTATAATTACTACCATTATCTAAAACTAAAAATTGAACTAAAATAGAAAAGAGATCCCTAACAATTTGAAAAATTATCTACGAGTAGATTTAAACATACTTATAACTCCCTAAGAAGTCCTCAGAGTTACTCTCCATTTTTCATGAACACACACACTTTATACTTGGATGTTGTCTCCTGAAAAGTGAAGGAATTATGATAACAACTTAAAAGAACAAAAACACTGTTCAGATTGCCAACTACAAAAAAATCTGTAAGAACATAAATGTATAGAATTAATAGGTCAATAGGTTGTTTCAACTATTGTTTTATCATTTGGGATTTACGTTTTTCGCTTAATGCAGTTAACAAACCAATAATATGAAAAAAATAACTTCAAAACTGTAATGTTTAATTAATGCATTCAAAAAACGTCATTCCAATTTATAAAAAGCACAAACAGATGTTTTCATAATCAACTCTTAAAATAGTTCCATATTTTCAAACTCCTCTTCATTTCATGGGATTTACCTATTTTTTACAGAATTATGTAAGCACCAACCAAAATAAACAGATTATTCATAGAATATTACAATTATATCATTAAATTAAAAATAACTTAATCTTTTTAATAATCATAAATTAGGGTGCGCTAGAAAATGACTCAGTTCCTTTATTTTTATTGAATTTATTGACATATAGTATAAAGAACCTGAAATTCTTCAAAAAAAATCAGTTAAGATTTAGCTCAATCTTTTAATGTCAATTTGTTTTAAAACATGCTGAGATCATTTCTTTAAGTTGTCTAGTGCTTTATCAACAACTTAAAAATCAAAATCAAGTAATAAAGTCCCTTAAAGAGGTATATGTAGAGCAAATGCAAAAGTAGATCATTGCATTGAAAAGAATAAATTCCAATGAGTAATAGATCTTTATGGCAACCTCCAAAACATTATATAATATGCAGCAATTATTTTTTATTCAGATGGGAAGCCAAAACCAAGCCCGATGTCATTCGGACTATGCACTGTCCCTGTCCAAAGATGGTCAACGTAAATCTGTTTTTTTCTTTCAGCTAATTATCAACAACAAACTGATTTTGTCGTAATTGCGTAGAGTATTTTGGTTCATTGAAGCTATGATACTCAGATTGAGGTAAATAAATTTGCCCTCAGATATCTCTTAGTTCATTAAAATCGTCGTCAATAATTAAATTTATAGGTGGAATAATATTAGTATTTTTTCACAAGAAATCACACTGAAATTGGGAATTGTAATCGTGGAACTTCCCTAATGTATTATTAGTAAAAACTGAATAGTATCCCACTAAATAAATTATCTTGTTATTTCAGAGAAAGAGTGTCGATGTCAAAAATAGGCATTGCAATGTCCCATTGCTATTATTTGAATATTATTAAGTTCAATAATCAACCAAAGCTTTTATAGGCATTAAAAAACTTCAAAAATAATACTTAAGAAGGCATTTTTCTTTTTTATAAATCTATCAGGATTCCCCATCACAGGATTACCTCACACACAATATAAATATAATCTGTTGTCAGCTGTAGATATTTCTGCTTCTTTTCCCCTACTCATTTTTCTGAGCATTGATTGGTTGAATTATAACTAGTCCTTGTTAGGCTGTAAACACTTCTCAATGATTATTGAATAGTACATAGTTAGGAATAACCATTTTTTTTCTCGTATAAAAGGTTGTGTGATATCATATAGGTAACGACGTACTATTGAGCTTTTATATGTGATAATGAACCAAGTTGGATAACAATAAAAACCATTTTTTCATTAATATGAAGGAAAATAGTGAACTAGGGGTGTAAAAATGGGACCAAAAAATAAAAGGACTTAGGCTGTACTCTGTATCAAAAATGTATACCTCTATAGCCTAGTTGTATTATGATGTATCTGACCCTACTATGAATTAAAAACATGTTATTAATAAGTTATACAATCTTATTTTCATATTGTAAATCAAATCAACTATTACAATGGAAATAATCAAATATTTTTCTCTAATTATTCTACCTTTCTCGTCCCTAATCGATCAACATTTTTGATCTATTTACAAATTTAAACATTTCAAAGTAATTTTCAGAAGATATTACTTAGATTATATTCAAATATTAGTGTACATATATCATTGGCATCAAGTAGTATTCAATGCAGGAGCTAAGTATTTTTTATTCATAAATCCATTTAATGCAGTTTAATTAAAGATTTATTTGAAATTTGTCCTTTTTATGTAGTAAAAATATTAACTTTGAGCCACCTAGATGGCGTCTCCTTCTATTATGGTGTAATTACATCTTAATTACTTACATATCTAGTTAAACCCTTTTTTTGTGGTATTTTTATAAACATGTTTCAAGTTGCATTTATAACATAATTGCAAATCAATAAAGAACATTCTTTGGTTACTCTTTTTTCCCTCGGGCTTATTTCATGCAACATTTTCTACTTAGCATATAAAAAATGATAAAGTAGTCATTTTTGATTGAAGTCATTGTTCAGAATAAAATGTTGATCAAAGTTTGCTAATCAAAAAGTATTTACTTATATAATGGTATTTGAAACTATGGATAATATGTAATCATTATTTTAAAAAATACAAAAAAAATGAAATCTTAATATTAAATTGGAATGAATTTTTAATCTTTGATCTTCATATATATACATTTTTTTTTTAATATTTGCAAAGAAAATTCCTTTTATCTACTTTAAATTGATATAAAGTGGTCATTTTTTATGTTTTATTCAAAAAGTATAAGCTGAGCAGTAGTTACAATCATAGAAAAATATCTCACTCAATGTAGCCTCGATTTGAGTTTTGAACTACGTGCGGGGCCTGAAAATCAAAGCCCCGTCTAAATTAATGCACTAAAAGTGGATTTGATCAGAGACTTATTGGTGGTGTGGTGTGTTTACCTCTGTTGACTTCTGGCTCGAGGTAGCTCCAAACAAAATAATCTATCGAATTTAAGTCGTGGTAGCTAGGAGCTCAAATATCCTTGGACACTCAGTCTTAGTATTCCTCCTGGAGCCAATCCTGGATCGGTTTGGAGTTATTACAGGGGGCAGAGTTCTTTAATCAGACACATGAAATGTCTCCAACCTCAGAATTGCTACTATCTATAACGTTGTTCCACAAAATCATCAGAACAGCGAACCTGTGCTCTCCTAATTAAAATGTAAAAACATTAAAATCTTTTATTGTTTACTCAAAAACGACTTTTTGGCGTCAAGTGACACGTTTATATGTATAATTTAGTACAAAAAAACATTGTGCAATTTTGTCATCATATATAGCAGGAAATACAGAAACTTGAAGCGCTGTATTTCATTGTTGGTTTCTGTACATAGGTATCAGGGAGACTGGGAACAGATGTAACCAGTAATTTTCTTCAACGTACAAATTCAAAAAAAAAAATCAAAATAATAATGCAAATTATCTGGAAATAAATTCAATGATGTTTGTTGAATTTTCTTTGAGATTTGGGATCAAACTAATTTTTAATGGTAAAAGTAATTGGTTGGAATAATATTTATGAAATAATGTCATTGAGGATAAATGTCAAATATTGTAACGCTCAGTACAAATAAATTTTTGCAACAGTTTTCTTATTATTATTTTTCGTGCTTTATTATTTCATATATTTTTGCTTCACAACAAGGAAATCTGTTATCCTGGACATGACCCTGAGGAGGGGTGTGAGTTTGAATTTCTTCCATTTGTAACATAAATCAAATTATATCTCAATCTTCGATAAAACATTGAAAATCAATAATACAACATCTTGAAAGGTTTAGTTATTATTCTATTAAAAATATTCTACAGTCTAACTTTCTAAATTTCTCAAATTTGATTTTGAACTATCACAACCGGTTCCGGCTATGGGAATAGTTGTAAAATTCAAATTCAATTCGTGGGGAAACTACTGACCTTTATAATCTTTAAATAGATTTAAACAACGCCAGATAAGGTTATATCCTGTATTATATTTTGTAGTTTATTAGTCAAACCAGCTCCGGGTAACTAAGGCAAATTGTTACAACTTTACTCGGTCTCCCCTACGTATGTATCGTGATATGTCATTAGAACCCAAATATTTTTGATATTAATATCTATAAATTTGATAATTTCAATTTATTATGAATACATCTATATATGGAATATTTTTTATGGATGATGATAATTATTTCTATTACATAATCATTTATTCCTAATGAAAACTACAGGTTAGCTCACGCTTAAAGAAGTTTATAATTTATTTATACATTTAGATTATAAGTAGAAATGTAAATATTGTATTGATTGAGGTGAGCATTAATTTTTTTTTATATAATATATATTTTGTGAAAGCAAAATATGAGTGTTCTTAATAATTATTCCTCTCCATTTTTGGCAATTATAGCGTATCAGCAACCAAAGAGGACCATAGTTTATAGTATCAGTAGATATGTCGTCTCCCAATGTTACCACATTTTGCATGCTTCTCTACGGCGAGTTTTTTACGCTCACCTCAATTTATCCAAACATTTACATCTCTAATTATAAGATATATTATAGCTAAAGATATGAAAACGCACATTTTTATGCAAGCAAGAATACAATTTGTAAATTTTTGTTTGAGTTCTTATTTCACAATTGTAACTTGAACAAGCAAATTGTAAAATTGTATTCTTGCATGCTTAGAAATGCGCACATTTTCACGTCTCTAGTTATATCAAAATAGTTTCTAAGGAAAGCGACAATTCTTGCCTGTTAAAATAATAATGAGAATTAAGAAACATATTCCTCAACTATCTTCACTCATTCTCAAACCCTCAATCAAAAGAAAACTGAGGATGGGACATATTTATAGATTGCAAGGAGAATAAAACTGTATTTTTTTTCTACAAAAATCCTATTTCTAAGAATGACGTGAATCAAAAGATTTTCATTGCACAAGTAGACCATTTTATACTTATCAACAGTTATTCTAATCCGTCGCATTTTTTTTTTTGAATTGCCAACCTGAATAGTTAATTTTCTTTTCCTAAGCCGCTATCATTATTTTTTAATTTCTGAGGAATGAACTTCCTTGTCTACTACATACAAGCTATCATTGATGAATATGAAGCTTGACATTGGAGTAATTATTACCTATGTTCTTGTTTATTTCTTCCCCCCTCCTTGTCACAGCTGGTTATGGGAGATCTAATGAAATGTCGTGAGAGATAAACTCCTCTCCTCTGAAAATTTTTTCAAATTATCAGAGTTACCATTTTCATTTTCGATTTCTGTTTTTTTAACATACCCAAAACCTATCGAGTAGCATAGATTTAGCAAAATACCTATAAATATTTTGATAATATTTTTTTTGTTGTTGCCTTTTTCTTAAGAGTCTCTTTAGTTACAACTTAATAAAGTGCATATCATTTTATAATTATGTACCTTTAGAATTTCAAGGAAGTTGAACTATTTTTTTCTCCTACATACGTCCCATGTTCTATATATATATAAACATATGTATAATAACAATAGGTATACACCTAATTGGTTGATATTGTATCTATTTATGTATATACACACATATATATATATGCCTGGTTTTGTGTGGGTGATGCTTATCTGTCTGTTTTTTGTCTTTTTGAGGAAGTTTTACCCGATACTCTGGTTTCATATTCATTAATAGTTGTATATACTAAATTAGGAAATATATAAAATATACATATACACCTTTGAGTAATTTTCCTCACTCAAAATTTATGGCCAGATATATGTATATTTATGGGTTTGTACATGTTGTAAGAGTTCAACACCAAAATAAAATAATTTTGAGGTAGTTTTCTTTCTATTTGATGCTGTTGTTATGCCTTTGCTTCAATCAATCCTTTATATTTAGTAGATTGATATGTGTAAGTTGTTGAAACTACAAATTGTGACTGGGTGGACATATGATTAATTGAGTATTTCATGTTTCAATAAGAGAAATTAAAACGTAGTTCCTCAGAACATGTGATAAGAGTGTATTTTTTTTTTTTTTTTTGTTCATCTATCACGTCGCTACCTTTATTGTGTCATGCAACCTTCCCTAAAAAAACACAGGGGGAAAAAGGCCCAAAATCATTTTGGGTATTAACCAAATCTTCCCAACTATGGAATTACTATTCTATAACTGTTGAGAATTACTCAAGGCTTAAAAAAAGCTACATGGAATTCAATCAATCAGTACACTGATTAAGAGAAAAAAGCAGAATGATTGACATCTGACAACAAAATACATCGTATATTTTGGTAACAGCGAAGTTAGGACGTGCTATATATTTGAATTTTTATGCATATTTTTAATTAAAGTAATATGGTAATGACTCTTTAACATTTGTTTTAATATAATTTAGAAAGGCTAAATTTTACATGTTCTTTTATGGAATGTTTGACATGACGTCATCAATATATAAATCGGCCATTTTGTAATAATAAAGAACCAAAATTTATTTATATAAAAACCCTTGCTTTAGACTCTATGGAAATAAAGTGGTACAAATAGTCTTTAGATATTCCCTGAACTTCATTTGATCATAATTCCCTTCGCGTTGTTACACACAACCCTTCATCCATAAAGAAACAGAAAAAAGGTACAAGATCAGTTTGTAGTTAAAAAAAAATTCACCTACTATTAAACTATTGTTCAATGATTCTTGGGGATTGTTTGCAGCTTCGCAATAACTAATTCTAATTCAATTAATAAATTTTCAAAGCACTGGTTTGGAGAAGAGAAGCAAAAGTATCGACAGTTGGTTTCAAAATACAATATATATATTTTTTTGTAAGTAAACTAAGGCTGTGCCTTTTAACATAACCACATCAATTCATCTAAAAATTGGTATGTGATTTATAAAATTAGTTGAGTACTATAATTTTTAAGGAATTTTATATAAAAAAATATGTCTTTGAGGGTAGAAATAAATATTAGACAGGGGTAATTGAATAATGGTACAGTTAATTTATGTTTCACATACGCACATTCAGATGGATTTCTGCAGTTTAAAGGGAATTAAATTAAAATACGTTTCCTAAGACTATTTTACACCCCTTAAGAATGTTTCCGTTTAAAAGCCATAAGTAGAAGTTTACTTCAGTTTTTTGTGTGATTTTTGTTCGTTATATGAGATATATATATATCTATCAACAACTATGCCTCCAACATGACGTAGCTTTTGAATTATTATTCAATAAGTGACGTCAGCTCATTATTGAATACTCAACTTTCTACTAATAATAAGTAAATAAATAATCCCAAAAACGTATTACAATTAATCTAGAGCTCTCACATCTTAGACAATAGTGTGGTAGACTCACGCATTTCCAATAAATCTTATGCACTAAACATTGCACTTATTACACGTCATTAGTTAAAACAGTTGAAAATATATGTTTTAAAATTAAAGCCACTCATCCCCGTCATATATCCCTCAAAACAAGTCATAAGAGCAGTTGAATGTTTGCATACATTATTTTTCATTGATCAGAGGATATTTAAATACTTGAGAGCAATTACGAATAATGATGTAATTGCACTAATAACGTTAGATGGCAAAATTAAAAATATCACACCGAACTGTATTGAAAGCCTGAAAACTACATGCTTTTTTCATCCAAATTACGGTTTGCAGCGAACATATAATGACCATTAGGCTACCCTCAGCATTTAGTACTACTATTTATATATTTATTTAAATATGAACGTAGGTGTTTACTCTTCTATGTCCTTAAAATAAAATATTCTGTATAAGTGTTATTGTTATTATATAATGTGGCTTTAAGTTCATAATGGATTTGCCTATATTTGGGCATTGAAGCTTTGTAAATACTTTCAAAAAGACTTTAACATTTTTATTATCATCATCCTCATTATAAATTACTCTATGTAGAACTACGCCTTTGATTGAGTTGGTTTACTCACTAGAGATGCTAATTTCAGAGTAGTCTTATTGCGTCAACAGGTCCCACATAAAAATAATTATAACTAACCATTTGTTTTACTTATTTGAAAATTCCAACTACTAAATTGTCGTGTGTTTGCAGAGAGGTAACTCCCTGATTTATGTAATTATGTACCTATAAATATACATAAGTGCATCACACTGATAAGAGGCATGATTATCACGTCATTACCTTTATTGTATTGCACCACATTTCTTCCAAAAAATATAGGTGAAGTCGGCCCGAAATTTTCTAGTTGTTAGCCAAATTAGTCAGTCATACCAACTGCTATTTATCTATTAAGCACTACCAGCCTATCATTGCCATATTATTTATCCAAAAGTTTTAAAATGAATTACATATATACGAGTATATATTAATAATATTAAAATTCTACTTAGTATGTTATTCGAAACTGAATTATAATATTGCGTAGGAATATTTTATTATGAGCGTAGCTATACATTTCTATTTGTATATGATAGCCGAAATTTCTTAATAATAAAATGGCCAATATATATATAAATACACCACTACGAGAGATCAACAAGAAATTGTATTCCTGTCCTTTTGGAAACGGAGCATAAGAATTAAATATAACTTATTACTTCGTTTATGGATCAAAAAGAATAAACAATGAAATAGCCATGACGTATCAAGTGAGACGAGGAAATCGACAGCTGACAACAAAATACATAGGGTATTTTTGTGTTAGAGAGGTAACGCCGTGTTATATGTTGGTATTTTGATATTACAGTGTGGCAAGGTCCTTGTTATTATATATCATCTGTGTAAAAATTTCACATCAAATAAATTGCAACAATGGCGTAAAATGTAATATTTCGAAGTAATAGCATCTATCAACTCTTACAGATCGTTACTTTGATTGGATTTTGTAACCTTTTCACAACAAAATAAACAAACAAAAAAAGGTCGATATCAGTGGGTAGCAATTAGACAATTCTTTCCAACTACGGACCTATCACTTAATTGGGAATTGTTAACAAAAGCTTTTCAAATTTAACTAAAATGGACTGCTGACATAAAACTACTGTGTAAATTTATATATTTGTGAGATAACGCCACGCGTGTCGTTTTGTTTTTGTTTTAAAATGATTTGCTGCCTTTATACTTCTACTTTTTAAGCTTCAAATAACTTTTAGGACAACGAGTGACACGAAATATGGTAATACAACTAAATGAAGAAGTAGTATCCCTACGAGTGACCTCTTGCAGATCCAGCATGTCATTGAACAGGTAATTGACTTCTTTAGGGTCTCATGAGATAAATAATACTTAGCAGAGGCCTTATCTCCAACTCTCCTACAGAGACAGAAATCGCAGGGTTCAGGTCGGGACTGTTTGTAGGCCAAGAATTAGTGCTCCAAGGGTGAGGACATTTTGTAGCCAGACATCCTGCATTTTTGTGTCCTTGTGGGCATGTGTGCTGTTTTATTATAAGGTGTAATTTCTTCCTTGGGCTACTCTATTGATCCAGAGAATATAAATTAAAAGTGCAGAACCAGTACAATGGGAAAGCTGGATCCGCACGAGGTCGCCGAGACATATTTCATTATAAATAATTGAAGGTTATTATATTTGTAACTGTTAAAAACTGTTTTATAAAAGCCTTAAACCCACAAAAGGTTTGTATGAATTGACTTAATACCATCCGATTATAGGGCGCTTTTTGTTTCATTTTGAAGCAGAGGTTGCAATATATATTAAAGATAACACGTGATAAGTGTTCTTTCATTAATCTAAATAAGTTTCGTAAATTTGACAGATTTGTTTACTCAAAAAGAAATTTTTATCCCATTATTGGCTAATTTAGACAAAATAGCGGCGTGTTCAAGGGGAAAAAATATGGTCACACTGATTTTATATGAAGAAAACAACGTTCATATATGTATGTGAATAATGAGCTTTATAATTTGTTATCCTTTGTGCATTTATTTCTCAACGATAACTTTTTAATAGGAAATAATAGTATTGAATGTTTGTGATATTAGTCATCCAAATATAACAAAATTCTACCTAATTTATTTCAATTCATTCGGAATTTTGGTTCAGTAATAAGTATGTATTTTTTTCATAAGCCTTTTTAAGGAAATAAGAATCAACTGGTTTAAAAAAACATTTTACTTGTCAACACAAAAGCAAGCTTAAGTGTGGATTACATTTGTATTTTGAGACAAAATATCGTCAATTTCATTTAATCAATTATTTCTTTTCACCCCCCCTGGATGGGCCACAAATTTTTACTAAATACTTGGGCTGAAATTTCCTGGGTTGCAAAAAAATAGATGGTGCTCTAAAAAAAATCTCCTAATTTTCAGCTAGTACCAACCTTCAAAAGACAGCTATCAAAATTTCATGAGAATCTGTTCTTTAGATTGTGAGTTATTGTGCCACGTGATACCCTACTTTGATTCATTCAAAAAGAATGAATCAGAAACAATTTTGTGTATCAATTTGACATTGTTTCTTGATGGGGGGGAAAAAAATACTTTTCAACCTAAGCAATGGCTTGAAAAGTGTTATGGGAACTCTCCTCCATAAAGCAAATGTATAAAAATAAATAATAATTTAAAAAAAAAACAATTTGGAACAGGAAAAAAACCTATGTTTTCTTTGTTAAAGCGGGGATATTTTTACCCATGTGTTACAATAGCCAAAAATTGAGCAGTACAATAAAAGATAAAGATATGAATAGATTTTATTTGAAAAGGGCCCATATTTAAGTCTCTTAAATCAAATAAAGGTTTTAAACTATAAATAAAATTCTTGGAAATCTTAGCTCCTTCCATAAATTTGAATAGGAAGCCTATAAATAATTGATTCCAAGATGCCTATGTATTATTGGCCTGTACTGTACAATATTTAGATTTTCTCCTTTTCTTGATTTTTCTTTAAGATTGCGTTTATGTTGACAAAACATATTTATTAAATGCATTATGCACATTACTATATGAAAGATATCTTTGTAGGTTGATTGCCTACCTTTGTATATATTTATGAATAATTTATTTATATACAAAAATGATTCATAGTAAGGCACAACTTCTTTTGTTAATATTTACACAGATAGATTTATAGGTGTCTGCTGTCTATTCATAGATTGTCATTGTCTTCATTTACTATATTTTTGTTAAATGAACAATCCCACATGGGGAAGTACTTAATAACTTTTTCTCTTTCCATTCCCTGTGTTTTCAAGGAAGGTAAAATTACCGAGTCATGAGCGTTCTAAATCTTACTGACATCATTATCTGCAAATGTTCATTCACTGGCAGAGATAAATATAATATATTTATATTAAGTGGATTAGGATACTTTAAAAAAACTTTAAAGTACTTCAATAGGCGTCAATGCATTTAGTGTGCATTAAGTTGAATAGTTCCTTATATGATTATTATCTTGGATTAGTTTCATTACCGGGTGTTGTAATCTTTGCATGAGAGGGTCATTCAAGTAAATCCGGACTGCCTTTAACTCCATCCATTGAATGTGTTTGCCGTTTTCTCCAATCATTCGTTCGATTCGAGGCCTAAAGGATTTGCAGGCCTTGACCACGTCTGCGAGGAGACTTTGTTCCAGTACTTGATGATGGATGCCTTCAAGGACTCGATGATGTTGTGTGAATTGGCAGAGGCGTTCCTTTCTTACTCCTCCTAAAAGAGGTCATCTATGGGATTCATATAAGGCCAGATGCAGGGGTGTCAAAATGACACCTTCTATTCTTCAAATAAGTCTTGCAAGCCTTGTAAAAGGGGGTCGAATCTTGTTAAAACAGGAAATCCACACCATTTCCCTCAGCTTTCATCCAAGATAGGGGGGGTATGGGGGGGGCACTTGGTCAGACAGGAGCTCACATTACTTGGTTTGAAAGACATGAGAGATATTAGCTCTGTCTGTGGCCAATCATCTGCCATTCAGGATGTTGTGGGATCTGCCGACAGTCCTTGTTTCTAGTCGAATAAAAGATGATTTGGTTATCATAGGACATAGGCATCCCGGGTGGCCTTCATTTTGTCTGTAAGTATATTTCTTTTGTTGATGTGGTATGAGTTTATCCCCTGGTCAGTGTTTATGACCCTGGAGACTGTTGCACGGCTTACTTGGTGCTTTTTGAATCGAGCGTTAATTTGAGTCCAAGGAGATTACTTCAAAAAAAAAATTGAGGCCTACGAGGAATATGGGCGTGCGTTTTTTATCACTCCGGGACTTTTCTCTTATATAAACCTCCTCATCCCAGCTGTTGTAGACTGTGCTCTTTGGATATCTGAGCATGTACGTTGGGCTGTGTCCTAGACAAGCAAATTTGATGATGGTGTTACTCCAGGTCTCCTACATCGTAAATAATTGTTTTGAATTAAAAGTTGTATAACTAACTTAAAGCTAAGATCCAACCTCTCACTTTAAAAATAAAATAATTGAATTAGATGTTTTCCTTATTTTTCAGGATGTAGTTAAAGGTGGTACAAATTAACCTGAACGACCCTGTAGGATTATTTTTGCAATGTTCAAATTTACGTTTTTTTAATATATATATTTTATCCCCAATAAACTGCATTTTAAACAAAAAAATAAATGACAATATGTAAAAGAGCGGCAATATTCATAAAGATGTTTGCACTTCCTCGTTGGGAGGATCTTCTTGTTTTGAACCTTTAATGCTAGGTGTTACTACCAAATTAATGAGCTTTGTACAATCGTTGTGCCCATTAAATACAAAATTCCTCGTTAAAATAATTGACTGGCAGTAAGTAAAACAAAAGACGACTCTTTAGTAGATCTGTGGGATTTATTCGTCAAAGCATTTTACAACCCATAATAAATCCACCATCTTTGATCCAAGGTTTTTTTAATATACACATTTTATTCACGTCTTCTTTCAAACTTTGAACTCCATGCATTTAGATACATAAATTGCACATACAAGGTGATGGACTGACTTTTAAACTACATACATACAAAAAAAACTCGCATGTATAATATATAATAACCCACGCAATGCCGTAGGAACGAACCCACAGCTCAGAACTTCTTTAATCAAACGAATAAAATACTACTACAAATACATATTAATGTATGTAAATAAAATTACATACTTTGTGAGATGATGAGACATGAGTGTGCAAAGGCCATTATTATGTAGACGAGACTTTATGATGTTGCTGTAGTTATTTTTGTTCTTATAAATATATTATAACTACATATTAGATTTATGAGTTTTTTTTTGTTTTGTTTTTTGCAGGTAAGAGCGCCTAAATAGTAAATTTTATTTATTTAAATCTCCATTTGATGTGATGTAGTCCTGGGTAAGTATTTGAGCATTTTAATCATCAATAGTTCAATAGACGATAGTTTGGACTACTATGTTATTAATATCATATATAAGGATGTCATTTATTTTAAGACAAAAATAGCGTGAGGAGAAGGCGTGAGAAAAACTAATGGTGTTACTGAATTAAAGCCCTTGTTACTATCAACTGCCTTTTAAATCGTTTTTGGGGAGAAAACGAATTACTGAAACCTTCAACATTTAAAATATCCCCCAGGCTAGGGAATATATTATAATTATATTGAAATTTTATATATTTATATTATTATACATTTTTAAAACAATTATCACCAATGATAGGCGAGAATGCTTACTTTAGAGGGAGAAGTTAACGTCACAAAGACCTATTAAATAATGAATAAATAAAAAAAAGAGCACACACAACAACCGTTTTTCCTTTTCTAATTTCTAAACATTGTTGTTTTATTACAAAAATGACATCCTTAAATTTGCATTTATTTATGTTGAGAGTTCTGCATAAGTTGTAATTTGTATAAGCAGATTGTACAAGTTACTATTTTGACGTCTTATTTTATTATAATATCAGTCTTTTTGATTAAAAAAATTATTTGATACTATCATTTCATTTTGATCTATTGAAAATATATATTTATCAAATACCCATTTACGCGGTTTTTTTTTTAAATGTGGACACTTGAATTATCTAGTGGACCCCCAAATACTTTTAAACTAGCAATTTTGAATAAAACTGAGTCAAAAATTACACCATTCATGTATTTACCATCCACGGAATATTCAAATCTTCTTATAATTTTTATCTCAACCCTATATGAACCAGTGTCTTTTCAGAAGTACAACAGCAACGTCTTCATATAATTCTTAATTATAGTTTAATTTAAAATTATCTTTGCAATCTTGCTCAAAAAATACTATATCACAATTAAGAATATAATTTGGCATAATAACATAGCTTGAAGTACAACTTTGAAGAAAAAATAAAAAGACCATTCACATTTCTAAATTCAACTCCTTATGAAAAAAACATTGGTCCATATAGGAATTATTTCATTAAATCCATTAATTTAATCCATCAATTTCGTTTTTGGTTACAAATTCAACAATTTACTTATATAAGCTACAGCTTTTCACAAAAAAACTAAAAATATATTTTTCCTACTTGTGACTGAGATAACACAATAATTTGATATCTTGTAGAGGGTCCTATTTTTTGACTTTTTTATTTAAAATTACTTGTGACGGATTCGAGTATTACTCTAACTTGGAAAAAAGCTTGAACCAACAACAGTCAACCATTCTTGAAAATGTCTACAACTCACTCTAAATCCTATTTGAAAAACTCGAGTAAATACGAATTCGAATCATCAAAACTCACGATATTGGAGTATTGATTATATAAAATTGTTTCTACTTTTTCATCGAATAATTTCTTATAAATTTCGTTGCACATTTTTTTAGTGGGATATTTTTTCTTCACTTTAATATGCGCCTAGCTTCTTGGCCGTCTTATAAGGGCTGTCAAATAGTTTTCTTTTCTCAAACTCAAACTAGACTCAATGCTCAAAAGTTCAAACTCAAATCGACTCAATAATCAAACTCAATCGAATTTGATAGTTATAACTCAAATCAAACACTAAAAATTACTGTTTTGCTCAGTGGCACAATATAAAGTTCTAATGTCCACAGTCATATTACTAATAAATAATTGTACGCAACATATACATATATACAATTAAGTTGAACTGTGTATTGAGATCTAAAAGGAAAAAAAAATGTAAATATTCATTAGGATGGGCGTTGACATATAATTCAATGATTGAACTATTATTAACCATTTAACTAATTACATGGATTCTTCATGGTTCAGTTTAACAAGTTTAAATAATGGCAAAATATTTAAATTCACGTTGTGTATTAAAAAAAAATTATTATTTCATTAACAAATATAATAATCTGTTATTTTGGTTATAAACCCATAATGGAGACTCCTATGTGTCTGTTTATTATTCGAATTTGCATGTTTCATTTTGTTTGTGCCTCTGTCTTTTTTTAAAATCTGAAAACATATGAATGCTGAGTAAAGGCCAAGAGAAAATAAAATAAAATAGAGACTCCTTGACTTATCCTTTGGTTGATTTGCAAGAGCATTTTTTTAATTCCCACAATTAATCAATTTGATGGTCTTTCTACATTTTTTATATTTTTATAGCACTTGATCATTCATCAATTATTGATACCAATCACCTCATTATATATACAGAATATCAAAATTTACGTGTCCTTGATATATCAGTCCCTGATCAATATCAATACAATTATTTTATGGACCATTTAAAAGTCGATTATACAAAAAATAAGATTTTGGGAAAAAATTTGTGTATCGAAACTTGTTTGACATTATATTGTATTTTTTTATCAATCATTTATCTCATATGCGAACAAAATTACTTGTTTTATTTATGAAGCTTGCAGAAAAAGGCCTATCTTTTTGATGATTTTTTTATTTATGGTTTATTAAAAAAAAATACTAAGTGAATTCATCTGTTTGTTGACTTTGTACTCAAGAAGGACCGTATACAATGTGTTTAAGCCTTCGGGCATAAAAATAGTATAAGTTCATTTAGGGGAGAAAAACTTTTTTTTAAATGGTTTTTTAAAGAAACAATTAAGTATTCCTCGAATAATGATTTTAACTTCAAAATATCCATACTGATATTTAGCATAAATATTCCGTTTTGGCAAGGGATATTTAGGATTGAAAAATTTACAACAGTATTATCTTTCCATAAATTTCTAAATCCAAGATTAATTTCTTTGAAAAATAATCAAAATTGATATTTTTAATATCAGTGCGAAGATTATATTTTTTTAATTTAATGAAAGGGCAGACATTGAGAGAAAGCGAGACAGTTTCTTGGAATGCCCAGACTCAAAAGAAGTCTTCATAAAATAATTGTTTGTATGTGTTAATGAATTGTCACAATGATTATGATAGCCATCAGCTTATTGGATCATGGTTGAATTAGTTCATCTTACTGGACATGTAGGGAAACCATGCTAAAATATAAATAATTTCAATATAATATATCCCAAAATTATTCAAAAAGAAGACAACTGAACACTAGAGTTACAAAATTTCTCCAAACTTGTATTATACCTGTGCAAGGACAACACCAACCCCTGTTAAAATGGATTTATCATGTGGAGATTAATCGCTAAGTAAGATGGTTGACCTTGGAAGTTCTGAGAGTATCCTACGACTTAATGCGGTTTGGATATTGTTCCAAAGGATCATTCTCTTTATTATTATGCGGTTATAACACTGTAATTATCGAAAAATAATTATCTAATGAATATTCTGATAATTTGTGCAATGCAATAGAGTAAAAATGGTCTCTGAAGTACGGGATCTTGATAAAAAAGCAACGTAGATGCGGATTGACTGGACTCCAGTCTGGAGGAACAATGGCTACAAGGGAAAAATGTCGATCCTATATGCAAATAATGGTATATCTACATATAGTTAGTAGACTATCTGCTTTTTGTTACTTCATTCCTTATTAACAGTGGAAGGAGCCCTTCTCTCCTGAGCACCAATTTAATACATTTTGACACTGGAGGGGTGTGGATGGGATCACTTTTGGAGTCAATTTCATTTATTGTCTGTTTATATTTATGTATTATAGGTAAATGAGAGAAAAAAATATACCGATCTATTAGACTTGGAGCAAAATGTAATTCAACCCACCCCTAAGGATATATGTATTAATATTAATTAATTCTATCAGTATTAGAGAATGATAATATTTCAATCACTAGCTAATATTAGAGTATTACCTTGAACCTCCATATCACCTGTTCAATCAGTGGTTCTTAACCGGAGTAATTTAGATCTTGTTAAAAAACTAAATCACTAGATATAAATATAATAGAAATTCCATAATACTTGACCTTTAGTTAAACTTTTATTAGTAGTGAATAAGTAACATATATCATCCATCACTTACAAGGGCTTCAACAATAATATTATTAGGACGATATCCCAATAATGAATCCAAGGTAGTTACTTATTCAGGTATTTAGACGATTAGTAACTTCAGATAATAACTCATGATCCTAAGTGATCCACCATTATCGACTTTATGATGTATTTCAAAAGAATAGAGGTTTATTTTCGTTTCTATCAAGCTATGAATTGAGGATTCCTTCCAGACATTGACTACAAGTTGGGCCAATTTTTCTTGGAATAGACAAATTATTCTTATGGTTTTTGCAGAGAAGAGTGTCCAAAGTGATATATAAGTTATATTTGTACATATCCCAATATCTATAAATAAGTAAGACTAATTATTAAAAAAAAACACATTTATACATTATTTCGTACTCAAATATCAAAATGATATAACATGGAGTAATCTTTTGTCAATGTACTACACAAACCATTTTATTTTAAACAAAGTACAAGGAAAATCAATTTAGATATTCATAACTACATAATGTATAGACGGAACTTTAAATTTACCTGCATTTTACCTTTTGTTATTGTAATTATTATTACAGTCTTCTTCCAGATGTATTAGCAATTTTGGTACCAAGTGAGACAATTGAATTTAAATAGTAGACTAATCTTTAAATGATTTTTTTAAAGTGGGATTACACACCATTAAGTACTAGGTCAAATGTTTTTTTGTTCACTCTGGCTATTGTCTAATGCTGAATCATCATAAAGCGTTCTAATTATTTTACAAGTTCTTAATTTTAATGTATCTCTTATATTTTCCTTTAAAAATAGGCCTAAATTCAGTTCATGGGTGTGGGTCAATTTTTCCTCACTGAAGAACTCTGATTCCATCATTGTTGAGAATTGTTTACACCTTAACAAGAGCTAATTCAAAATCAACCAATCCACGTTCATAACACTGATTCAGAAGTAGACAAATCCGAAACATTATTCATCTGGTATGTTTGACTGAAAACAAGCAAACAATATCTAGTTTTTTTGTTGCCAAATATGTCGATGGTAGATATCAACTATATTGCTGATGATTTATTAAAAGGGATAGTAGATCTTGACAAATATATTTTTTATGTCTAGTTCATTTATCAGTATCTCGGTCTTAATGTCCTTGATGTTCGAAATTTATCTTACTATTAATTCGAAAATAGTATTATAGTTTAAAATAATTTGTATAAACTTATAAGGCCATACGCATGATCATTGAGTTTAGGAATCCTCAATTTGAGCAGTTTTGACAAATTTTTGGCTTAAAAACTTCCTTTATGCAATTTAAAAAAATGGATGTAGTATAAATAAATAACTTATTTTTCCCATAGATGGCTTTAGTCAAATGTATCTTGCGTTGTATAAGTGCAATTTGTTTACCCTAAATAGCGTTTGAAAGAAAATATTTTTTATTAAATATATATAATTAATGGATGACAGTAAAAGATGCTTATGTCTTCAACTGTTTATTTTCATGATAATTATTGAGTTTTTTGAAACAGTTGCCTTGTTTTATTTGTATGATTTTTTTTTTTTTTTACCTTTTATTAAAATCAAAGTCTTTTCAAAGAATACAAACAACATTATTAAGTTTAGCCTATCAGAATTTGGGTGCTGTACGCTTTTTTTGAGTGAGTTGCTATCGCCTTTTTTTCCGGTTCATGTAGATTACAATTGATTATTCAGTTATTGCAATACCTCCATTTATAGTAGTTTCTAATACCCCATGCAAGGAATAATTATACAAATTGCTCATATACATACCTACATAATACATTTTCAATTTTTTATTTCCTTTTTTGAATATTATTTACTCTAATAAGGTAAAGGGTTGCTTATTATGGATGGGAATTGATATCAAGCTACACTGAAACCAAAAAAATCTCCTTTTTTTTTATCTGATTAAAATTAATAGATTTTAATTTTAGATATTATAACAAAATGGAATTTAAAATGTTTTTTAAGAAGTTTGAATTGAGACTATATTATAGTCTTTGTGGTCAAAAACACGTGAATCAAAGATGAAGTTAAATTTGTTTTCATTTGGGATTTAATATATTGCAAACAAAGTGATCACAATCACCCAAAAAATAGATGCAACTTACCAAGGTACAAAATTATGATTTCTCAATTGTACATAATTTTATTCAAAAGGCAATAAAGCAAGTTTTAATAATTATGAAAGTTTTTTTTTGTTTTTTTTATAATCATAACACACTATTAAAGTTAGTTTTTATACCATTTCAAAAATCTTATCAGCCACATGGCATTACCCATTGTCTATACACTGAGCAAACCAAACTTCGGTATTATAATACTCAATGATTTTTTGATTTTGAAGATAGTTATGTTTATACAAAAATATGCATAATTGTATTGGCAACATATCTTATTCTTAATTGTGGTTAATTATTTCATTTAATAATGAGTTATTGCCAATTCTACAAAGGCCATAAAAATGTTGGTTTTTCCAGAATAAATCCTATTACAATTTCTTGATTTGAACAAACTGCATTAATTTAAAATAAAAATCAGATCTAATTGTGTCAATTTTAAATCTCTCTAAAAACAGTATCTGTGGAGTTATTTACGTCCAAATAATTTCGTAAATTAGTAGTAGCCCCAGTGATAATATTTATGATACTTATTATATTTTTTTGTTATGTTCTAACATACCCACGTAATTAACAATTGGGTTACACTATTATTGATGAGTGAGTGGACAAATAGTAATTACATCCAATTTGCTATAAGACAGCGTTGCATATTTGCAAAAAAAAAAATTAAAAAAATATCAGTTATGTAATAATATTTAAGTGACTGTAAGGATAAAGAATATATAAATATGTTCTAAACTATCTTTAATATACAAAGAACACCTCAATTACCAGAAAATAAATTAAGGGATATTCAGTCCGAACTTACTTATTCTCAAATAATAACTAAATAGATAGAATTTTATTTTGTTCATTAATACTGCAAGTCCAACTCGAGTCTTAGTTCTTTGTTCACGAGTCAGAGTACTTGAATATTTATATCAAGTCCTCATATTTCTTTTGAGCTCATTTCAAGTCCATCATTATAATATAGGGTCCATAGTATGTAGGCTTTTCTTGAGTTAAGTATAAAAAGGCTTTCGACTCCAAATCGAGTCGTGAGTCTTAGTTATAAAGTCCAAATCATGTCGTGAGTATTTGAATGTGAGATCAAGTCAAATTGGAAATGTTTTTAGTGCAAGTCCCACTTGTGTATATTTGTCGATGCATTCATTGATATGTATATACGATTTATATAACTTTTCCACCGTATATAGGGTCATCAGTTCAATAGTCGTTTATAAATTATAAGTTAGCTTAATGAGTTGCATAAAATAATAACCATTATAAATTATTTTTGTGACTACTATAGATTTTGTTATATTTGGGTATGCAACAATACATAATTTTGGAAGCCGTAGATTTGGATTTTTGTTTTAATATTTGAAAAGGATCATATCATGTGTATTCATAGAGGTGTATTAATTATGTCCTAGAAAGCGACATTCCTAAATCTTGAGGAGGGAACATTTAAGTATAAAGTAATAACTACTGCGAGCGCTCAGCGAACGACAGCGAGTAAGAATTGTTAAAAATTAGCAAACAATTGTTATAACTGTTTTTATAAGAGATGTAGAAATAAGTTTATCGATATAAATAAGTAGTTTGCATAAAATTTATTGACACTCATGCAATAATCCTGCTCGTCCGAATAAATAAAACAGAATCTATGCATTTAAAAAGTTTGAGATTAACTGATTAATATACCTACAGTGTTAGTGTTGAGACGGATTTGTTTAAAATTAAATTCAATCATAAAAGATTTTTTTTCAAGACCAATGAGGATCAATGTTTAGGTCCAGATCACGGTCTGAAACTGTGAACCGAAGTATAAATCGTGGATGTAAGTTTCATTTTCAAATAAATGATTTTTTCAGGCAGATCACGGCGAATTTTTCAGTAGAGCAAATTTTACTACTACAAGACCGGTCCAGACTGAAGCCCAACACTAATACCTACATATGTTTTTGTTCTTGTTTTAGGAAACAACCTGTAAGCAGATATTATATGCACGAATGTACATAGTAGTATCGTAGAATTCTCTGTGCAAAAACTCTTTGTGGGGATTTATAGATATAAATTCATTGCAATTGCAACTCTTCAGTAATGGATTCATGCAGACTCTTCATTTTTGAGTTAGAAAGTGTTCAATTAAATATAATGTGAAGCTCTTGATTGGAAAAATGAACCCATCATCATTTATCGGTCTAGAAGCATTCAAAATATAATTATATTTTGAAGAAAACCCTTTGATATTTTACTTATACTTAATTAAAAAAGAGAGACCAGTGTGGTACATTCATATTATTATATATCTAAAGAGTTTTGATTTGATCAAGAATAAACCATATAATATCTATGTACACGCATGAGCTCCATATACAAACATATGATTAGATAAATTGTGCATAATGTATATGCAGAAAATTTACATTTAATCGTTTGTAATTTTTCAAAAGTTGTTTTTACTTGCCATTGCATTACAACAAACACACCAGTCCTTGATTTATGGTCATCATGTGGCAGAGATAAGAAGTAATAATGTACCCATTACATGAATTGTTTTAAAGCATTCTGAATAATGGTATTCATGTTCAAAGCACTTGCTTGAGGAATGTAGAATTTGAATCATTACTTTACATACATACACATAAGCTTGATAATGAACACTTTCATTATTCAAATATACGTAATTCTAGTGAGACTCGGTTCGAGACCTAGTTTTTCCGGGTCGGACTTGGGAAATTTTACTCCCTAGCATACACAAAAATTTACAAGGCATTTTACTTTAAGACGTCGGATGTTTCTGCTCCCCCCCCCTATCAGTGTTCTGAACTTTGATTGGTTAAATTTGAATTAGCTCTTGTTAATCTATGAATAATTCACAAATATTATAAAATTATAATTCCATAGTTGAGAAGAATTGATACTGAATTTGCTAATTAGTAACTTATTTAGTGTTATTTTTTCTGGTTCTTTTTGGAGGACAAAGTTACAACGTGACCAATGTTGAGACTCGGTTCGATAGCAAAATTTATTCGTGTTGGGTTATTTTTTCTAGACTGCTTCGGACCTACGTTTTGGTACAGCTTGTGTTCTGAGACTGTGAAACCAAATTGTAAAAAAGGTTATACATAACAGAACTTTTTTTTTTGTGGGACAGATCAGAACAGATATTTTGTCAAGACATACATTTAATACCACATTTACTGAATTAGTTATGTCTTTAAAAAAGTATAACAGTCTCAGACCGGATTATAATTTTCAAGCCTAACCCCAACACTACTAGGTACCTACTCATTAATATGCCAAAAGGAGTGGCAATGCCTTTTCATATCGTCAAATCCCCAATACGGATTTCCTTGGTTTTCCTGACAATCGTATACTAATTCCATGAAGCAGGAGCCAGTCCTTGAAAACCATTCAAATGTGTGACCAAAGGATTTAGCCTAATATGTAGATACATCATTTATAAATATATACAATTAATTATACGAATGCCTTCCGAATGAGGCACATCAATATTAATAATAATGACTAATAGACTGCATAGGTATCTTGTGTATCTAACTTCTACCACTGATGTTTGATTGAAAAAAGCGTAAGAAACTTATGTGTGTTAACGAAGGATATTTTGGCAATCATCAATTAGTTATCACATATTCATAGCCGGTTTTTCAAGAATTTGACATTTGAAGTGAGTTTACATGATGACGTTGATGACTGATTAGGAGTGGATATCCCTTTCCATAATAGTGTATCACATTCGCCTATTCAAGGATTTCTGGGAGTGGGATGAGGATATAATATATTTTTTCTTCGGCTCTGGCAGCAAAATCTTTATAATACATACATACATATGTATTTAAGAAGATTGTTATCATTATGTACGTGTATATTGTTATTTATTTTTGCATTAGTCAAGCAAGCAAAGCGCCAAGCATTAACCATGGGAGCTCTCACATTTTAATAGTGTGCTTATTATCTGCGATATATATGCTAGTTTGTAGACACAATAAGTGAATATATCTTATTAATGAACACAGGCCATAAGATGGAGTTATAAATAAAAAAATAGTGGGTTTATTGAATATTTATTGCATTATGAAAATTCCTTCATAATATTTGCTATTAAAATACCCTAGTCTATGACCAGAGGTGTATAAAATACATATGTCCTAGAAAGTGGGAGGGACTTTCTTTAGTTGACCATCTGAACATACTTTTTTATTTTTCCAATGCAGTTTTCGTTATTATTCAATTATTCATAAGGGGATGCATAGTTACTATCCTGGAATCACTTATTGGAAATATTACAGGCACAAAGAAGATGGCATTTATCGTATGTATAAACTAATTGTTCAACCTACAAAAGCTCCTTTATTTTTCATAGTTGGTTTTTGGAACATCTAAGTATAAATTGTAACCCTTCCCGCTTTGTTGGCTTTTGAAAGTTACAGAGGAACACTGATGAATCGTTGGGTATGAACGAAAAATGTATCCCTGGTTTGAATAAAGAGTAAAATTGAAGATCGACATCGGAGCAGTTCCAGTCTGTATGCTCTTGCTATATACGGAGTAGGACTTGGGTATTTCCTGTCTCTCACGGCCGCTTGCAGCTTATCTTATAGAATGTTACCAAGGCTAAACTGCTCATCTCCCAAACATTCTTCAAATTGCCAGTATGACCCCGTTCATTTTCGGTTTAATTTATTTTTACATACCAGTGAGACATAGTGTCGTATTGCTCCTTATTTATTCAGTCAAGTCTTAGGACCGCTCCTATCCCACCTTATGTCCTTGGAGTATTTCATATAAATGTCAATGGTTTATTAAGCCAAATAAGGTATACCAAATATGTATTAAGAGGATTGCACATATCTAGCAAAAAATATTCATATTTTCCTTATAATACGAACATATTTTATTTATATTCATTTAAATAATTTAAGGTATATTTATTATTTAACAGAATAATTGAAACAGTAAAATTATCCTTAATGACGTCAAAAAGGATCATTGTAAGGACCAATAAGTAAGATTGGACTGACTGGGATAGGACTGGACTGCAGTCCTCTGTCCTAAATAAGGACCGAGAGAACACTAGTTGCATGCATAACTGTCAATGAGTCTTCTCTATTTACGGTGACTTATAGATTGCATCAAATACCCTTTCATGATCTTGGATTTTCTTACATATTTTTTTAATGTGAAACTTTTTGATAGAAACATGTATGCAAAAAACCAACAAAAACAGACGAGGCTCTGGTTGGCCATTGAGATCTTATATTTTACATATACATACTTGAGACAATAATATAAAAATCCTTCACTCCCTAATTTTTTCATTAAGCCTTTATTTTGGATAGTACTCTTGCATAGTATGTTTAAATTTGTATTTTACACATCAAGAGCTTTAATTTGATACCAAATATGACTAGTTTTTAGTACAATCCAAAGAAATTAAGAATTTTTATAATATGGTCACAAGTACATATATATTTAAGTGCCTTGTGACCACAAAGGACCACCTCCAATATCGTTCATTTTTGCATACAAAAATGACGTAAATACAAAAATTGTATTTTAAAAGAAAAGATTATCTCTTATAACGACTTTATTATATTTTGGAACTCCCAAAGAGAAATCCTATGCAACGTTTTTGTTTTAAAAATTTTCTAGGAAAATTTAAAAAAATATCAAAATACCGATTTTAGTACCGGAACAGGTACCAAAATATTGGTATCTTGACAACCCTATACTTTGATTTCTATAAAAGAGAACATGTGTCTGGATCAGTGAGTTTTAATGGATTAGATGCTTGGATTGTTGATATTTTTTTACATTAATAAAAATATCAATGATTTTTTTTTTATATTGGATCTAGTTTTTAATACAAGAAACCTTTGATTTTGGTCTTCCTTTATTTCCAATTTGACTTCTATTTTAAGTCGAGTGAAAGTAGATATGTCTAAAAAAAAGGACAATTAGTAACTCTATCTCCATTTCTTGTAAAAACAAGTTTGATCGTTTTATATCGAATGTAGAAAAAATACTAAGTACCGAGTGGAAAAAGTCGTTTGTTGTTATTAATAAACAGTCTTGTTGTCGTTCACCTTTTGAATAGTTCTGTTAATCGCTACTTCTTTATTGATTTATTTTTGAATTTGTTTCGTTTACGATATTGTTCACCTTGAATTCGTTTTTGTTCACTTTTTAAACGACTTTTTGGTTTGTTTTAACCAATTTCAGAAAAATTGTAGACAATCATTATAAATCGACCAATTTCCAACATCCATTATTATAGGGGTAGTCAAGGCTATAGCTCACGGGTCACATCCGGTCCAACATGTACTTTTGATGGGCTCATCTGCCCACTTACTACATAACCTGGCCTTTTGGAGATTATGAATTGTTGAAATCATTTTGTATAGAAGGAGTGACCTGATTTATTTCGTCTTATAAAATACACCTATATTTTTGCAGAGTTATGATTGAGAGGAAATTACTATCATTAATTTTTCTCTGTAATTTATAATTAATATTTAAATCATCAGCCTAACTTTTCGTTATTCAAATGTGTCCTTTATTACAAATGACTCAGAGACGTGTTAAGTACTCACAAACATCTCAAATAAAGTCATGAATACTAATCTATGTATGTGAAAAAATATATTTATCTAAATAAATCGAATTATTTCATCAAGAAATAAATAAGCAATTAGAAATATAGAAGATATTGGAAACAATAGGGATCTGAGATAATTTATTCTAAATAAATGGATAAACGATTTCAATGTGTTTTTGTTTTTTGTTTTTTTGTAGTTTATCTTTAACTTTTTGAATTTGTTCATGAATTATGTACGTTTAGCACTTTTGAACGATGTTCAACATGCCTGATAATAAATATGAATGTTTATACCATAAGATTCCTAAAATAGTCATTAATGATCTGATGAAATCGTGAGGCATATGATTAACGGTGTAGAACCAATGAAATGTTAATAATAAATAATATATTATTAATTTGTAAAACAAAGTTTCCGATCTCTTCGTTATTATTATTATGTTTTTATAATAAAAAATATTCCATTGTTTCAAATCAATTGATCAATATTCACTGAAGGCTCCTTCCAACGATTCTTTGTATATTTTGAATGTAATAATATATAGTTAGTTTTGATCATCTTAACAATGGCGTAGATCGACTTTCAAATACATGTATATATATCCTTATTTATACAGAATGTACAATTATTCTATGATCTGATTCATATTGTGGGATTATGATTGTATCTATGTATGTAGGTATATCATCTACAAGACATAATATGTTTTTATAATATAGCAAATTCAATTTGAAGATAGTCTACTATTATTATTTTTTTTTTTTTTTGCCTTAATAAGATTCATTTCAAAAGAAATATAATATTGATTGATCTTAGCATAATAAGTTAACCAATTACACAAATAAACCCCCATTTTTATCTATATTGCATACATGTTGACGGAACATTGTACATAGGACGATTACGATATATTGCACAATGTACCTTATGATAAATCATTTCATTATACGAGGTTTGTTCAAAAAGTAAGGTTACCCATCAAATTTTGCGGGCAACGTATATTTGGTATGTTCGATTTTTTTTATGTTAGTAAACTCGCCACGAACATATATTTACTGTTTCAGCTATATAATATGTTTAGTTTGTTTGTGAGAGGCATCACAACGGTTAGAAGTATTTTGGCATAGTGTATCAAGTGTTTTTCCTATATGGTTGTACGGTCATTAAAAAGTATTATCTTGAGGTTATGCGCCGCTTGCAAGAAGCAATACAAAGATAACGTACGGAATTGTGGACAAGCAATTTATGGCTCTTGCATCAGGATAATGCCCATGTTCACTCATCTTTGCTTGTGAGAGATTTTTTGGCAAAAAAAGAACTCTTCAATCATGCCTCAGCCACCCTATTCAACGGAGTTGGCCCCATGTGACTTTTTCTGGTTCCTAAAACTGAAGAGACCTATCAAAAGATGGAGATTCGCAACGATTGAGAAGATAAATACTGCATCGCTGGAAGAGCTCAAGACTATACCGAAAAGTGCTTATGAGAAAAGCTTCGAGGATTGGAAAATGCGTTTTCACAACAGGGGCACCCGTAGGGGAGGGGGGGGGTCTGAAGAGGTTTTAGCCCCCCAAATCGAGAAATTTAAGAAAAATCTTTAGTATAGAAAAAAAATTAGCCCCTTCCAATTGAATTAAAGGATTTCTTTTCTAAAAAAGGTTATTAGAAAGAAAAAAAAATGATTTTCTTTTATAGAAAAGGTCTTTGAAGGAGAAAATTTCTTTTTTCTAAATAAAAAAGGCCATGGGGATTTTTTTTTTTAAAAAGGTAATTCGTTAGCAATAAAATATAAAAAGTTCTGAGGACGCCCCAGCACAAGTGTATTGTATTTGAGGGGGATTAGTTTGAAGAGGACAACATATTTATTGATGAATCAATAAATATTTTTTCCCAAAAATAAAAAGTCACCTTACTTTTTGAACACACTTTGTGCATATTTAGTTTCTTGCTCCATTGCGCCTCCCTTTTCTTTTTTATTATTTTTCTCTCGTAGCGACATCTATTTAACCATGTGTAACGTACTGCCACCTTTTAATAAAGACGATAAGCTTCAACGTCAATGCTCTTCTTTTCTTCAATATAATACATATTTGTATTAACATAATGGCTCAAAAATGTGATGAATACAGATTTTGGGTGGTCTAGCTGAGCCCATGCATTTTGTAATAGGAATAGTCACTGTGGTCTATCTTATTATTTGTGTGTGTGTGTGTGTGTGTTTCTCCATCCTCTTTCAACTTTTTTATTATGGATTAATTTATTTAAATAAATTATTACTATGTATATCATGGAGGCTTATAGGTAAGTACATAAAATGATATGAGCTTTATACATATTTATAATACTCATATTATGAGCATAGATAATAAGAAATATAATAATAATAGTAATGGAGGCACTCCTATTTGCTAAATGGCTCATTTAAATATCATGTATCTACATTGGTCGGATATTACCTTTGATAACTCTTCTTAGTGGGAGATACTTTCAATTGGATTCAATTTCTTTACGTATTACTCAAAAGGAAACCTATGGATAATGGATTTAAACCCTAATACCTTTGGCTATACCCGGACTTGGATATTGAATGGAAAATGATTATTGTTCATTATATATATATAGTTGGCTCATTTATATTGTTTTACATGTACCCAAGGACTAAAACAAAATAGCGAAAAAATTACCATGTGATAATTTTTCCATATATAATTGGCTAAAAAAATACTGGGTGTCAACTAGGATCACATAGAATATCATTGATGAATGTATAACTGAATATTCTAGCTACATATTAATAAAAACGCATAGAGACCCCTAATCTAATTACCCTTTGATAAGGAAGTTTTACTGAGCATAATGATGTTTTTCCGTATTTTGCATAACATAAAGTTGATCTTTCTTGAAAATTGTGCACTAATTACTCTTTACATTTGGACTTCTGGTTATTATATGTAACTATGTGTGGTAAAGTCTATATATGTATGTTTGTAATTATAATGGGTGGTCTAAATACATATTTATCGTAATTTGTCAAGGTAGGATTTGATAATGAGGAATGATTGTCTTATTGGACGAATGATTTATTTTCACTATAATTTTCCTTGTAGTATCAAGCAAAGATTAAATGTTAGCATTGTTTAGAATATATAAATAGTTAATTCATTTGTTTGATCTTCCACAATATATTTAAAGCCTCAGATATGTATATAGTTTATATAAATATTTATATGGGGCATCTTAGAAGTATTTGTAAGCACAAAATAAAGCTAGAAAGGATTTTTTTTTAAATTGTAAATTCGGCAAAATCAAATTTCTATCAATCTTTTTTATTTTTAATTGACGATCAAAGCCAAATATTCCATTTAAAAAATTGGAGGTTAGTTGGAAAATTTGAAGAAAAAAAAATCAACCTCTTATATGTAGTAAGCTTGGAAATAGAGAAGAAAGTTGAACGATTTTTGTATAAAAAAAAAATTGAATGGCTTTTAACTGTTCATTTCTTTGGACAATTTTTTTTGTTCTCCAAATATGTAGCTCTCAGGATCAAAGCCAAAAACAAGTGACGTAAAGACAAAGACGTGATCAATTTTTGCCCAAATTTAGTAGGCTACGAAAATGTTTTCTCCCCCCGGGGGCGGATGGAGTACAAAATTCATACGTTTCGAGAAAAATTGATGAAGTGATGTCATCTAGGATTTAAACTTTTTCTTGACAAAAAAATTGATTTTTTTTGGGGGGGAGGGAGGGGTGAAATTTTTTAAAAGTTTTACCAAATGATGGCCTGAGCAGAAATTATTCAGGAAAGAAGGTATGAACAGGAGCAAGCTTGATTAGTAGGTTGTATATTATGAATCTCCCCTGGATTTCATAGAACCATTTAAGTTCGATTTGTTTGCCACACATTTATGCAAAGATTAAGACACTTTGATTACTGTTGGGTTTGTAATTTAATTAAAGCAAGAAAAAAAGAATTGCCCTAAGTATATGAGTAAAAATATAATCACATAAAATTAAAACTTAATTGTGATCTTTCATTTAGTAATGTTTGAACTCCCTCCTATGTTAGTTATGTAGTATTTGACTATATTCCTTTGTTTATTTCATAATATTTTAATTCTTCTGTACAAGTAATTTTATAGATGAGTATACTCAAATGCAGTTTTTTTTTGTTTTTTTTTTTCGCACAGTTATCAAGGTGAATTTGTTCTTTGCCTAAAGCAAGACCTTTCGACCCCACTTTCTTTTCATACCTAAACTTACTACTCTTTCATAGGTAGATATGCTTGTACAATGTAGTTTCTTTGATTCAAGCAAAATTTTTAATTCAAAATATTATATAAAATTATTATTTAGGCATTATTATATGATTTATTGAGCAAAAGAAGATTAGTTACAATTTGCATGAATTGGCAATTTATGTTTATAATGTTTGAAAGAGATTTATTTTACAAACTTACGTTTATATTTAATATTTTTGTAGATTGTAGAGGAGAGTTGCGTTAGTTTACATGTGTGTTAGTTCGATACACTTCAATTGTCTTGCAAGTTTCCACGAGTTGTGATCAAGCACTTTGATGGGATTACCATCTTTTATCTTTGATATGCACCCGAAAGGTGTAGTTGAGGGGGCTGCAGGGGGCCAAAAATGTAAAAAAAAATATTAAAAAAACAGTTCAAAACAACTCAAAAGAGTCTTGCAACGGAGAAGATGTGTTTCTTTCATTCATGGTGTCAAAAGTGGCCTCTCCATCCTAACTAGGCTCTTTCCACCCACTTTTTGTATAGCTCCCTGGACAGTCTGGTGTAAAATCCCGAAATTTCTTGCATGGACCCTCATGGACTCGAGGGAATTGGCCTTGGTTGTTTTCTTTAACTCCTCCAGGTCAAATTTGGCCTTTTTGACAGAGCTGTTCTTCCTCTCCAACGTTTCGGACTTGCTTATGGCGTGGACTTTTGTCCTCGAAACGCTCAACAGTTTGGAGTTGCCGAATGGAAATTTGTCGATCACGTTCAAGTGTCATTTTCTCAACTTGTACGTGAGCTAAAGAGCTCAAGTTTTTTTAAATTAATGGTGTATACTTTAATATATTGCAATATGAATTATTTTCAATTACTGAACCATTATTAATTATTGATGAAGTAAGTTTTTACAGATTTCAATGGAACACCCAGTATTAGCTACGGCTTTTGGAGTGTAGTAAGTATGTATAGCCAGGGCGTAGGGAGGAAATTATTGGGTAGGAGGTGAAAAAGTGGGGTATTGTTTATCGTTTTTGTTTGTTTGTTTCGGCAGATGTATGATTAGAGTTATACAAAAAATGACCTAGCCGCTTTTTAGTTTGTAATCTGAAGATTGTTCCATATTTTTCAGAGCTTTTAATAATACTATTTAATTTTTAAGGTGAGAACATATAGGAATATAGTAAACACTAGTGGGTTATCTCATTAAAGACTGAGAGTAACACCAAGGATTGGTTGGGGAGTTATAAGTCCTTGTTGGACACTGATTAAAATAGAGGATCGATTTTGGAGTATTTCTTACCTATACTTTCTTTGCTATATACATATGGAGTGAGGTTTGTCTTAAAATCTTATAAGCCTAATAATGTGCCAATAAAGCACATTTTATGTCAACTAAGCCCTGCTTTTCTATAATATTTGTATATATTATACATAAATACTTATATCGATTTGTTCATCAGCTCAAATACAAAACCTCAATCTATTCTATACGCCATGTCATAGGGATAAAAAAAAGAAAAAAGCATCGATAATTCTAAGGTCGTTATGAGGGAAATGTATCATTTTCCTTTAAAGAAATGCTTTTTATGCACTTATATGGAACACAATGAACATAACAAGGGCCGTAATCAAGGTTTTATCTTTGTTCATAGATATATATTTTTTTATTTATTATTATCTGACATACGTATGTACAAGAAATACATCAAATATGTCTAATGTGTACCTACACACTAACTAAGTTCTCTCTCGGGATATCGTTTTTCCGGGATTTTTGGGGTATTTAACACATAACGAAAATCATCATTTAAGAGGATATTGTCACATTTTAACCAGGATAATATATATGATTTTTTTTTGATTTTTTTTGATAGGGGCTTTGTTTTTGGAATTTTTTTTTTCTTCAAAAATTAAGTATTCATACATCCATAGCTAATCACAAAAATATGGTTTTTTTTTTAAAAAGTTCCAAATAGTAAATTTTTCGAAAAAAAATTCAAATATTAAATTTATTATGAAAAAAATATACAAATTTAAAAATTAAACTTCTTGAAAAAATAATTTTGATTAATTAACTCTCTTACTAATCAAGCCATTCTAGTATATATAATTTAAACCCTCTTGCACTCCTTGGTATTCATAATGACATCGACTCTTACTTACTTCAATCTAAAAGGATGCTCCAATAATGATAAGACGGCTTTCCATTATGTGACCATGATAAACAATTTAAGTATTGAGTGAGTTGATACAATTTGACTGAATTCTGTGGAACATCTGTTCTTTTGCAAAAAAATATTGCTAATTGTTGTCAAAAAGTATCTAAAAAGTAACTTTTTTAGCAACTAGCGCGTGCAAAAAGTATGAATGTATGAAAGGATATCGTCGGGTGTACTGAATATAGTATCAATATTACAATATAAGGAAAAAAATGAATGAAATCTCGCAGGTGTTTAGTTCATCTGATATTAAAAATTAAAAAAGAACAAAAAAACAGGAATTACTTTATATAAAATTTTAAAAAAATAATGGGATTTTAGATTAGGCTTAACTATGGCCTAAAGTACTCCCTGACTCATCAATCTTTTATTTTTCTCAATGGGTTATTATTATTTATATTATTTAAGAAAGAATATCTAAGTATTGAGTAGCAACGAACTTGTGAGTTTGCTCATGAATAACAAAGGGCAAACAAGGGCATTCGCAGAATTATATATATATTTATTTACTTTAATCTTTCAAATTCTCTACTGGATAATTTGAGTCGAATGACCTTTTTTTAGAAAATAAATCTTTAATAAAATTTCTTGATTTGGGGATTTGTGGACACCCTTGGTGACACCAAGTAGTAGTTGGTGTTATCTTCTACAAAATACAAAAATGTCGACCCCTAATACTCCGCTCAATGCCGGGTACTACTGCTTGTTAACAATAAAACTATTTTTAAATGGTTGTTTTTTCTTCTTAAATTAAAAAAAAATTCCGGGATTCTACACAAGGAACATTTCGCGGGAAATGAATAACCCTAATACATATGATACATTAGACATCAACTTTGATACAAATCCCATAGTACTCATATCTATTTAAGTAGTTTGTTCTACATTTAAAGAATTCTATTGTATGATTAATTCAAGTCCCTTTATCATCCATTGGTTCTAGTTTCTTGAAACACATATGTGCGTATGTAGATTGTAGATCTTTGTCTCAGATGTAAATCACTTCCATAAACGAATAAAGAAACCCAAAATTAAGAAGTAAACAGAGCTCAATATGTATTTACTGGTTATATTATATGGAATTTACATTAGGGTGTGTCAAATAGTAAGAAATTTGTATCCTTAATGATTAACCTGTTCCATTGGCTTATAAAACCAGTCTGAACACATTTCAGCTTGAAAGTAACATATTTAGGGGGCCCAATAAATTATATATTTTCTATACCTAGAGTTCTTCAACTGGCTTGTGACTACAGGAATTAAATACCTTCTGTAAATCCAATCATACACAGGCTCGTGTCTATAAGGAATGGGTTGAACCCCCCTGACTGGAAGCTTGTTGTCAAATTTGTGGAAAAGAAAAAGTTGTCTTCAATAACTCTTTGTTTTTGTCATAGTTTTAGAAATTACTTTACATTCAAAATTGTGTCTTTCCATTAGTACAAAAATTATTTTATGACAAAATGATCATAAAAGTCAGTCTCGTCTAAATAAAATTAAGCTTCAAAATTTAATAATTAAAAAATCAATTTGTCTTATCTAAAAAATATTTTTTCAAGAAAATTTCAACTATAATATTATTCAAAAGTAGTTAAATTCTAACATTTTCCAAAAAAAAATTTAACTTTCAAATTTTTCGAATTTTTTTTTAAAAGTTAATTGTCAAATTTAGTCATTTTTCACACTTGTCTAAGATTTGTCAAAGTTGACATTAAAAACACATTCTGTCAAAAAAAAAAGTCCCTGTTCATGCATCATATTTATTTTATTGTTCCAGCCAATGCCTTACTTTTCTCCATGGGCCCTACAAGTATGAAAGCATAAATGAAGCAAGAATTTGTGCTGGTTGTTTTAACGCTTTTGAGTGCCAATCCTCTGGCCGATTACTCTTGCATAATAAGGAAAAAATAAAACATTAGTTAATCAAATCTTTTGTTCGGAAAAGTCTTTATTTCTTCGGACTTTTAATTTTTGTTGGTGAAAAATTATATTTTTTGTAAGAGAAACTCGTTAATCCATGAAGAACAAAATAATTTTTTGGTCCGTCTTTATGAAACACCCTAACCAACATGCATCTCCTTTTTGATTTATTAGATAGCATTCAAGGTCGATCCTCCTATATTTCATCATCTTCATAAGAAGAAGCACTTACCGCCAATTGTATCGTGGGTTTCTTTTTATTGAATCTATAATTCAAAACATATTACAAAGAGGTGATTTAATTATATTTCAATCAAAGAAAAGAAAATGAAAAGACATAACGAGAAAAAGAACAAAACAACATCTTTTGGCCTCAAAACCTCTATAATTAAAATAAAATAATAATTTAAGGCAAGCAACCTTTGCTCTCTTAAAGGCCCTTCCTTTGAATAAGTATAATTAAAAAAATAAAATCTATTATTTAAGATTTTTTTTTTTTTAAACTCTTCCTTCAATTTTCTCTCCGTTATTATCATTAACTTTTTGGAAGAGTTCCAAGTAATGTCCAGTCTGTCTGAGAAAGTATCAAAATACATATATTGTATAACCATTTAAAAATAAATATATCTATATAAATTCAAGTTACATATATTCTGCAACTCAAGTATACTAGTACATACTTAATGTCTTTACAAATCATTCGTAAAGACATTCATCGTCTTTGATTTGAATGATTGCATTGCTCATCTGAAAGTATATAAGACATATACCATATAATTATTAATGTTGAGACTTGGTCCAAGACCAATTATTTCTTGGGTTCGGTCTTAAATGATTTTTGTAGACTAGTTTGGAACAATGTTTTGGTCCAGACCGTAGACTGAAATTTAATCGTTTTCAAATATTTAAACTTACTTTTTTCGATCTCCATTTGCGTACTTCTTCTCTCCTATTCTGATTTATGGGTTATACAAATATGATGTTAACGTGCCAATATTCAAAATTGTGAAACACATGTGACGTCATCAACATTTTGTGAGGTGAGAGTCAAATTTTTGTAAGTTCAATATTTACTTTACAAAATTAAGCTTAGAAAATCCATTCTTTGTTTATGAATAATGCTGTTTTTTGATTTTATATTGAAAAATAGATATGAGAAATTTATTTCAACAGTCTGAATTTCTCTGTTTTTTAGTATTAATATTACAAATTTGACTACTAATTGGACTTAAAGGCAATAACAATAATATTTGCATGGCAACAATTTGGCCCTCACCCCTCGAACTCATCTATAGAATCGCTTGAGACTGAATTTAAAGGAAACCGATCCAGAGCAATTTCTCTGTAATTCGGATTCAGATCTATTTTTGGGGGGATCCAACTAGACCAAATTAGGTAGATACAGTAGAATTAATAATGGTATCAGACCGAACCCCAACACTAAATGTCGTAACTACCTATAATGTAATATTATGCAGATTTTACAACCAGTCGAAAGAAAGTATCCATTTTATTTCAGCATCATAATTATACGTCAATATCATATATTTATTCGAATGAAATACAATTGAATTGAATTACTAAATCCTTGTGGTCAAATGATGAGACGAGTCAAATACCTTTGAGCTCATTTTTGAAAAGAAGGCTTTGTTTATTTTCGCTCCATAACACCTTTTAATATGATAACTTCATGTTGGAAAGATTTAAATGGTACTTTAATCTTTTTTAAGCTGTACTTTCAGTTTTCATGCCTATTTCAAAACCAAAATGTTTAATCATTATGGCACAATGCTATCCCCAAAATATCAACCAATACAATTTGTTTCTTGTGGCTATTGATTTGTCTGGTATTCGTGTTCTGAAGGTTGACCTCCAAATATTAAGTTGGGAATATTCCTTCGATTCTGTTCCGTAACCAGATCAATATCTAAGGAGAAATATTTTAAATTCTAGGAGGGCCAAGGTTGAGACTTTGCGGATTGACTGGTTTGAGATGACATTTTGAGTCCAAAAAAGTTATGCAATTATAATTATCGTTAGTCGTCACAGGTCTAGGGTACTTTTGAAAAAATAAAAAAATTGATGTATATCACAAAAATAAGTTATTTGCAATTATACCTATCTTAGAACGTGGTCACAATTCTCCAGCTTTAGTTAAATAAATTTAAATTATGATAAAGTTTTGGGCAAGACGCCCAATTTATACTCCATGGTAACACCACTGCTGTTAATAAATGAAGAACATTTCAACAGTTGGGTGAAAATGACTTAATAGGATAACTACTAGTTACCATATAATTTCAAAACCTTTCTATCTCTCTTTCTCTTTTGAGGAAAGGTTGAGTGATACAATAAAGATTGTAATGTGAGTAAATTATACACTATTCTACAGGACATGAGTCATTACTAAAATATGTAATTATTCTTCACATTTTATAACCATGAAATATATATTAATGACCCTTAATTTGAAAAGCTAAAGAATGTATTCATTTTTTAATAAATGTACGAATGATCCTCATTTTTAAAATAAAAAGAATAAGTAAATTATATGTGCAATTATTCAATCACAAATGAACTTCAAAAATTGCAATCTTTTCAAAATATAACATGTAAATAAATATCTTCTTCTGTTCTTTTTCTCTCGTACAAAATATGTCTTGTCGGGTCAAGGAGTCTCGATAAATTTGTCAATAATTTTTTTTTTCTCTGTCTGTTATATTGAATTAAAATGCTATATACTCAAAATAAAATCTAGCTTTCTTAGTATCAAGGTTCAATGTATTGTTTTTTTAGAAAAATGACTTCTTTATCTTTCTTGAAAAAAAATTATGATTATGAGTATTTGGAAAATAGGAGTATTTTGCTTAGGTTATATATATACCAATGTTTCCTTTTGGTATGAATGGCTGGTAATTATCCATATCTTATTCAGTTTTAAACCACGTCATCTCTTATCATTTTACTTATTTTGCAATGCATATCCAATTTCTCCGTTATTTGTTAATTTACCCATAAAATATCCCACCAATTTTTGTTTTATAAGAATTAATATAATTAAGTAAACGTCATATTATGTAAAATGTACGTTCTGCAATCATATACTCAAATTGTATAAGAATGAATATCATGAGTCATTTGGAATTTTTTGTGCAACATAATTGTCCCTTCATCTTTATTTTTTTAACTCAATTGAATAAATATGTTACTAGAATTGTATCGGTCCTTTATTTGAGACTTTAAATGTGTCCTGTCTCCTTGTAAAAGCCTCAAAGTATTACGTACCCTCTCTTGAAGATTTCCATATAATATATATTATTCCATGATTGGTCACACAAAAAAGTAATTAAAAATAAAGTTACCTCTTTTTTTAGAAAATGGTTTTACTCAAATATCTGGTATTTACTTGAATTTATGGGTATAATTACATATGGGTTGTAAATCAATTTTGAATTAGTATAAAAATGCAAATATTTTTTTATAATAAATCTCTCTGTTACTTAAATATAAATATGTATATTTTAATTTATTAATCCTTAAGAAACAATGCTCAACATCTTATTGGATAATGCCTTATACGTATGTATATATGCATGTAAAAGGATGTAGATTTTTTTGGGTTTTTTGCAATCCTATATTATTACAATTTTGCGTTGAATCAATAGAATTTAAAATTAATATATCTTGTATATAAATTATACCCTATGAAAGTGAACTTAGTTAAATAGTTTTCTTACTTTTTGTGATTAGTATTAAAGATAAGGAAATTTTTGAGTGGTTTTTATAAGAAATGTGTTCTTTTTTTGCAATTCAAGTATGCAATACGGCATATTATTTTTTTTATATTTACATATATATTAAAAAAATAAAATAAAATATGTTTTTATTAAAAGGCAGTAAAATACTGCGGTATTTTCCTTTTTAGTCATGTAAATATTGTGTAGATCATTGTTTATTGGATTATAAATGTTGCATTTTAATTTTTATCACTTTTTAATGTTAGAAATGCATTTTGCGGCGTTAAATGATCTCTTAGTAAAAAAATTTAATGGTTATTATGGAAAACTTTATTTTCCTTGTTTTAAACATAATTAATTGATCATAAAGTTAAACATAAACCATGCGTCATATTTAAGTTTAAACCTAAAGAAATGCTTACAGGTCGTGTTTTAATAGGATTTTTTTTACAAAAGGGAAATTGTTTTATATTCTAGTAATCATTTAATACTGTTAAACTGTTAATATTTATAAATATTGGATGTATCTTCAAAGACGACTAAGTGGAAGAAAAACTATTCATGTGTAGTAGTATATGTTTGCCCGCCAAAAATCCCAAAAGAAATTGCCAATGACCTCAAGATCAGCCGGACAGTTGTATTTGGAATTAAAAAGTAATTTGAAACCCAAATAACAGCTCTAAAAATTCAAGCTTCTTTAGAATTTGTCCGGGATCATGAGACTTTTCATGTAAAGTATCTGCAGCCGTCTGGAAGATGTTGGAGGCTTTAATTGAAGCTAAGGGATGCCACATTGAGTATAAAACGAACTACCTTTTTATAAAGTTTGAAAAACAATCTTCAGTGTAACTTAAATATGACGCATGGGGTAAATATATTAAATTGAGTCCAATATTCCCAATTGAATCTGCAAACAATTATTGACATTACGCATCCAAAAATGTCTCAATTTTTATAATTATTCAACACATCACTAATTTATATTGTATTAGACTAAATGAAAGTTAAATATTGTTATTAATGATGTCAGAAAATACTCTTTTTTTTTTTTTTAAAGCAAACAAAAATGTATTTCGTTCAATATAACCACCATTGATATCTATTTTCCGTAAACTCTAATATACTTTTTGAATGTACAATTCAGGGACTTATGTAGTCATAAGTTTGTTGACAAAAGACTTGTTCCAGCTGTTGATAGACTTTATGCAGGCTTTTTACTTTGCGTGAGTCTAAATTTCAATGTCCAATGTATTATATCTTAGATCTGAACTCTTTGGCGGAAGAATTCATTTATCCTAAACTTAGGCCTCCGAGCTTAGCTTAAGTTGAGGTAAATGAGAATTATTATGTTAAGAATCGTCCCATACCTTTAATTGCTTATACAGAGTGTGAAATGGTCTGCAGTGAGACTTTAATCTGTTCAGCAATCTCCTTTATTGCCAATAACACAATGAATTTTGCTGAAATATTTATTAGTTTTGGTATTCCTCCGCTTAATAAACTTAATAAAAATATAATCAGAAGATAATTATGCGAATCCCATTATATGTGCATTGAACATTCTGTATGATACTTATATCAATAAATATAAATTAATATAGGTAAGTACTATTGATTAGAAACAAAAAAAACAACGAAGTAGTAGTTATTGAATCCCTCTATCTTCTTTATTCTTAGATGCAACGGACTCTCCTCATCCTAATGTGTATTTCTTTATGCTCTAAATTACTCTAGGGAAATTACTGAATGGTTTATGTTTCTACTCTTTACTTCAATACACATTATACATACATTTACAATATATATAGACATAAAAAGTAATGAAGAATAAGAAGAATCCGAAAAGAGAAGATAGTGATAATTGATCAAAAAAATTGTATTTGTGTTAATAATATCAGGTTTTCTTGTTCATGCAAAAATATGTGGAGTTAATAAGTAAGGAGCTGATACATATGTAGAAGCATCTCACAGGATGTACATACTTTAATTAAAGCCTAGACCATACCTAATATTTTCAATGGTTGACTTGAGTCATGTATTTTTTTTTTTTTTTTTAAACTCTTGAAGATGGAATATATCTTATTTATGACAAAGAAGTAGTCGATATTATCGTTAAATAAAAACCAATTTGACTTTTAAAAAGAACACCATAAATAACTCGTTATGAGGGTGTATTGATTTTTACTATTAGAGGTGGATTTGATTGTTACTCGAAGTCAAAGAAAATCCATTTTACTAAATTTTTCTAAAAATGTATGGAATTCGGGTGGAATAAATATTTTTTTGTGAGATTTGACATACCTTAACCTTGAGTTATAATCAAAATAAATAGAAACATTCGAGTAAACGAAAATTCAAATTTTCTAGTATAACGCAAAAACTAAATACAAAGGATCTGATCTTATTAATGTATTAAGCAGAGTAACCTCAATACATATGATGCTGAAATTCTCAAAAATTCAAGACTTGATTATATTATATCATCCTAAGACAAACTCAACTCGACACATAACTTACAAATTTGACCAAACTCGAATGTTTGTTCTCTCTAGTCCAACACTAATTAGTAATTATTCTTATGGGTTATGGTAGGACTGTTATTGGCTCTGATTAATTACATATATATTTTTACAAATCAGTATCATAAATGATCACTTTTTTCTGTCGTTCTAATTCTTTAAAAAAATCATATAAAAAAGAAAAGTTACTATAAGAAGAAAAATGATTAACGAACTCTTAAATGATTAAATTTTCCATTAAGTTTATAAAGGATATTAGATTAGATTAGAATTCTAACAAAGGCTATATTGGCCAGTTATTCTCTTTAGGGTAGTTTAATTTTATAATTTCTCAATGAACAATTTTTATTTAGTTCAAATTTTGCCGTAATATTAACTATAAGTAAATGGCCATGAGTGTTGTTTATTTATATTAGTTTGTAAATAAAGCAACAAAGAGTGGCGCCTTCTTGCGCCCAAATAATACAACTCTTTCAATGATAATATTATTCCATATAAAATATAGGTGTATACAGTCCTTTTTTTAAACAGCAGGCTATAGACTCTCACACCAGCTTGCGGATAATATATTGGTTTAATTTGCTCCTACCTTATCAATAAGTACATTAATTAAACACCTACTGCTCGTAAAGTATTATATAGTTAGCAAATGATTTTATTTCATGACGACGTCACCACTAATCTCCCACAAAGATACACATAATTTTTCTCCTATTAAACTGGTAGCTTGCATTTGACTTGAGTTAGAGGAAACTTTTTTTTAGAAATAAAAGGTGAGAGAATATACATATGTAAATACAAAGATATATGCAGAAATATACGTACCGAGGATAAAACTAGGCATCTTCTACCTATTATACCTATATAAATCAGGGTGAAAACTTGCTTAAAAAAGGATGTCACGTATTAAAATAAGTTTTTTTTTTTTCTATCTCTCTTTTCGAATGTATATATATATATGTGTGTACACATAATTTAAACATACATAGGTTCATATATTCATCATCTGAGTAATGAGAAATAATTACTTTTTTTTTTTTTTTTTTTTTTTTTTTTTTTTTTTTGCAAATTAAAGTTGTATTTTAATATATTGTATTCCTTTTCTAAAACTCTGCATCGAAAGAAATTTTTAATATGTATGTAGCTGGAGCAATGAAAAAGGTGAAAATGCAGTCGCTATATGTACAAAATCAACTGCGAATTTTTACATATGAATATATATTAGTGCTTATTTTTGGTTTGTAAATACTAGACCGGTTTCTAACCGTTATCAGTTTTGTGGAATTTTGTTTGTACGCTAATAATTTTTATCTTCTTTTTCTATTATTATTATTTAAGATATAGCCGAAAAGATATTAGTCTCGGACCGAGTATCAACACTAATACATATGTGCCCATATATTATGTACAATATATGTATGTAACTATACAGAGTAACCTGCAGCAATAATGAAAAACTTGATAGTGATAAAAATTTACATCCTTTAACTTGTAGCTTTCCTTTCCCCCCTCATGTTCCCTCTTCAAGACATGAATAGATTATAAACCCTACATATATACACAAATCTGTAGCCTTATAAACAACACTGAAAGGCTTTAAAAAAGAATTACATTTTTTTTTTTTTTACGTATTTACAATTTTGATGTTAAAAAACAGAGAAATAAATCCCTTTCATGTATGACAAAAAGATTGAAAATAATGCACACAAAGACATGTCAATATAAAAATAATCCACGTGCTTCTTTTTTGTTTCAATTTATTTGATAAGATATTAACTTCGATAGAATATATTATTATTATTCCAGTTGTGGATATCTCGCTTGATCAGTTCTAAACTATTTTGCAAACAAGAATATAAAACGATGCATAATTTGATTAAAATATAAAAAAAAGTTTCATCTAATAAAGTAGTACTTAGGTATAAGTGTATTAAGCAGACTTGAATTCAATCAAACGTCAATATCACGTGATCATTTTTGTTGCCCAAGACAAAACTTGTTTTCCTCTATAGATGTTCATTTTGAGGTATGACGGATTATATACAATTTTATTCTCTTAGGCTCTACTTTCAGAAATCTCTTTGCACCCTCTTCCGGAGAAAAAGTTATTCTTTTAGCCAATTAAATATCATCAAATATTGATCATTTGATTGTCGTTTGCCAATCGGTATGACACTTTGGTTCTGAGGTGTAATATGTCTTTGGAAAACAATACGAAAAGGAACACAGAAAAACCGTCATTCAGAGATTTGTCCCCCTTCAGGCGCTCATACATTCAAAAATGAACGGAACTCACTTTCTACTCAATATCCAAGTTTCTTAGGTATCATTAGTGTTGTGTTCGTCTTTATTTAGGACTAAAGACTGCAGTCCCGTCCAATTTAGTCTCGGCTCGGTCCAATTGAGCCCTGCATATCAGTCCTAAAAGTTATAAAGTTCGGTCCTTGATGACGTCGCTCAAGTTTATTTCTTCATTTTTTATCCGTTCTAGTACTGATAGTCTGAAGGACCTGTTTTAAGATTGGAATGTACTGAACGGAATAAACAAGGACTGACAAAATATTATATTGCGTTGATAGCTTCGATATTGTCGTCATCAGTTGAATGAATGTTGTTCTTCTTTAATTATACCCAAGAAACAAAGGCAAAATGGAATCAATATAAGATGTCAAAATAATCTAGTCCTTCTTGAGTAATATTAATTGCTTACATAGTCATTCATGCGCTCCAAGTTCATCTTTTGCGGGGGTAGAATTCAAAGAATTCCCGTTGTTTGCAAAGAGTTAATCTACCTCCATGAACCAATCTATCTGCCTCATATGGACACACACATACACACTCATATTCAATTTGAGATGGAACATTTTTCTTTAAAAAATATATATGAATTATAATTATTAGTCTACATACATATGTAGAAGTTGTTGTATAATAATATAATTCCACACGCGACACGAGGAGAGTATTTGTGATGCATTTTGTATACTCACTCAAAATATTTATGATTGTTTTGTAGTAGATGTGTGGAAGGTACCTAATGATGTGAATGCATACACACAATGATAAAATTGCATCCATGTAGGTAGTCGTATGTAGTGAAAAAGGATACTAAATATTGGTCATCCAATCAATAGAGCGTTTTTATTGACGTCATAAATTGCTTCACAATTGAAGGAGACGCCGTCTTGGATACTTAAAGTTGATATTTTTGCAATTCAATGTGAATTTATTTAAATAAGTATTCATGAAACTTCATCAAATGTCTTAAAAAAAGACATAACACCTGCATTGATTAATACTTGATGCCAATGATAAACAGTGATATATGAAGGAAATCAAAGTAAATGTACTAAAAAGCCTAATAATATGGCTAGATTTGTACAATTATATATCTTTTTAATAGATTAGGACGAGAAAAATAGGATAATATGCAAAGAAATATCGTATAACATTTATTTTTATCTACAATATGGCAATAAGATTGTATAAGGATGTAATCAAATATTTTGAATATATTTTAGTGTCAGAATTAATAAAACAAGACAGTCGAGAGATAGATTTTTGATGGACAGTAATGTCAATTTTATTGATTTTTGAGTTCTTATTATATCCTTCATCTTAATTTTGAAAAAAAGTATATGTAACTTGGCTGTTTATGCCCCAAAATGGCCGACATTCCAGTGCTAACGTCGCATGCAAACGCTCTATAAATCTACAATGTACATCATTTTAATTATTTATTTTGGAAAGGACTCGCTATTGAACAAATGTTGATTTTTATTAATTAAAAGAAATTTTTTGACCAAATATATACATTTGCATAGTTCTCAAATATATTGTTTAAAAGTTTCAATTTATGTACAAATTGTAACCTCAATGTCTAATTACGTTTTATTTAACTACTACACTTCCTACTAAATAATTTTGCAACCATAACATTTTGATCTTTTGAAATTATTGATTTATTCGGTAGTTACGAGCCATACAACATTGCGGATCTCAACGGTTTAATGTGCCATAGAATACTTATTCATTAAATAGTCAAAAGTTACATTTATAATATATATCAACGATCCGTGGAATATTCAATTATTGTTTATTCTCGTCACAAGTGCTCTACATTCTTTATTTAATATTATTCATCTCATTTTTAGAATGTAACTTGTACAATTTATTCATATAAGCTGAATGGAATTTTAAGGGAGAATGTCATTGTAGCATAACTTACTGATATAGGTATGTCCGTATATCCTGCCAGCATATTGTTTCACAATTGGCTAGCTTTGACACTTAAAAGAGCGTAATGCATTACACAACTTTCTTGAAATATTTTTCTAGACGAAGCAACGAAATATATGAAACTTTTTCTTAAATTTCATGCACGTTCTAGAATGCCACCAATGTTCAATGTCAATTATATCTCTTGTAATATTGCCACAACAGGACTTTCAAAGAAAGAATATGGAATACTATTTAAAAACTTTTCAGAGTCTTTGCAAGGGCTGTTTTAAAGAATATGATTTCCTGGACAACATCTGGAATTATGAAGTTTCTCTAAAGCTTTTGCGTTTAATTTTTTTTTTTTTTTTTTTTTAATATAAGTTTAAAAAAAGTATTTCCAGGGTTGTTCAAAAATAAACATTTTGTGGATATCATCTGATATAATGAAGAAACCTTTAATTTTAGTTTCTTTTTTTGTATAAGTTTGTATAATCATTTTTGTGCATGTATAGCACTAAGTAAGTATATATATGCCTATCTGTGCCTCTCATCTCTTATTTATCATTTTTATTAAAATGAATCTGTCTAAATGGTTGATTGATTAGTTTATAGACTTACATATTATCTACCTAACGAGGATGCCTCTGAATAATCCGGTCTGTATGTATGTTCCCTTTATTTAGAGGATATAATAAAAATTATTATTAAGTCTTTAAAAGACTTTTCATGTAGGAATGTTTGAGGAAATCCCTTAACTTTCATCCTAACATCGCCTACGCCTTTAATGCAGTCTGTCTGAAAAGAATAAAACTTTATTTATTTCTCTGTCTGAAATTACCTTTAATGGTATTTTATTAGAATATTTTATATTTAAGTATGATGATAAAGGTGTAGTTTTATATCATTTCCTACAATCGAGTTACTATTTTTTTAAACACTATTTTTTTAGTCAGAGAGTGATGCAAGGGGTGTCCTTTTTTAGCCGTTGGATCTTGCATCATTTGAATATTGTAACCAGACCCGACTCACAACATTTTATCAAGTTTGACAAAAATACATTAGCTGACAAACGAAAATGGGTCATATTCATAGTTCAATAAAAAAACAAAAGAGCTTCAAGGATCTCAAAATAATTAGGATCAAACTTCTGGTAGGCCCTAGAGTTACATAATACAATTGAATGATTTGACCATATGCTAGGATCTATCCTATTGAAACTTTACATCCCATCCCCCACCTCTTGCAGACTTTCCCTACTACTTTTAAACCCAAATTTATGAAAGGTGGCGTTTTATATAACTGTCAAAATCCTGGGTGATCAAAAATAATCATAAAAAGGTTTTCAAACGAGGTGCTTCACGTTGAAAGATCTATTTAAGTTCTTTTTAATGAAGTATGAATTGCCCTTGTAGATCTAAAAGTGTTCAAGAAATTGCTAATTTTCGTGGGCAGGTAAATTTTCATGTTTTTCTGTAACACACAGTATTTTTTACCCTGCATATTTATTGAATACACAGTAATTCAATGTATTTAATTAAAACTTTGAAGTATATTTCCAAAATTGTCCATTCACCTTTTCACTCATAATGAAGTTACCTTTTAAATTATTTTTTGAGTATGACGTTTTTTATATTAATAGAACATTCTATCTGCTCTAACAATTTATTTTACAGCTTGTTACATAAATGGAAAAACACTCTACTCTCAACTGTTAGGCAAAAAAAAAGTTTCAGCTAAAAAACTCCATACATCAAATTCAAGGTGGTTAAAGTGTGCAAAATTCAATATTAGAGTGAGAAATTGTAGATTTGCTGTATTTTCTAGCCTATTTTCTTAGACTTGAGTACCCTGGATTAAGAACAAACGCTTCTCTACTAGAAGTATAACATTTAAAGAGTAATAAAATTTGAATAAAGTTTATTTGAACAGCTGCCCAGAGGCTCAAACTCAACACCTGCAAACACACTGTTTTCAGTTATTTTAGTTTATGTTATTTTTTTGATTACTACGTTTAAGTAAAAAAAAAAAAGGCCAAAAATGCGTGCATGTTTGTTGACTTTAATATTCCGTGTCATTTTTCTCTCTTTTTTTTTTTTTTTTGAAAGAAAAAAATATGATATGCATCGCCAATATTGTCAAGAATATCTTGTTTATTGTTATTTTTTCTTTAAAACAAAAACAAAAAAAAGACGAACCCCTGAGATAAATAACATAATATGTGTTAGTTTGCGTTAACGAAAAATATACATTATAATATATATGTGTACAAGAGAATAATAGCATTTGTTGATGATGAGTTTGGAATCGTGGTTGTGGTCTATTCTCCTCTCTCTCTCTCTCCTTCTCTTTGTTCGATGCCCTCCTACGCAATCAAGAGGAGATGACTTCAAAGAACAGCAACAGCGAATATTATTCAAACGGTAGGTACAAATAAAAATAATAGTTGAACTACTACTAAAAGATGTATTTGTTTTATAATTTAAGCAGATATCTGCTTCGACAATACCGGGGCTACTATATTTGTAGTACTTGAATGTAGAAGATTTACGATATGCATCTTAGAAGGAAAGTGACTCACTTTAATACTGTTGTTACGTAATAAATACATAAAGGTATTAGAGTCCTTTCTCTTCGTAACAGCCACTTTGGATTGTTTTGATTTTGCTACTACATGGATACATAGACCTACCGGGTGTTACTAATTTTTTTCAACACTTACTAATGTATGAATTAGAAGATGTCAGATACTTTTTTTAAATAAACTAGAGAATGAGTATTTTATCCCTTGCCAATTGTGTAAGTTTCCTCACTGATAAAGATTTTCTATGGAATTGATGTTCGGATACTGGATAGACCGTTCCATTCTTTTTGAGACATTCCTTTGTAGGGTTGATTATCTTTTGGGTCATTGTCGAGATGGAAGACCCATCCACGACCCATTTTTATTCCCCTGTCCCTTGGGAAGGATGTTATCGCCCAAAAATTTCCGGTACAGGTCCCTGCCTATCCTTTCCTCATTACGTTGAAGTCATCCTTTCCTCTTGGCAGAGAAACCCAACAAAAACATAATGTTTCCATCATTGTGCTTAAATGTCGGATGATATTCTTCGGAGATTATACTCAGTATTTATCTCCCTCCAAACACTTTCTTTTTTGTTCAAATAAATTATCTCACTCTTAAAATCAACCTACCAATAAAGTTATAGACCGTTATTTTCTTTTTTAGTGGACAAATTTACAATATTGGCAAGGTATGGAATAATTATTTTCTCCACTATCAGTCGTCAGACTATTTATAAACTGAAAAAAGCAAGCTTCCTTTTTATCATTTTTGTATAGCTTTTATAGATGCTAAAATTATTCAAATCCACACGCTTTTGAAAGTAGGCAAGAATCCAAAAGAGATTTTTAGACAGTTGGCAGTGTCTTGATTACATTGATTACAATATAATGAAAAATATTTGGACGAAAATTATTTTTTGTAGTGGTAGAGAGGCTGCTGGTCTGGTTAATCCAAACAACCACTGTTCTGGGCTTCTTCTGTTAATCGATTCACTTTTACTGCCCATATGAACATGTTGTCCACCAATTTTAAAACACGGTATTCAAATGAACTTTCCTTATGTCATCATGATACTAATGCGGGGTGGTAGAACTGTCAGCACACTTAGCAATATCGAAATCTTCTTTAGGGTAAACATTTGGTTGTGGCAGTAGAAGATATAGCTTCAGTACAACCTGTTTGTATTATATGTTATAGTCCGATTATCGGGGCCAAGGCATATCTTGTACGATATCAACGCTCTCAAGGACTCTGTCAACAAATGCTGGAACTGGATCTTATAATAGCTTCAAAGAGGAGGGGTTTACTCTAAGTAAATCATGTTCATAGTCATGGAACGACAAAGCTCAATGGACAACGCACTCGGGATAAATTATTCTCTTGAACTCAATCTGCGTTGATTCGTGCCCCAGTCGTTCCTAGGGAAGAAAATGTACTTCATGTACTGACGCATTTAAAATGATACTATACTAATAAACTGAGACTAGAATTGGTACTTGCAGAATTACTACGTCATAAAAAATAATTAGCCATCAATTACAAAAAAAACCCTCATGTTTTGAAGGTTTTTTGCTCGCCACTTCACCCAAAAAAAAGTATGAATAACAAAATATATTTAATAAAAAGGCTTCAAGTTTCTATGCTCGTTCCTAGCCGAAATCTGCAGACGCTCTAGTAAGTACATGTCAATTGCCCTTAACAGCATTGTTGTATCTTTCTTTTTTGTTACAAAAGTATCAAAAATTGATGAAAAATCGTTCCCTATATCGGTAACGGAGCCAGTACAAAGATATTAGTATCGTGACATGCTATTTGATTTTTTGATATTTTCCTTTCTTGTATAATTGTAAAAAGAAGTACCCATGTGATACCTGAAATATTTTAAAATAAGTTCAAAAAATTTAACCGCACCCGGTAAAACAAAAAGTGAATGAGTAAATGATAATACAATTGTTCCCTTGGATGACATTTATGGACTGCATTTCGCCCTATCAAATAACAACAGCATTATTAATATTAAGGTGTTTAAACTATGGATGGAAGAGGACGAGTAATCCCTAGTCCCAAATCAGATTGTATATATCTATAGTATACTTATATAATATATATAGGTATACATTGTATACCTATATATATTTTATAGGTCAATAATACATAATTATGTACGTATGTATGTATTCTTTGAATAGAACTTTGTCCCGATTTGATTATTACTCAGCAAATGAATAAAAAAAATAACACAACAGATTTTTTGTTTTTCATGTATACATGTGTGTATTTAGGTCTACAAAGTAATACATATATATATATTGAATTGATCTACTTATTCCATAGTGTGACCCGCATGAGTGTGACTCATATGTACATTCTACACACTATAAAAAAATACAAAGTCATAATTTCCCACTAACATAATTAACAAATATCTAGGTAGTATTATTGAGGTCCGCTCTAGAGCAAATTTTCTATTTGGGTTCCTTTATTTTTGCAATAGGAAGTTTACCAACTAAACGCCAATGAACGAAAATATGACAACTTGCCAATTTACATCTGCAAGCACACTTTTGTTAAGTGAGAGTAGATATTAGTATGATGTTTAATAAAAGATAAAATAAAATGATTTTCAAGGCAAAAACATTAATAAATAATGCATTTAGATCAGGTATTCTTTGCTAGCCTGATCTGGACTGATATTTCGGTCTAGACTGAAATTTATATCATAGGCTTGAGTAAAAACTTAGATCGAAATTTATTTTTCTGAAAGAATCTTTTTTTTTTTTTTTTTTTTTGTGGGATCAGATGAAAACCGGTTATTTTTTACTATAAGATCATTCCAAATAAATTAGTTAATATTATAACGGCCTTAGATCAATTTAATATTTTCAGGCAAAACCACAAAAATTATTAGATGGGACTTGAGATTTTTCTAGACTGATCTGGACCGATCCAAATCAAAATTTATATCGTAGAATTAATTTAATACCGTTTAACAAATTTTCTTTTCTTCAAAAAAAACCCATAATTTTTTTTTTGTGGAATCAGATCAAGACCGATTTATTTTTTATTACAAGACCAAATCCAAAACAGAATTACGTAAAATTCCAGTCTCAGGTCGGTCTAAGATTATCAAACCCCAATTTAACACCATTAAATACTAGCGTTTGGACTTGTAAGTTTTTTAAAGTAATCTGGGCCGATATTTTGGTACACACCTAAATCTATAATAGAAGTCCGAACCGTAACTAATTTTTTTTTTTTAAATATGGTCGTACATATAAATTTGTTTTCTCTTTCCGAAATCTTCATTTTTCCCCTCAAAAGTCTGAACACCGATGTTTATTTGTAGACTGAATTTTACTAGAAGACCCATCCAGACTAAATAAGTGAAAATTATTATGGTGTCAGACGGGTCTATAGTTTCCTCAACAAAACCCAACACTAGTAGATACGTAATTGAGAAGAGGTAATAAGTTTTATTTTTCCTTGAACAGAACAATCTATATTTCAATTTAAACGAAGTAGATCATTAAATAGATTGACTCATTTTATATATATATATATAAATATTTTAACATTGACCCTTCATTAGTGACATTTCTTTCATGTTTGTTATCAATACACGGATTAAAGAAAATTAGTTTGAATGAATAAATAAGTAAGTAATTGTTTTTTCAACATAGGTACATAACTATCAAAGACCCTCATATTTATTGATAGCATCCACTCAAATATATTATATTTTGATTCCCAAGGTACAAATATATAATGTATATGCTCGGTTTATGATTGTTTTCCAAACTTATCTGATTTTTCTTTGACTTGTATGTATACGTATATATTGTTAACAGCTTAAAAAATACATATTGGTTATGTTGTTATAGATAGATAGACCAATATTGTGCAACTTATATTTTTTATATATATTTTTCTTTGTAAAAACAACATTGTTTTCTTATCCAAGAGAGACAGACATTCTTTGTGCAACATTGTTGATATAAATAGAATGTGTAAATGTATTTTATGTACAAGTTTAAATTGTATAATCAAATTGTACAAGTTACAACTTATACGTCAATATTCAATTAAAGCATTGATCATTTTAATTACTAACTAGCAAATGGTGGCAAAAGCTTTGGCAGGCTCGGGCAACCTCGTGCAGATCCAGTTTTGCCATCATTATGGTTCTGGTTTTGTGCTTTTAATTCACATTACCTGGATGGATATAGTAGCCTTAGGTAGAATTTATACCGGTTCACAACAAGTTAGAGTATCGGCTCACAAAGCAGGATGTCTTTACCACAAAATGTCCTCACTTTTGGAAGCAGGATTTTGGGCCTGCAAACATACTCAACCCGTACCCATGCGATTTCTATTATTAGGGGAAGGTCGAGTATGAGGCTTGATTTAAGTATCATTCGTCTGTTGAGGCCCTGAAGAAGTCAATTACCTGTAAGATGGCGAAGCTGAATCTGTACGAAGTACCCCTGGAATGCCAAAGCTTCCAGGCATGTTTAGCCAAGGTTATCAAGAAGGGCAGATTTCATTATAATAATGGAATGTTGTAGCTTTCAAAAAAAAAAAAAAAAAAAAAATATGATTCTAAGCAATCTAGTTTGTTCGTTATAAACCTTTAAAGATTTTTCCAATTTATCTGGACCACATTGTATTATGTTCCTCATTTCTATTGTAGTTAAACTTGGCTATTGAGACCCATTGAATGATTTACTTTACAATCCTGTCGTCATGTGAAAACGTTCTATAAACCTACAAAATATTTTATTTTGATTATCAATTTTGGCAAGGACTCAGTCTTGAACAAATGCTGAATTATTTATATTTATTTGACCAAATCTATACATTTGTATAGTTATCAAATGTTATATTTTTATATATTGTGTACAAGTTGAGATTTTAGTTCAATTTGTAGCTTCTACGTCTCATAACGCTATATCTAACTACCACGTGAGTCATTTTTATTACCAACTAAATATATTTAGCCTTCATTTAATTTTGATCTTTTGAAATTATTTATCTATTATGCACTTACAAGCAATACATTGGGCATTTGAACTTCATAATTTGCCATAGAATACCTGTTAATTAGTGAATAATTAGATAAATATAATATCGATGTTTTATGAAATATTAATTAACCCCATCAAAAGTACTCTAAACTCTTCATTTCATTTGTAGATTTAACTTGTACATGCCAGATAATTTTGTGAGGATTTTGAGTAAGAATGTATCTTTCTTGAGATATTTTTCTAGACAGAACACGAGATGTTTATAACTTTTTCTTAAATTTCATTGATGTTGTAGATTGCCACCCATGTTCAATGGCAGGACATCCTTTGTAATATTGCAACAAAAGGACTTTCAAAGAAAAAATGGAGAATACTATTTATTTTTGACTGCTATTTGTCAATTGCAAATTCTCAAAAGTGTAGTGGGCATTTAGACCCTATGATACCGTTCCTGATATTTAATTTGCACTTCTTATTTGCTCTAGCAGGTATATTGCAGTGATTTCCAACCTTTTCATCGCATGCTTTATAATTATATTTGTAATCTCTCAGATTTAGGAGGACATTTGTCCTAGGAACTGCTGTTAACTGAGGGATCCATACTGGATTTAGTTACGTAAAAATTTTAATATATAAACAAAGAAGAGATTATTATAAAAATACCATAGCATAGTTATCAAATGAAATATGAACACATTTGGTTTAAAAGATGGCCATGACAAGGTCAAAAAAGGTACTCGCACTTTTCTTTTTCTTTAAAGTAGAAATATTTTTTTTAATCAAATTTTAAAATGGGAAAGAAAGAAAAGGACACTCACACTTTTATTTGCTCCTAGCCCCACTCATGATTACACCTGCCCTGCTCTGCAATGCGGTGGTTAAAAATTATTGATATATTGTATTAGGCGATATAAATGATATTTGAAATCCGAGTTTCCCCTTTAGGGGGCATTCTACGAAATGGAGGCCTAACTCTGTTCCTAGATATAACAGATAAATGAGGCTTTATGGTTTGAATAGCCACTGGGTATTTTATTATTATTATTCTTTAATCTTTATTTCACTGTTAGTGGTAGCAACATGGGTGAAAAGAGGCGCAAAACGGGTTTACCTATTTTTGCATTAGTGCGACATGTCATTTGTTGTTTTTCTATTGTTATTCCTAATTTTTTGTGTCAAAACTTTAATAATAATGTATATATATAATAATGTAGGTATATGTACAATTTGAGCTTAATATGATGTAAAATATACATTAAAAGTAAGTTATCTCTTACGTAATCATGTATAAATTCGGTGCTTTAACACTTATATAGGTATGTTAATACATGATATTAATAATATTCACTCTTTTCTACTGAACATCTGATTGTATCTTTTGAATAAAAACCCCTTTTACTTTGAAATACATGTTATTCAAGCATGATGGATATGACGGTGGACAGTTCTTTATTCACAGACTTATACTCTACAAAATTCTGAGGTTGTAAGTGACTGATCTTAAATAATTCTACTACGTACTTTTATACTAGCTTTTTATCTACTCTCAAACCTCGACTGAGAATGGCGAAAGGAATTTTTTTTTCTCTTTGCCAACTATTATTTATTATTTAGAAACTAATTATTATATAGATATAATTGATAATCACATCAACGACTGATTATGAAATGCCACGAACACTAAACGAAGACCTTTGATAGATTTAAATTAATAAAAAAAAATCCAATAACTTTTTTGAGTTCATAATACGTTGAGTCAGCTGCTTTAAATCATACAAGAGTCAACTTATGAAAATGAATGAAAACAGCTGAAAGTAAAGTAAACTAAATCTTTTTTATTTCAAAAAGCGAGCCGTGATCTATGAAATATCAGATGTCAACACACATTAAATTTAATGGAGCTCAGAATGGGATCAGAGTGAGACACAAGACTAAAGGTCACAACCTTAATTCGTGCTGGTCACACTACAACTGAAATTACAAAGAAGATAGATGCTTAAGTGGTACACACCTTCCTGATAGCAATTGGTCTTCCAGAACACACGGTCAAAATTACCCCATCAGTCTTGGCTAAAAATAGAAATTAATGGTAGAAGTCAAAAATGCAGCCCAAAAGTCTAGATGCTAATTCTTGTGCTTATTCTTGCTCGCCACATTTTGATATCAATTCATGTAGATAACGTCATGGAAGTGTGGATTCAAACAGGGTTGGAGTGAAATTGAACGTCTATAAGCCCTAAGTGTTTTTTCTTCAGATGATTATTCTCATAGTAACAGTCAATGTGTGAAATAATTTTTGGCGATATTGTCCATAGGTTTGTTTAAAATAATATTTTTGTAACATACATAGTATAATAAATTTATAAAAAATTCAAGAATATCATTGGGAACAACCTTAAAGACAAGCCTAAGTGTGTTAGGCCAACCAAGTTGAAGCAAAAAGAGGTCCGTAAGGCCTTTGATAAGAACCCTGCTTTAAAGTTCGACCAGCACGCAACAAAGAAGAAGTTGGATCGGCCCATCTTCCTGAAAAACCCATAAACAGGCTAGCGTTAAAGTTCTCAAGATGATTTATGCCCCTTCTTTCACAAAAACAGCAGAAACTCTGTCAGGAGCATCTGCAGTTACATCTATATGTCTTAAAACACAATCTAATCAATATTTTTCCGATTCTCTGTCTACAACAAGCAAAATGACCTAATGGTTTTATTTGTTATTACCAGCAGCAAAATTAAGACTAACACCAAAATCCCAGTGGTTAGGGACTGTATCCTGATTTGGCCAAAACATTTTGGTCTTGGCAGCGTGGACTAGAACGCCAATGAATGATCTTTTTTCTTTTATCGTGATTATCTTGCTACTTTTATCAATAAAGTTTAAAAAATAAGCTTTCAACTAAGTGATTGAAACATTTTAATTAAACTCCCTAAACCTACAAGAAAATCCGATGGAAAATGGTCTCAAGAATTTTTTCCATTCTGGAGGTTTAGTAATGATAAAAAAAATCAAGTAAGAGTAGGTTTTAATATCAATGAATCCCTTTACTATTGTCCTTAGTCTCACTTTATCTTTCTAATACGTACCTAATATCCATAGTAGGTAGTGCATATTTATGAAATTGGACACCCGTTGCTACTAATTGCTTATTTTCATGGCATTTATTATGTACATAGATAAATGAAATGCATGTTATTGGTTATGTCTATTCATTAATGTGTCTCTTTAGGTAACTGCACATGAAACTAGTTCCATGTCTGATTCCCTTGGAGAAGAAAGGGGTAATATAATATTTATCTTTTTTTCTTGGATCAGAGGTTAACTCAATTAAATTCATAATATTCTTCTCAGGGTTCACCCTTTCGGACTCATAAATTAAACTGGGTCTATAATGTACATACATATGATGGGGTAAATACTGTATTGAACTTATTTTTTTGCTACTTCTTCTCATCGTGGCAATACATATATTTATGGTAATTGTATACGTTGAGTTAACACAAAAATAAAGACAAGGAAAAAATATGTGATATAAATTTCTATACATCATATAATATAGTACATATTTCGATTAATTATAGGCTTTAAATGATTTTTGTAGGGATGTAAGATATCTAAGAATATAAATTACAGCTTAGAGCGTTCGTTTGTTTTACACAACTTAATTTGGGGCCAATATGGCCCATTTAAAACAGAGTGTATCATTATTTAATTGTGAAAATGAATTCTTCTCATTTTTAAGTCCAAATAATAATACTTTATGGAAGAATACAACTCTAATATTAATACTCGTTTTGATTCTTTGAAGAAAGCTCGATAATAGTAGTCGGTCCTGACTTATTCAGTACAGTCCAGTCTTAGGAATACTATTGTCTCAGTTGTTATTTCTTTCGTTAAGTCCAGTCTTAGAACTGATTTAAAAAAAAGTGATGTCGAGTGACGTCATCAATGACCGTACTTTATATGTTTTAGGACAAAACTGCACCAGACTGAGACTAAACTAGACAAGACTACAGTCTTTAGTTTTAAATAAGGACCGACACAACACTAATTAGGACTTTCAGTACTTGAGCTGATTAAAAAAAAAGAAATTATGTTTGAGTGACGTCATTAAGGACCGAACTTTATAACGGTTAGGAATTATACGCAGGAATGAACTGGACTGGACCATGACGGGACTGTAGTTTTCAGTCCTAAATAATAACCAACACAAACAATATATAGATAATAGTAAAGATTGCTCAATGAAGGGAGTTTGGTTCAGTTCAATAACTTCAAATGCAACGAATTGAATCGGAGTCAAAAAGTATGATGATATTTCTTTGTTGACTAAGTATATACCTATGTATATAGTAAACATATTTTATTATAATTATATTGATTTAAATGAGTTATGAATGTACTTATTTGCAATTTATGTATGCTCCTATTTAAATTTGGGGAAGGCGCATAGACTTACTTAAAGCAATAAAAAAAGGTTGACTATAATTGTAAATGAATAAATGTTTATCTCAAGTAGGCGCATATACCTATAATATTGCATGTATATATATATATTTCATGATTGAATGATATTTTTGACATTGCTGAGTTTGATGTAATAGATGTTCTCATGGTGGCATTTGTTACTTGTGACAGGGATTTTCAATTGATGGATCCCAGATCTCTTAAAGATGGACCGCAAAGAGTGATTCAAAAATAATTAATATTTGCGTAGGGTTTGATCAATCCTATATGTTGTACTTTAAATCAGTCAGTTCTTGAAAAACAGTCCAAATTTTAAAGATCCCACTACAAGGCATCAAAATAAAGAGTCTCAGTTTACCAATTTAATGGGGTTTTTTCGAAGAAGCTTCATCACTCAAGTACTATTTCAATAATTTGATTTTTTTTAAATCATTTGAACGCAAGTAGCTCCATAAATAATTAAACTAAAGTACTAAAATTGGTGTCATCTAATTTTTCTTCATTCAAGAATCATAAATTGGTCAAGTTGATTCAGATCAAGTAATTGGAACAAACTCTTGGACCGTTTATGGAAGAATTGAATGTAAGAGTTGAAATAGGATAAATTATCATTAATACCAACGGTTTTAAATGATACAACACTGCCTAATACAGTTATGAAATTTTTTCGTTAAGTGTCTATTCCTTGAACAAAGAGAAAAAATGGAAAGCTAGGCCAGATAATTCAAACCCTTTTTCAATTCACAACTCTGTATATTTGAAACATCTACTAATGCTTGAATCATAATTGTACTATAAAATCAATATTACTAACTCTAAGATTAATATTTTTCTTTCGGAAGTAAAATTCCAATTAAATTTGTCAAAGTAATATTATTTGAATAGTATGTTACTGCTATGAGAACAAACATTGTAAAGAATTGTTTTCAGCATTAATAAACGTATACTTGAATATTTATGAGTTATACTCCAACCGCGTATTCATGCATTTGTCATCAAAAACCATGAATCATTTTATTGTTTATTCATTGACATAAAAAAGGATCTTTACTTTTGGTACCTTACGGTTCTCTCTCAATAATAAAAAGTAAAGGAACTATTATCATTATTAATCCTTTAGCCATGCAAATGAGTCAAACGTATAAATAATTTGTTATTATTGAGAGTCCATCGAATCATGATTGCATACTTATGGGCTATAATTTTTGTTTAAAATAACAAAAAACTTTCTTTAATTTTTGTAAATAATGTACTCATCTGTCCACCCATTCAAGGGTGATTACATCATTATCATCATTTCCCCAGTATTGTGCATATTATATACCTAGATAAATATGTAAGTATGTACAAAAATACTTCGACACATAATTAACATTTCAAGAGGAATCACGATTTGATGGTTATTTCACAATGCCTTTTTTTTTTCTTTGTACATAATATATTGTGCGTTCTTTTTTTATTATTATTCATGAAGATGCGATAAAGTCAAGTAAAAAAAAAGGATTATTAATGTGGGAACTATGATTTGAAAAATAAAACATTTTTGCATGTATTTTTGAGTTATTGGGAAGGGATGGGGAAAAGAACAAGAGTATGATGCTATAATTGGTCATCCTCGTTCAAAAGATATGTAGGTAGGTGTGTCCGTCTTCTAAGGCCATTCACATGAAGTTATGTATTTAATTTAAATGTGTGATGGTTTTTTAGTTTGAAAAAAATATGCAATATCATAATTTATTTCCATAATAAATGAAGTAATTGACAAAACTTTTTATCTCACATGATGGGATCCATAGTGAATTCAATCCCTCAAACTACATAACTATCTCCAGCTTCAAACATAGCATCCCACCTGGCCCTGAACCTGGCATAGGCCTTGATGAGGAACACCTCACGTTTTTTGTTCCCAGAACGATCATGAGTCTACCTTGCAGGTGTTCCCGACCCATTGACAACATCGTAAACAGTTGATTTGGGTAGCTTTGTAAACTCAATAATCTCCTTGGGGGTGCGTCCGGTACGGAGGGATACAATAATAGTCACAAGGCGTTCGTATAAGGATCTTGTAATTTTTCTTCGATAATTTTTTCAGTTAAATCTGATGATTACACTTTCAGAAACCTAGATTACAGGGCTGCCAAGTAATAATAAACATGTTTTTATCATTTTGCACATCAATTAAATCCGAAAATAGCCCGTCTTATCCTCATTGGGCCGTAAACTGCATAAAGCGTTTTTTCTTCTTAAAAATACTCAGATCATGAACCACATACTTACCATTGTCGATAAGAATGTTTTTAAAAAATGCTGAAAGAGAAATCTGAATCATTTGACGGGCATTTAAAAGTCTTGATGTTTTTTTAAACTTTGTCTTTTTGAATAGGGTTTATTTTTGTTTCCATATTTTCCGAAAAAAATCCAAATTTCGTGGTCTAAACTTGTTCTAGATTTAAAATCTCCACTCTGTATATATTACTGCTGATAAAAAACAATAGGTAAGAACGAAACATAAAAAATTCCAAATTGTTCAATAATTTGTAAATATCATTGGGAATCACTGCTTCCAGCTTGGATTTGAAGATCTTACAGCTGGTTTTTTTTATATAAAGCTATAACTCAAGTCCAATCTTACACAGAGAGGAGATGGGTAAATATTGTCGTTAAATTATTTTTTTAGGAGAAGAGTTTTTATTTACAAAATAAATTTTTGGGTTTTTTTTTAACAGTAAAAATTTTCGTTTGATTTTCATTTACCTTGCAGAAATTTTCAATTTGCTGCCCCTTTTAATATTATTGTCAGAAGAATCAGAATCCCTTTGCTCCCCCTGCCAAAAAAACTACATCATGGTGGACATGACCTTTTGTTGGTAATGAATTTGTGTATGTTATCAATAGGATTGACTTGATATCTAAAGAAAGATTTCACAATAAGCATTTGACACTCAAATTTTACTAATTTAAAAAGAAATAGTGAAGCATAAATGATATAGTGCTCCATTGGGTGCCTTTTATTGGCGTCTACCTTGACTTATCCATATCATGTTTGAATAGTCTCTCCCTCAAAAGGCATGCTGGTTGCCAATTTGAGTTGAAAAATTATATTTATAATTATAATATGAGTTAAGATTACTACTTGATAACCTAGTTCCTTACTTGATGATGGAGTTAATTAGGACTAGGTGAAAAAAAATATATAATTATAACGTCTGTCAATTTACAATACATGTATTTTTTGTTAGTTCAAGGCTGAAAGACAAACCCCTATGATATATATATAGGGCAACATTTTTATGAATCGAGGTGGTAGCCATGTAATTTTCTGCTATTGATTTGTAAGTTATCATGAAGCAAAACAATGGATCTTGATGGTGCCTTAAGGTACCTTGGATTTGACCGAAGCTATCAAGCAAATGCAATATGCGACAACTCTTTCGTCATCCAGGGGATTTGAGTATATTTGAAAAAAACACACTTTTCATTAAGTTAACATGCTAAACTCACGGAAGTTACGAGAAGAAGTTGCGTACGTCATGAGAAAAATTATAGAATTACATCATGGGTGGTATCATTTAAAGTGACATCTTGTGTGGGGAAAATAGATTTCCTGCGGCCCATGAATCTAATTCAGCACGCGTTTCGCTACTTGGTTTGTAGCTTTGGATTGTACATGAGTATACTTATTTTTATGATATAAGATGCTATTTCTTTAAAAATAGGACTTAATTGATTAAATTCCATTGATTACGTGATTATGTATGTACAAATATGTAATCTGTTCATCATCAGTTTTTGTGACGACCATTCGTACATATGTTATATGAACGATAATACCTTAAAAAAGTCCAATGACAATTTTGAAGGTGGACAATAAAAAACAACATACAAATTCATTGACAACCAAAGATAATTTTTTTGACGATGGATATTAATTATTATACATAGATACGTATGTATATCTATTCATAGCTTCTTTCGAATGGACTGCATAAAACTTGTATTTTACGTGATTTTTTTATTTTTATTTTTCAATGTCAAGATCAATTCAGTATTGTTTATTAGTTATAACTCAAAAGTTATGAGTTTTTTGTCTCCTTCAAGTTACATAAAAGTTAATGGAGATATACTTATCGTTTAACATTCTTACTTTTTTTGAAAAGTATAAATTAATCAATTCTTTAAAGGAGTAGCTGCTACTTCTAAGGCTCCTTTATGGATGAGTGGGTGGTTATGGACCCATTCATATAATTGTAAGATAGTAACTTTTTTATGATTTGATAAATCAGCAGTGGTTCTGAACCTTTTTACCCCCCTAGTTACTCAATTTTAGAATCTCAATTCAACCATTCCCCTCCACATTGATCATATATATAGTGAAATCCAAATACAATACTTGACATAGAAGAAACATGGAATAAAAAATCTGAATAGCAGATGGACTGAAAATTTCCTGGCAAATTACATGGATCTATTAAAAAAAAAATACTTCATTTTCAGTTAGTATCAACCTTCAAAAACAGCCGTCAAAATTCCATGAAAATATGTTCGTCAGTTTGTAAGTTTTTGTGCTAAATGTGACGCAACTTTTGTTATTTCTAAAACAAAGGATCCAAAACAATCTTGTGTATGAGTTTATACTGTTTTTTGAAGAGAAAAAATACCGTTCAAGGTCAGTAATGGTTCGAAAAGTCTTACAGAGACTCAGCTCTTTAAAACAAATAAATAATAATATTTAAAAAAAGGCAATTTTGATTAAAAAAAAAATCTCCGTTGCCTTTGTTAAGCCCGGGACAGCCATTTGTTAGAGTCAACTTTTTTGGTATCAAGTTCATAGAAATTCAAAAAAATGAAGGATTCCCATGAAGATTTGTCTTTTTTAAAGATACCCATATTTTATTTTGTATGTTTCTTTTTAAATTCATTCCACAATGATTTTCAACCAATACGGATACTTATGATGATGACCCCTTGAAAAGCAATTTGACTTATATATAAGCTAAAAATCCACAATGATCTGTCCAAAACAGGATCTAACCAAACACAACTTGCCTCGACGTTGGGGGTTTTAAAATTACTCTAGAATATAAGTATCAAAAAATTTAGTTTTTTATACACTTCGGATATTGTCAACTTTTCATTTGAAAAAGGGCAGTTTTCTTTGCCTGGATTTGACTCTATTTTTGCTTTATATTTATTTAATTTATAGTAGATACTTGCAATCAAGACAATGCAATAGGTATTCCATTAGACTGTAAATATATTTACGGTGTAATTTTTGACTATTTTTATATGAAAAATACTAATTGATAAGTACATATATTATGGCACAGGGATATGTGAATAACTATACAAATGGTCATCAATTTTTTGACAATGTAACATACTTTTGAGTCATTTTAAATAAACCTATAATATGTAAATAACAAGATTAATTTAATATTTAGTTACATACCCATGTGGCCTACTTTCAACTTTTTTTTAGTGGTAATAATTATTATTTATCATTCATTGCTACTCTAGTTATGACTATGATAGGGTTTTTTGTAGAGAGAAAATCACATTTTTTACCAATTAAAGAAAGGGTTGGTGTGTTTGCTCTTTTTTTTTTTTGTTTATTCGTGAATAGATTGTCGTAGTTTTAACATCTCCCTACATTCTCTCCTATCTATGTTTTAAACTGCTTTAAAAATGCATAATAAAATGTCTATTTATTAATTTAAATATAATTATAATATTTTCCCTACACAATACTATTTTAAATGTAAAAGTGTCTCCTCTCTATAGGAGTAATTCATTTTGTTCTCCCGGAATTATATAAAAGGCAGCTCTTGTTTACAACGGTCTTAATTCAGAAGTACCCTTTGTCTCGTACTCTCCAAAAATCTTATTCCTAGTTATGACTTTTAATCAAAAATTATGCTTGCAAACATCGAGTCTTTTTTGTTGCTATTTAGAGCATTCTTTTGATAGTCGTACATGTTTGGATTGAGAGAGACTGGATATATAAAGTATACTATCTGTATAATTCAAGGAATCGTGCAATCCACAACATATATCATGATTAGTATTCCTTACATAGTTTATAATTATTTGTTCGTAATAGTAGTATTGCTTCAAAAATAATGTCCATAATTAGTCCTTATTTCATGTTACCCACATATCCATAACCGTTAATCATCAAAAGAACAATTAAGAGACCCATTGTGAAAATGAATCTTAGTTCTGCCATTATTGGACAATTCTTTGTTTATATGATTTAATTGCCTTTACGTTCTTTTAGGCATACCATAAACCATAATTACATATTTTATCAATGTGGGTTTGCTAATTTTATTTGAAACTGTACAGTTTTTTTAAATAAAATTTCCATCGTGCACTCTGTTTTAACAATAAAAAAATATCTGTAGTTAAAAGTCATTAGACACAAAGGGGTTTCAAGGTTAAGAGTAACACTTTTGTAAATAGTAAATCAAAACAATTTACACCTACATGAACTGGGCAGATATATGATTTTAATAGAGATATTATAATAGGGTCTTTTACTGCTAATTTTCGGAATATTCCTTCTTTCGCAAATTTATATCTTAGACATATTGTAGTTGTATATCTCTTTGTTCACTCCGTTCTCCAGGTGCTACTCTTCCATGCTTTGATTAGATTGGATTTATTGGGGGGGGGGATATTTTTAACTTACATTATTTATCTCTAGATAAAAATTGGAATTTTTTCTTCGTTTTCTGTTATTTTTTTTTTTAAATCCGAGCATTGACTTCTTAAGAAACAGAGTGGGAGGTAGTCGTTGCTGCTGACTGACCATGTTATAGAAGAAAAGGGGAGATAAAAAAGCATAGCCCTGTTATTTATGAAACAAAGATGAAACAGAAGTCTTAACTCAAGTCTTCTCCAACTCCCTCCCTCCCTCCCTCAAATGTCAGTTTTAATTTATAAAAAATATATATAAAACGATTTTAATTAAAATAATCATCCTTGATGCTTTTATTTATCACTAAAGGACTTTTAAATACATATAAATCATTCACTAACTCCTCTTCTTCATTTGCATAATATGCTCTAAATGCGCTCACATATGTGAGCATCATCTTGATTCTTTTCCTTTGTATGAAGTATTAAGTAAGTATATTTATTTATAGATACACCTATAAATAAATAGGGAAAATAAATGATTGTTTATGTAGGTACATATTTATTAGTGTTGGGGCTTCATCTGAAAATCCAATAGCGGACCGATCTGAGACTGTTATAATTTTTGTTTGACCAAACTAATTCCCTTTTTTTTTTTTTTTTAATGGTATCACGTCGCTACTTTTAAAGTATCTCGCCATCACCTTTCCTTCAAAAAGAAACAGAAGAAGGCCCGAAATCAGTTGACCCAATAGTTACCCAATTTTTTCCAAATATGGAATGTTTATCTAGAGTTGTTCACAGCTAAATAAAAGGTAATTCGAATTTAACAAGTCCACGTTCCGAACACTGTTATTAAGAACATTTTTTTAAAAAATCAACAACTAACAACAAAATTCAGTTTATTTTTTTTATGTTTACGAGCTAACGCCGTGTTCTACATTGGACTCTTATTAACAATCTGTTTTGATCAGTCTCATTTAAAATTTGGTCTATACAAATTTTATAGATGAATTGATGACGTACAAAAAATATTAACATTGTTATATAATGATGTCAACTGAAGCTAAAAGTGTTTCATATATGTAGGATTTGCGTAATTAAAGTAGGAAGAAAATCGGTCTATAACACATATTTATTCACTCGCAACATCTCATTTATCAAAGAAATGGAAAAAATTGAAGAAAACATATTATAGCTATAAGAAGTTTTGGTGTTCTAAGAAATCTTCAGCCGAGTAAAGATATATTAATAATCTTTTAAAGTTCTAAATATGCTATGTGAGTATTTTAAATCAGAAAAAGGGGGAATAAATCTTGCAGAGTGAGACTGAAAATAATAACTTAAGTCCGATTCGGAAGAAATCAACCTCGCACCGAGTATCAACACTAATACCTATAAATTTATATCCCTGGAATCCTTTTGGTTCCTTCAGTGGATAAATAATCCCGCTTACTTCTCATAAATTAGTTCAATTGCTATAATAATATATCTTCTATACGTAAATTAATTGAATTCCATTTAATTAACGTACCCTTCCTCATTTTCAAATCTTTTCTTTTTCCATCATAACGACGATGAAGAAAGTATTATTTGAAAAGGTGCAAAAAAAGAATAAATGGGGCCAGTGGCTCATGTGCATACCTTTATTCAACAATAGTAATTTCATTATATGCAATTAGTGATGCATTGGAAGTTTAATTGCATTTTAGCACGAATAATAACCATGATGATATATTCCTTCGTCTGATATCCTTTGTACCTAAGTATATATACCTTTTGCCCCTATAATTATACCTTTTTTCATCCTTTAACCCCAATATGCAATTATATATGTACTTACAATTTCTGTTTTTAATGAATAAATAATGAGTTTTTGAGTAGCTTAAAAAAACCCACACCAAATATTATCTAGGAACTATATACAAAAATATTGAGAATAATCTGGTTCAATATATATATTTCTCATGAAAAAATTAATGAGATTACCTCATTCTTGACACATTCATTTCATGATCATCACTCTGATAAAAGAAAAGTAATTTCTTAATTATGTTCTAGTCTACATATTATGCAGTGTCTCAGTATAAAAACAATCTGAAATATAAATCAAGAAAATGACTAACTCCCAATCTAAGTATTGTTGCTTATGTCATAAATATAAACGGTTTAATATTTAATGTTCTTAACACGTATATCTTAGGAACTGTTTAACCTCCGGCACGTCTCTTTAGCTGATGCGATGTGTAAGTATTTCGGATAAACCTTATAGGATTTAAAACGATAATAACGACTGAAAACATCATAAAAATGTAGAAAATCCAAACTATAAGATATGATTATATCATATGATTCTACGGTGTAATTTGATTTTTTTGACAGAAATTCCGATTCTCTCTTATTGTTTACAATTTTATATCCTCTGAGGTTTTGATTGGATAGAAATGGTCCTATTGACCATTCTTGTACATCAAACAATCCCCTATAGATAAGTATATTTTACTTCAGGGCGCTGATGTCACGTAAGATCACGTCACCTGTTATTTGCCCTCGCTATATGTTATAGTTATATTTATATATTTTATGAATAAAAGTAGAGGAATAAAAATTCTGGATTATCTTAGCATAAGTACTCTAAACAACAGCTGACGATATCTTAAGTTGAACCTTTGGGCATTTTGCGACCTACATTGGAGATTTGAAATGAATTTAAAAAAAACACACACACACAATAATACACTGAACTGAAATGTTCCTGCTACTGATATCATATGATCCTAACAATATAATCTGTCACATCCTTTTTCTATAACTTATTAGTCAATTTTGACATCCTTTATGTACCAATTGCCGGGGGTATTAAGGATATATTATAAAAATATGCAGGTCAACAAAATTGAACCTTTATTTCTTATCACGAATTTCGTAACATCTTTCTGACCGCATTTTTTCCCTGATTTCAAATTTGATTTTTTTAACAAGTAAAGTTTTCTTAATACAGGGCTTTGAACGTTTATCAATTTTTTTAGAATGTTACATAACATAGATCAAACTTTATGCAAATATTCTAATTTTGGGAAGACAAAATAACAATATACATAAAGATGATATATTAGAACCGTGATGAATGGATATTTTTTCTGGATTATCAAGATACGGCATCCAACAATGGCCCGCTGTCATGTTTTCTTTTAAAAATTCTTAATAACGATTCCGTCAGATGTCCCATCAGTCTGATACATAACTGTAAAAAGACAGAGAGGTCCGTCAACGGAAAAACATGCATTTAAATCAAAATTCCGCTTTCAGTAAATGGTTCTCCTTTAGTCTTGAAGCAAGAAATTTAGATTTTTCTTTAGACAGGCACAAGTTTCTAACAAGTCATTTAACAGTACTTGGCTGAGGAGTTTAGCCTCTAAAGTTGTACCTTTGTAAGTGTAATCTGTAACTGCAGATGGTCTGGCAGCATAAGTTGCACCTTTCGGACTTTCCATATCCTCTACGATAGAATCCAGACGGTCATCTAGAGGATTGAAATAGGGAATGATGTTTTAATGGTGTACTCTATGTGTGGATATTCAGTCAGGCAAAAACCCCCATTAAGTTCACACTACAGAAATAAAAATGATCATAATGATTTTTGGCTCCATCCATATCATGAATTAGCAATTTGCATTAAATATTTTTTTTTTGCGCAATTCCGTAAACCATTTGAACAACCGAACATAGATGATGTGACACCCATGGTTTACCTTGGTCGCCTATTTGCCAACCAAGGTATGGCTTGTATATTTTATTTATATCGAATGTAATACTTCGTCGCCAGGTTTTAGTTGTGAACAGGCTGCATACGTAACATAGTTTGTGTGGATGATTTCTAAAATGTCAAGGCATGTTGACTAACCTGAGCACGATGATACAAACTTTGAGACTCGTTTATTCATTGGTTATTTTTAAAAACTATCATTTTAGTATAAGAAGGCTCTATGAAATTTGTTGATTGACCACTATTATATGGGCAAACTTATAAAAAAAAATTAGCTTCGTCTTAAAAACTGTTCGTGCTAGAAAAAAATATAAGGATAGATTGGGAATGAGCGTTAAAAACAGCTATAAGATGCATTAAAAATTATTTTTGATGGAAATTCTATTTTGACCTGTGTTAGTATTAGATATGTAAAATAATTATATTGAAAATATAAATGTAACCCTGAGTCACCTTTGAGAAAAATCAAGTCAGGTTGCTTTTGTGTTGATGGGTCACATATTATGTAGTGTACATACGTATATAAATAAATGACATCAATTGCATTATTCATGCATATGTGGATACAACACCTGAATCATAGTATTCACCACAAAGAAAAACAACTGTTCGTACGTGTATAAACTAATTTTTAATACTACAATCAACAATACAAAATTTGCAAATTGTTTAATATGTATATATTGTATTAAAAAATTATCTTAATAATTTTTTTTTTTGTCTTTAGAAACTGTTTTTATTATTATTTTGCGTTTCCCATGGATGTGTGTGAAGCACCGTGGTTATTCTTTCTTTTAAATGTTGGTATCTACTTACTTAATAAGCCTAAGAAGTAAACAGGTGGTGGTGTAGTGGTGATTATGATGATGATGGTAGAAGACGGGGGAGAGGGTTCTGTGCGAGCACTCGCTAAGCACTGTCTAATGATGATCATATGTAGTAAGTCATCATAATAGTAGTAGTAGAGTTTAGTTGCGTTCTTGTGCCCGGTATGTTTTGTGGTCGTGTCTGTGAATATTATTTTGTTAGTGGTTTACAAAATCAAAAATATTAGGTTTTCTCATTTACTTATTATATATGTCATATAATATTTTACTATATGCTTAAAATGCCACAACCTCTCATATCCTTTGAGTATGTTGTCAAAAACGTCGACACCGAATATCCTAAGCTTGTTGGCTATTATTCAAATGGATCTCGATATTTTTATCAAGGATATAATCATCATTCAAACAATGTAAATTATATTAATAGCAATAGTAATCCTAAAATCCAACACCTACTCCCGAATCCTGGCTATCAGCTATTAGAACAACGGTAAGGAAGACTCTTCTCATATTTTCTAATTCAATAAACAAATATGGCATCTGTGCTTAGGTTTATGTACAATTAAAAGGGTTAAACCATGTAGTTTCTGTGAGATTTTTGATTTATAAACTCTCATAGGATTAATAAATCGGAAAATGTGTCAAATCCGACATGGTTTTTGATAATAAAGTTCGATCAATTAGTACATCCATAGCGAATTAAATGCATTTTATGTACTTTGAGTAAATTACTAACGATTTACGTTGTCAGAGTGAATCTTTCTTCTCCTAGAAATGTTATAATATTTAAATAAATTATATTCGAAGCATAATATATCATTAATAGTAAATCCCTCTTGACCTTTGATGAATGTAGTAGCTCTCAGAGGTTACTTCTGTACATCTGCAGTGCATTGTACATAAATGACAACCCCATTTTATTTATTGTCAAAATGCATTTAGAGGATGATTAATTCATACCGGCCACTCCATCAAAATGCAACACCTTTTTAAATGACGTGCATTTGTCCTATTTGTTGTATTTCGATATTTAACCGTGATAATTTATTGTAAGCAATTGTCTAAAGAAACTGCTAACAAAAAATAAGCAAACTCAACCTAGAAATAAGAGTATTATAACCAAAAACATGAAGCAACGCAGAGTTGCAATTCTGGAGCTATCCGCCTTTGGAAAATCAACATCTGAGATCTCTAAAGTACTGGGCTGAAACCACTCTAATGGATGACAGCAAAAGACACACCAAATGTTTCCACAAAGTCTAGATCAAGGCTAAAAAGGCCAAAATAATTTATTTATGCAGATTAAAGGCAGCAATGAAGGAAGAAGAGGCAAGGTGACCGTCAATGGCATTGCTTGTGAATTTAACAGCAGCTTAACAACTATGCACTACTTGCTGAAGCATGACTTAAACCTTAATGACTGCAAGAGAACTCCTCGTCAGGATTTGAAGCCTTTGGATCGAGTTAAGTGTGTTACTCGGTGCAAAATCCTCCTCAATAATATTGAAAAGGAAGACTCTTGGCCTCCCCACAGCCTCGACTGCCCCCTACCCATGGACATGGGTATTTTTGAGCGTCGGGGGGAGGGGGAGTTTTCGGGAATCCGATACACAACAAAGGACCAACTGAAGGCCGCCATCACCTCTGATTAAGCCAACCTAGAGCCGAGTTTTGTAAATAATTGTTGCGCAAAGTTTAGCAACAAGCTGCAACCGGTCATTAAGGCAAAAGACGGCTATATTGATTGAGAATATAAATAAAGTAACCCTGATTGTATTTATGATTAAATTTTCGAGATTTGATGATAGTTTTTGAAATATAACAATTTTTGTAATTTTCAAAGAGTGTTGGATTTTTAAACGGAGGAACCTCTATACATTTTTGTAAACACATTTGACTTTATTAATTTATATTTATACAACATTTGATTATTTTACTTATTTGTTGCATTGTTTTCTCCCCTTCTGTGTATTTTTATAATCAAGCAATCTTTTCTATTGTTCTTATGTATATATATATTGTGTACAAGTTGCAATTTTGTATCAGTTTTCAACTCAAAAAAATATGAGCAATAATTTCATGTTGAGAGTAAAGAGTTAAATAAGTAATTGAGTTTTTTTTTAAATACAAAATACTAATTAATTAGTGGCACACTGTTAAGTTCAAATACCTACAGTTATATTTCTTATAAATAATTAATATATTGAGTAATTTTAATGGATCAAAATGAAACAATATCATCCATTAATAGTTGTTAATATAAAAATACTTAACATTATTTTCAATAAAACGACCAAATTGTAACGCGTACAATCTGTTTTTACAAGCTACAGCTTCTACACAACCTATACATGTACAAAGTACATTTACATATGATTATGTAATAGACTGAAGTATGTACTTAATACAAACAGTACATTTGTATCAAAATACCTACTTACTTCGACTTCATTAATATGCAGATTTTTTTTTTGAATAAGGAATCACAGAATGAGTTGAATAATATCAAAATATTACCCAGACAATCATAATACTTTTTGAAGTAGCAATCTGAAAAGTGATTTTTTTAAATGTTCCTTTGATTGGTGAGATGGGGTTGTACTGATTCAGTATAAGTAATATTATAGTTGTACAATTACTCAATCTCACCTACAGATTGTCTTTAAAGTCTTTATGCAGAATGTATATTTCCTTCTTTAGGAACAACCGGACCTACATACATTGAGTACAAGCGAATATCTTCTCCCTAGTGTGTTGTTCATTTACCTACGTCGTTCCATTTTATTGTCCAAAGCTGTTATCCTTACTCTTTAATCCTTGAAGAGAAAACATCTAAGAATTACGCAGTCACTAGTGCGTAAAAGACTCAAAGTAACACTCAGGATTTGTTAGGGATTTATAAGTGTAAGTAGGAGAATAATGAAGGATCGACATTCAAGTAATTGCTGTTTATGTCACTGTTAGAAACGGAGTATCAACTTCTAACTTTTTGCAGCTAATCGAATAAAACGTCATGTCAGCTTAACTCCTCTCTTTAAAAATATTAGTCAAATAGTCAGGGTTATCTTATTAAAGTTCAGTTTCTTTTATTATATATTCTACATCTCTATTTATGTACCACATATATACATTGAATCATAATTGATACTTCCCCTTCCATTTTCTAAATATCATCCCCATTCTTCAAAAGCTGCATCCCGCTTCGTTTTCATTCCAAATAAAGTATGGATTGAAAGAAAATACATTCATAATACTTTTACTTTTCCCAAAAAATAATACTAAATATTATTCACGATTCACTTTACATAATACATACATAACATAACACACAGAGTACGTATGTAATGCTAAAGAAGATGTGGTGGAGTTCTTTTTTATGATTACGATTATATTTATTGTTATCGTTTCTAGTCCTCATATATTTTTTAAAGGCTAGTGGTCCATTATCTACTTTGAGTACATATTATTCTCATAACCCAAATCACACCGCCCAAATGTGAGTTTTAGAAACAAAACTGATTTTCATTCGTTCTTCCCTTAATATCACCAACACCTTTCTACCATGTTCATAAAATGTAAGTTTTCCCCTAAATTAAAATTGAATTATACATATGTATCATTTAACGAATTGTAATTGTCAATGTCTATTTTTAAATTGTGCGGATGGATCTTGAGTGTGTCATAAATTGCACGTAAAGTTAGGAAAAATTCATCGTAACTATAAGATAATTCAAAATCGATTTTAAGAGTTATATTTGAAAGACTATGTCGGGATCGAATGAAATCTCATGAAACAAAAAAAAGTTTTACCCATAGTGAACATTATTTCGTATCTCAGCCTATCCCAGAGATTTGAATACCAAATCTATAATTGCGTCTATTAAATATTTAATATACATTTAAAAAAATACATTTAAATATTCTTTGATTTTTTTTTACACGATTGTTTATGTGTTCACTCACGTCATTTGCATTTTTTATATAGCGAATGTACTACCGAACATATATTGGCTATAAACTTTGACATATCCTTATTTAGTAATACATAGGTGAATGCCACCTCATTACTTGAGCCTCTTGACTCATTTGCATGAAACATCTGTTCATGCAACTATTATTAGGGCTATTCGCCATTTGCAAACATGTGAAAAATGTTTTGGACATATGGAAATGATGTGTTAAATTGTGTAGTGGGCTAGAAGTCCACCTCCACTTCCGTCCATTCTATGTATGTATTTCCCACCTTTTTCATGGCTTAGTGGCATGATAAACTGCTATTTATAAGAGCTAACCTCTCTTAATAATAATAACTAATTGTTTTTTGTTGTTGTTTTTTCCCTTTTTTCAAAGTGATGAGAGAAAATCATATTATTATCTTTAACATTAAAACCATTCACAGATGGTTGTTCTCGACTTTTGTTATTCTTCAATCATTGTAAGAGAAAATTAATTTTTCATAATACTCACACATCTGTGAGCAATAAGATGCTTCTCCCTCATTTTTTTTCCAAATAATGCCTCACGTATTTAAATATAAATTTAAAGTTATATATATTTTATTAGATTTAACTTTGAAATCTCTAAATACATATATATAAAAATGAGTTTGTTGAGAAATTTATTACAAAGTATAATAAATTTTATGTTTTAAACTTTGAAACTATATATTTTGAATTAAAAGTTATTGAATAAGAGTAGAAGTATAAAAATCCTAAAGCTTCGTAAGGGTTTTTTTTTCTATAAAATACGGAAGACAATCATAATTGATTATATTCAATCCATTGTTTTGATTGTATTATTTCGTGAATTCTTTTTTAACCGTCGATTCATCTCCATAATGGTTCTTCATATGCTATACACAACCTACAAAAGAGAGAAACCATAAATAACCCACCTTCTTTATTCTCCATAGTATTTCCATCTTTGCTGATGAAGGGAGCTGATAATATTTAAATATACATATTATTTACCTATTTTCATTGCTGGATCTTGAAGCAACCAAGTGATCCTTGGGAAGAAATTAGTTTGTCTCATTTAAGTCACGACTCTTCATAGTAATAATATTCAAGCATATACTTGATTCGATATTGCGTCATATTTTTGTATAATAATTATTCAAAATGTTCAATATGATCATTTTTGAGGAATTTTTATGTACTCTCATTTGTTATTTAAGTAGTGATGGGACGAGTCCTAAAATAATCCCAATGTTGATTCTTTTGGGGTTCTAGTAAAAATGTATAAATTTAATTTTTTGTAGAAAAATTTCCAAAATCCACACCTGTTCACAAAAAAAAAAAAATTCAAATATTAATTTGCTGATAAAAAAATTTCAAAATTCTTCAGTGGTTCTCAAAAAAATAAATTTTTTGGAAAAAATTTCAAAAATTAAATTTTTAATATAAAATTTTTTGAAAGAAAAATTCAAATATTAATTTTTTTGGAGAAAAACTTCAAAAAAACACAAAAAAATGGGATTTTCTAGAAAAAAAATTGAAAAACTAAATTAAATTTCAAATATTAAATTTTCTTGTAAAAAGAAAAAATTCCTTAATTTGGGGTCGTGTTGGGTATTTTTCTTTCATAATTTGAAAAAGTAATAAATAGATAAATACCACTAATAAATATGAATTGGAATCGCAAATTAAACATTATTTTCTCGAATTCGATTCTGATTCTAGAAAAAACAAGCCATTTTCGGATTCCCTATTCCGATTAATCATCCGATCACTAATTTATAATAACAAAATAAACGTCACAAGTTACATGAGCAAAATTAAACCATTTCTACAACAGCTACTATTTAAAAAAAAGTACGAATTTAAGGAATCGTTGAATAAGAAAGATAATTTAACATTCCAGTGTGGAGGTGTTTTTTTAACATATTTTTTGAAGATATAATAAGGACAAGAATCAAACAGTGTTTGTGGGGGTTTTTGCCCTTATGTTTCAAAAGGTGGTTCTCTCCTACTGTGCCTTTGTCTATCGTCTGTGCATATGCATATTTTATACTTATGTGCATATATATATGTATGTATATTTAAATCGATCATTCTTTGAAATTGATCATTGTAAATGAATCAAATATGTGGTGGAATATTTATACATTGTATCTTCTTTCTCCAGGGGTTTGATTAACATTATAAGCCACTTAATATGCGTGTCTTGAAAAGTAGGATAATAAATCAACGACTAATCATGGCTTTGTATGATAGATGTTTGGACACATCTTAAGTATATTCACATAGATATACACGAAATGATGCACTTTGTCAGATATTTTGCAGAGTATGAGTGATGAAGACATGTTTTAAAAATAGTTTTTTTTTTTTTTTGCAATCATCTAAAGCATCTTCAAAAAAATATCTTCACAGATGAAAGTTTGAATGCAAGGTTTATATTTAGCGTGAGAATTTTTTTTTTCATAGGAATGTATTGGCCCTAAAATTTTGACGTCCGAATTGGTCTCAAAAATTGTCTCATAGATCATGTTTTCTACAGGACATCATCATCAGTCAATGCTCCAATGTTAATACGATTAATAATTACGTTAATTAGGCCTAAATTAAGAATAATTTCAAACCATAACGTAGATATAAGATACTTAAAGTTGTACAAAACTAATTCAATTTTTTAGCTGAGGTATAAAATATAATTTCTTTTTGAGAGATGGTTTCTGGAATTGTTTTGAAAAAAAATCAAAGAATTAAATTTGAAAAAAAAATTCTGAAATCCATAGCTATTCACAAAATATTAAATTTTTTTGAAAAAAATTTCAAATATTAAATATTTTGAAAAAAAAAATTCAAAAATCCATGCCAGCCCACAGAAATTGAACTCATTAAAAAAAATTCAAATATTATTTTGTTTTTGGAAAATGATTTCAAAATGAAATTTTAAATATTAAAATTCTGAAAAAAAATCAAAAATACTCAGCTATTCACAAAAAATTAAATTTTTTGGAAAAAAATTTCCAATAATAAGTTTTTGCCGGGAAATTTTCTCGAAAAAAATTTCTTAAATTCATACCAATTAAGAAAAAAAAACTTCTGGAACTATTTTGTCAAATATTAGAATTTATTCTCTGTTGTGTAATTTACCCAAATGACGAAAATATTTTACAACAAAAAGCAAAAATTCCTTGGTTTGGGGGTCACCCCTTCAGTTCACCCATTGTGGATGCCCCTGAATTGGGTACTTTTTTCAAAAACAGGGACGAAGCAATTAAAAGTCCCTTGTTAAGGGCCAACACACCCCTAGTTGTAAAATAATGATTCATTCATATGTTAGTCTTTTATTGACTTTTTTTATACTACAAGATGCCGTGGTTCTTCATCCTTTACTTATGCATTGTTCAAGGCACTTAAATACTTGCTACCCTGAATGATGTGTTAAGTACTACTGCCTTCTTTTTCTTCATCATCCTACCCTTTCATTTTTAAAGAATAAAACAGATTCATAAAAAATTATATACTATATATGTATTGTATATAAAACCACAAGTAAGTAGGAAGGAGATGAAATGAAAGGTCTTTGTCTATTTTGATATGTAAGTTCTGTTCGTGCCGTACACTTCATTTATTATATTATTCTATTGCGTGGATTGTATAATTTTTCAATTTATGTGAATGTACTTAGGAGGCAAAAGAACAGACTAACTCCTTTATGACACTCTAAAAATGAAATGGAAAACATCAAAATGAGAGGCTCTGTCACTTCTATGATATATTTTACGTATTACACAGGGATAATACATGTACATAATATTCTTATGTGTACATTTATAACCTATAATAATACTACCAAAATATGTGTGCACAATATGTGTTTTGTGTGTAACATATTCCCTGATGATCAAATATTTCTGTCTTTTTCAACGTCTTTCGTCTTTTTTGCAAATGTCTCTCAAATGGAGATATTTGTTTATATTTATATCACTAAATGCACGTATTGGCACACTCTTAGAATGTGAATCCATTCTCTAACTGCAATTCCCTTAAACATTATATTTTGTGGAGTATCGTCCAAAAGGGGTTTAACTATATGTATTTTGGGACCACTACGGACTTCATTTAAAAGAGCTTAAATATATCTTTCAAATTATGCTACATTAGTTGGGGTCAGAATTCTGGTTGACCCTTGAGATTAGGATGAAGTTGATTTTGTCTTATTAGCGGATTTAAAATCCAATTTGAAGCTGTAAACTTTACTATGATCTATCCGGTTGAATCTTTAGGCATGAGGCAAAGCTATTAGACTCTTAAAGATTGCACCATTCTTGGCCCCAGTAGTCTGATCCCAATGACACTAGAACCCAAAATCTATTTTTGCTTGTCATTCTAGGGGTTCCAAGAAATGGCCGTAGGTAATTTTTTTAGCGTTTTTTTAAATACGCTGTAGTGGTCTTAAAAATTTTATGTCCCATCTGTCTCTGTTCTAAATCTAATTACTGTGTCTGTATTCGACGTAGAAATCTTCTATCTTTACTAAATGTCTTAATCATTGATACCAGCCACGAACGTCATCATATATTATTATATGAATTAAATACTTTCATTAGGCCTAAATTAAGAATAAGAGCAAACTATTAGCGTATATACTTCAAATTATACTAAATTACATAAATCAAAAGGTAAATTGATGTATTTTGTTATAATATTATCGTACATGGTATCTCCTAGGGGGTGCTTTATAATTTGGACCGTGCTTCAAGGACAGAGCAGAGAGACTGGAGAAGATGTGACCCATGTTAAGGAGTAGGAACCAATAGAACCCTACTATGCACTTTCCATCCATATCTGTAATTCCTCAAAGCAATCATTATTTGTCTCATATCGTGCCTTAACCCCCTTTCAGGGCCATCCATCACTGCTGAAAGGAGGTTGTTAATAAAGAAAAACGTTGGATAGGAATATCAAAATTACAATTTCTTGCTGTAAACAATCCCCCCCAAAAAAAAAAAAAAAAAAAATTAGCGTAGCTAGTGGCTGTATAGTAATGGACCATAGATTTTTTCTTATTAATTTCATTCTACATGCATAAATATAATCTACATACATTTGGAACTTTCAAATCCATGTCTGTAAAGATAATTGTCCTTCTCAACAGAGATTTTTCTTTAGACAATAAGCAAATGAATAGAAGTAATACCCCATTATTAAGGTCATTATGAAGGCGCGTGTTCTTTTGTAATTCTATACATATATGGCTTGAAATATAAGGAGAAAGAGAGACTTATGGGTTTTTAATAGTAGAGCCCTAAAGAAATTCCACCCTGAATGCATTTTTTCAAAATACAATCAGATGGAAATGTGAGTAAGAGACCTACTTCTTTGCATTAAGAAAGTGGTCCTAGTCTTTCTTTATTAGGTTTATGAAATAGTGGAGCAATTTTATTGACGATGATTAGAAAAGGAAAAGTGCAAATGGTATTAATTAATTTTATTCCTATTTGGTGTTGAGATCGAATTTTTTGTCGGTTCGGTTTCAAGTGATTTTTCTCGACCATTTTAGACCAATTTTTCATTTTAAAAAACATCATATTACATGCATAAGAATACAAAAAAAAAAAAAAATGCACAGCTATTCACAAAAAATTAATTTTTTGAAAAAAATTTCAAAATCCCACCTCTGTTCAAAAAAGATTAAATTTAAAAAAAAAAATCCAAAAATGAGATTTTCAATATTAATTTTTTTAATTCCTATAATCCATAGCTATTCACAAATAATAATAAATTTTGGAAAAAAATTTCAGAAATTAAAATTCAATATTAAATTTTTTGGAAAAAAAAATTATCCTTATCAAAAAAAAATCTAGTAAAAAGCAAAAATTTCTTCATTTGGGGAGGGATACACCTCTTCCAGCCCACCCCCTGCGGATGCCCCTGGATTTTCAACACTTCTATTTATGTACCTATGTACATGTCTCGGAGAATTACACATAATTAAGTTGAAACAATATTTCTTAAAATTGAGTATCGATAACATTTGTATTTCTTACAAGTTAATTTTTGCACAAAATTATTCTAATTATAATTTAAGATACCACAACTTGCATTTAAAGTATCAAGTATAAAGTAGCTTATTGTCACAATGATATAATTAAAAAATGATAGATTTCTTCCATGTAGGATCCAAATAAAATATAATAAATGAAATGAATGATTTGAACTATAGTTATCACTTTGGGGTATCCCAAGTCATCCCATAAATTTGAATACAAACTTGATAACTGACCAAAATATGTTAGTGAATTATTAGGCTGTTTAAAGCATTTGTGAAGTCAAAAATTTTAAGAATCTTTCATTTTTTATGTATATTTATTCAAAATTGTTATTGTATTAACGCACCACGGATACATCTATAATTTCTTATAGTATTTAAATAACGCATGTCTTTAATAATTTTCATCATTTCTCCCACTCAGACCTTTGAGCAATGTATTACATATGTACACAAAACCTTGTGCATTTACACCACCCATTGGGTGTGTCTACTTTTAGTGTCAAAACCCCCCCAAAAATGGACATCTTATTTAAGAAATTATTCGCTCAACTTGAGGCATTTCATCGTCTACCTATATACATATATATCGGTATATATTGAAACATTCAAGCCCATAATATTTACATACGCATATTGGACAAAATGCTTTGTACAAAAGTATGTAGAGACTTCATTTTTATTAGTGTACTTTCTTTGAAGCATTGAATCCCTGCTGTGGTTTTGAAGCCCACATTACATTAATTAAATTAGGCGATGCAAAAAAAAAAAACACAGTATCCATTCTTGGTTGGTAAATAACAATAATATAATTTTTATTATCCAGTATTGTTATTAATATTACTATTCTTTGAGATTTCTTTTAGAATTGAATTGTTTCAATTGAGAGAACGGGATTTAAAATGTATAAAATGTCTAATTAAAACTCGTTTCTTCCCTAATTTTTGAGTAATTTACAATATGAACTCTTCAAGTGCAATTTTTGAAAGTGTGGGTTTCTTTAAATTAATAATTAGAACATTGATTTGATAATGGCTGTTGATTTCATGGATTTATAATCAGTCTTTGAACGACCCATTAAGATTTCCCCCTCCTGCCTTTGGTCGTGATCTCATTCATTAGCTCTTTTCCCTCCCTCCCTACGTCCTTCGGCTTGATTGGAGCAAACATGAAAGTTGTTAATCTTGTCAAAATATATAACGTGACTCAATCCTATTCATTACATATAATTAGCTCGTCGACACAAAAGGAAGCTAGATTGATTTTTCACAAAATTGGGTCGTATATTCTTTGACGTCATTAATTATCGGCAATAACTTTGATCCAGATGTGCAACCTAAAGAGGAAATTGTAAAACTCAAAATTTTACACTGTAATTTAAATTTAGCTGTCGACTGTTCTTCCCCTACCCCACATTAAACAGTGTTTTGAACGTTGATTGGTCGAATTTGAATTAGCTCTTTTTGAGATATGAGTAATTCAAAATAGTTATTCTTGAATAATAATTTCAGAGTTAGGAAGAGGAGTTAGCTAACAGCTATCAACTAATTTAGAGTCTTATTTTCTGTTACTTTTTGGTTGAAAAGTTGGGAGATGCAATAAACATAATGATGTAATAACAATGAAATGATGTATAGGTTTTTTGTGTATCACGTGAAAGAGTGGTCAGAAATCAACTTAAATTATTGATACTAATTTAGACCATGGGGTAACACTTTTTTCAGTTTGGCTGAACTAAAGAAAGTAAATTAATGTTTTTTTTCTTTTTGCCAAGTTTTTTGAGATAACTTGAAAAATGAATACACAAAAACAGAATCGGAAAATCCTTGCCACTCCTTTGCAAGTCCAAATTTCCCGGCTTGAGAAATGGCCTGGTTTTCCCCACCTCAACCCTATGGACTATTATTATTGACAAGACACCGTGGAGAGCAAGTCCAACATTTTCTAATTTCGGTGACGTGGTTAGGGTGTCATTGCAGTTGAGTAAAAGTAGTTTGAATTCCTCATATACCTAGTAGTTATCGAACTCTTAATTACTCAATTTTCTATTTAAAAGTATAAAAAATAATAAAGTTATGGCTCTGAAACCATTCATTGATTTTTTAAAGTAAATCTCTGTCAACGAAAGAGGGTTTTTAAGATCTCATTTCTCTTCATGAATATACTTAAAAGTTATATTTAATGTCTTCTTTATTTAGCATTTTTGTCGTCATAATATGCAAAATGATTTCTATCCTTAAATGTTACTCTCTTTTTGGGGAAGATTGCAATACTCCATTTATATATTTTTTATATCTTTTCCCACAGTATGAAACTTAATTACATTTAAAAAACTATGTACTACATATATAATTATTTTTAAAGTCGTAAAGACATACGTTGTTTAAGAAATTATCTGTCATTATAAAGTACATATATCCAAACGTTTTTAGTAATAGTCGGATGTTCATTTTTTCTTCCTTTTCTTGAGGGGACTTTGATCCCTCCCCCTTCTTTAGTATTGTATAAAGTGATTACCAGTCAAAAGTAAGAAAATTTCTAAGCATAATACACGAAAACGAATAAAGATACGATCATTTTAACTTTTTGTGATGTCTTCACGAAGTAATCCTCTTCAATTGATCACGATTTGTTGTTGCTTGTGTCAGATTGTATTTGAGGTGATCTACCCCCTTGCTCTCTCCATCTCTTTATATGAATCCTTTTTAGAATTGTATTTAATATGACCTGTGGGTATGTAAAAATAAAATAAAACGAAAATGAATGGTGTAATCCATACAATTTGAAAAATGTTTTGAAGGAGAGCAGCTTTGATGTCATGAAGTTTTATTAAGTCAGCTGCAAGAGAAAGAAGTAGACAAAATCCTACTCCTTTTATAGCAAGAACATATAGGCAGGAATTACGGGGATGTCGATCCTCAATTCAACTCCGAGTCCAACAAGGACTTCACTTATAACTCTGCAACAAATCTTCAGTGTTTCTCTTCGTCTATCATGGGCACACGCTCAAGTTGATGCTTAGATGTTCCATTCTCAAAAATTAAATAATATTGATAACAGCTTTAAAAAATAAAAAATACCTCTCAGGTACCAACTACAAAAGGTATTGTATCCGTAATAGGTTATATTTTATGCAACTCTCCTTAAATACTCATGGGTATTTTCCTTATTACTAGGGATATGAAAATTGTATATGTTATTTACCAGAAGGATATTAATGCTCTAATCAATTATTCATCCCAAAACTATCAGCCAAGCGGCGAAACAAAGACCACGTGATAGTTAGTTTATTCCTTTTTTGTCCGCTAGAGGCATTGATGTGTCATGAATATAAATCTACCACTAACTACTCAATTTCCATAAATTCATTACTTTAATTGAATTAACAGGATAGATGCTGGAAAGAGGATACAAAAATTGCAAACTTCATGAAACAAAATGATAAGGTAACGTTATCTGTTGTATGATAAAAATTGACATCTTTGGGAGAAGGAAAGATTTTTCGTAGACAAGGAATCTACTCCACCTAAAATGGAAGACTCGGCACTTGGCTTATATCTTTCCTTTTTCCTTACATTGAAAGTTCAACGTGTTATTTAGCATGGAGTACAACAGTTTGTCAGCAGATATATAGGCTTTCAAAGTTACCATATTTTTTGACATTCTCTCAGGCCTATTTTTTACACTCATTAAAATTTCGATAATTTCCACATCTCTACTTATTACATATTTTCTAAAAAGTTTGCAAATTGAATAAGCAGGTTTGAGTAATTAAATAAGCAATTTGTTATTAGAAACATTAGTTGACTTTTTTATTGTTTGATTGTATTGGCATGATTAATTACCATTATTTTTTTATTCCCAGGCTGTTTTTTGCTCCTCAGTGTGTAAATATCTATTATGGCCTAATGATCAATTATAAATATATTAAGTTTTCTGCTATACGTAGACAAACTGGATTTTTCAAAACCATAAGTAGCATTTTTATATATTTTTAAACTTTTTTTAAATGTCTCTTTATTCGCATTCTTTCATAAATTGCGTAACTAATTAAAAGTAAAACTAAGCAAAAATTGGTTAATATATACAATGCTGATATACGCCCTTTTAATGTGCATTAATAATTTGGATATTCCTAGTTAAGGGCATATCTTTTTTTGCAAAGCATATTTATGTATTTCATCTTTGCCACATTCATATCATAATGTGCATTGTTTCTTTCATTATGATTTTTATTCCAAGGTTGCTTAGTAAACTGATTGAATGGCTAAAGATGGTGTTGTTGTTTATTTTTGTTTTGTTTTGCTTCTTGAGTCAATACTTACTTATAAGTAGGTTTTTAATACAGAGATTATTTATAGGATGATGACTCAAAAATTAGAATCCTCCTTGAAGCCGTTTAGCCTCAGTTCTGAAAGTGTGATAATTTTGTACTTGGCACCATTAGAAAGAACTAATAAGAAGCTACAATTTGATGTTTGTTTTGTTTTGTTCTATCAAAAGTATCGGAGCAACAAGCAAAAGTCGTCAAGTGAACGCTGTTCTGAACAGAAGAAATGATCGCTTATTACCTGAATCGAGTGCTCAGATCGAGGGAACCTTCAAGACCAAATATCCAGCTCAAATCATGGTCCTCGGCGTCTGAGCGTCAGACGGCAGCTACTTCGTCAAGGCCAACAGGAAAGTCAAAATGGACGTCTTCTACAAGGTCTTCATGTACCATATATTGTTATGGGTGAAGAACACGTTCCTCAAGGACAACTATCTGTTTACCCAAGACGGCGCCTCGGCACTCACGTCCAAGAATGTGAAGTATTTCTGCAGGGAGAACATCGGTGCCTTATGGACGACAGGCTTCCGGCCTTCGTTCTCACCCGACGTGAACTCCCTGGACTTTGCTGTTTCGCGTGTTTTGGAGGACCAGACGAACAAGACTTATCACCTGAATGTCGATGCCTCCAAGGCTGTGATGACAGAGGAGTAGAACAACTTGTGCTTCTGTTTGTCCCCGTATTGACACCATCATTGAGAATGGAGGGGTACATACTGAATTAAAAGCTTAGGAAATGGTCGAATTACCAACTTTTCCTTCAAAAATTAGCCATAAAAATGGCACAAAAGAAAATATAGGGAAGTGAAAACGGCTTTTAAAAGTTTATAATTGTTGAGTCCTCACCCTGTCGACTCTTTCAGAATTATAGTCACAATGGAATTTCGTCATTATTTTGATCAATTTTAGTTATAAAAGTACTTTTAATATTTAGTTTTCTTATAAAATAGCAATTACTCAAATTGAATTAAAGCATTCCCTTAATTTTGAATTTGAAAAGTCGGTAGACAAATATAGAAGATATTAGCATATTTGCATTTCCCTCTTAACAAACCTCGTATTAGCGTAGGGCATCTACTGAGAACTCAATTTCATGGGCCTTTAATTCGTGAAAGTAATTGCCACTAAGTGTTCATAAAAAATAAGTAATATTCAGTTTGAAATAAAGAATTTGTTCAATTATAATATTTAATAATCGATCCTCAAATGAAGAAAATATGAATGATTCAAGAAAGGTTAAATGTTGCCCTCATATCAGAGAATAATAAGATTTTCAACTATGTCAATATCCACATCACAGAAATATTAGTTTATTTAAATGTATTAACTTTATTTGACACAAAAAAATTAGGAAATTCTATCCTATATTTAAAATTCTATTGTCACTGCAATTCTGAAAAAGTATAATGTATGTACATAAAAGTAGTTTATCCAGACGAATTCAAATTGCTCTGTTTTGTGTTTTTTTTGTTTTTTTTGTAATTAGATTTGGTCAATCCCATTATAGGATATTGGTTCATATTAATCCTCTCTCATCATGATTTTCGTCATTCCTTGCCATCTTTATGTCTAAACATTTCCATATATATTATTAAATATATTATATTTGCTTAATTGGCAGATATTTTGCAATAAAAATGAAGAAATATCTTTGAATCATATTTCTTTTATCTTTATAAAATTCATGAATTAAATGCTTTAGAACAATATTGCTATATCTATAATGTACATTATAAATACAGAAATTGAATTAATATAATAATTATTTTTCATCCCATAATGGTCATTATGTATATGTACTATTTATGTATATTGCAATGTGCAAGCCAATGTGTTTATTTAGGTTGGCAGAGAGGAATGAATGGAGCTTGGTTGCAGATGTACCCTTTTTGGCTTTAAATCTGAGGAGCCTAAGCCGGTCTAAACATTTATAATTTGAACTAATTCGGTCCAACTTAGGTCAAAAAATCAATCCTAATCCGGTCCCAGACAAGTGTTAATTTCGTCAGCTGTGACTAGACGAAATGTATTTGTCAAAACATATTATATGAAAATGATTATTAGACGAAGTAAAACAATTTTCTTCAACGTTTTGTCTGAATTAAACAAATACTTTATTTTCATGACAAAATAAACGAGACTAAGTTGTGTGGGTCTTTATTTTTTCGGTTCAGTCCAGTCTTGGAATCGATTTCATCAGTCTTTAGGGCTCTCAGTAATAGAATTGATTTTAAAAAAAGAAGCACTTTTGAGTCACGTCATCAAGGGCTACACTTTATATGCTCCGTTACAATTGAAAATGATCCCACTAAGGAGTGAAATATATTTTATATATTGAAAAAATCCAACTAGGAGAATTGTTGCTAGTCTGACTTCTAAAATAATCTTTAGTTTATATGATTTTAGGACTAATATGCAGCTAATTTGGGCCTGTAAAAAAAACGAAAATCAATGTTGTAAGCCGGACAATTTGAAGAATGTTTTGGAACAGAGCAGCTTAGCTGTCATGATGTTTCATTATATCAGCTACAAGCAGTTGTTACTAGGCGAAGGAGATAAGGAAACAAACAAGGACAAAGGCAATAGTTACTACGATGTCGATCCTCAATTATACTCCGAGTCCAACAAGGACTTACAATTATAAATCCGCAACAAATCATCAGTGATACTCTCCGTCTTTTATGAGTACATGCAAATATTCAATCCACTTTCGTGCATATCAATCATAACTTGTATGTATTAGAGAACAAATTTCACCCCTCACTAATTAAATAATAAGGATAGCAGCTTAGGAAAAGAAAATTCCCTGTTCGGGTTGACAACTTTAAAAAAAAGGCATCACTGCTGATAGGTAGGACTAAACTGGAACAATACAGAACTGGAACTGCAGTCTTCAGTCTTAAATAAGGAGCTGCACAAGACTAAATGTGACGAAAACTAAACAACAAAATATAATAATACAAACTGTGACGAAAAAAGAAGAAATTAACAGTGTCCCACAAACACAAAGAAAATTACGAGTAACCGATTTTTATGGTAAAGGGAATTTTGGTCCAAATCGGACTAGAAAAATAACTTAAGACTAAACCGGGAAAAATTTGGTCTTGGATCGAGTTTCAACATTCCATTCTAAATATGTATAATGGCATTATTAATTTTTTTAAATATGAAGAATTATTTGATACTTCTGTCGACACAACTGTAGTTTAATTACCAATTACTAAGATGTTGTTTGTATAAAAAAGATTTCTCACATGCTATTTATTATGAGAATAAGATTATACCCAAGTATATATAACTTTTTAGGAAACTTAATTATATTTTATTTATTTAAAAATATACAACTATATATTTAAAATAAAAAAAATTCTTATTTTTATGTGTATTTATGGGTTGTTGTTGTAGATAGCTTCCTTCCGGTTTGTCACATTTTAATTGGTATTTATTTTCTTTTAATATCTATGTATATACAAAAGTAAAAAGAAAGGTAACCTATGGAAAGGATTTTTCTCCTTTGGGAGATAATGCTTAAATTATCAAAAAATAAGAAATAAATAGTTTTGGGTTAGTTTTGAAAATTCTGGACCGACTTGAGAGCATTATAACTTTTGTAAAGCCGAAATTACATACTAAAATTAGGAATAAAACAAAAAAAAGTTTTGATTGTTCCCCATAGAAAAAGTTTTTCCAAGAAAATATTCTTTTTAGTATAATCTTTTTTTGGGGAAAAATAAAAATCAATTCAGGGTTTCAGATACCGCTAATCGATCTAAATATAGTATTTTAATGTATATTTTCATATTTTAGAAGACAATTAGAACATTATATTTATTTTGTAGCGTGTACAATGTACATAGAAGTCATATTCATGAGAAAAGTTCCAGATTGTCGTCTGGATCGAAAAAGCAATCCAGATTTGTCTCGAAAAACTCAAATTAAAACCAAACGTGTAAATAAATTTGGTCTTGAGACTCGTCACTATTTATTAATACAAAACAGGGATGTGTTCTTTGTCGAGAAAAAATAACGTTTTAGAAATTAGAAAAGGAAAAACTGTTTTTGTATTTTTTTTTTTTGCATTCTTAAATATATCGTCGCTATGTCAACACCTATTTTTGAAGGAAGAATTCGCGTTTATCTATGGTCTATTTAAAAAATATGAATAATACTCGTATATATAATTTTTATATCGTTTAATATTTTTCATGCACTAATAAATACCATGTAAAAGGTTCTCTTCTTAATAGCAGTAATTCATTTTCTCCCACCAAAGTCATAAAGCAGGCGTCTCATAGTATAATAAGGGTCTTAATTCAGTAATGCCATAATTTTTGTTCACACTTTCTTCTCACATTCTCCAAAAATACCATCCCTACTCATCCTTCAGAAATACCTCTATACCTACTCCTTTACAGCTTATATTTAGTTTACAAATATATAATTTTTTATGGGTGCATAGGGAATGTACCTCATAATAATTACACATGTATGTAGGCAGGCTTTGGTAACTGCTTTAAGTTGTACATATATCATCATCATATCCGTCCTTGATTTCCGTAATGACCATCACAATAACTCAATGTAGATTAATAGTAATTTAATTGCTCACCAAAGACCACACCAAGTGATTTCTGTTTAGTAGTTATTTCATCTCCATTAAGTTTTTAGGTTTTTAATAGTGATGTGGGTCTACAGATTGTATCGGTATTGAACCATTAAAAGTCTTGATCTCAATGTAAAGCCCAAGACTAACATAACTAGATTAAAAATTATAGAAATTAGTAGGAAAAGAAATAACCCATTTTTGTGGTTGTATTGTAAGTGAGACTTGAGAGCAAGACCAAAGACAGGCCCCTTTCAGTATGATGAACAGCATTTTTCTGGTGGAGGAGAAAATTTTAAGCAGAAATGTATTAATGAAAGCAGTTATTTCACTTTTGACTAATTTGTTAAAAGTCTGATAGCCAAAATATTAGAAATTTGAGGGATTAATTTTTGCCTAGGGGTAGTATACCCTCTATCCCCATTTCCCCTCGTAACCAAAGCCCTTTTATTTCCAATATTTACCATTTATGAGCAGCTCCCATCTTTATGTTAATGTACGCTCTAGGCTCCTCGCCTTAAAACTGGCACTGTCGACATCCCTCAATGCATTGATACGTCTTGAGTCAGAATTACCTTTTAAATAAACAAATTTAATATAGAAAAATGATGAATGTAATCTTTGAGTTAATACTTTCTCTTATATAAGATATTATTTTATTACATTAATAACAAAGAAAAAATAAACATTCAAGTATTTTTAAAAGGGAAATGAAATGTGCGGGCATTTTATCTAGAACCGTCACATGTGCTGCTACTTAGATTAATGTTTTTACATACCTATAGATGACTTAATGTGCCTTCAAATAAGGCTAACTTGATCTAATTTATAAATTAGATTTATTCATTTGCATTAAATAAATACATCTGCTAGTTGCTTCTATCTACGTCGTTTTTTATATTTTGTGTACACCTTTCTCAGTTTTTAATTGATTGGCTATGAAGTTTAAATGAGACTATATTATGTATGTACTTTGCGTGTTTTTTTTTTTTTTTTAATAATATTTCTATTTATTTTATTGTAACTCTACAGAAAATAAATAAATTAATATTTGATGAAGACAGCATTTGTTTATTTAGAGTTGTTTCGTTAGGAAAGGTTTTTTTTATTACATTTTCTATACTAATCAAAAAAATCCCATCATATTCTGTGGTTTTATTTTTTATTTTTATTCATTATTATTTAAAAAGAAAATGCTTTAATTCATTTAAATACCAATAGATTGATTATAATATATATGTACTTCCCCCTCATTTTGATCCACGTATTCCTTTGTTTGATTAATTTGCTTTTTTTAAATAAAGTAGAGCTTCAAAAGCTTTATTTAAGGCTCTTTAAAAACCCTTATACTATTTAAAACATTTTTTCTTTATGTAGGTATATTTTTTTACCAATATTTTTTTATAATTAGTTTGTTGTTCGATTACAAAAGCACTAATGGAATCATTAACACTCTCATTTTAAAGTATTTTAAGGTCATTTTTCCCACCAGGGTGACTCTGTTAAGGTTCTTCTTCTCATGATAATGAGGATATTTCTTCATTGCCTACCTACCCATGAATGTATCTAGATAGGTATATCTAGGCTCTTTTGTGAGTAACATACGTCTTTTCAACCCACTTCAAACAAAATATGATAGGTTACAACCTCTTTCATTTTATGATGGTTTTTTAGTGTGGTATTATTTTCTTTCTTTATTTACCTTTACTTATGGAATTTGAGTCTTGTACATAAGCACATATATATAATCTTTATTATGTATGTATGTAATTTACTTACTTAGCGTAGAAATCAACTTTCACTCTTTTAACTTGAACGTTTTTATGCTTGACGTGAATGATTACGATTTATTGTGATTTGTTCTTAGAGTTGGAAATCCTAAGCATCTTTTAGTTTATTAAGCTGATACTGTTATTCTTGAAGTGAGAATATTTATGCAGTAGTGTTGTTAATCGTGAGGATTTCTTACCTGCCCATTTTTTGGAGTTCGCAGTATAAAGAATGTAGTGTTTTATAACTAAGCTTTTAACTATTATTACTTAGTTCCTAAGAAGTGAACTTTTTTTTTCTACTAGGTACAATATGCAAGTTATCATTTAAGACGGAGAATAACCCTATGGATTTGTTGATATAATTATAAGTCCTTCTTGTATTTGGAGTAGAATTGATGTTATACATCGTAGTAAATCTAGTTTATACTCCAAGTAGAGTTGAAGATCGTCATAAGAGTCATTCTTCCTATCTTGTTTTTTATTTCCATCCCCCTTTGTCACAACAGCTTGTAGCTGATCTAATGAAACGTTATGACAGTTTCCGACAATAATGATTTTCGTTTGATTGGGGATCGAAAACGGAGTAATTTCTCCCAATGTCCTTGCTTGATACAGATTGGGAGTTTTGATTATCTCCTTCATCTCATAGCTGCTCACAGCTAATTTAATGAAACGTCATGACAGCTAAACCGCTCTTATCTCAAACATTCCTCAAATTGGTTTATTTTCTTTAGATACTGAAAATGCTTACAATTTACAACTCTACTTATCCTCTTCTTTATTCTCCATTTCTTGAGATGTTGAATAATTCTATTGAAGTTTGGAGTGAGTTAGAAATTTTTTCCATTTACCTATAATTAATTTTAAGACTGTTGGCATTACTTTGCAGATTATTTAATTTTTCCCCTTAGTTTTGCAAATATGTACAATAAATGTACATGGAGGGTTTCGTCACAAAAGAAGACGAGGATCTCTCTTTTATTTTTGTTCTAAGAATCCATAATCACTCTTTCTATCTATGAATGTGATCATGATGATTGTTTATTGTATCTTCTATGTACATTTATTTATAAAACATTGATTTCAACTCAATTCTTCCTACCTATTGCATCATCCATATCAAACTAAATATGTTTATTTGTTTTCATCTTCATAAGAGTATTTATACAAGTTATAAATAACTTTTCCTTTTAATTTATTTTTTGTACATTAATTAGGGTTATATCCCTTCTTCATACATTAACAAAAAAATAGCAATAAGTCTCCCAATTATTATCAAGTGTCATTATTATTTATTAAGGCATAATCAGTATTTAATATATGTATATCATATATAGTCTTATTATTAACATTAAATGTGTATGTATACCTCTTAGATAGATTGATACTTGACATTATTGAGCAACAGATAAAACTGGTACTGTATCAAATTCGAACAAGATGGCTTAAATTTTAGGATGAGACGTCATAATTTAGAAACAAATAGATAAATCTCAAAAATGTATGATTCATTTTTGATTTATAGACATCTGTATGTTGACAACTTTTTATTTCATTATCATATGTCATTTGTCATATTTGACATTCCCTGATTTATTAAAGATCCTTTGATCAAAAGAGTGGAAACGCTAATACACATATCCCATTGTAATTGTATATAATTTTAACAGGTAACAAAAAATGAAGGATATAAATTTTCTGAAACATTTAACTCATTATGTCATTTCTTTTAAATATGTTTATTATGTTTCCTAAGATATTTATAAGCAGTGCAGAGTGTTAAAAACAAAATTGGAATAAGCATGCTACTTAATATAATCCGATTACTCCCCTGATAGATGTCAATCCACTTTGTTCTACAAAGTCATATGCCCTTGTAAATATTAGACATATATATGTAATATTTTCATATATATATATATGCCAAATCATGCCCAAGTTTTAATCCTCTTAATTTTATGTCACAATAATTGATCTCATAAAAAAGGAAAATTAAAATTGTGATGCTAATTACAAGTTTTATTTCTTTAAATTTATTTTCGAGCGGTCTTTATTCACTTTGCTTTAAAGTAGTGTTTTATTCCCGAGAAATGTACTAAAACGGCGAGTTCTTTAACGATTACACATTCCATATTTGTTGCAATAGTTTTCCTGTTGCATCTGCTTGAATAAAGTATTTCTTGTATTTTGTGGACTCAAACCCAAAATGTAACTTGTACATATGGGGGGGGCACTCTTAAAGCTATGTATTAGTATAAGTGACGCTGAAAGTTCTGGACGCCCTCTTGAGGCTACCACTCCAGAAACAATTTCTACCCTATTTCCATTAATTTTTCAACCACGTTATTGGGGCCACAAAATGGGCAATATCAACAATACTGATGTCTCATGAAAGCCCTCAATGAAAATGATAAAATTTGAGGGTTAGATTTAGTTAATCAGTATTCATACAACCATTTATTATGTACCACTGCAATGAACTTCAGTCGTAATTATTATAGATGTGCGTCACGGTCCAATACATCCATCCACGAGTTTTATAGGATACGCAATTTAAAAGTAACAATAATAAATGGCCTCTACCTTAAAAACCCTAGGCAGGTTTAGATACATGGCCACTACCCAATCTGTTTTGAGGTCCTGACTTGTAGATTTCTTAAATTTTTTGTTCACTCATTTGTAGCGATTGTGTAGAACCGTTTTAGTTTCTTGACAGCGAATGTGCATTTTCATCTTGATGATTTAACTAATTGGTATGAATTAATGTGATAGTGATTCTGTAACAGAACCATTTTCCCTTAGGGAAAGTAAAAAGATTTTTAAATCTATGTCATGACTTCAGGAGACCAAACTGTCCAACCTATTTGTTACTTCTGCTTCCGGATTGAGTAGTTCCCTCCTTATTTGTCTATCATTAGCAGCTGGTGATTGTCTAAAAGAAACACTATCTTGGTGTTTCATCACAAGTGAACTAGTCCCATTGTGTGTCAAAATGTTTGGAAGCCTTACTTCTTGTTTTTTCCAGAGCTGGAGTTATACAGTGGAGGTAATATTGTGGACTGAATAAAATTCATTCCTTATCGCCAATCTTTTTAGGAAAGGTCAACTCTTCTTATGGTCTTTTTAATATTAGTGTCCATATTTCATTTGATGACGTTTAAAAAAAAAAATTTTTTTTTTTTGAAAATGTTCCTTGAATTGGTCAGATGGTGTTGCACTGATTCAGTAAAGGTCTTACAATTACTCCATTTGACCTAGGAATCTTCTTCAATGTCCATATACAAAATGTATATATTCTTGTCAGGATACCCCATGCATCTACGCACATTGAGTTCAATAGAATAATATCTCCCGAGCGTGTTGTCCATTGAGCCAAGTCGTTCCATAATTTATTTATTTTTCTTTGAATTGTATCAATATGAAATCACGATATTTTTCTAAACATAATTTTTTTCCAGTCATTCAATACATAGATCATCAAAAATTTGTTTATGACTCACATAATCAAATAAGCCCTGTGGTTAGTATGAACCTCTCTTTACTTAATGCGAATGATTTTTTTTTTTTTGCTTTCATAGTCCATTAAAATAGCTATAAAATGTTCAAATAGATAATATATGAAATAGCCCATAATAATAATAAAAAATAATAAATGCTCTAAAAATCATGTGGAAATCGTAATAAAAAGGAACTCAATTTAATTAGAGTACCATGAAGATACAATAATCACTTTGGTTATTATTTTTTATTTATAAAGCAATAAATGTATCTAATTTCCAAGGTTTCTTGTGATATATGTACATTTAACTTTAGTTTCTAATTAATACGTGAGGTGAAAAAATATGTATTTATTCGGCTTCATTGATGTAGAAAGAACCAAAAAGTAAAACTTTCTTAACCCTGATTAAAATAAGTTTTTTTTTTCTTTATTATGATAAAGTCAAGACTGATTGCATTTTACATACTTTACTTTTCTTTGATGCGAGATATCTATGTACGAAATTTTTCAAAATCTACTTAACTTCCCTTGTGCATCATATTATCTTTTAATTGATACTTATTTAGTTTGAATGAGATTCTCTCATTGGAGTAGGAGAATGATTATTTGTATACTCGCACAATGCATGCTAGAGATCTATATTCCTGCTCTTAGTTTAGTAGTTAAATCCTTTATAATTGATCAATTCGTTTTACTTCATGCATTTTTTTAGTAGGTACATTTTTAGTAACGAAATATAGTAGATTAATAATAGCAAGTCATCTCCAAAGCTATAATACATCGTTACCTTCATTGAATCTTGCAATTTTGGCTCAACAAAAACCCTATAAAAGGTCCAAATCAGTTGGTAGTTAGTCAATTAACCCCAGCTTTGGAATCTTTATCCAACAATTATTGAGAATTGTTCACAGCCTAACAAAAGTAATTATAACTCAACGAATCAACCCACAGAACACCGATTAAGGGAAAAAGAAGAGAAATCGACAGTTGAGAATAAAATGTGTTCTAAATTTTTGTGTGAGTGAGGTAACGCTCTAATAAACTGTGTGGCGAAATGAAGATCACGTGATTTTTACAAATAGAAATCGCTCAAAAATTGCACACTTCATCTTTTTTGGAAAAATTACTGATTTTGAACTTTTTCCTGAAAATTGCTCATTTTTCTAAACTGGCATGAAATAAATAGAGAAAATTTGGATTCTGGTTCGATTACGCAACTGCTCTTAAGGAAACCTTAGGATATTTTTCGAGGGAAAATTCGTTTGCAAAAACTCTACTTCATTTTTGAAGGTAAAACTATGTATTTGATGTAATCAGGGTTATGATTACATGATAAAATATGTAAGGGAGCCAGATTCTGATAATGAACAATTAGAGGAAGAGAAAATATTAGCCCAAAATTGACTCATCATACTTGAATATTGTAAAATATTTTGTGCTAAATTGCAAAATCTTGATTTGTCGATATAATATAGAAAAAATTAAAAATAAATTATGATAAATATAAAACAGCACTAATTATTTTCAATATTCCTCATAAAGCTATATTTTTCTTACAGTATTAATTACTCAATTTTAATATTTTGAATGATCATTTTTAAAAACTTTAGCGTTCTTAAAATAGCGTTATAAAAAAATATAATTCATATGTATATATTTTATTATGTATTTGAATAATAATTCACTCCAAATATAAGTGCGAATGCATATCTTAGAAGGAGATGTTAACAGACTCACGGCTGATATAATAATTAACAAAAAAGGAGAAATAACACGCACTCAACTGTTTTCCGTTTTTAATCGCTATACTCATTTTTTTCTTTACATAGATCCCATCCCTAGTAATAAATTATCCTTCACCCTTATCATTGAATTAACAAGTGAAATTAGATATGTCTTCTTGGCAAAAATAATAATGTAACGCCATCTGTGATGTCATAACCACTGATATCTTACGGGGGAAAAGTTTTCACATAGCTAAAGAAATATCCTTAAGCTGAATGGCGTATTTCGCCACTTTATTGTATAGCTTTGTTCTGCTTTTAGATACTGTTTCAGTGATCTCAGTAATGGCTACAAAGGATTTTAAATGCAAGCCAAAATAAAGACACAAATTGTAATAAATCAAAACATGAAGACCAATTCAATAATTGACCACTGACCAACTTTACATAATCAAATAATTTATTATGTTTTTGAGTCCCTCCATTGGCAACATGTTTCTTCATATTTGTAGCTTTTGTTTCAAATCTTGGCTACCTAATTACACAGTTCATTTACACACAATGAAATTATATAACCTTGCTGCATTCATGGCTCCTTTGTTTCCTTAAACAGAAATCCAAAGATTACTCCATGACACAGGTTGCAAAAAGAGTTGAAGCAAAACCACTCCTTTTACTCAACTTTTAATTGGGCGGATGAATGAGAACTACTCTTACAAGTCTCTTAATTCTTCTAATGCTGCAGTTATGGAGAGAAGGTGGTTGGTTATTTGAGACTTCAACCCCTTTATAATTATGTGTATTTCTATGGGATAGTTTTGCTAATTTCTTTGTACATAAAAGAAATTCAATGTACATATATATGTATGTATGTAATAATATTAAAATCTTCTTCTTCATCTAGGAACCTTAATTGAATAAAGATGCTTCATTTTGATAACTCTGGATCGGTGTTTTCTGTACTTCTCTCATTAAAATATAGGTAGAATAAAAAAATTGATTCATTGATATTACACTAATCACGAAGGGTCGCTTTTGCTCAAGTGATCTGTGTGAGGTTACCTATACAGTGTTTTCTTTTTCTTTCGATTTTTAGATAATAATTTGTAGTTGCCATGAAATATGTATAAGAAACAAAAACAAAAAACAATCATGAATCAATTATGAAAGGTGGAGCATGGAATGATAAGAAAGATTCTCAAATACTTTTGTGGCATCTTGAAAGTAATTTGATGATCTTTAGGTGTAAGATGAAGTTTTAAAGTACATATCTATGTATGTACCTTGAAAATAATTAAAGTAGGGATTATGTTTCTACAAGTCTTGAGTGTCAGTCTGAAAATCCTAGACCTGTCTGAGACAGTTTGAATTTTTGTGGACTGGACTAATTTGGTCTTTTAAAGAAGTTCGTGCTACATCTGTACCAAAGAAATGTGAGAACTTGTATTTTCTTTTGTAGATCACATAAACTGAAATAAACTTCAAATATGGAGTAACTACTAATTTAATTATTCATATGTCAAATAACATGAATCGTTCCGAAATAAAAATAAAATCTTTTATTAAAATAGAAGAAGAGAGAGTGGACAATTTAAAAATTCCAATTAATCTGACGGAGTAATTAAAAATAATAATCAATCTCATAGGCGGAGTTCTGATCTGTTTACATCGAACACCACACAAAGAGGTTTGATCCACAAGTTTATCAAGGCCTAAGGAGATATGGACCAGTTTGAGCGGGCAACATATATCACTATTTACACTTAGCTAATAATATAGTTTATTTTAAAATAGTCCGATCGTATAAGAAATGTATTCACAAGCCACTCCGCCTTGAACACGGTAACGTGGAAAGAATTTTCAATCTGCCATCTGACTAACTTTAATATATTCTCCACCACATAGCAGTCAGAAAAGAAGTGCCGTGATATCTCCAAGTCTAAGGCACATAAATTACACTTCCTATCTTCTACTTTCGCCTCGGATTTATTTACAAGGAGTGGCATGCTGCTATCCTAGAGTGGAGCCATCTTTCCTTGGAGTTCATAAAATGATTTCTTAAAAAATCGCACGATCCACTTAAAATTTCATCTAATGGAGGCCTTTCAAGGCGTATGAAGCAATTCCTTACTATGGTAGTATGAATTTCTTTTATGAGACTACCCAGGACTGTCTTTTGGACTTTAGATAAGGATGATATCCACTCAACATGGGGTTGGTATATCCGTAAAATTGTTATTATTTGTAAATTGAGGTTCTTTTACATAACATTAGTGAAAAAGATGCCTCATAGAAGGTGCACTAAAATTTGGGACGTTTTTCAAAGACCGATCACAGATAAGGAACAAATATCGAATATCAATACAACCCTTGTAGGTAGTTTACTAATGTATGTACTTTTAGAATGCAAAGAGATTTAGGTATCTCGTAGATTTATTGATGGATTTTTTGAATAAATATGTATTCTTAGTATGTTCAAATTCAATATTTTAGGCACGCACAATGTACATACAAATGAATCCATTATGCCTCTTCCGCTATATGATTACATTTTTAGCACACTATATATTTTTGAAAAAGTGATATTAATGCTAAACATCCAGGAAGTTGAAGGACATCCAATAATTATTATTTGAGAAATTTAAGTTCAAGGATACTCCCACCTCCATTGACCCCATGATTATTTTACTCTCCTCTTTATTACAATTAATTCATACTTGGGTATAATGATCAATCTATTTCATGCAACAGCGGCTTTACATACGTATCAAAAAAGTCAATTAATATAGCTTTTTTTATTAGAAAAAAGAATAAATCTTGGGTGTAACTCTCATAAAATAAAAATGCACAAAATTATTATTTTATTATTATGGGGCTATAATTCAATATTTTAACAAAATATATTTTTGTAGCTTTATGTGCGGTAAGAAATGGGCTGGTTTTTTGAAAGATGTATTTATTTATTTACGGATGACTTATTTGCAATTATATTCCATGGGTACTAAATGGTACACTAGTAAATGCTTTCTTCCACATGTTAAATGTTTATTAGTCTCTTCCCAAAGAATTATTAATAGGGAAACTGGGGAGAGTTGCAACACTTTTTACGTAATTATTTTGAGCTAGTTACCACAACATTCCAAAACATATGTCAGCTATTGTTTGAATGTATGTACATAGTTAAAATATTTTATTAGGAAGTATTCCCCACCCCCATATGATGATGCTCTCCTTTAATCATATATATATATATATATTGTAAGTATAGTTGTAATTTTACTCTTAAAAATCAATTTAATCAAATATCTCAACTTAAAATTGTAAAATATGACTTAGATCGTGCGAGATACTTTTTGTAATTACAACTTGAACCGAACTTTTTATTTTCAAAATCTGTTGTCATTATTATTTAATTCTTAAAAAGGAACATTAAAGTATGTATAAATTAATAATGAGTGTGTGTGCTCATGAAAGACGTAGAGTGACAATAAGGGCTTGCTCGGGAGTTATAAATGTAAGTCCTTGTTGGATTCGGAGTAGAATTGAGGATCTATAGGAGAGTAATTCGTGCACATGTCCCTGCTATATACGGAGTAGGACTTGTGTTTATTTCCTTTTCCCTCTTTTTGCAGATTATTGTAGCCTGTCTAATGAAACGATATGACAGCTAAGCTGCTCTCCTTCAAATATTCTTAAAATTGTCAGGATTACACCATAAATATTGGGGTTTTTTTTTGTTGTTTTTTTACATACCGGTAGGAATTGTACGCAATGTTACATCATTTCATGTGTCTAAGCCTTTGTAAAGAAAATGTTATCTCCAGCTTTATAATTTGTAATTTGAGGATTTTATGTTGTAGTTACATCGTTGTGTATAGGTGTTATACTCCTTCATGTATATGGAAAAGATTTGGAAGCATTCAAGCTCCTTTTACGGTTTTTTATTAGTTTTTAATACTGATGTTAGGTTATATAATCTATACCCATATTATGTTACTTAGATCCTCACTGAAAAGTACATTTTAACATCTATTTACGGAATATGTCTTTTTCTTCTACAAGTCATATACATATATTTGAAATTGGATTCAAATATCTTATGAATATGCATTTTTATAAATAAATTTAAAAGTATTTATGTTTATAAGTAGTTATAACTATGAGTTCGTCAAAAAGGAAAAAAAAATATTTTTGTTATCAAAGACATTCCTTAAGAACTGTCTGCATGTTAGTATATATCCTCTTGTCCATCTAAATAGACATAGATACAATGAGGAAGTAACCAATCTACTACTGACTTTACATATGTACCTATGTTATTGTAGGTAATTACAGATACATATTTATCCTTAGGATTACATATACCCATTCACATATTTTTCTGTCTTTATCTACCATTCTTAATAATATACATACAGACTCCTTGAATAATTTACATTCATTTTTCTTTCTATATGTATATTGTAATTTGTAGTTACGGAAAGTTTACCTGTTTAAAACTCTATTTATGAAGTTAACAGGTCGGCCAGATCCAGACTTGCAACGAAATCCCTTACCCATGGGCGTTCGCAGGATTACATATATATATATTGGGGTATTGGGGGGGGGAGGAAGGGAGCTTGTTTTTTTAAATTAAACTAAATTAAATTTAAAAAAAATTTAAAATCCATTTATTCATACAAAATTAATTTTTTTGGAAAAAAGTTTCAAAACGCCAAGAAAGCTGCAACACATTCACATTATACTTCCATTTTTGCAAAACCAATTTGGCATCGTTTAAAAGATATATTTAAATTCTGTTAAATGAAATATGCATTGGCCTTGTAGGTCTTAGGTGTCAGTTGCAACAAGCGTTGCAATTTCCCCCCTCATAGATTGTTCTTCTTTATTATTTTATTTATTTACACTTCACATAACAAACCTAAATACTTAACATATAACATATAAATCTTATGATACTTACATCTGTTATAATACTTTGAAAATTGGTGATTCAAAGCCTTGTCAGTTATTAATTCATAAAAATATATTACTTGGCTTTTTTTTTCTCACTCCAGACTCATATTCGATATTTTTTGATTGTTGCAACCATCTTTTTTGGCTAGGGGGCAGTTTCATTCTTTTTGTCGAGCAAGTATAATCAGTATATAAATTCACAAAATAGCAAACATATACTAGTACGCTGTCTCAAATTTAGGCAAATAAGTTTCAAGTAATTGAGTCAAAAGAAACAAGTGTTGTCATTGTTCCCAGCCTTTCCTATTTAAGTATTCCTCATATTCGGTATTTGTCAATTATCATTTATAATATAATATATATATATATATATATTTTATGTACCTATAATAATCCTTATTTTTGATCCTTTTTTCAGGTAAGAAAATCAATATTTTTCTCATGAAGACGTGTTTTTGTGGCACCTGTACTATGTACATAGTATATATGTACCCCCTATTTATTTCTGATGAAACATCCGTTATCCAACTCTGTGTGGTCGTAAGTACATATTATGTACAATATACATACATACATATATGCTAACAGGGAAGACTCAAAATGAAATTATGAGAAGGGTGGAATAGGAATATGTTTTGTAAGTACAGCATAGATATATATTCTTGATTCAATTACTGTCTACTTTAATTTTTTGCGGTTAGCAATTTATAACTTCCTGGGACTCGGATCGACTCCCCTTTTAAATGTCCATGTGAAACTTCTTTTTTTCATGTTGTTAAAACTCGTTTTTATTATTTATTTCATTCGAAGTAGGATTTGTCTGCCTTGAATGTAATATGCGAACATAGTGACTAAGAGATTTATTACTTTGGAAGTGCATCTATCGTTAAATTAGCCCTGCAACACATTTAATGTAGTTTTCTATTAAGAGGGAGACATTTTAAGGGATATTAAAATCTATTTTTTGTTTAAAAATATAAAATTGCAGTCTAGAGGTGGTAATATTTACACTTGGCTCCCTTTGTAAATGTTGAGCTAGATTGGAGCTGCTATGTTGTTCATAAATTGCTTTTTGAGGATATGCACAAATAATGAGTATTTTCTTTTCAGCTGTTTAGTCGTTTGACTATTTCTGATTTAAAGTAGCTGAATATGTATTTACATATTCAAAAGGTTATAAATTCTCTTCTTTATAGGTACCGTTAGTTATATTTCGAGTAAAAACATAATACAAAAATGCGTTGTATTATGTTCCTTTTAATAGGATTTGTATATATCTATTAATATTAAAATAGGGATAATTAATCCCCATTTACTCCTTAGGACTAGTAGACTTCGGTTTGTATACAGGGGCATTTACAGGATTATTTTTTGACAAAACTTCGAAAATAAAATGTTTTCGAAATTCCTTTAAAAAAAATGGTTACCCTTCTTTTCCCCATAAAGATTTTTCTTACATGGCGATAATATATTTTCAGCGAGGTACAAATTCTTTGGTTGGTCAACCCTGGGATAATAAGGTCTGGGCAGTAGAAAAAAACAGTCATTCCTTGCTGTCATTACCGCATTATGACGTCACTGGAGTATAAAGTTGGGAATATATCTTAAATTTCGAGTATTATTTTGATGAAAGTTTGTTTAAATGTTGATATTTGACTCTCTAAAAGAATCTTTTTTTAAATCAATATTCAGCACGATTTCATTTATAATATATACGCAATATTATACCACAGTGACGTCATTATATAGTGATACGGCTAGAAATTACTATATTATTTTCTATTACCATATTATATAGACCTTATGGTTCATCCCTACTACTACTAAAAGCCAATTACTTGTGTGTCATTTTTTTTCTTTTTTGACAAATTGTTATCAAAATATTTTTCGAAATATCATTACATGAATCAATCATTACATTTTCTGAGGTACTCTATTCCTCTCGATGATATTCTTCATATGGTAAAAATCGATTTGTAATAAAATAAATTTATATATAGAATCATGCCCCTTTGTAGATATTCTATGAATTTGATCTAAATATTTAATGAAACAATTCTTTGGAATTTGCGCAATTTCAAACCATTGTTTACTTATTCTAAATTGATATATATTATCATATAACTTTTCATAACTGAAAAATGTGTCTGTGCATTTTTTTATCTATCTTTTAATAAAAAATCAAATTCACATTCATGCAAATGTGTTAAATATTCACCGATTGATATATTTTTGTACATATATTCAAGTTGAATTTGAAATATTTACAATTTTCTGTAATTATCTCTATATTTAGATTTCTTGATTATTTCATCACATACCTCTATATTTTTTTTACCTCTGAAAAAACTGTATTAATTCTTTAAACTTTTCTTTACAAAAAATATCTAATTTATGATGTAACTTGTATAATCAGATAGTACAAGTTAAATTAGTATTTCTCATGACACCTTATTTAATTACGACATAAGTTTATTTTAATTTACAACTATTAATTAATGATGTCATGTTATTTTAATCAGTTAAAAGTAGTTATTTATTTTGTATCTAAGAGTGGGCAATTTGAAATTTATAATGTGCAACGTTATTTTACTTATTCCTAATTACTAGTAATTTTTGACCATAATGGTCAAACAACACACAATTAATATATCGTTTATTTAATTAATGTTCGGTTATTACGTTATTCCCATCACAAGTTCAAAGCTATATTATGGAACTAGATAGCTAAGTAATGTCGGCTATGTGCTAGCATATTTTCACAGAATTTTTACACCTGTATGCCAGAGTTATTTAGCCCTTAGTGGATTTTTATATATTTGGCATTCAATTGTGTGCATATAGTTAGTGATTCTTTCTCAGCGTTTTAACTCTAGATAGTACATAGATACCTAAAAACTACTGTTTAAAAGCTCAGCTTAAATTTAGCTACCGATGTACTGGTGTTGAGTATTCTTAACTATTTATATAGAATAATTCATCACATTTTTTTGCTACATGTCATCTTGTTTTTTTTTTAAATGAAATTTTATTATTTTTAATTACCTTTTTTTAAGGAACGGATGATCTTTTTTTATAGACGATATTTCAAGCAAAGACATTTTCTTTAATTTGTTCCCTTTTTAAAATTTCTGAATTATTTTTCGAATTTAGACCCCCTTTTTATAAAATAGTGATTCTTCATTGGGGGAATCATGGACCCATTCCCCCCTCCCCATTGAAAGTATTAGGTAGTTAAAAAATATGAAAAAATTATTTTTATACTTTTTTCAATAGTTTAATGTGAATAAGGAAGAAACAAAAAGTTACATACAAATTTGTATCTGTTCTAGGTTATATGCTTCTTTTTTTATGGATACATAACCTTCCACAGTCAAAAATAACAACATTGATAGCTTTTTCAATTAAGTAAGTAGATACAACAAAAAAGTTAAGATAAACTTTCCATTGGAACTTGTATCAAACATGAATACATCTAGTATTTATTTGATGGATAGAAAATATTCAGTAGGTTCCTAAATCATTCCAAATTGATATGATTGGTATTATATAAAAAGATACATTATTTGATTATTGATTGTTTTGAAATACTGACTTCAGAGAATATAAACTGCTCAAATAATTAATAATGAGATTCAATCTCAATCTTGGTGGGTATGGCTAGTGTTATATTGGTCCTTATTTATACATTCCAGTCTTAGGACTAGTCCTATTGGCCCTTGAGCCAGTCGTTCCTTCGCACTGTCAGTACTAGAACTGATTAAAAGAAGAAGAAATAAAGTTGATGAGTTCATCAAGAACGTAACTTTATCATTTTTTATGACTGATATGCAGGACTAAGACTGAACTGGATCAAAATGCAGTTATAAGTCATAAATAACTTTAAGTATAAATGCACTGCTGATAGAGACAATTTAGATTCAGCACTTGTAAGATTCATGACATCTAAAAAAATCCAAAACTTGTCACAAGGTTTCCAATTTTGTAAATTTACTTGAATATTTAAGTTCAAAGTCCCCGGAGTCTCTGATTGTAGTTAAACTTTCTGTATTCGAGTATTTAACAAGTTACTGCAAAGATCATTTATGAGTTATGTATGTAAACACTTGCCCTTAAAATAATTCATTCCCTTCCTAATTTTTGTGACGAAAGTTTGTTTATGAGTTACATGTGACCAACAAATGAAAGAATGACCCAAATACTCTATTTCATAACCTATTAATTCGATGGGTATATTATTAAAGGATAGCCAAAAGATAGTATGTTTAAAATTGACAGGGCAATGATTAATTTTGAGGGAAAGTGGTTAGTGTAATTATTTGCACCACATTACCACGTTATTCTCTTTCGTATCACTACGGAAATGTCTCATTCAATATAATACGCATATTTTTCCATACAATGCAAGTTCCGAAAGTCATGCACAGACTGATAGGGTGAAATTAAACTTTGTTGCTTTTTCTCCTGATAAGTTCACGAAAATGAAATATTCTTTATTTCATTTTTTTGTGTTATATTTTGAAGACATGTTTAAGCATTAGAGGCCAGAGAAGGAGAGCGTTAGGGGAGTGGACGATAGAAATTGAGAGTAATTAAATAACCTAACCATCAATCATCATACAAAAGTAAGGTCTCCCTTGACACCGCTCAACAATAAAGTTGTCTGCAGTAATACAAAGATTGAGAATCATTGATCTGGAAAATATTTATTCGTTGAACAACTTTCTTTCTTTTTCTTTTTTTGCAGTACTATTATGTACTATCTCGACGGAGCCCCCTCCCTCATTGTAAAACTCCGGAAATCACGATCTTTAATTCGTAAGAGCACGATTCTTGCATTAAGGAATCATATACACACTAACTAATATGAGTATACATATGTATAGATATCTACAGGCTACATACTTTAGTACATTTGTACATATCTGTATACACATTTAGAAAGAAATAAAGATAATATGTACTCTATCCACTCTATGTTATGATAGAAACATATCATTTTCATGTTCTTGTTTCCCCTTTAATCATTTCAATCATCTTATTGTCTTATTATTTATAGGATGCTTAAATATATATTTATATACCATACAACAGTTCTGAGCTGTGAGCGACTGAGTAGCGATAAAGCCAATACACATATATTAGGGTGAAGCTGGAGATCAACAAATTCTTGAATTTTTACGGAGAGTGCTTAAACTTCTTCTTCTTTTTTTTTTGTAGAGGTTATGGACATGACGTGCATTTTCATTGAATTTTACGTATATTTATCTTACCACAAAGGCAATTAAATTTCGAAAAAATGAATGAAAATGTGTCAGACATTATTTATACGGCCCAGTCCAGTCTTAGGACTGGGCCTTCGTCCAGTCAGTACTAGAACTGATTAAAAAAAGAAAATATAAAGTGGAGTATTGTCATCAAGGACTGAATTTTAAAACTTTGATATGCATGATTGATCTGAACCGGACGGGATTGTTGTCTCAAGTCCTAAATAAGGACCGATGCAACACTAGTTCTTTGTATTTAAATCATTTTTTCGAAAGCTTAATATTTATTACCCCGAACAATGGATGATATTTTTTAAAAATGTCAACATTTAGGTACTACTTCGTTGGCTGTACATAATTTCAAGGGACTGTTTGATCTACAATAATAGGCACTAGGGCGCCCTCTATCCTATCAAAACCTGATAGGATCTTAAATTTTAAACACAAAGAGGAAGTCGAATCTCTGCTCAAAAATTCAAATTAATCCCTAGCATCTTTTTCTTGTGATATTTACATTGCTTTGAGCTTGGATTTTTCGCATTTTATAATGCTTTCAGTCATCATTATTACCTACAATCCTATTGAGAATCCTGCTAATGCCAAGCATATGCAGATAAATTGTGCCGGGCATTTAACAGTTTCTTTATATAAAAAAATTATTAGACGCATAGAAAAGCCAAAAAATGATATATTAATAGTTTGTCACTTTTTCCAAAAGTGCTCAAGGTAAATATTATTATACATACTTCAATGAAATTGCACAGATGTGTTCAATAGGACTATACATAATTATTCAAATAGGTTAAGCTTATTTGTACAAAGTTGGGCCTCAGCCTCACCCTAACATACTATAAAGCATATATAAATACTTTATAGATATTCAAGAATTATTTACTTGTTATGGATTACCTCTTCCTACACGAGCTTTTGCCTGAGTAACTCCATACTTTTGCCATATCTTCAACATGAACCGCTCTTAGTATTGTATACCTATATATATTTTTTAAATATTAAGTAAAAGATGAATGGTTTGTTTAACGCCCAAATTCTTTCATCACCATTTTTGGTATGAATGATTTGGGTGTTCAAATGTAGTTGTATAGATTCATTTACTTGAAAAGGAAAAAATATGTGCCAAGACTATTATTTTACCTAACATAATATATCGAACACCATATAAACTCTGCTGAACAGAGGAGACATCCACATATATATATGAACTATATTAGGGTGACCATATATTAATTTCTATAAAAGGGCATGTGACCACATCAGTGTCGATTTTAAAGGGGGGATATATTTAAAAAATTGTCAAATTTAAAAATACATTATTATCAAATTTTGATACTTGTTTATTATCCTGGGGTTTATTTTTGATTGAAGTGGTCCATCATTTTTTAATAGAAAAGTCATGTCCTCTATGTGGAGTGGGGGGGTAAGAAATATACAATAAATAAAATAGAAAAAATAAATTAAAAAGGGGAGCTTCCTTCAATGGGAACACAAGTCCTGAAGTTTATATCCGTGCTTCCAGAATAAAATGGAACTGAGGGAGTGGGATGATGCCATATATTCCATGGATTCCTCCATTATATAACTCCCGGTTAATATCTGTCTTTGAATTAAAACACTAGCCAAGGATTGTGAAGCGCTCCAATACTTCATCGATATAATCTATAAGAACCCAGATATTTCATGATTTAAAAAAAAAGAAGTTCAAAACAGAATGTGAAAAAAAAGATGCATCCAATTCAAGAAGAAAGTTTCTCTATAGTATCTATATTATACTCTGTGGCACATTATATAGTCCAAATACCATCAGTTATATTACTTATAAATACATAATAACCTTGTAGTTTTGATAGTTCAAAATGAAATGATATACTCAATGTATAGTTGGTCATGAGAATGACCAATGTTGTAAGTAAATAATACACTTTAATACATAAAAATTGCATCTTACACAATTTGCTTACAGAGAGTTTTACTCAACATATATGTATAGTGAATATATATATATGATATATTTATGAGCTAGTTCCTTAGAAGCCCCTACTGACACCCCTTGTATATATATATATGCGTGTATACATAAAATTTTGTTCTTAGAAATAATTAGTTATTGTATTTTGATAGAGGTTCGTTCGATGGTTATTCAGTTTGATTTCAATCTGTATTCCTTGATGATGTTTAGTTCCGTATTTTTTTTTAATCTACTCTAATTATGCGCGTGCATCTACATATAATTATTAATAAGGGGGATTCCTTGAAAATACTCTTTTAGATGGTTTTTATCTTTATTTTTGCTTCATATTGTGTAATGGATGCGATTGATTGTTTAATAAAATTTATCTTTTTTTTTTTTTGTAAATATTGAAACATGCTTATAATTATATACATATATGTAAGTATGTATAATATATTTTAAATAAGAGTTAAATAGACGTCCCACAGTCAATATTCAATGAATAATAATTTTATATCAGAAGGAACAGTAATTTATGGATCGTAGTATCAAGAAAGGGAGGCAATAAATAGGTATAATATACGTATATTCAGCTGCTTTTGATCACGCATAATGGTTTATTTATCATTATAATAATAAGCGGTTGTAATTTAAGGAAACAGATCTGAAAAAGAGAGAGGATTCATCCTTTTGACCTTGGAGAATTGTTGGTTGTTTTTATTGATGAAGAAAATTATAATATTCATAAATTGTGGGCTAGTAAAAAAAGAAAAGATAGACTTTACTTTTAAGATTATTTTTTACAGAATTAAGTAGATATAGGCTCTCAAATTTTGAGCATTTTCGGTATGTAAAAAAAAAAGAAGAAATTTATAGGGTAACTATGTATGACAATTTGAAAGAAGGTTTGATAGGAGAGGAGCTTAACAGTCATGACGTTTCATACAAGTAGCTCTGGAAATACAAACAAGTGCAACTCCGTATCTAGCAAGGAATGACTCCATTTTCGATACTCAATTCTGCTCTAAATCCAACAAGGATTTACACTTATAACTCCCACCCAAACCTTCATTCATGAGGTCACGTTTTTCTTACCACATACAACAACTTTTCTGCACTAGCCACGGCATAAATGTGAAAAAAGTTGAGAAATCGGTCTAACCTATACATATTTAATCCTCACATTTTTGTTTTCTACTTATTTTTCCACTCAAACCACTTGATGACACGTCTTTCTACACCCAGCGTATAATGACAATATTATACTTAAAATATACCTATATATGTATATAAGGTTACATTCCAAAATGATTCAACTGTAAACTTACTAACATACATCTGATAAAAAATTGAAAGCAAGACAAATCTTAAAATGCTTATCCGTGTGGAAGTAGTTGTATGATTATCATAATTTTTATATACTTTATGGTGATGACTATGCATATACATAGAGGTGCAGTAATACTTTGAGATACGATTCCCCCAATATACGAGGTGATTCCTGAGCTTAAATTTGCACTGACATACAAGTTGCAATTGAGATATGAGCTGCAGTGAAAAGTAAGGAACAGTAACGCATGCAATGTATAACAAAATGAAAAAATATTAGTCAAAGTTTAGTTAAGTTTATTTTAAGGCTGGAATTAAATACATTTTCATATGGGGTAAATTGCTTCGACCAACTAGCTAGGTCCAAGAATCCTATGTCAAGGTATTACTTTATATCTAAAAATATAGAAAGAATCTCGTATAATTGTTATTATATTTAAAAGATAGAATTGAATGGAAGGATAATCATGCTAGGGATGGGTTTCTTGTATTATTATGAAATGAAGAAGGGGTTGGTAAGAAGGGAGTTCAAATACTATGTACCCTTATCATAAATTTGATATGGTATATATATGCATCATATAAATACTACATGAGTATGCAAGGTTGAATCTGAATATGTTTTTTTTTCTAGCAGTATCTATATAGGGTAATGGGTGGTCTAAGAGTTGACAAGTTTTATGAGAAAAGTTACAATCCATTTAACCTATTCATAAAAGAGAAAATGAGAGGAAAGGCTAACATTTTTCGAATTAAATAATTATCTAATTATGAGAAGTTTATATTATATGTTTAAGAAAATACTGAGTAATTATTTTCACAATTAAAAAATTTGATATTATTGACCTATTTAGAATGATTACACTAGTCGACTAACTTTTTTCCCCCCTTTGATTCAGATGATGCGCTTCTCATTGTTTTTATCTCGAGAGGCTTGAAAATAACCTTTATTAACCGAACATTTTGTTTTTGTGGCTTACATAATGATTTTTTTAAACAAAGTTTAAATGATTTAGATGTTAATTTAGCCTTGAAGGATATAAGCAAAAGAAAAGCTTTTATTTTTGTTATTTCTTTATTTTTCTTAATCGGAGGAAATAATTCCTTCCATGTATGTTCAAAAAAATGATGGAAAATGGATCCTTTCTTCGGAATTCTATTACATTTATCATTTTTGTTTAGAATGATTAGGATCATAGGTTGTTCTGATGGGAAGTCATACGACTTCATAATAAAAATAAAACACCTTAAAAAGTCGTAAAAGATTTTTTCAATAAAAAAGTATATAATTATTAAACGTATGAGGTTTGTTAACAGTGTATCAAATATTGTACTCTATAGCCTACAAAAGCAGAAATTCCGCCTTATAAATGTCATTTTCTTGTTTTTCAATGTAGAATAAATCAAAGGCACTGGATCTTAATCCCAGGGCAAAAATTTTGTTGACTAAAATTGTTTTAATATATAATTTCAGGGAAATAGTTTCTTTTCTTTACTTTCTCCCAAAGAATGGAACTTGAACATTGTGTTTTAGATGTTCACATTGATAATAAAACCTACATAATAAATATGATCCTTCTTTTTATTTATTTTTGTCCGAAAAGCTCTGAAACTCTTTTACCCCTCCCCAATCAGTATTTTTCTTTCGCCCTGAAAAATATATACATATGCATTTAATTTTGAGTAATTAGTTGGTTCAAGTCATAAAAGACCTGTGTGCATTATTATATGTATGTAGATAAATATTTCTAATTTTTCTCCTCCTGCGCTAACTTCCTTCGGCCATGATGATGAATCATATTGATATCCCGTGGATATTTTTCAATTATTTACATCTTCAATGTTTTAATAATTTTCAAGTTATGAAAAAAGAATATAAAACTTTAATTTTTTGGAAAAAAATCACAAGTAGTTTTTTATATGTAAAAGAATGTCGCATTAAAAATACTCTTTAATTTTCATATATTTAAACCTACCATGTTATCATGGCAATATTAGATTATGAAATGTAACCAAATACATAATTTAGTTGTTTTGTTCTACATATATTGTACAGTTATTTTTACTTCTTGCCCCCTGTTTTCTTAAACCAATGAAAATCTTGGATCCAATACGAAGAAATATGATATATTTAACCCAGGATCAAATTATAATTGAATTTATATTGTACATCCATATTTTCATTATGGATATGACCTTTTAACTAACAAATTAATTAATAAAATTTCTAGAGATGTCAAAGTAATGTATACCTATTGTATACAAGGTTACTAATCGGATGGATTGTAATTAATATATGTAATGATTACTCAGTATGAGTAGTTACTTTAGATATGTGTTTGTAAATACATATGCAAAACCCATATCTCATATGTAGTTTTCACTTTGTAAAGGTTATGATTTCGAATAATTCATGAAATTGTTAAAGAGGAAAAAATGTATCATTAAAAAGATTATAACTCCAATACTAGTGTTAAGACTCGATCCAAGGCAGGTTTTTTTACTTTGATCCTAAGTCGTTTTCTTGTACCTGATTAGGAGTGATATTTTTCTCAAGACAAAGGTTTCAGACAGTCCAGTCCACTGAAAGTTAATCGTTTTAAAAACGTCGAACGATTTTTTGGAATTTTATGAGTTGGTCAGATAACATGAAACATCAGTTGACGTCATTTTACCGACTTTCAGATTATAAAAACACACATGACGTCATTAACAATACGTCTATAAAATCCATCAGACTGAATTTTAAATTAGAGAGATTTTTTGCGAGACCAATCTAGATCGATTTTTTCTATGTGATCGATCCAGACCAAGCTTCTTTGAGAGATCAAATTTGTTCAATCCATAGAGAGTATATAGAACGACAAAGCTATAATTGTATGGTTTCATGTCAGCTGTTGCTGGGGGATTATATGGTTCTTGTAGATTTATATATGTTCATCCTAAAGTCCAACCCTGATACAAAATCAGGCCATATCAACACCCTCAAGCAATAGATCTTTGTTTCAATCTAGTAAAAAATTTAACAATTTGAAACCGGTTTAAGTGTTCCAGACTAAAACCCAACACTAATTTGTACATAGTTATGTATAAAAGTAATAACTTTGATTTATTTTTATTCTAGGAATAATAGGTACAATAGATATTTATGATGGTTTTATTAATGGGAAGTATGTCTGTACATAATAAATGGAGCCTGGCTCTTAGGTAGCCCATGGCTACTTAAATGAATAACTTACCTACATATGAAACTACGAAGATTTTTAAGAACCTCATCCAAAAGAAAATGCAAAGTTATTTTCTTACATGGTCTAACTATGTACAAAACAAAAATGCGTATTTTCTTTTTAAAGAAGAAATTCAGCTTGTAAACAAGTTAATAATGTTATTTGTGTTGGATCACTTTACGTATATATTTTTCTCATTTATAACATTTTTTATGATTATCTGGCATTGTTGATAAATGATGCTTGTAATAGAAGATGATATAACTTAATAGAACTAGAATGTACCTGTTTATGATCTATCAAAGCCATGATTTATTACATACATCTGAATAATTGAGAGGGGATGGATCATATACATTATAGGTATACATCTATGCAGTATTGTACCGTATGTAGTTGAGTCTTATCAGGAGTGCAAATATATACTGGATGTACAAAAACATCTTAGAATGCTTTATAATACTTAACTGTATTAAGGCTTCTTCCATTTAAGTGTAGTGTTATGATACACTTTGTAATGAATTATCAGAGATAAAGAAATATATAGAGACAAGTTATTTTTACTGACAGTTTGATATTTTGAATATCAATTTCGCGTAGAAGAATTCAGTCTCTATTGAATAACATTTGTAGTTCTCTACTCCGTCCTTTCGTTGTTAACAGCTGTAATTTGTACAATGCTTATTTCCCAACTTGTCGTATCCATATAATATATTAACTACCATTTATGCATAAGGATTTAAATTAGGAGACGAAATCAGGGAAAACAATTTGTGTTGATTTTACCTTTAGACGGTTATGTAATTTTAAAAAGCAGGATCAGATATATATCTAAGTCACACTGTAGAATATTATTAATATAAATTATAATATTTATGATGCAGATAATAGTTCCACCATCATAAATAAAATATCTAGCCTTTCAAAAACAGACCATATATATTTTTAACTAATAATTACAATATATTTACATAATCATATATTAATTTATAATACAAGATCAAAAAATAAACTGTATGACTAGTAATATATTAGTTCAATATAATTATTAAAAAATAGCTATAAATACAAATTTCATAAATAATTTTTTATAATTTTTTTTTAAATTATATTTATATCAGAATTGAGGTTGATTTAAATATGTATTTGATGACTTGAGACACTTATAGTAAAGATATATCTGCTTGACCGTTTAATTTTTGAATTTAATATCGAATTCAGTCATTTTAAGAAAAAATCGAGTGGGGCCTCTACTTTTATGTTAAAGTGTGGGGTCTAGGGCAAGTGGTCCCAATGTTTTCTTCCTATAAAACCGGTATTACATACAGTACTCAATTATTTGGGTAGAAACTAACTTATAATTATTTTTTGGGAATTAATTTCATCATATGGTTTATTGCCATTGTACACGGGAACATCAAATCTGGTTGCAATGTAGTTTGGCTTATTTCTAGTCCCCCCAAAAAACCCGATTTATTTTTATAGAAATTTACCCATTTTGATAATGCATCAAAACAAACAAGTCGAAATTTTTAGAGGAATAATTTTATCAAGCAACATTTCTTATTTATAAAGAATTTTAAAATAATTATTATTTTGTGACGTGGTGATTTCAGACATATATCTACATATTTATTTACTTTCGTGCGTCCAGTTATTACAGTATGGTCTGAGTCATAACTCATGAGTAAGTAAGCTGCATTTATGTACTTATAAGAGTGGTTCTTGAATTCTTTTTTTCAAAATGTTGAGAGGACATCACACAAAAATGCTCCTAAAAAATAAAGACATATAAATTTTGAGCCACATCGATCAATGTTGAGAGGTCGTTCATCACCTCTAAAGTGTCTAAATTATATCTATTTTGGAAAGAGTAGCATTATTATCTAGTTTGCATCAGTCAGAATAGATGTTTTTAATAGAAATTACATTTTAGATGATTATGCAAATTTTCCAAATTTGCATAATAATTATTCCTTAAAATGATTATTCGTCATGAATTAATGAAAATAAAGTATATTATTTGTACTGCTGTTTTAAGTTGTTGGCATAATATTATAAACAAGAACTTATAATTGTTTATTTTTGTCTTCATGTGAGATAATGTTGATGTATGTTTGTACCCACTTACACAAACTACAAAAAGGATGGAGCCATACCCACAAAATCTCATTACCACACCACCTCCATTCTAGAAAAAAATAAAACCTACATTCAAAAATTTTTAGTACCATAATTTATTTTATATTGGCGATAAAGATAACTTAAACGTTTAATATATTCAATTATATTAGCTATCTATTTATTTATTTTTGAATCATAGTAGGTAATGGCATTACCAAATATTACACTCTCTTCCCTCCTTCTATGTATTAAAACGAATCATAACACATTGCAATACGAAAACGCTTATATGCAGGCTCACGTTGATACCAAGGGGAAAAATATGATAACAATGTACCTACATAAAATGAGTACATTGTTAAGTACCTGGAAAATAGTGTTGGGTCAAATCGAACAATTATCAACTTGGTTCAACTTGACTCAAATGGGGTGAGTCCGAATTCGAATAAACCAGAGTTGACTTATTATTTTATTTGTCGATTTCTATTACTACATCTTATATAAATGTTTTGAGTTTCGTTCTGCTGTGAGTTGTGGTTCCTAATAGATTTTCAAATCATTCACCGATTATAATGGAATTCTTCCAATATCTGAGAAGACAGACTTGACAAACATGGAATAACATGTCATAATTGTGAAAAGCGTGATTATTATGGAATCAAGAAAAGAGAACATAAAATCAGCAAAAGAAGACTCGGCTCAAGTCGACAGAACACTACTGGAAAATATACATACTACAAACATACATATATGTTTGTAGTATGTATTTAAGTAAATTAGATGAATTCGTTTATTTGACAAGCAAGTGACATGGACTCATATCCTTGACTCTAAGGTTAAAGTGTGTCTATCATAGAAGACATTTAATGCTAATTGAAGCATTCCATCACGACAAACAAATGTATTTTATATATATGGTTATCAAAGGTGATGTTATTTATTGATATATAATTTTATTTTTCAATTATCATTGTTTGAACTTTATATCGGAAATGATTGTTTAAATACTTTTGATTGAGTGTAGACCAAATAATATAATATATTATAATATCCATACATATGTACCTATGTTATAATAAAATGTGAAAGTTGATTCAAGTGAGATCAATCAAGTACAAAGAACGTTCTTAACGACATATAATATCTTGAGAGCATTTCTCTGTCTGGCCTTTAAATTAAAAAATCTTAGTTATTTCTGAGATGATCTCTACAGATATACCTACATATATATATTCACTGCCTTACCTTCTTTGTCTCTTCAATCCTCAGGCAGCATTCTGTCCCTTCAATTAGTCTTCCTGATAATTATTTTCAATGAGTGTTGCATTGTGGGGCCATAAATACTCTTAGTTAGCTTGATGAGGATTTAATGCTGGATCTTATTTGTTTCAGTTTTTTTTTCAATATGAAGATTGTGAGGGCGGATAGAATATTTATTATACATACATATGTTCACAATAATAGACTAATTTGAAGAAAATCCTCACTTATTTTGTTAAATATAATAGACTTAAAATCTCATAGCCTTGAAGTCTTAGTTTTACTCATTTTCAATTTCAATGAAATGGGTTTAGCCGTGAACAGATTCCTTCCTAACAGATGTTTCATGGAACTTTTATTATGTGAGGTTCATATTTATTTGTTGTATTAGCCAAAGTGAATCAAATTCATCCACCCAGTTACCAATAACCTTTTTGAGATTGTTTTTAGTAATTGTTTCTTTAAAGATGTTACTTATTGAGTAGCTATTTGTTATATTCTTCCTAAAAAATCTAAGTTGGACAGGTTTTTTTGACCACACGCCCTGGTCCGGTCTTTTGACTCCCACCCAAGTCCAAATCTTTAACACCGAATCCAAGTCCTAGTCTGAGTCAGAAAAAAATACGACTTAACCCTTGAATGCATGAATTTTAATATGTAGGTGAAAATAAAAAAAAATCGAATAACTTCATAATTGATCCAACATGTTTTGTGAGAAAACTTATTCGACATAATTAGCTAAAATTCGGTATGTCCCATATATGGGACACCATGCACTGAAGTTTTAAGTCACACTTGTGTCTGTGTCGTGAGTCCCATTCCCCAGCTCTGGGGATGCCCCCCTTGAAATCTATGTATAATATATCCTTCAATATTTAAGTTGTTGAAATATGCATAATTTGCTTTGGCCATATAGGTATTAACTTTAATTATATAGGTTTTTAAGAAGAAGAAAAAATAAGGATGTAAATATTTGTTTATCCTGCTACTAAAATATACAATTAACGGAGGAAAAAAATATTTTTTTGAATATCTAATTATATTCAAGTACATACATATATAGTTTATTTATTTAATGAAGTTTTATCGGTCATTTTTTAATGTAAGCACTCCTTAGTATTTTTTTTTTTCAATGATATCACTTCATGAGTTACTTGCAAATATTATCCCCCCACCGTCATAGTTATATTTTTATGGTTTGCGGAAATGGTTTTAAACCTCCTACACTAACTTGGGTGAGGGCATAGATTGGTATTTTTTTTAATATAGTGCTACAATATTCGGTAATTGAAAAATTGTTATGAAGCCATTTTTTACATATTTATTGTATATTTTTTGATCATTTAAAAAAAATATATAAGGGTAAAGTCTTTACTCTATACAAGAAACATGCGCTCCTTGTTTTTGTTTTTGTTTTTTTAGCAATTAAGGATATTTTTACCTTTTCTTTTCTATTAGTAGAATAGTTATACAAAGAAAAAGGGAATTTAATTAAAACAAGTGCGTAACAATCTTAGCCCTTTTGGTGTCAGGCACATAAAAAAATATTTTTTTTTTTTTTCGATTCCATGTCTCTTTATGTTTCTACTTCCTGATTCATTTCTTATTTTTGGGAAAAAAAGTATGCAAAACTTTAGATAGACAAGAGAGTCACTGGAGACCAACCTATAGAGTAAACTTCTTCACATACATTATATCAGAAGAAGGCATCAAATTTTACTTCTGATATTCAGTTAAAGACAAAAAAAAAGTCCTGAGTATTAATTTCGAGTTGAACAACTTAAAAATTAAAAAAAAAATGAAAGATGAAACGTTTACTTAAAGAATGAATAATTTTCTTATTCGTATTTTTGATTGAAATCAAGAGAGTCATAGATCGCTACTAACTGGATTGTATAGGTAATAGTTACTACGCTAAAGATCGTATGAGGTTAAATTTGGTGGGACTCTCAGACCATATTAGTATCGAAAGGGTTAAGGAATTAAAATAACTTATTTATTAATTATTATTCTGATGACATATAATAAATAAATAAACCCAAGGAAATATTATAGCTCCTTATGACGTCATGTATTATTGACTTTACTAACTTAAAAGGTTATATAACTATTGCTTTAAGGGTGCAATGATCATGACATTCTTGAGTTTCTTATTATTACTTAGAAAATATTACAAAAAGATACGTCTGATTTTAATTTTTCTTCACCCAAAATATTATCAAGATATGTAGTCAATGGAAAAGTTGGGATAAAATTGAATTTGCTTATTTTCATAAATTACCCCCCTCCCCCTTTTTTTTATTAGGATTTAAAGATATGTATAAATGTACATATATTAGAATACATAATCCAATGAGGCTCTACAAATCAATTTCCTTCGTTCATCTCATTCAAACAAACAAAAAGTCAATGACTTTGAATGTGATGAAAGTAGACTTCAAACTCCCTCCTGCCTCGATCGAATATCATGGACTCACTAGGAAACAATCATTAAGGAAATTAAATGGCTCCAATTACTTTTTCATATATTATTTATATTCTGAAATGAATCATTGATTTCTCTTTTTAAGTGTAAGTAAGTTTATCCGGGTGTTTGGAATGATTAAGTAAAGTGAGGATTTGATATTAATAAGTTTTCAAATGCATGCTTATAGTTGATAGAAAATTATACACATACATACCTATTCAGGTGCAAATGAAGAATTTGTATTTTTTTTCAACTAATAATCGTGATAAATTTGACTTGAAAAACAAAAATAGGTTATTTATGGAAGACAAAGGGTGAAAGTAAGTCATACGTAACTCTTGCTCTGAGCGTTTAAGAGCAAAAATTCAAATAATTTCCTTGCCTTATTGGAAGTTATGCGTGAATAGGAAAAATTGGCTAAATACTCTTTTGAAATAAAAAATAGAGTTTACGTTGGTAACTTTGAAAGAAGACAGAATCTGTTGACAAAGACGACTAGAGTTTTTAATCGTAAGCATTTTCTCCATGTAAAAAAATAACATGGTAAGCGTGACAGTTTGAAGAATGTTTGAGAGGAGAACAGCTTAGCTGTCATGACGTTTCATTAAATTAGCTGCAAGTGGTGCAGTGAGGGAAAGGAAATAAACACAAGTCACACTCAGTAACAAGCAAGAACATAAACAAGAATGACTCCGTTTTTGATCCTTAACTCTACTCTGAGTCCAATAAGGAATTACACTTATATAATTCCTCAGCGTTACTCTCCGTCATTTATGTGTTCACACCCCTTGATTATACTTTATAGGTATGTTCTTTCCTCAAAAATGAAAGAATAAGGATAACAGCTATAGAAAATTTAAAACAACTACTCTGTTAGCCAACAACGACAAAGTTAGTACGCTAAAAAGGCTTCAGATTTAAAACCCTAGGGATCATTATTATAATTACTGATACTTTTGAACTCTTCAAATAAGGAAGAATAAAGCTTTAAAGGGAAGGGACGAAACGCCATTATTAGCTTGAGTACATTCCTGTTTATACTGATAGATTTTATATCTTTTTTTATGATACCAAATATCTTGTTGCTTTATGATTTTGACTCGCGACCTACGTTATTTTGTCTTACCTTCGCAGAAATTTACCTAGTTAATTCAGTTACAAGGGTTATTTCCTGGAGGTTGTATAATTACTAGTTTGTTATGCAGTAATATTCAAGTATACTCCACAACCGTAGTGGACAAAATAGTATTGCTACAGACACTACTTTATACAAATATTGATCACGTGTTTTTAATTCGACACTTGGTTTATAGTTTTTGGGGATACTAATATCTTGCAGGTTATCAAATATAGTGTATTTGGAATGTACTTAATAACCTGAGGATTTTGACGATTGTCATATCTCTAGTTATGTGTTTCTATCACGCCGTTATTTTGCTAACAATATATAATTATACTACATAAAGTATTTTCACTGACGTCATAAATTGCATCATAATTGAAAAAGGGCTCAAAGTAGATATTTTTATTACATAAGTGGATAAATTTTTAATAAATCTTGAGAAAAAATTCATAAAATGGCTTTTTTTTTATCGGGTAGAAACTAGAAAAATAGAATAAATAGAGGAAAATATCTTGTTATTTCCAACAACGTAGTACGTAATTTTTATCTATAATATAGAAATAAGATGGTGTAACTATGTATTAATATACTTTTAATATATTTTAGGATCAAATATATAAATATAGAAAGTTTGATAAACATTAAGATTTATTTCCTCTTATTTGTTGGTTCCATTTTGAAATCCAGAAGTACACTATTTACCTTAAAAATTAATGAAAAAATGGGTTCACATTAATTGGTTGAAATAGAATTAGTTCATGTGAAACTGGGAATTATTATTCCATAGTTTGGAAGCATTGGCTTGAGTGATATTGAGCCTTATTTTCTATATATTTTTGAAGAAGGATAGGTTGCTAGACATAATAAAGGTAACGATGTGCTATTGAATAACAACAAACATTAGTACCGACCATAAATTCCAACAACTCATATTAATGTCATATTCATATATATATATGAATATCTTTATCGTCATATTTAAATGATACGAGATTATTTATGTAGTGTGTGTACTTTGTCAATCTGTCAAAACTTATGAATATTCACTTTGCTGCACGTAAGGAATTTTTTGATCAAATTGATTGTAAGTGCTACTACTACTATCAAGTAGAATTCATTCTAAGTGCCCTCATCAGTAGTTGCTAAGTCTCTACTAAAAACCCGTTTTAAATGTGCAAGTCATGATGATGCTTTACATAATACATAAGAGTCTCAAAGAGATAATGATTTGAGGTGATGTAGATAAGTTGGTTTCATCCATAGGTACATTGTTGGCGAAGAAGAGACATTTTTCTTGGGAGGAGGTTTCTTGTGGTTTTTTTTTTTTTTTTTTCCCAAGGTGCATACATTTAAAATATGTATAAGTTCATAAGAATGTTGTTGATAAGGAGATTTAAATCCTGGAGGGTAAATGAAATTAACCTTACGCTTGTTTACGTAGATATGGAGATATATACATACATATTATTCGTATGCATAAATTGGGTTTATGAATATTACATATAAGAATATTCATCTCCCACATCGAGTTCTGAAGTTAAACAACCATGGAGAGGGAAAGAGAGTGGAATATTATTATTAAGATCCAAAATAATCGGCGGGATCTTTACTTTCACTCCTTGGGTTGATGTATTATTTTAGACTAAATACATTGGTATTTTATATATCAAAAATTTAAAGAATAGAGATCATTTTTTATTAGATGTCGATTCATTAACAGATGCAGTATTATTTTTATTCGGCTCTTCTTATTAGTTTCTTCTTCTCCTAGAAAATACAATTTTTAAGGACTTGTATATAATATGATTTTCATTTTTTGTATATATATCACTAGCAGAGGAGTACTTGGCATTGCTTAGAGTTATTAAGTATCAATTAACTTTGATTTAATAATATCAAAATGCTCTCCAGTATTCTTTTCTTTTTTGAGCTTTGATACAGAGTTGTTTTTTTACATTTTAGAAATGACACGCTCAACATTAGCTATACACACTCGTTGCTACATCATTTTGTCTCAAATCAAAAAAGGATTTGACAGGAAATAAACAATTAATTCTCCAAACAATTTGCTTCATTAGAATAGATAAAGAACGACATTGTTTTCTCCTCAATGCCCATTTCGTCCAAAAAATTCCAATTCGTTTTGTTTGGTCATGACGTTCATTGACGAATAGATTTCTGATTTCTAGAAAGGAGGCTACGGTTGCAACCAGGATTTCTGTTATGGGGGGAGTTTAATTTTGTTTTGATAACTTTTTATAGGAAAGACAATGTATGTAATTTATTATTACACTTCTCTGTAGTCCCATGTCTGGGGGGCTCATTTAAAAATAAACGATCGTTAAGTTAAGTAATTTTGGATTCTAAAGTTCTTGTAGAATATAATTCAAACTATGTATATATATATATATATCAGTTTGGAAAGGGGAATTTAGGGTATGTAAATATATAGTTGCGCGGGCAAGGTTTTTTTTTCAATTTGGCAACTCAAAAAAGTTTTTTTTATTTATTTGTATTTTATAAGATGTTATTTTTGTTCAAGTATAAAGTGTAACCACGAGTGGTCATGAATGACGTAGATTAGTATTGAAGTGCTGTAGGAGAGTAATGAGCTTAAGTTATAGTTTGATTTAGAGTAGAATTGATGATTGAAAATGGAGTCATTCCCCTCTATGTCCTTACTTTTGGGACTTATCTTTATTTCTTCTCATAGATGCTTGTAGTTAATATAATAAATGAAATGTCATGACAGTTCAACTCCTTCGCTCCAAACAATTCTTCAGCATTATCATGTCAATTTTCGAACATACTGAAAAAATCGATTTGCAACCCCGGGGATCCAAATGCATTGTTTTGGACTAGACAGCGCCGCCTCTTAGTTACAGCACTGTAATACATAGATGCTTTTAAACTCTTTTAATTTACAATTTGTAAATAACTATATACACATATATATATTTGAGCAGAACCACCGGACCATAATATGTACATAAGTATTATACAATATACATAATGTAATATCTCTCTTTAACCCCAGCGCTCCCCCCTCCCTCCAAGGATACACATATTTTTATCTCTTCAAAGTGTGCTCTATTTCTTTATAATAAGACCTCACAAGAAGAAATTTGATATAATGTGTCTTCCTATCGTAGATTGGTACATCCTCATGCTTAAATACATATGCAGAGTGAGGGAACATACATATGGGATATAAAATAGCTATACTTTATGTTGACCTTAAATACATATGCATATATTCATAGGAGAATATTTTTAAAAAGAAAAACCTATTCATTTGCGAAAATAATTTTTTTAGTACATATATATAGATAGGTATATGTTACTTACATTGAATATTTGTCTATCATATCTTAGAGTTTGTTCATTCCATTGAATATTAACAGAGTTGATTCTATAAGTATACTAAAAAACATCATTGATGAGTGAAGTTATGAATTGTAAAACTAAGATAATATCGCTTTAATACAATTATTGTTCTGTCAAATGTCTGCAGAAGTAATAACATTTATTTGCTAAAACTACAATTATGTCATCCATATCAAAAATTAATAAATACTCCAAAAAGTGACGCTTTCTCCATTAATATATTAGGATCTGTTTTTTTATGTGATATCCTTAGAAACATGTTAAGGAACTCCCTTCATATTGGGAATGTAACTACGAACCTCTAATTGAATATTTTGGACTCTAAGTAATATACCTAATATATTATATCTTTGCAAAAGACCTATTTATTTGGCTATAATTATCTCTATTTTACCTTTGATTAATTTTTAATAATGGAAAAAATCCTAGCAATTTAAAAAAAAACGCTAATTATCCTGAGCAATGAGTATACTTTTAATTTGAACAACTCAGGAATTATTTTTATGATTTTTTTGTATATACATATATGATGAAACTTTGACGTGACCTTGACCATATTTTTTTTCCTCCGAGATATGGGGTTTCTTTATCTTGAAAATGTGTTCAAAGTCTTTTTGGGTATACCTATATTCATAAAAATATATGTTTGTAGGAACTCTACACTATATATTTTCAAATATATGTTTTTATGTATATAGCTTACTACTTGAGATATGAGATCCTAAGGTATATATATGCATATGTAGATATATATAAAAGCCACCTAACACATAATACATGAAATATTCATAACCTCTAAGATGAAGTTGAGGATTTAAAAAGTACCTCGAACAACAAAATGAGTTTTTTTTTTTTTTAATATAAGAGCTTGTGATTAATTTACGTGTCTAAATGAATAACACTTCCGTCTTTCAAAAAACAGTGGATATTTTTTTTCTCCTGAAAACAACGTCTCATTAATGTTTTTTTTTGTTTTTTTAATATTTTTTGTTTTGTTTTTTATGAGGATTTAATTAGAAGTTTTGTCATTATTCTATTAATTATAATTAGTGTGTAATTTAAACATATATACAATATATAATTGTGATGAGGAATACAATCATATGAGGAATTACTTACTTACTTAAAAGTCAAATGCATTTTTGTTTACTTCCTTTTTGAGTAGTAAAAATACAATTAAACATCGACGATATAGTAAAATGTTTGCCTGGTAAAAATGTAAGTAAAGTACAAAAATAATAAATGATAAATTCTCTTTTGGTTATATATGCACATTTGTATCAAATTGCGTATCAAAGTCTTTCCATATTTACTTGCACAATTCACATAATCTAGTGTTTATTATCTCCTGAGATCTCTGGATTATGTTTTCCGTGATTTCCAGAAGTTATACACCTCTGTGAGTAATTCCCGAGAAATTTTGCATTATCTTGTATAATAATATAAGGAAAGGGAAGAAATGAATAATTTATTTATACTTGATCAAGATCCTTAATTTAATGGAGTCTTTAAAACCAAATTAGATCTCAGTTTGGAGAATCAAGTCTATATTGATCTTAGGGACCAATATGAAAAAAGTAGATATATTTCCATTATTTAGTTCATTCAATGTTAAGTCGAATAGATAGGCTTGAAGGTTCACTTGAGATAAAGTGTTTGACGATCTATGCTACAGTGCCATGATGTGCAATGGATATCCAATCACAAAGCACCTATAACCAACTAACGAATGAATGTTTAATCGTATTTAAACTTCCCCCTCAAACTTTCACGACTACACTGCAACCTACAGTAATAGCGGTTTAATTTAAATATTTTATTAACTTACAATAATTAAAATCTTAAGGGGATATAGCTGTTTTATCGTGATATACTGTCAATATTTTGGCATTGTATATAAAGGATGCTTGTTCTTGAGCTACACATGTTTCATTGTTTTACATGTGACTCGCGCTAATAGCTTCAAGACTTATACTTTAAGGACTGGAGGTGGAGGAGAAGAACACTATTATAAAGAAACGGTTAAAGGTATTATAAGATATTTTTAAAGAATCAGTCGCCACAAAAGTCTCGCTCCGATTGCAATAGCTTACAGGCCTTGAACCAACTTGATGTATGGCCTAAAAAAAGAGTCAGGTGTTATGGAAGCCAGGCCAAGCGTCATTAATCATAAAAAAACCACTGCAAACAGACTACTGAATACTATGGTTGCCAACAAAATTCCTCAAACAAGTCCTCCTTTGACGGTTCAACATACAAATTTGTGAGTGAAAACTAACACTTGATCTTTATTGAAGCGATGCCAGCGACTCTTGATGTTTCTGAGGAATGGGCAAAGGGGTGGGTATGCAACAGAAATCAACACTACCTTCGATTTTGACGTCCTCAAGGAGGGAAGAGAGGTGATGATTATAAGGACAGGAATCGTTGTAGTTTAAAATGTATTTTTTCTTAAAGTATATAATAAATTACTTGAATTTCAGGGAATTATTATTTACTTTCTCATCTTGAAATTTCCTGATATCAAAAAATTTAAAATTGATTTCCCGAGATATGTTAAAGTAAAATTTACCAGGAACCCCTAACCCTAGTACAAAATTTTTATTTCCACTAGAAACCAGTGCACTCAGACCATTGATAAATACATAAATAGTATTTTAGGAATGTAGGAAATGAAGTCTGGGTCCTTGAAAGCAGTATTTAATTTACGTAATCAACTAGGAAGACGCTTATCATTGGTTTTTTTAAGAAGAAAAAGGATGTGTTTTTTGTGACTCTTATCTGCTGCTTAAAATAGCCCTCTGCCAACAAAGTAAAACGCTAATAGCATCACATAATACTATCTATCACCCCTACATTCTACTAAAGCTAGACCGGAGTTATTATTAATAATAACAACACATGGTTAATTTCTTTAATAATACATAATATTCCTTTGCCAAAATAACTCCTAATTTGTTTATATGACAAATAACATTTTTTGTAAGGTCGCTCTGTAGAGTACATTGTATAGCTTTACAAAAAAAAACCGACTATGTATGTAGTAGCTTCATTTATTAAAGTAAGGTTTTAAATGTGTTGTGAGTAATATGTATTTGATAACGCATAATCAAATTTTTTGTTGTTGTTTCTTTTCTTCCATTATAAGGATTGTTGGGAAACGTAGGTGAAAAGAATCACATCCATATATATTTTACCTACAAACATAATTTGTCAAAAGTACAACAAAAAAGGCCTAAGATTAACTCTCCTTCCCGACAGATTATCCCCAAACCTAGTTTTAAGGCAAAATTTTAATTGAGTTCAAGTATTTCTAGGTGAGCTCTGGACCTCCTAATTTGAATTACTGGATTATAGTAACTCGTAGCAAATAGAGTCCCTGGCCTGCAAAATCCGACGCCCAAATATTGAAACCTTAAAGGACTCTGTCAATAAGTATTCAGTGATCTACATCAAAAGTGCCTTTAGAAAATCTTTCTTCTTCTTTTTTTGGTTTGAATTTGATATTTATTTTTATTACTTAGAGTAACTGAGTGACTGTTCTTGCTGATATATGCCTACAAAAATATGACAACTATAAAATTAGATTTGTTATTTTTAAAAAAACACAGGGTTTTAGCACTTTTCTTTGAGTTAATATGAGTTTAATAACACAAGAAGGCCATACGTAAAACATTTTTTTTTACCCCGTCTAATTATCGATTGATTATATACTTTCTATTTCATCCAATATGTTTTTTGAGCCCAAAAACTATCAAACTCCTTAAATTATGCATTTCAAAACTCATGTATCAAAATAGGATTAAAATATGTACAATATGTTGCTATGTCTAATTTGAAGTATAATATATTGTCATTCATCAAAGTGTTTTTTAATTATATGGGGTCCAGTTCATATATTGCTCTCTAGATGGTGAGTTCGTAGAATTAAACCATATCTACAAACATGCATCGGTGAGTAAATGCTAATTAATTAAAGCAAAAATGAAAAAAGATAGGATGATGAATTACTCTTTACGTATAAGGATAAGTAATGCATTATTATCCGAGTTTGAAATAACAAAAATACTTATTTTGTCCTAAATATGAACATTTTCTTCATAAATTGTTTAAAGACTTCAATTTTAATTGATAAATTAGCGATACTTAATATATAAGGAGGACATATCAGACATAATTAAAGGGTAAGAGGAAGACAATTTGATATCCCTCCCTTTATTCTATCTCTCAGCCTTTCATTTTAAAAATAAAAAAGCCCCAAATTAATTATTCCAAATTCTTAACAGCTAAACAAAGGCAGATTTGAATTTATCCATTCAAAGTTTAGAATGGAGACTGACACTGATGAGGAGGAAAAGAGCCAAAAAAATGGTAGTTGACAGCAAAATACAGTGTACATTTTTACGTTACTGAGGTTAGGTCGTGAAATATGTCTCTTTCACTAGCACAAATGTTGACTTTGCTGTGATCCAATGTTCCCAATGTGGACCCTTGAAGCTTCAAACTACATTGTTTGCTAAAGATTACATAAATACATAATAAATGAAACAATTTGTTGAGCATATTATTAGAAAAATTCTTCTAATTTTTGGGACATCAACCTAAAAGATATCTTGAACAAAATCAAGAAAAGGTGAAAATCCCAGCTTTTTTTACTTCAAATATACATACAGACAAATATTTTATAGACATATTTGAGCAAATTATAGGGCTTGTAGTCAAATTTATGGGGTGAGCTAATATATCCATTAATCATAACTATAGTTTAGCACCTTTATTTATTTTAAGAAACTTAAATTGAAACGGATATAGTCTTTGAAATGAAATATATCAAATGCTCATTCTTTTACTTTGGCGATCAATTTTGAATACTTGTAGTAAAATTTGTGACAGAACCAAAGGGTTAATAAAAATATTTTGTTGATATAAATTGAACATAGTTTGTTGCAAAATGTATATGTAATCAACACTCAATTTGGGGATAAATAATTGTAGCTTGTTTTTGTGTTGACAGACCACATATTTGCTAACATAAAAAGGTTTTGGTTTTTTTTTGCTTTAGCTCGTAAAAAGAATGTATGTGTGTGTGAAGGGAGGGAGGGAGGGAGGGGAATATGGGGGTCATAGGATATTCAAAAAAGTAACAAAACTCCATACTAATGAAAAAATTGAGAATCACTGCCATATACAATACACATATAATATTGTTTATTTGCAAGGAGACTTGCTAAAGATCAAGGTCTCAAAATATATTATATTCATTTGAATAAATTACATCCACTAAATTTTTTTCCATTGTTTCTTTACAAAAAATATAAGATTTTATGACTATTTTTTTTTTTTTTTTTGAAAGTCCTTTATTATAAAATTACATTGATGAGTAGGTGATAAATATATCACCTACTCATCAATATAATTTTAAATAATGAGTCATCCTTACATTAACATGTATGTATTTAACCAAATAAATATTTTTAATTCCTCCATTGTAAAATATGATAATTGTCCAATTATTAATTGGGCAGTACTTTACAAACTTTATATTTTTAATTAGAAATGATGTGGATATAGCCACTCTATTATAATTACATTTGAAATGTAATAACGCATAAGAAAAAAAACATTAAAAAGATTGGAAATTTCATACCTGATTCAATTTGTAATTTAAATTAAAATGCATTTCGTTTTAATATGTATGTAGCTATGTATATAATAGGTTTTTAGGTTAATGAAATGCAGCAATTAAGCATTATAGAAAAATATGTAGGAATATTTATTCCCAACTAGTCACGTACTAATAAAATATATTGACTTGAATGCTACATAGGTTAATTATTATTAAAAAAAGAATATGATTTGTTCTTTCATTTGCTCTAGACTTGAATATATACTCGTATATATATATATTTTTGCAATGGTATTCTTATTTTTTTGCATGGTAACTCACATAATGATTCTTGTTGGTATTTTTTATTATCTAAGGAAGAAATGATAGTTCGATATACTTCTAATATATGTAGTCGGACCGAGGTATTGACGCATACAAAACAGGGTTATACTAATTTGCTATAAAGTGTTTCGATATGACGTCATCACTAAAATCCTTTTTCTCATTAGTAAGGAAAATTGTGAACTATTGGATGTCAAACTGTGATCAACAAATATAAGGACTTATATCCTTATTTTCTATTCAAATATTAACTTTTTATTGGTACACTAGCAGTGGGATTACGTCAAAAAAAAGATTTTTCAGCTGATGATATAACCCTCACACCTTCCAAAAATCATATATCATATAAACAAATCGCTGTTTCCTTTTTTTTAAGATTGAAAATTGTCAAAAAAAACATCATCAAATATCCCTCAGTGGCTATAAACAAAATTATATGGACTAGAGTAAACACTTTGAGGCCAAAGAAAAACAGTTATAGTTGAATTAAATCAAATAATAGGAATTTCTATGAAATGGTTAGACCTTTAGAATAAATTTTGTTTGAAATCGATTAGCAACAAGAAAAGTATGATAATATGGTAAAAAAATTATTTTTAGATACATATTACGATTAGATATCTAATAAAACTAGACTTAGAGAGACAGATTTTTAATAGATTCAAGTAATTTTATTTGTCAACCCAATTATCACCTCCAAATACACAGCAGTAATTTACTCATTCCCTTAATCTTATTATTAATGAAAAGGGTTTTTTACTCTGATGAAGTTAGGTTGCTTAAGCTTTTTCAAAATGGCCGACAATAACAACAATGACGTCACATGAAAACTCTCTCATAAATACATATCTATAACATATCCCCAACCCATAACTCATTCAATTCTCACAAAATGATATAATATGGATGTATCAACTTGGTATTTTCCATCTCATTCTACATTATGCGTATGCACACTGCACAGATACCTATAATTTTGTTTTTTTCGTAGAATACTTCCCTTTTTAGAAAGATTCATAAGTTCCGAGTAGTAAACACATTTACTAAATAAATCAAAACAAAAATTTTGAAGGAAGTAATTAGAAACAACTTATGGAAATTTTTGGGTTCTTAGTTTATAATTCCTTCATATTTTGTCTTTGTACCTATGTGAATGTGGTATTTTTTTGTTTCCATAAAGTTGATTATGTCCTTGTGTTACTTTGATGTATCTACTTATAAGCACTCAAAGAAAGGCCTTCAAATATAACTATTTATGACCTCCAAAAATGTATTTAACATATTATATATTTTATTTTAAAAGTTGTAACTCTTTCAAAAACACATGTCTCATATAATATGCGGATTCGTCACTATCATTAATTTTATAACTTTATTTCAATAACTTAGAATGCCAAAACTAGGATTTATTGTTTGTCCAGTATTTACTTTGAATCAAGGACGAATCTATTATCCTTTTGTTTGTATATTTTTGTATTTATCTTCAATTTGGCGCTGCATGGTACAAACATGGGTATAAAAGATTCTGCCAGAATTTAATGTATACAAAACGTCTTAGTGCTCAAGGGTGATTTTAATAAATAATCTTAAATTGAAATGAATCTTTGTGGTGTATGCATTTGCAAAAGTAATAATAACTATATGCGTTGAGACTCGGTCCAAGAACAATTTTTTTTTTCGGTTCGGTCTTAAGCAAATTTTTTAATTGCCGAAATTTATTTGTTTTCAAATAGTGGATCGTTTTTTTTTTGCCCTCAATCTTATAACTGATTTTATCACATATCCTAATTTATGAGTTGTACAAATATGATCAATGCAACACATTTAATTTCATATGATGTATTTAAAGGACAATGTTCACAATTTTACGTCGTCAATAATTCAACTATTGAATCGGTGTAGATCGAATTTTAAATGAGATTGATCCAGTCCAAATTTTTCTTTTAGACCGTTCCAGTACAAACTTTTTTCTGGCCCGAATTAGTTCGATTTACTAAAAGTTATAAAAGTCTAGGATTTTCAGACCGAACCCCTACACTATTAAATAGTTATGTATAATACATAATATGAAGTATCTAATGACTTTTAATGTTTGTGAGTAAGGAATTAAGAAAATGTTTTTTTAAATGAAATATATGTATTTAGAAAAATACTTTTATTTAAGACCTTGTTCTCCTCAAAATACGTCCTCTATAACTTTGGGCTAATGCTATAAATACAAAGTTGAGAAACGTATCGGTTATCTTGAGGATATTTCTTTGGCTACGAGAAAATATTATTTTTTTACACAAGATTTTGCTTTTGAGATACCAAAGATGGCGTTACTTTTATCCTATTTCCTTGTGATATATGTAAATATGTATTTCCTTCACATAATTTACCATGTTCATTCAATTGATTGGTTGAATTCATTGAGGTTGTGTAGTTAGTTATAACATAATTCATGCGGACCCCTTGTGAACAAACTAGTATTCTTGTAACCAACTAAATATACACTTTTTTAATACCATAACGTAACGCCGTATTTTAGGCATTGATGCATAAATCATGTCCCGGTGTTAAAAATTGCTATTGATCCAGAGAGAAAAGAATGTACACTTGTAGCCCGTTAACATAAAAGCAACTTATAATCATTTTTCTCAAAAAGGAGCCTAAATTATATTTGTAGTTTCTTTGACGAATTATCATCACTTTATTTCGGCAAATTATTCTGATTAGGTATTTTGAGGGGTCGTAATAGAAAGGAAATAAATACAAATCCCACTCCAAGTAGGACTTACAATTAAAACTCCCAAATAACCCCTCATTGTTACTCTGGACCTTTCATGAGCACATGCACTAGTTATTAATTTATACGTAGATGTTGCTTTCTGAAGAATTAAATGAGAATGTCAACAGCCTTAGAATATAAATTAAAAATACGACAGGCTGTAACTACAAAAAGTCCCTCCCACTTTCTAGGATATATTTAATACAACTATAATTATTACTTTGCTTATAGGCACAGTACAAATGACGAAATGACAAGTAAAATATCATTCATTGTCACTCTTTTATAAAAAAATTGTTGAAAAATAAAGGATCATTTTTTTACTGACATTAGCATTTACATAAATACATGTGCTCATAAATATCAATATATGAATAAATGTTCCTTAATTTGTAAACTCAAGAATGCATTCAAATCTATTTTTGTATACAAATGCGTATATTTATAAAGAGTGTGAACTGACTCATGATGATGAATGTATGTATATATATCTATGTATGTAATGGACCTACTCCAAGCTATTACGCCAACGACAAATTTGAATCCTACGTTAATGAAGACGTTGAAATGATGACATTGTAATTGAATAAAGATTAGATCTACTTATGTATATATGTATGCTTCTATTGGTATAATAATGAATATCTAATAAAATTGTATGTTTATCTGCATTTGTGATGAAATGCAGGGTGTTATTTTCTTAGCCTTAATATTGTTGCATGCAGTTTTATAACTTCAATAGACATATTATCATCTCCACCTCCTCCTATCATCTTCCTACTTCTCGTTTACTTGCTTCATGCATCTTATGATTATATCACACTTCCATGTGGAGTATATATTTAGATATCCACATAATAATGGCATCATCATCATTCGCAAGGATGTGATGTACTCCCTATTTTATATATGTACACATTCCATTTAGGGTGAGGATCTCGTAGCAGTACTCAAATTCTGGTACTAGTAATCTGGCCTCCCTAATCTCCAGATCTGAATCCCCTGGATTAGAGTATCTGGTGGCAAATATAATCCGGCAACCAAATGTTGAGGCTTTAAAGAAATTTTCCAATGAGCAGTGGTCTGCCATGTCTGAGGCATCCATCCAAACTATCTGCAAATTATTCTACTACCATCCGGAAGATGTTATTTTGGCCTATGATGTCATATTCAAGATTAATTATCCTTTATGTCATTTTTATAAATTAAATTAATAAAGTTGTTTTGGATATTAAATGTTAACAAAATTTACATCATTTTAGAGCAAATTCATTTTAATTTCATAACTTTTGTACGACCCGTTTTATGAAGTAAAAAAATAAATTGGGATTTTCATCTTTTCTTGATTTTATTCAATGTTGTTTTTATGTAGACGCTCCAAAAATGTTCTTTGGATGTAATTTTGAGTATCTGAAGTTTTGAGGTTTGATTGATATGGAAAATAATCCCCAAAAATATTATCAATAATGATGGAGAACACTTATAATAAAAACTGTGATTGAGAAAAAGGAGGTTTTTTATTGATAACTAATATAAATCAATAGTGATAGGTTAGAAAAGAAAAAGCAACCATACATCCTCACAGCCAATTTGAAAGCAATATGTAAATATTTAGCGTGTACTTACATTGACTCCAAATAGTAATAAAGAATTTTTGAATTCAAAAAAGTATTTGAATGTGACAAATCACTGTCCTTTGAGTATTTCAGTATAACATTTTTTCATTACAGTTCAGGAACTCTATGCTTAATCAAAATTCCTTGGGAAATATTTGGTTATGATATCAAAGATTTATTCATAAATATTTTTTTATGGAAAATAATTGTATTACCCCTTCATTTGTTTTTATAAACAATATACATATACCAAAAATCTGCTATTCAAAACAGTATTTTATTGAAGGGAAAAAAGTCGATATGTCAAAGAAACTCTTTGAACGAAGAAAATATTTTTTTTATTGATGTTTTTAATAATTCATCATTCATTTAAATACTTATATGTGGAACATATTGATCGTTTTAATAATAAAAATGGTGGCTAAAAGAAATTGACTTTAACTTTTTGAAACTTTCTATAGATTTAGCACGATTTGGAATTAACTAAACTGACTTTGATATAAACTATGTTGTATGTACATTGCACAAATATTATTATATCTAATTTATCAATATTTGCATTGAATATATACTTAAACAAATCCTAGTGTTTAATATTAAATTTGCAAATATGAAGTAATTATAATCTTATTCAAGTTATTACTATGTCGTATTTGCAATATGCATTAAAATTCTACATAGGTGGAAGAAATGATTTTTTCATATGACAGGTATATTAAAAAGATATACATTTTTTAATGATTTACGTAAAGTTGATTCCTTACAATTTATTTTTAAATTGGATTGAATTTAATTTTGAAATTTAAAAAAATCATGTGTATATAATATTATTGTTTGAATAACTTTGATTTATTAGAATGATGGCATACATACTATGAAATTCAAAAAGATATGTTTTATTTATATTGTACGCCCCATCTAATTATTATTTATATACTATGGGAGACAAAAACAGCTGTAAAACTGTTTTGTATTTGTTTCAATTAATGGAAGTTGCCTTGACTTATGACATGGGGAAAAGTTTTTTCTTAAGCAATTGAATTTGGGCAAAAATTGATCACGTGGTCACCGATTCGTTTAAAAAAAGAACGGAAAGTAAAGAAAAGAACAAATTGATGTCGAAACGGATTTTTTTAAAAATGAACGACTGAATGGAAAACGTGTGAATAGTTCCTAACCTGAGTATAACATACATAATATTTGTTATTGATTGAGTATATTGAGGGATTTCTTTATAAGTAGTTGCATTTGAATACAACGTGTCAATTGATGGAACTGGCCCTTCCAAGAGGCAGTTCCAAAAGTTAAAAAACTGTATTTTGTGCTAGAAATCAAAAATAAATAATATTTTTTAATATATAAATAATTAGAATTTTTAATTTATTGAATTATTACTTTCTATATATTAACCAGGGCTTGACAGCCAATATCTTTGGCCTCTATTCCATGTTTACAAATAAACAAGTCGGGTTAGTCCAGGGTGGCATGTATCTAGCCTGTTTGGCTAGATAATATCGCATGTATACAGGCCATCTTGGATTCAAATCATAAGTATTACCTTGTGTCAACATCTCATATGTCAAATAAATATTAAAACAAATATTATGGGTGATTTGTAAGTAAAATATGTTTTCATACGACAAATTTCGCAATACTTCATTTTATTTTTAGATTTATCCTCCCAAAACTTAGTTGTTGTTTTTTTAAAAGTACCTTTATATAGTTCTGCACTAGTCTAAAAATGACACAATATATATTTTTGTAGTCTAGGTTAGTAAAAATCAAATTGTCTAGTCCTGTTGGCTATTGGCTTATTCTAATGACCGTCAAGCCTTGATTATAACCCTCTATGACATCTTAATAAAGATACAATTTGTAAAATATAGATCAGTATTATAATTTAACATCAACACACTATTTGTGCACTCCCGCTCACAATAGCCGGAGCCTGTTATAGCTATCATATATCCATCCAGAACATATAATAACGTTTTTTGCAACTGATCTTTTTCTATGGAACCTTGCAATAGCTTTACTTTCTCCCAAATGACATAGTTTTGAATTTTGTCAAAAAATATGGCAACAAACATTATAAAAAACTTACTACATTATTGCATAAATAATTGTTCTTCCAAAAATTACTTTCACACCTCAAAATCAGTTTTTATGTACCAGCAAAAATTATTGGTCACCGATAATTGGCTAATTAATGAACAACTGTGACGATCATTATGTAGTTATAGGTTTTGGATATATCGAAAAAGGGTATGTTGCAACCCTTCCAAGTCTTTGCCTATATAGCATGTTTATAATTATGCATATCAAAACAATTCTACGTTTGAACCTTAAAAAAAAAAAGATTTAATTTATTACTTATAACATTTAAGCTTTTGTCTTTGGTTTCTTTGATGGTAGGATTTTAATTAATATATGCATTTATTATTTTTCAGGTAAGAGTGTTTTGTTTTCTTAAACAGGGATTCCCTTAGAAAGTTTTTGCTTTTGGAATGTGTGGCCTACAGATTTTTATTTTACCATATTTAAAATTCCAATCTAATATTACATTCAAGAGATGTGACTCAATGTTGATAAATGGATCTTATTTTATTTTGATATTGGAGGGAATATTCAAATTATATCTACTTGGATTTTATTGGCCAATTTCGGCAATTATCAGAAAAGTACTTTCTTTTCTTTTTTCCAAAAAAAGGGGGACTGACACTAAAATTTCCCTTCAGGTAAACGTTGTATGCCTTTTTTATGAATGGATAATATAGGGTTGTTATTGGTTGATCATGATGTTGAGCTAAGGTTAATTAGAGTCATCATCAGTAAGTAATGCTTTTTAAGTATGTGTAAGTGTTCTTTGTGTCAAAGTTAGGGGCCATTCGTAAACGATGATGGCAGAAAGGAGGGGTCATTCTTTTTTTACCTTTGTAAAAAAATAAAATAAAATAAACAGGATCAAGCAAAAAAGGAAAGATATACAAAATTCTTAAAATTCGTGTATGAAACGATAATATTTTAATATATTTAGAATGCAACTTTGAAAGAGGGCTGAGGGTTATAAAACATGACGTCGTTTAGACAGAGGGAACGTCCAAAAATCGTTGTTTGATCTCAAAGCCCTGAGAATGGATGAGTTCAAAAATATCCATGAACCTTCTTTATAGATACACTCTTTTATTAACAATATCAATATAAAATGATGGGTTCTAGGACACTTTCCTGAACGGACACCTTGCCGAAAAAAAAGTATATATATTGGACAATAATAATAGTCACAGACAACCCCTGGAAAGAGAAGTTTAGATCAGGAAGGGAAAAAGCACATAGAACCTCTAAAAAAATATGATTTATTGGCATTGTCTATTGATTGATTGTTTGACTTCTTCTCTTCTCTACACATTTTTTCTATTTCTGATCTGTTCATTTAACTCTTGGAGGGTTATCGTGACTTTTGTTCTATTAGTGCTACGAGACAAATGTTGGAGCATCCCCATAACGAAATAAATCAATTATGAATTAATCAACACTTAATTATTGCAATACTTGGCAAACAATTAAACATTGTATCTTTTTAAATTTGTTTAACATGAATAGGAAGCATAATTACATAGCATTGCACCATGACTCATCATCAAATATATTTTTTTTTACAAAGTGTTTGCCCATTAATATTATGATGTCACAAAAGTGGGGGAGGGGATATATTGTGTCCCTCTACAAATTTGATGGCGCCCAACAGCCCTGTGTAATGCACAATATTTTAATATAATGCTACTTCCAAAGATGACACTAACTTTGCACAAAGTTTTTTGAGTCAATAGATCATGAAATGACATATTTGGAAGGGGAATGAACTTTCTTTTTTAGTGTGTGTAGTGTTCAATTAAGATTATGATTGATTTATTAACTCAAAACCATTAAAAAAAGTATTAATATTAAAATGTAAATTACAAGTATATCGTACAATATACATAGAAGCAAATAAATACTTTTAGAATGTTTGAACTTTCTTCTCACGAAGGATTTTCTGAAACAGTTCATACAATGTCTACTTAGGTACATATTATGAATGATCAAACAAAAAGTGAATACGGGTTTTTTTGAAAGTAAGGGGAGATACATATGTATATACAAAGCAGCCCTTTATTGACCCTAAAATACCCAGTAATAAACCACCCAAATAGCTAATAATAATATTTACATTTAAAGCTACAATACATCGGTTCATATTTCTAAGTATAAAAAATAAATTCAAAAGTAGACAAAACTCGACTTTCTCTTATATTCCATATATAACCATTCTATTAACTTTTTTTATTTTTGGTTGAATGATTTTTTGTTTCAAAAGGTTGGTAACTCTTTAGTCTTTGGGGGGTATATTTTATTTATTTAGGAAAATCGAATTAATGATAAATACAAAATAGCCGTAGTAAAGAGAAATCCATTATTTTCCCAATCGATGGCTTTAGTAATGTGTATCTTGTGTTGTATTTGCGCGATTGGCTTATGCTAGATGCTGTTAGATAGATAAAATTTCGTACTAAAAAAAATTATGAACAAGTTTGCGATTGATTGACTCAGTTTTGTTTGAGCAATTGTCAAAGATGGACATCATCGAATTAAAAAACGCACCATATTTTAGAGTTTTCTTCGAATATGGGGGAAACAGGCAGCTGAAAATTTGAATAGTATTTATGTTCCTGATACTGTAACAGCCTATCACGCGCTATTTTGATTTTGTCTATTCTGTTCCGGTAATTTTGATGTCAAAGAAGCACAACACTCTGAAAGGCTTATTGTCAAAAAAGTAGATAAAATACTGGAAATTGTCTAGTTTGACCGCCAAGTACTCTTTGAAAAAAAACTGCACAAAAATATACTCTCATACGTCTATGTCGTAAATACAGAAGTGTATAAAATATGTTCTAGGAAGTAGGAGCTGCTTTTTTAGTTGACAATCTGAGCAGCTTTTTTATTTTTTCCGAAGGTGTTATCATTATTATTTAATTTTTGAAGAGGATATCTAAATATAAAGCAATAACAAGTCCGTGTCTCATGAAAGAGGGAGAGTATCAATGAGGGGTTGCTCCTTACCCCTGCTTCCAGCTGATCTAATAAAACGCTATGACAGCTAAGCGGCTATCATCCCAAACATTCTTCAAATTGTTTGGATTACCAAAAACCATTATCAAATTTTAAAACGCCATCTACTAAGCATAATTTGTACTAATATTAAGGTACATATAGTAGTAAATTACTTTAGTTTATTAAATGAATTCGTTTAGTAAAACTTCAAGTATCTTTCGAGCATAGTTTACCATTATTCTTGAATTAAAGTATGAACATATTTACCATTCTTCATTAAAATATAATGTTTATGCCTCGAAGCACGACCGTGTCTAGGATTTTTTTTCTTATGGTATGGATTAAAAACTTTTAAAACTTAGTTTTTCCTTTTTTTAATCACCATTTCTTTATTTTCTTTATTTAAGGCCATAGGACTTTTTTATAAAAAGGCTTATTATTGGATTACCTTTTTTATCAAAATATTATCTTAAGCACTACATAGTACAAATTCATCAAATTTTACTACTAATACTGCCATTTTTTTAGACTGGGATTTGCAATATGAAGAGTCGCCTCCCGGTTGGAATGGGTCTACCTCGAACGTGGCTCAGAAAAATTATTACTAGTGATGAAAATCAGGTGTATTTGTCAGTCCGCCCGTTTTTTGTTTTTTTTGAATTGGTAATCTGAAGAATGAATTTTCTTTTCCATAGCTGTTGATATTATTATTTAACTTCAAACCCTGAATTTGTGTGTGCTCTTACAAGAAGGAGAGTAACCTCCAGGATTTGTTGCCGAGTTATAATTTATAACTCCTTGCTGGAGTCAAAGTAAAATTGAGGATCCGATGTCCTTATTTATTTCCTTCTCCCCCTCCTTCCTTGTCACGGGTGGTCGTATCTGCTGATCTAATGATATATCGTGACAATTAAGCTACTCTCCTCCAAAACATTTTTCAAATTGTCAGGTTTGCAATGTTGATTTTCGGTTCCTTTTTTTTCATGCCCAAAATACACACGATTTATATAACTAATTATGAAGGTATCATTTCGCAAAAACAGTTGTGTTTGACTTATACGAGTCCTTAAAATTGAGAACACGGCGGCGTCAAAATTATAATAAAGGAACATCCCCAATAATTTTGGAGGGAATACTCTATACACTGGCATTTGTCCTTCTTTTTACTTTTGACCAGTCCAAGTCTATTTTTCCATTTTTCTTATTAATAGAAGAGTTATGAAATAAAAGAGAAAAAATGTATTAAAACAATATTGTGATTAATATCTTACAGAAGAATGTCAAAAGTAGTATAGAGGAATTATGAATGAATAATTGATGAGTAATGCATACAACTTTTGAGTTTTTTTACATCTAGATATTTTTTTACTACAAGTTGGCTATACTAATGTAATTACACCAAAGTTTGTTCATTCACTCTTGCACCAATACATCACAACGTTACCTCAACTAACCATCTAATGTACACTGTATTTTGTTGTTTGCTGTCGAGTTTTTTTCCACTAGTCAGGGTTTCATCACTAATTAGCTTTTGTTAAGATGCTCTAAAGTGACTCTAAGGGGAAAGGACACAAGACAGCTTGAATAATAATGAAGAAAAAAAATATGTACTTAAGTTATGCTCACTCATTTACACAACCTCAATCAACAAAGGACAAAGGAATGGGCTTTTCAGAGCGTGAGGATAATTCTGATCTAATGTTTCTATGATATGGTCCCATGCCTAACAATGATGCGAGTCAACATATGAACTAGTGCAGTAGACAGTTACAAACCTATCAAAACTCAATAGATATATTTTTATAGAAAGGTTGCGAGATACAATAAAAGTTACGCCATGGCATATATTTTCTTTGTTTCTTCATTAATAAATTCCAAAATTTGTAACATTCAACAAGGTCTGCAGTTGCAAGGGAATTGATGTATGTACTACGATCATTTAAAAAAGATAATGAAATTTTTTATGGGGGTCAAACATTTATTCTACGAGGATTACTTTATTACTTGTAGGCATGAGGATTGGCCTTGATGCCCAAGTTTACTTATTTACGTGATTATTATATAATTCCATTTTAAATAAATATAAAAACTAGTACGAAAAGAAAGTAAGAAAGAATTTATTTGAACTTTGACCTCCACCTATGTTATACTATGTTTTGTGCTCACTTGTAAAAGATTTTGCTTATAATAAACGTACAACTCACACATTACACATACCTTTATTTTATGAGTATATAACGTTTCTTTCTCATGATATTTATTACACGCTTATTAAAATTTATTATTCGTAATAAAGGACATTAGTTTAAATGTTACAACAGATCTTGAAGTAATCTAATGCTTGATTCTATTTTTTTTTTTCGTGCATTGAGACTTAATAGTCTATGCTATCGAGGAAATGCTACAAATTATAACATCCTACTTCCCTTTTATTTAACAACATGTGTCGAGGGTTGGGTGCTCCACTGTAGTAGCTAAAAAATTACAAATATTAGTGTTATTATCTATTTGTAATCTTAAAAGTCAAATTTGTAATGTCAATACTAAAATCAGAGAAATTTTGACTCTTGAAATGAATTTCTCAGATCAATTTTATAGTAAAAATTGGAAAAAAGCATCTTTCAGAATGAAAGAATGGAGTTTTTATGCTTAATTCTGTCAAGACAATATTTGAGTTGCAACAATTTGGCACTCACCCCAGGATATGCATTGTATACAAGTACTTCATAGCAAATTTGATGTGGTGTGTCAAGCAACCTTGAACAGAAATTGAGAAAAGAGCATAAGTTTCATATCATTTTTTCCTTTAATAAATATGTACGCCCAATATTCCATTAATGTATTTTGATTAATCATGGGCTTTACATTCAGATTTCTGGGATAAGTTGAGAAAGGTACAAATGACTTTTGATCGTCATGTCATATAGAAAATAATGATCTATTTCACTCTGAGGCTGATCATTACTCCCTCCATTTAAGCACAGCTTTTATAAATATTTATTTTTATGAATGCCCTTTTTCCATGCAAAGGCATTAACCAAGTAAAGATACAATGATCTTGTGGTCAGTTTTTGTCTAAATTTAGTTGGGTACAAGAATACAGCCTCTTAAGTCAAATTTGCGATCCCTTCCTCCTAGTAATCAAAAAAATTTATTTATAGAAATGAAAGATTATAACACTATGTAATAACATTTTATGGCGGCTAAACCCCACATTTATTATAGCTATTTAAGCCATAAAACACGAAAACGACTAACGACTAACGACTATTAACATATTCAATCCCAGTAGGTTTAATAACTCAGCAATATGAGGTTGCATAAAAAAATTCTGAAATCAAGGATAATTTAGTCGATTATTTGACTTATTGTAGCAAGTAATTAATATTTTAAAGACAAGAAGATTAATCCCAAGTGAAATATGTTTTATTTTCAATGTATTTGGTTAGTATTAATTAATTAGATGTAAGTAATCTAATTACTTATTTATATTTAATTTTTACTTCTCACTGTTAGTCAAATAATAGACTTAACTATATTTATAAAAAAATCACGAAACCCTACATTACTTATTTATTAAATTAGAAAATTCAAAGTTTAATTGAAAAATTCAATAAAAAAAATAAAAAAAATTGACAGCAAATTTTTGAAGTTATAAAACAATATTATATTCATTAGTTTTTGGTATAGTATAATGTAACAAAAAAAATATGGAAAAAATATTAGCCTCCATATATGATCCTTCATTTTACTGGATTTTTGTAAGATTAGAAACATTTTTAGGAACTTTATTCAAGATAACTTCATAAATATTTTATTTTCGAATGCTAGTATCTTTCTAATCAATTGATATTTGATTTAATTTTCATCTATTTATAAATTTCATTTAGAAATATTGCTTTGAAGTTATACTCTAAAAAATGTATTTTAAAAAAAGACCTTAAAAAAGTGTAATTGAAAATAATAAAGATCATTTTAGTGTTCATTGGCTTAAATAACAGTATTAAATATGTATGGATTTTAGTCGGCAGCATTGTTGCATAGTGTAATTAATTGAAGACAACAAAATGTAATCCAGAAACATTTTTGCAAAAAATAATCCTTGTTTGCTTTTGTATTGACCATCCTTATATTTTACATACAGCAATACCTTGACATACGAGATAATTTCGTTCCTGGACGAAGGTAATGTAAGTAAAAAAACTCGTCAATCAACACAATTTACCCGATAATAAATCATTTTAAAAAATACACTTGAAGCAGTTGTATTATCCCGTCACCAACATTCCAGCAGTATATCAATGTAATTTTATGGTTAGCGCCCAGCTTGTATCTAAAATTAACTCTTATGTTGAGGCTCTCGTATATATAATTATTACAGTACATCCAATAATTTTTTTTTTTTTTTTTGTGATGGTAGAAATTACGAAGAAGTGCAAATTATTTTTTAAATAAAAGATTTTTTTAGCTTCATAGCAACAACCTCCCTGATAATAATGTCTTCCCAAAATGTTACATTTTTTTTATTAGGCATAGTTGGAGACATACAATTAATGTAAATATATTGTGTTCTTTTTACCCATTTACATATTATACTATGCTTACATACGTGTGTAAAAGCAATTTGCATATATGCAAATGCCTATCTGTATTTAGTATAAAACAGTCTTCTTTATTACGACAGTGAGCCCTCCTGATTGGCGTACAGATACATATGTACTAGGATCTGTCGCAAAATGATTGAAACCCTACTATAATTAATTAGCTTTAATGTTGGTTGATCATAGTACGAAATACATACAAATTATTCACTTATAATGTTTACATATTATATATCCATTTTCAATACCAACTATCCTATAACTAGAGTTGTGGAAAATATTACTTTAGACGTGCGCAAAACTATTTGTAGTTGCAACTTGAAGAGTATTCTTTATTTTCGAATGTAGTTATCTTTATTCTTTAATTCTTGAGACAACAACATTTACGTACTAAGTGTGTGTGCTCTTTAATAAGTGTAAGTCCTTGTTGGACTCAGAGTAAAATTGAGGATCGACATTGGAGTTATTCCTGCCTATGCCCTAGTTATGAACTAAGTGGTACTTGTTTTTATTTCCCTCCTCTATTAATTGCTCACAGCTAATCTAATAGAACGTCATGAATCTTGAAAGTCATTTTTATGTTTCTTTTATTTTTATATACCAACATCTCATATCTTCAAAAACTCCACCTATCACGGAAAATTGAAGAAATCAGTGTATTACTGGCAGGGACAGTAATAGGTAGTTTTATCGTATTTCTTTTTTCTCGATCATATATAGTCGAGTCCTCTCATTGATGTTGTTGTGACGAAGAACATTTCACTCTTGAACTTATCGAGAAGATTGGCCTTCTCTGTCAATTTCATAATCTTCATAAATTGTAATATGTAGAAGTAGAATGGATATTGCTAGCACTAACATATGCTGATGGAACTAACAAATGAATTACAAATGAACGGTGTAATATTGAGAGTCTGCGTATAGTCATTTGGTGTAAAAATGATCGCCTATGCTAGTTCCAAAAATGTTTGAGTCCTTTTTTGTATAAAAGTTTATCAACAAATTTTTTATTATTACTATTGCAAAAATACAGCAATGCCCGGAATGAATTTGAATAATGAGTATTTATATTCAACGAATGAGTGAGGGCTCACTGTATATACAAATAACATTAGAATACTCCTTTTTATCCTCTTTTTTTTTTCTTAATAGAAAAAAATAATAATAATAAAACTAACCTCTTTTGCATTTTTATATTACTAGTACCCTGCATTTGCCGGAGTTGTTAGGCATCGACAACAGACAAACTTACTTTCGTTTAATAATAAATACGATAACTCTCCCATAATAATCAAAGCTTATTTCCGTTTTTCATGAGTTACTAATTTTGAGATGTTCTCTCCTCGAGAATGAAGAAAGAATTATAACAGATTGAGGAAGGAAAGAAAAAAAAACATCGACTGAACCAGGGAGTACTTTAGTCTCTAGAGCGCTCACTTTCTGTCCTTACTTTTTATTTTATACACTGTACTTCATTTTTCTTTCATTTTCTTTTTTTATACACACGGGCAAGAAATTTTTGGAAAAAAAAGGAAATTTCACGTATTTTTCTAAATACCAATAACTTTATCATCAGGTAACACAGTAATTAGGCTATTAAAATGAAGAAAAATTAAGGTTCGATATGGGTGTAAACATTTATTTGTAAAAAATCAAAGTCTCTGTGTTTAAATTTTAGCTTCATCCTAAAATCCTCCATTTGACACTATAATTGCTTTACAGACTTTTGTCATTCTTGCAGATATTTTTTCAAGATAGGCAGGTTTTATATAATTCCAGGCATTCTTCAAAATGTTCCACAACTCATTCTTACTTGTGGAGCACTTATTCCGAACTTTTCTGTCTAGGTGTTCCCACAATAGCTCCATTGTGTTCAAATGAGGAGGTTGAGCTGGTCATTGCATAGTACATAAGATTTGAGAGTCTTCTCTCTTCTCCAAGATGTTTTTGCAAAGCTTGGATGTATGTTTTGGGCCACTATCTTCCCTCCCAGTAATCTCTTTCCAGAAGGAACAGTTTGCGTCTTCAGGATAGAATAATAACCATTCTGAAAACAATTAACTGCCAATATATCATACATGCCAGAGAGAAACCTTACATATGAAACTCAGGCTGGCCAAAACAGCTGGATTTTTACAGACAAATAATAAAAAATATTTTACGGATTTGTTTATATCATTATAATTTTCATCAGATTAAAGTAAAAAATATCGATAAAGTCATAAACATTGATGGAAATGACGAAAAAGTATTTTTTTTTTTCCCAAGCTTTTTCTTGCCAGTCAATGAACTCGTTGTTCAAGATGAATCCTCATACAACATACGAATAGACACATAGATGTAGAAATCCTTGAAATAGGCATACCATTAATTTGTTTAGTTTTTTTTTTCTTGTTCATAATGTATTTAGAGCTAATTTTTTGAGGATGTATAATCATTTTAGAGTATATTTCCGACAGAATGCACATCATATGGGTAGTATAACTAAGTATAAATACGAACTGCTGGGGATTCAAGACGAAGAAAAGCTTTAATTAAAATTGAAATATCTATTTCATTAATACTTTTAATTAGTGGAAGATTTTTTTCTTTCTTGCGCTCTTATACGGTTCATAATTGCATTTATTTTCTATTCCTTCATTTAAAGCAGTGGTTCTTAACCAAGAAGGAAGATGCCTTTTTATTTATTGTAGAGGGTTGGGGTATGTTTAAAATCCTCTATTAGAAATTACTTTATATATGTATCAAATAATGAAAATTGTCTCATTAAAAATAGTCACTTAATTAATCCTATAAAAAAAGATCGAGGTGTTACTTTTGAAGAACACTTTAATGACAATATTATTTTATAATTATTGCAAAAGTTAACAAAAATTAACTATTTATAATAAGTCAAAAGAGGTATAAATTTCTATCTCTGACAGCAACAGCTGTATTTTACACAAAATATTTCAAATTTGGCAAAAAAAAAAAGTAGTCACGGACCATGGGAATGACTCTATTGATATTCTGAAATGGAGTAATTGAAGTAAAGGGTTTTAATCCGGAAATTCTGGACTGGTCTGGGACACTTATAAATTTATTGAACCGAACTCATTCGTTCCTTAACCCATTACAAGGAATATTTTTGTAGGATATTTGGAAAAAGTTTAGTGGTATAGTTTATGTATTTATGACTCAAATAAGATTTATAAAATACTAATAAATTTTAATGTAGTTTTTATAAATGGATTGCTGATGACGTCATGTGTATTTCCAAATTTTGAACATCAGTAGAATGAAGTCAAATGAAGTCTCATATATTGCGTACAATTCATAAACTTGGATGTGGGGGAAAAATGGTTCGTTGAGTGAGGCTGAAAAAAAAATTGTCCACGATTTGAAAACGATCAAATTTCGATCCTTGGTTTGCGACTGCATTTTTGATCGAAAAATAAGTTTTGAAATTAGTCTAAACCCTAATATAAAAAAATAACCGCTTATGTAAGTAATCAAATCATATCCAATATAATCTAATGAAAAGAAAAAAAGAATGAGTGGATCTTTATAAGTGGAGGAGGAATTATATTTAATGATAATTACTCTTGAAGTTGATTACATTTATGAAGAAGATCTTTAATTTTTTTCGGATTATTATCATTAATGTCCCTTCTTTTTTTATCTTTAATTTGAAAAAAGGTTGTTTGATCCAAATAAACTGAAACAAGTTTAAGGTGGAAAACATGGAGGTATAAAACTATTCTTATAGTTTTAAATTTATTTTATTTCCTCCATTCTTCAAAACATAATCTTACCTATAGTGATTATGGCCTATGAATGTATATAATATGTCCTCATATTTTTCCGTTTATCAAATTTCTCTCTCAACAAATTATTTAATTAGGACGATTCTACCCCAAAGGCAATATTATTCTTTAAAATCTCAAAATACATATTTTCAATGATGAAGTTTTTTAGGAGGGGATATGGTAAGCTCAAATCCTACGGGGGTTTTTCACTACGAGTCCATTATTATTTAAAAGCCTTAAATTCTCTTATTAGACATAATCTCTAGCCACCTTACAATTATCATATCAAGACAACGGGAGTCTGCTTGTTTGTTTGGATAAACAATTGAATTAAAGTCATTATCGTTTCACCTCTTGTCATATGCATACAAATCCTGTTTGTATTTATTTTCTTTGTACACAGCCTTGAAATTGCTGTATAAAATCATCTTATTGCACAAGAATTGATTCAAATTATTATTATTATTATTAGTGATGGATTTCTACCTGTGGGGGCTCAACAATGACTAAAGGTCAGCGAACGGTTAATCTTAATTATTCAATCCTACATAGTGTTGTGTTGATCCATTTTAGGACTACAGTCTCTGTCCAGTCCAGCCCTGCATATTAATCCTAAAAAGGATTCAGTTTGGTCCTTGATGACGTCACTCAACTATTTTTCTTTTTTCTAATCTGTTCTAGTACTGACAGTCCGAAGGACTCATATGACTTGTTATAAGACTGGACTAGACCGAATAAATACAGACTGATATAACACAACATACATATGTACTTATGTTTTGTATCGGTCTGACTCCATCTTACTAATTAAAGGAACATTAAAAGAATTGGTCCTCTAAAGAAGTTCGGTTAGGACGGATCACATAGAAAAGTTATATATTGATCGGTCTCATTAAAAAAAAAAAAGGTTTTCATAAGTCTCATTTAAAATTCCTGCAAATTGTGAAAATCGGTACAGTGGCATCATAGTCATTTTTAAAGTGATTTATGTGTGTACACTGTACAACTTAATAACTAGGACGGGGAGAAAATCCGTCCAACGAGTGAAATCGAACAGATTGATCCACGATTTGAAAAAATAAACATATATCTGAGATCATGGTCTCGACAGATATATCGATCTTCAAAAATTTCACTTAAGACCGAACCAGTCTCGGACCAAGTCGTAACACTAATATGTACATTTATAGAATGAATCGCTACCCATTGTATCCTACTAATAAGCTCTTAATTTTAATTGATGGTTGTGTTTTTTTTTACTTTTGGTACTTGGAATTTTCTTTAAAATATTTTAGGGCATTACATTGAAATGAAAAGGAATCAAAGAAGCTCTGGGACATTGATTTAATCTCATTTGAAATTCAAAAACTGTCTCGAAGTTGTCATATTTAAAATATATACTATATATTTTTTTTCCTCTACCAACTTATATAAAAATATACATTATTTGACGGCACTCATCTCTATTGCCTTCAACCATGTATGGTTTTATTAATACATATATCATAGTTGATAGATATGTTTAACCTTCAAATAGGAACATTTCTGTTCACATTAATTTATAATCTATATTTTTAATCAACTTTGGTTTGATTTCCTCCTCCCATCAATTTGGAATTATTATATGTATGAATCCATAATTTTTAATCTATATAGAATCAACTGCATTTTTGCCCTTTATTTTCAGAATATCTTTATAAAATACTAGTAAGATTGAAGGAAATACTTTAGATCTAATGCTTAAAATTAATTAATATTTTTTAATCTTGGCAAAAGGATGGATCTTACAAAATATTTTTTACTTCGTTTTTTAAGCGTATATCCTTCTTGTATCGGTATATCAAATAAAATAAGAAATCTTATTTGAGGGTTGAAATTAGTTGTTACAATCAAACAAAACAAAAAAACTTACTTCTCCTTTAATGACTACCTAAAAAATTTCTTTTGATTCCAAATGATATCAAAAAATTACTTTCATTTTGAAATGAGTAAACATCAAATCGTTTTTGTTTTTTTACATGAGAAAACGTTTTCTCTTTTTATTTCCTTTTTCATATTATATATAAATATTCAAAATTTAGAAAAAAAAGATAGAAAATTATTTCCATTATATTTACAATTAAAATCATCAGTATGCCTTAGGGGAATTTGAAAATGATTATAAAGTAGACATATCAAAATTGAAGAAATGACGATTACCATGTCTTTATATTGAGTTTGTTTTGACTTAAAAAGTGTAGTTGTCTCCTAATAGCTTCATACATAGGGGTTTCCGATCACTAACGTTACCTGGTCTATCCGTCAAAAAAAATATTGTTTACATTACTCAAGAAAAGGATAATTGTCTAACATATTTTATATATATTATTTTTATAAATATGCAGAGGTGTGTAAAACATGTCTTAGAAAGTGGGAGCGGTTTTTTTCTATTTGGCAATCTGAACAGGGTTTTTATTTTCTAAGGCTGCTATCATTATTATTTAATTCTTGAAGACAGAACATCAATGGATTTGAAGGATTTGCTCGGGATTTATAATTGAAGGTCCTTGTTGGGCTCGAAGTAGGATTGAGGATCGACATCGGAGTAATTCCGCCTATATGTTTTGAATATATCAGGAGTTGGGAGTATCACACTATATACATATGTATGTGCACCTCAACATTTCATAACACATTTTGGTCAATTATATACTTTATAGTCAAATTTATGGAGGAGTTGAGATAACCAAGTACAACGTCAATTTTAGGTTAAAACATCGTTTCCTTTATCACATTTAATGTGGGACCAATATTTTCTTTTAAATCAAATCTATCAATTTCTAATTATTCGATTGTGACGATGTATTTTTACAATTTTCGGCCCCCAAATTTTGTTAAACGAAATTATAGATAATGAGTTGGAGAAACTACAAATGTAATCCAGCTTTCATTTCGGGAAACATGATTCTACCTAGCATTTGTATCCATTGGACACAAGTGTACAATTTTTTTCTCTCAATCAATAGAGTTTCCTATTAACCTTCCTTATAATAAATCATTGTTTAATTTTCAATGACGTCAGATGTGAAGAGTATTTGTAACCTATAAAAAATTAATAACAATGGAATATTTTTTTGTTTATTGTCGATGTACACATTGGGCATTGCCCGGGGTTCATATAATAAATTACAATTATAGTAAAAAAAACCTTTTTATTCTATAAAATATGCATGACTAGTCCACAGTTTGAAATTTTATTACTTACTTATGACATAAAATAGAACTTGAATTATATTTACAAATCCATGATTTTGATTAGTTAATTTGACATAAATTTATTTAAAATAAACAAAAACCCGAAATTTCCCAATTATTAGTAAGTGATTTTTCTTTAAATAAAGTGAAATAGGTCCAGATTAATTTTTATTTATATACAAAATTTTATTAAGAGACCGGTTAGACCGAAGTTGCACCAAACCAGTTAAAATTATAACAGTTTCAGACCGTTTTAGGATTTCCAAATAGAAATCCAAAACTAGTTCCTACATAGAATGACTAAAAAAATGTTATCATTTGATGGCCAGTATTCTGTTTATAATGAAATATACTTTGATGATTGATGCAAGTAAAAACTTTTGAGTTCGATTTTTTGAGAATTTCCCACATTATATGCAATGTGGTTCAATATGTCCTTAAGTACATTAATTCTTCTCTTTATAAGAAAGGAGTATCGGTTGTAGTTTTTAATGTCCTTTTGAGTAGTGATACTCAATGAATGTTTTGAGTTTTGATTATAAATCAAATTCAAGTAAGGTCAAGTTTTTTGAAAAATACAACAGCTGAGTTCACAGATTTTCAAAAAAAATTGTCAACTGCTTTTGTAAAGACTTTTTTTTTTGGAATTCGAGTAGTATTTTAATCCAACACTAATATATAGATAATCTAATTTATTTCTTTCATTTTAAAAAATGACAAGTAGTACCTGCAAAAGGATTTTGGACTTTGAAAAAGACGAATATTACAAAGGAATTATGGGTACAAAATATGTAACTTTGATTTCATGATTCTGATTTTGTAGATCCATTATAAGTTATGTTCTTGGGACTTCTTTGGTATGTACAATTTGTACAAACATAAATATAGATGAAATAACTTATGACGGCTCCTATGAATGTATAATAGAGTGTTCATTAAATTTTGGATTTTTCTCTCTTAATGTTAGAAGAAACATGCTTAAAAAAGTTTCTTTCGATATAAAAGGAAGAAATATAAAGTATGATCCTTTTTCATCAATGGTTAAATGTTGTGCATGGCCCATTTTTGGAAAAAAAATAGTTCACATACCTTAAAAAATAGAAAATAAAAGCAAAAAAGAGTAATCAATAACTATTTTAGATTAATAAACAATCTTTCATAAGTTTTAATATAATTATCTTTAAAATGATTATTTCTCATAAAAAATGACAAATAAAATATTTTTGTACCTTTTTTATCCTTTATATATAAATAACAGAGGGGAATAGAAACAAAGAATGAAGGTAAAAGGTTTACGTAGAAAACAATAGAGGGAGAAGGGTGTAGAAAGAGACAGAGGTAAAAAAGAAGAGGAGGGGGTAGGGGAGAGAAGGAGAGAGATGTTGAAAGAGGAAGGGAAAATAGATTTAATGACGGTCAAAAACAGTCTCTTAATTACCTTGTAGGCCCCAAAAAATATAATATCAGCATACTTGACTATTTCATACGTCTACTTGCTAAATTTCAGACTAATCTGCTCAACCGTTTTGGATCTATTTGTGATAGCGCCAGACTTATATATTTATATATACTAAATATTTTTTGATAAAACGTTTTTGAAAGGGAAAAAAGTTCATATTTTTTATTAAATTAATTGTAAATTCAATGAACAAATAACATCAGATCATAAAAGTATGTATCTACTTTTCACTTTCAAATTAAAAAAACCCTCTGATGTAAACATATGTATTTGGTATCTATTTTAAGAGCTTTTCTTCGCCAGGGTTCTTGGTAGTTCATACTTATGATACTACACTTGCCCCACTTAAAAAAGAAAGACTAGGTACCTATAATAACGATAATGGCATAATAGTTATAATTTTAATGACAGAGCGGTAAACTTTCTTTAATTGTAATTTTCTCAGATAATAAAGCTATAGGTAGGTGCCTTTTATTCATAGATAGTCCTCATTCTATGTATATATTCCTTTGTCTCTCATCTTACTAAATGAAGTATAAGAATATTATATATTATTTTTAAAAGAAATATTCATTATAATAAATGACTTTAAGAAATTTATATACGTGTATAATATAATATCTAAGTAAGTACATGCATGAATCATGCGATTTCATTTTATCATACAGCGTGATACAATGAAATCGCATAGCCTAAAAAAATGGATATCTTAGTTTCATCTTCCTTTACTTTCTCACCACCTAAAAGATTAAACATGATTGTCAACACTGATGCATTCAACAAAATATTTACTCGGAAATAATTACATGGTTTATAATTGTAGGCCTATTGTATTGTACAACATATGTGCATAGAACATTATAATAAGTATCTATTTAATCTACAAATTTATATTTGCTTCCTTTTTGGGTTTGTAAATCTACTGATATGATAGTTCTTTTTTTTAATAACCCTGTACTTATTTGTTAAGCACAAAATTTAAAAGATTGTCATTTACATTTTTGTTTACCGACCGTTTCAAGAGCAGAATACGTTTTAATGGAGGTTTTAAAAAATATTGATAAAATTGATAGGAAATTCTAACAAATACTAAGTCTATTACAAATGTAGGATGAGTTTTGAAATGGCAAACACACGTTTTAATAAAGTTTGTGTATATTATGTGTAACTAATGTGAACATTGGGGGAAAGGGGGGGGGGGAGACAAAAAATGCAAAAAACTGGCGCTCATGTACTTTGTACATGAGCCCTAAGTAAGTCTTGGGTGATTTTTGGGGTTTTTGAGTTGCATTGTGAAGCTTAAAGGAGAGATAATTTAGTATTTGAAATTTAATTTTTCTTTTCCCAAAAATTTAATATTTCTAATTATTTTCAAAAATTTAATTTTCTGTGAATATCTATGGTTTTTTGAATTTTTTTCCAAAAAATTTGATATTTGAAAAAAAATTTCCAAGCCCCAAGCCTTCCCCCCTAAAAAAACAACATTTATAATTATAATCCTACGGACGCCCACCCGTCACCACCTTACTTCGACCTGAAGTTTGAGGATGAATGAACACAAAAAACAACTTCTACAAAAATCAAGGAACGGAGAAATATCTAATGTACGAGGTTCTTTCTATATAATATATATTAATAAAATATTTCAAAGACATTTTTTGATCAATTATAGGTTTTGTTTATTTTCAAATTTCTGGAATGAGTTATGACAACTAAGAATGTTAACTATAGTTTATAATGTTTGTTTGATTTATATGTAATCTAGATAATATTTTTGGAAAAATTATGCTAGTTAGTTTTTTTTTGTTGATGGACCACATTTAATCTATGGTAATATTTGAAAATATTCAAAGTCAAAATATATTTTATGGCGTAGGTCCAATAGTATACCTACTTTCTCAATATACTTAAAGTTTGTGCCATCGTCTCTTATTCTTTTAAACTTTTTAAAAGTGGTTCCAAATATACAGCGTTGTCACTGACGTCATATCCTACTGAATAGTATACTTAAAGCCACACAATTCTGAAGGCATAGTTAACTATGTATACTATTTTTTAATAATCAAAATAAAATTGACAAATTTCCAAAAACCTCCAGAAAACTTCCTCTTTAAAAACTTCAAATATAAAAAGACTTAAATGTTACATAGGACCAAAGGTTTTTTGTTATTAAATTTGGTCTTTGATGTCTCCATGACGATTGACTTCGGAAATGAGTGCGTCATATAAAAATTCTCTTAAGACAATGATTTTAAAAGTTATCATCAGTGGATAACATCTTTTTTGACAGTTTTCGCAAAGGAAATATTACATATTCTGATTAATTCTTTGCTATACTTTAAAATGTTATACTTTTTCTTCAACCGGGATTAGTGTATTTTATCAAATAAATACCTTAATAAATGCTATCGATTTTTCCCCTGTCAAGGCATAAAAAACATAAATGTCTTAAGGATAAAAAAACTATATAATGTGATATGTATAAATCTGTTAAAAGGAAAAAAGAAAATAACATAAGGATATGAGTAAAAAAAAGAAGGAACTTCAAAATGTAATACATGCTTACAACACAACCTAATATGAATTTAAGACTGAGAGAAATAATTTCTCTCTGTTAAGCTTTTAGTAAGAGAAAAATAAATAACACCCTGGAGATATTTATTGTTTGCTCTTAAATTCCGCCTTCTTCTCAAAATGTCACATATACATATATATATATATATATATATAGTCCATGTTTTCGTAAAAGCCTCTATAATAACGTAAATATATAATTATAATTTACCCTGATGTATGTAGGTACATATGATTCTGTAATGAGTCGATGTGTATTTTATGAAAAGTAAAATAGACTTTTATCTAGACGCAAAGTAAATAAATGTAATATCACTCAACCTATAATTATACTATATTATGACTTATATTGTAACCTATATTTAATGTTTTCAATATTTTTTTATAGCCGATTAAAAATGGAACTGGCAATGCTGAAGAAAAAAGGTGTAAGCTCAACATCAATATGGTCCCCAGATCCATCTCGTGCATGCGGAAGATGTAGATCAGAACTAGGACGTATTATGAATCGAGGTGCATACTGTAAATCATGCCGTGTTAAGGTCTGTAAGAATTGTCGAGAGTATGGAGTCAAAGGAACGGAATGGATATGCAATGTTTGCCACAAAAATATGTAAGCAAATTTTTATTTATTTTGTTCTTGTTATTTAAGTTTTAAGTGAGATAAAAATCCTTTGCAACAATACAATAAATTAAGTATAATATTTATATATGAGGTTGCGTGATCAATATTTTGTTATATGTTACGCTTAATATTTTCACTTTTCGATACGTACAAGCATTAATTTACATTAATTTATCAAATTTAGCGCATAAACGGGTAATAGTATATCTTTATTGAATCTGTAGATCCGAATAATCTCGGGGAGGGCGTTAGAGGTGAAAATATATTATATTAAAAAAGTAATCCATTTTTTATTAATATAAAGTTAGGAAGATTTCAAACAATATTATTTTTGAGATGATCTGATACAGCAAAAATCTCTATCATTAAAAACTTTTTAATGACAATGAAAAAGGCTATCATATCTGAAGACGGTGATGTTATTTTTTTTTTTTTTTGTATTCATAAAAGAAACACTCACTCAGTATCAGTTATCACATCCCTATTCTTAAAAGAACGGGTTTATTTTCTTCAATTGATTTGTTATTTTATTAAATTGTTAATACAAGATACTTTAATAAGGAAATGAAATAATTCTTTTTGTTGCATCTACATTATGCATTCTTCTTTGTAAAAATAGTGTAGGTGTAGATAAATTTTATAAATAGATAAAACATTGTGAATTTATAGCATACTGAATTTATTTTCTATTGAAATATTGAATTTGATGTACTAATTTAGTATCGTTAGAGAAGTACAGTATATCAACGGGTTTTTTTAATTAGACATCCTTCTTTTTACCTCCTGTCTGAGGGTTTTTTTAATCAATTTATGACGTTTGTAAGGATAAATCGATCCATAGAAATCGACTAAAAATTAACTATAGTAATAATATCCATGTACGTATCATACTTTTGTTCTTCGGGCTAAACTGACAAACAGGATAACCAATCGGTGTGAAATTTGGCAAGTGAATACTTGTCCGTGCTGTTGGTACTCTGCTCAAATAAAATTGCCAAATATCTTATATTGACAAAGTGATTCATTTTTTATGAATAAAAAACTGAGAATTTTTCAAGCAGCTCTTGTTTCATCCAATATTTAATTTGGGGCCTTTTATGTCCTTAGAATGGTCACAAAAGTTATAACTTATAAGGTTTATTTTGTTTTAACTTAAAATTTAAGCTTCTACATGAACTTTTAGAAATCCAAATAAGTTCATTTATATAAAAAAGGAAGATATAAAATATATTTTCTAAAAAAAAAATCAACACTATACTCTAGAAAAATTATTTAAAAAAATTAGTACCTTTACAAATGTTATCTTTTTTTTCCCATGATGTAGTTAAATTATTCAATAATTTCCTGTGAGATATAAACTTTTTTGTAGGTGCACAATATATAAAAAATTTACTGTTGAAAAACTTCTTCATTTTATTGAAGAATATGTCTGAATAAGTTTTCACAGCATACTTCTTGGAACATTAAAAGTTGAAGGTTTTTTTTTTTTTAATTTTTGATGTCAATGATAATGTTTCATACTTGTTTTTATACAACAAAAAATATGTTGAATTTGTAATGTATCTTTATAAAAACTATAAATTTTGATTTGGAGTCTGTACCTTAAAATGGGGTTTGATGATTAATTAATAAAGGGATATGTTCTAGAAATTTGATTAACTTTATTGCAAAGTCTAATATCCCTTAGATGTTGTTTTTTAAACAGTCGTATAATATGAGAATGATGATACTAAGTAAAAACAAGGATTTCTCAATGCCTGGGAAATTGCTCTTCAGTAAGATCCCTGGAAACCCATTTTTACATTCCTAAATTCCGAAAAATTCTGGTAGGAAATGGTAAATAATAAATACTGTAAAATTGAAGTTATTTACCTTATATTTTAAGATAATATTTCCAATACATTTATGAAAAATCTTAACGTGAAGTTATATTGAATATTTATTTGTTGGTTTGATATTAGGTGGTTTGTACTTTCGCATCATTTATTGTTATTATTTGCACTCTATCATAAGTGCATCTTCAATAATATTTGTTCAACTTATTATTGAATAATTTACATATAGATAGCTTATACTATGAAAAAATTAAATGAGATATTTCCTCGGAAATATTTTTTTCTCAATAAATAACGGAGTTGTATAAATCCCAGTAAAGCGGATCCTTGGAGACACCCCATTTTAAAAGTCAACAAACATAAAGTATTGGTTGTTGTTTTTTTTTCATTATTGTTATTGATTGGTTGAAATTGCTCTTTTACATATATAATCTCATGTGAAATTTGCATGTAACATTAAACACTCTTTATCATTATTTGTCTTTTACATTTTTTAAATAGTACTTGAAGCCTGTTAAATGGAATAAAATGTTCTTAATGAGTAGTAAAGCTCTTAAAAGATCCATTTAAAGTATTAATCGTTTAAACATTGCTAAAATCAACACATGTGAAATGTATTTGTTGGCATTATAAATATATCTTTCACTTTCGAATGACAAAGATCATTATCGATTACAAGGGAAACATGTTCACCATGTTTTTGCATGGCGATCCTTACATAATGTTAAGATCATCTTCTTTCTTAAACGAGCCTCTCCTTATTTAATTGTATATCTACTGCAAATACCTTATTTCTCCAATTATATGTACATATATTTTCTTCTTTGGATCTTGTGATGTACATTGTACATTATGATGATCAACCTTCTCTCATTTTAATCCCTAAATCATGAAACATCTTAAATTATGTCAATTTTGTAGAATTTCCTTCTTTGAACGTCATAAATTGTATATATATACATATTGTGTACAAGTTGCGATTTTTTAGAATTTATAACTACTTGTACAAGCAGATTGTAAATATTGCAACCATAAAATGAGATTCTACATTTTAAATATTAAATTTTATGATATATATATAGAATTTTTAGTACTTATGAAAAGATGATGCAATAATTTGATTAGATGCTAATATATTAAACGAATAATACTGTATATATTTTGAATTTGACTATTCTCATTTTGAATTTGACTGTTTTCATTTTGAATTTCATTGTTTCCATTTTGAATTTGACTATTTCATTTTGAATTGGAAATGGTATAGTTTTGACAATATGTTTACTACTATAAATAATGACATTTCTGTCAAATGAATAAAATATTAAATAGTGTTTCTGGAAATTAAATATGCAGATATTATTAGATACCTTTTTTGATGTTCATTCACGGCTTTATCTTAATATTATCTTGTATTATTTTCTCAGAAAAGAGAAATTTATACAAAAACCTAAAATCAGTTATTAGCTGGGCAATTCACTTCAACTGATGGAGTTTGTGGTTCGGCTTTGGGAGCCAGGTCTCCTTGACTCTCAATTATATAAACATGACACTTTTAAGGCCCTTAGTGGACAAAAAATTTGTTACACAGCTAACTATATTTTGAGAAATATGAATCACGTAGTCTTTATTTCTCCACTTGGTTTATAGCTTAGCTTATTCATGTTTAAGTATAAAAATCGACTAATGTGGGCATTTAAGGTTAATGGGATAACGTTATCTATTCCTTATGCAAATTTTATGAGTATTTTTAAGTTAAAATATTTAATTGATCCTGCGACTATTTATATTATATGTAGTTGATTGTTTTCTTTTTAACAAATATCTACTACATTTTCAACGGAAATTCATGGATTCAACTTGTCATTGAAAAGATATAAGACATTTTGAAATAGACCGTATGTATTTTACTTCATTTGGTAATAAATATTGCAGGGTTTTTTTTTAATATAGGGAGGTTGTGATATCATCTCCATCTGAGGAAGTGGTTACTAATATTTATCTAATAATAAATTATAGGCCCTTGGGGGCGTTTTAAAAAACTGGGCCTTGTTTGTGGAGGTGGTGAATGAGATCATTGATGCATTTATTTCTACAAATTGCTTTGAAATTACTTGTTATTCATAAGCAATTATAGATTCATGCGTAGTCCTTAAAAATGTTATCACGCTTACGGAAGGGATTTGACTATTAATAAACAAAAATGAGACAGAGTCCGGTCACCCATTTTGTCTGAATCATGCTGCTTTCATCTTGTAATGAAATTATGTACATAAACAGAATATATGGATACTTTGTACATATTCCTTAAGCTCTACATTATCTTTGTAGTCTTGGGAATTAGGATTTTTTGTGCTATAAGTAAGAAGAAAAAGTAAATTTATGAGAATTATGACTTTCATTTCATTTTCCTTTGGTTCTTTGTCAAGAAATTGCCTTCATATATAAAAAAAAATGTTATTTCTCTCTTTAAACTTTTCCTTGGCCTTGGCAAAATAAAAAACTTATTATAATATCCACCTAAATGTAAATTGTGAAAGTTAATTTAGGATTAATAAACGAAAAATGAAGCTCATTCACTGGCGCTCAATAAGATTGAGTTAGATATAGCCTTGTGTTTGATTCGAGTATTACTCAAAAAAGCACCTTGGCTTTAGGTGAACACGAATATTAAAAAATTTCCATGCTTCGAATCATCCTAAGAGTTGCAAGAGTACAGAAGGTTCGCGTTTGGAACTGATTATGTCTGTAAGAACTCCGAGGTAGTGTCTTTTCGACAAAAAAAAATAATAATCAAACTAGCAACATTTAATTTATCATTAGTTAAATTGCTATTATCTCTAAAAAGGACAGTAAGTACTTGTGTTGGGTTTCGGTCTGGAAATCCTAGGCCAGTCTGAGACAGTTATTTTTTTTGTTGGGCCGAATTAGTTTGGTCTAACAAAAAAGCTCAGTCTGAACCGGGCCTATAGAAAAATTCGGTATAGATTGGTCCAAAGGAAAAGTTCGGTATAGATTGGTTCAAAGAAAAAGTTCGGTCAAGATCGGTCCAAAAGAAAAATTCGGACTCCGTCCCATAGAAATTGTTCTTAACCGATTCTATAGATAAATTGTTTTAACATGACATCATATGTATGTTAATTACAATGACGACATACGAAGTTTAAACAGAGAATGCTTGGATGAATGTTAATTCCGTAGTCTCGCATGGAATACGTGATTCGAACAACTCTTGGAGTGGATGATCATGTTAGAAGTATCTTCCTTTGATTCCGTCTATCTTCGTTTGGTCGTAACTCTTGGATAACATAGAAGTCCACTTAATAATAAAATAATAAAACAAACGAATGTTCGAGGAAACAGATTCTTATTACTTATACGACTTATTACGTATTACTCACCTGATTTGCTTCTATAATCGAATGAATAAATTTATAATATAAATTTATACAGTATATGTTCAAGAAAATATCGTGTACTTTTGATATTTTTTTTTTTTTGAAAAAATCACTTAAGACCTAACCAAAACGAAAATTAGTTGCCAAACCGAGTCTCAACACTAGTAAAAAGAAACATATGTCCCTTTCTTATTTACCCTTTGTTAGTGAACTGGGATTTTCTGTAACACAAATCTTATAAAATTGCTTTACATCTTATTAAAACAGATTTAATGACCGGAACTTTTTAGTATACTCCAGAAACGTCTTTTAGAATAAATGCTAGTTTTTTTTTTGTTTTGTTTTTTCAAAAGTATTTTCTTGGAAGTATTCGTAAATTTTGCAATTATTAATCAAGTTTTAATAAATTTGATTAATTTATTCGCTTTTAAGACGTTCTTTTGCTTGCTTGCTTTTTTTTTTTTTTTTTTTTTTTTTTTTTTTTTAATTTAAGGTAAACGCTTTGCTACTAATGTAATTTGAGCTGTAATTCTACATATCATATATTCAACCTCATCAAAGTATTGAGTATATTTTGTACCTAACATTTGTTAAAATTAATAAATAAATATTTTATGGAAGCTTTTATCAACAATGAAATTATAATATTTTCACTATAGTGATAACAGTTGATATTTTGTTGATACTCGAATCTAATATATATATATATTTTTAAATAATGTATTTTTTATCATTGTCTTAAATGCATGCAAGTATTTTACATATACCATAAGATATTCACGTATTTTAAAATAAATGAAATAGTTGAGAAAATATAACTAATTAAAGCACCCAGGTCAATAGCAGTGTAACAAATATGTTCACAAACGGAGAGTTATAAAGAGAGACCACTTTGCATATTACGTGAAAATGGTCAGAAACTCAAAAAAACTCGGAAATTGGTAGATTATTCTAATATGAACTCGACTCGACACAAAACTCAATAAATCTACAGAAATTGAAAATTTTGATTCGAATCCAACAATAATATTTATTAATTAAACCTTTTAAAATTAATTTTCCAATAACATTCATTCAAAGTGCTGCAATCACCTTTCTTATGAGTCCGTGAAAGTACAATTAATATTATCAAATAAATGAAGCAAGTCCTCTCTATGAGCCTTTTTTATTTGGAACATTAGGTACATGACCTGATACCTACTAATAATATAATTATGACTATTCTAGTGAAAATTGGATTGACGAGGTGTGATACATTTTGATGATTTGTATTTCCCAGTTGTGGTGGGTAGCAAATGAATCGTTAATTTCTTAGTTGATATAACAAAAAAAAATGTATATAAGATACTCGTATACATTTAGTACATATAATATTTGATGGATCAAAGTCATTAGGTCATTTGTGTTGTGTGGAGGAAGTGATAGACGATGAAATTTGTCAGTTAATGATCTTTTTATTTTACTTGTAAGTGTACAAAAGTATAAAATATAATATGACTTTGTGTTGTATAGTAAAAGCTATAATGATCTCAATTAAGGAAGAATGATTTGTATAACTAATATCATTAAAATAAATCATTTGGGTCGGCGCCGAAACCCCTACGTAAGATACACAATACCAAGGTGATAAAGTTGAAAAATTTCAGATACATTTTTACTCATACAGTGATAACAAAATACAGATTCATTTCGTGTATATCCTTGAATTCAATTTCATATTTTTCTTTTTTTCTTACTTTCTTTTTAGTAAAGGTTGCGTGATTCAATAAAGGTGACAACTGTATATTGAATTTTGATTACATGTAATATAGGTAGTTAAATAGGAGATGATTATGTAGGAGCCTAATGTAAGTCTGGGGCTCACTAAGACCGCAGTAGTTACGTGGAACTAAGGCAGGCCCTGAAATTAATCCATCATTTCATCTTATTGATAGATTTTTACGAAAACAATTATAGGCAGAAAATAAATTATTAAGTGAGATATTTAAATTTTTAAATATATAGTGCGACTTTTTTTTTGTCGTTTCGATCTTAAATAGATTTAGACTGCAATTTCAGAGCATAAACCAAAATTTAATCGTTTTTAAATCCTGGACCAATTTTTTCGCTCTCAGTCAATGAACCAATTGTCTCCCATATCCTTATTAATGAGTCATACAAATATGATTAATGTAATAGATGAACCTTCAGATGACGTTATTGTGGGTAAATGTTCACAATTTTAAAAAACAAAAACAATATGAAGACATCAACCATTTATCTATAAAATCAGTCTAGACGGAATTTTAAATGAGATCGATCCAGACATATTTTTTTCTAAGGCCTTTCCAGACCGAAATTCTTTAAATATCTTAGATGATATACATCAGGGGGCGCTATATACAATACACCTTGTATACACGTCCGATCCTATGTGAACACCCTAGGGATATTTTATTAATACGATAACATTATTTTTTCTCAGATCAAAATATGTTGGGATATACATCAGGGAGCACTATTTGTTCAGACATCCAGATAAACTTTACACCTTTCATAAAAAGATTTGTTAAAACTAGATTCTAGACTCAAACAACTAAATTGAGTTTTTAAAATAATTTGTGGAACACTGTTTTAGTATTGCAAAAATTAATATATTAATCCTATATTAAATACACACATTCAGCAGTCTTTTTAGTATTATTAGAAGTACATACATGGAACATCAATAACAACTTGATATGGTTTGTTGTCTTTTTTAATAGACTTTATCAACCAATTAAACAAATATTTATAAACTAGCTATTCGTTCCATACTTATTTTACACCCAATTAGATTTAAATTATACATATTTGTCAATTTAATAACTTCATTAAATTCATTATTGTTTTTCATCTCATTTGTATTTAAATCTGTAGAAACGTCTAAAGTTTAATGACGTAGACACAAACATATTAATGTAAATGAAAAATACAAATAGGTTTTGTGAATATATCATCAAATGTACCGCCAGGCGTAGCTCCCTTTGTTTGTATTGAAATAGTATGACGTGTGCTTCATTTTCCACCCGGCCTATTCATCATAACAACAAAACATACAGTACGGTATGAAACTGGTTTCTCTGTACCTTTTGTCTTGTAAAAAGTACATTTTCTAAAATATTACCTAATGTATATATATATTGTAGTGTACAAATTGCAATTTCTGGACATCTTGTGTAAGCAGATTGTACAAGTTGCACTTTCAATCAATCGCCTTAATTAATTTGATCTAATATTTTATTTAGATCATTTAAAGTTACTTATTTATTATATATTTACGAATGAACTTTATTGTCTGCATCACAATGTATAACTATGGATAAGTAATTCATAATTAAAAAAGTCAAAAATTATAGAAATAACATATAAACCTTCTAATGAAATATTCTATTATTGCATTATCCTCATTAAAAGTACTCTTTATTTTCCATATAAAAATCATGATTTCATATTTTCATTGTTTAACTTGCTTATTAAAGTTAAAATATCGCACGAACGTACAGTCAAATCTGGAGAAAGGAAACTGCTATATTTTAGATAAAAGATAGACTTTCGTATATCCCAATTATATTAAAAAACTACCATTTTTTTAATACTTATCTAAATAATCTAATATAACAAAATTTTAACTATTAAAATTTATTATTTATATAAATTATTCATTTTTTTTTTTTTTTTTTTTTTGCTTTCTTGTATTACCATTTAGGGGGGCGGTGAGAACTGATGAAATGCCATCTTATAATCTGTTCCTTTATACCAAATTCTTTCAGCCGACTCCACGCATGTAAAAACATGATTTTTTTGTCCAAATCGTTCCAAAAACATTTTTAAAATCTTTAATATTCCTTGATGTCTATCTATATTCATCGATTTTTATATTATATTAAATTTTAAAATCCTTAATTGAATAATTAATGATCGACATTCAATCATTTTATAGATTATTCAATTATATAGAAAATACATACAAAAACCTTAACTAAATTTACATTTCTAAATATTTTTCATTGTAACTTTACAATCTGTTAGTAATAATGGAGTACTACACTTTTAACTAAATAAATATTTATCTAAATTTTAATTTTTGAGGAATTATTGAAGTTCAAACTTATTTTCCTTGAGTCAATAAAAAATGAAAAATTTGACATGAGATATCTATTTTCTCAAAAACACCTGTGGATAATTTTTAATTTTAAAAATCGATAAATATAGACATCAAGGAATATTAAACAGTCTTTAAATGTTTCGGGAACGATTTGGACAAAAAATTCAATTTTTATAAACGGGACTCATAAAGTGGGGAAAAGCTGAATTTATGTGGATTTTTTACTTCTACGGAAAGTTTTTTTATTATGTGGTAAAAATTTGGTATCTGAGATATCTAATATCCAAAACTATAAGCGTATTTTTATTATATCCGGATAGTACCGAACTAGTAAAAAAGTTAGTGGTCTTATATCAAAGGTGTAGTTTGAAATCTTGAGAGGATCAGGGAATGACTGACCTTACTCAGGCCCTCTCGCAGAATCTGCCTGTGTTCAGTCCGAAACCCAACATTAATATATATATTAATGTTGGGTTAAATGTCTTATATATATATATAAGATCCTTAATGGATTAAAAATCTACAATACTTATCCTTATAGCTGTACAACGCAAACGCATGGATTTGTAAAGACTCTAGAACAAAAAAAAAATTCAAAAAGGATAGTACACATTATTTTATATTCATAGATAGATGGAACTAAGATCTACTACATCTCCCATGAGTAATATGTACACATATTAATATATTCTTTAGTTAGTTTAAGTAATTCCGTCACTCTTTTATCATTTTTTCAGTGGTTCATAAAAAGTAAATATATTTTTTTTTTAGATATACATATGAATATTTTGATGAGATAAAATTAAGGACCAATAACATATGAAATAGATGTTGTTTATTAAAAAAAGTTGGATTTGCATATTATCTATTTATGAGCTATTTAATACAAATACATAAAATTACAAATCATTATGTCCAACCTTGAGACTCACCAAAAAAATGAAAATGAATTCAATCTTAATATCTATTTACCTCATATAGTTTGAGCATTTGTTTCCCTAAAATTGATAAATTATTTATTGACATACAATAATCAAATGTTGATATAATTTCCCTTGCACATATTTATGAACTACTTGTGGTAGTACCCAGCATTACTCAGAGTAATTGGGCGTTGACTAACAGACAATTCTCTTTATTATTTTATAAAGTGTTTCTCAACGTTTTTTATGAGCCCAATCACATGTGGTTACTCAATACATAGACAAGGGCGTCCGCAACACTGATATATTTGGGGGGGAGCTTGTTTTTTGAAGTTTAAAAAAGGAAAAAAAACTATTAAAATTTTTTTAAATCCATAGCTATTCACAAAATATTTCAAAATTTATTTCTTTGGTAAAAAAATATCAAAAATCCCAGCTTGTCACAAAAAAATTAAATTTTTGGAGAAAAAAAAATCAAATATTCAGTTATTTGAAAAAAAACTATTCAAGCATTAAACTTTTTGGAAAAAAAAATTACCCTATTTTCCTGTAAATTTTTTCCATCCTGAAGGAAAGTATTCTATTAAAAATCAAAAATTCCTTATTTTGGGGGGCGACAACCTCTCCAGCCCACCTCCTGTATAACAAAAAACTCACTGGCTAAAAAATGCTTAGGATTTACATTTCCGAATATATGAACTCTCCTTTTGTCTCAGGCTGAGCTTTACTTACAACGGTCGTTACTAAAGCACATCTAAAGTCGCACTCATTTTTCTAAATGTACTTCCCTTTTCTTTTTAAATATGATGTACTGAGCTATAACCACACACGCTCCTTATTAAAAATGAGTCCTTCTCAGATAATCAAACAAACAGACGCACTTTGCTCTATTAATATAGATATTGCTAGAATGATTTTTATAAATATTGAATCTGGGTTAATTTTTGTATTCATTTCTATTCTCAAATTATTCTGATTAATCCTTTGGAAACTCTGCAAATTCTGCATAGACTTGCAAAAATGCATCATCCCATGAGATAATTAGAATTGTTAGATTTTATTTGAAAGGCTATATGGGCATAATTGAGGTTCATAAATCAAATAAAGGTTTTAATCTATAGTTTACCTTCTTAAGTATATCCATTCATCCCAGAAATGGGACCCCAAGTCCTATAGTTGTATGTATTACATAGAAATGTCTCCTTTTCTTAATTTTAGTACAAGGTTGGATTTCTGTTAACTCTTTGTTGGAGAAGTATTGATTAAGTTGTTGTCTGATATTTTGCTATGGAAAATTATTTATAAACATGTAATTATTTTCAAATCAGTTACACTTTATTTGTTTGCTCTTAGATATATCTAAATATAATGATATGTACCTACTTATTTCACATCTCATTGAACTATATAAATAAAGATACAAATTACCTTTATTACACCACTGAAGCGGCTATATCCCGTTTTCCAAATTGGCATTATTACAAAAATTAAGACATGGTGTAAGAGGTACTCTGCACTAAGTGCCCTTTATCTGTTACCCTTGACTTATTGCTTAATAGAGGTGACCTTTCAAACCAGGTTTCCTATTTTGTAACAATTAATTTTGGTCCCTCCTTATTTTTCATTTAACTTGTATGAAAATCGACTAAGAATCCACAAAAATCCGGATTTGATCAATAAAATAAAAGATATTTGGCAATATGTAAAAAGAGGACATTGCCGGGGAAAAGATTTTGTATCTATCAAATTAAAATGCACATGCTTCATAAGGAGGGAATATATCGTCTGAATAATTCAGTATTCGTTATACATATGACTTTACATAATAATTTTGAAGAGAAAAAACACAGTTTGCTAATTATAATGAGAAAAACGGCAGGTTCGTATGCTCTTTTTCCTTTTTTGTGGATTATTTATAAATGGTCGTATCGTTAATACCTCTCTCTGAAAGAAGAATTCCAGCTTACATATATTTCTGAAATATTTTCCTTGCAACACTGCCATTTTAAATTTAATAAGTATCTTTATAACAGTAATTCATTCCCTCCCTTAAATCATATAACAGGCAGTTGATTTTTAACATGGCTATTATTTTCGTAATACCATAACTATCCACAAAAATCTCATTCCTACATATTTTAATTAGGTAGATATATATTGTGAAATTCTCAAGTTAAAGGGTACTATTGGATATCTAAAAAAAGCAAACCAATATTCACACAGGTGTAATGTAATTTTATATACCACATATATATACATAATATTTACCTTTGTTCCCTGTAATATTATACGAAACGCAAAGGAACATATCGTATGTTGTGCAGCACCATTTGTAAAGTGATTATAATATTAATAATCCAAATATCTTTAGAGTTCAAAGATCAACGCAGGCCACTATTAGTTATTAGGTATTATTACACTACACTCAAAAGAATTGTAGGTGAGAGTTTGCAAAATAACTTTACGTATTATGTACTTAAGATAATTATTTACGACAATGTTTTACTTGGAAAAGAGAGAGGAATAAGAATTAACGGATTAAACGAAACTTTGTTCTAAGATACATTGAATATACATTTTTGAAATGAAATAGTATGAACGTGCCTATTTAAGGTATGAATATGGCATGTCTATTGACTACAAAAATTGTATATCCAAAACTCACCAGGGCCATTTTAAATATCTGGGCTAATTTTGGTATGAGATTCCATTAATATATTTTATAGATGTGCTTAAACAAAATTCCTTTACATAACATTAAAAAACAATCAACAAAAATCGATAATTTACATATTTTTTATCAAAAAATTGGAAAATATCTCAAAGAAAAATCAAGTCTCATGATTGAAAGAAGATTAGTGACCAAAACTTTCAGATATCATCGATTATTTGGTGATTTATGAGATTATTTTGACAAGGACTAATTAAGTTGCCTTCTCAAGATTAGCTTTTTATCTACTCTCAAACTTGACTGTCAAAAGGGAAATAAAAATTTTGAAAAAAACATTTGGTAGATAGTCTTCTGTATTTTCCTTGTTGCCAACTGTTTTTTTATTATTATTTAGAGATTAGTTATTAATATTTATGTTCATTGAATTTATGACACGAATTCTAAAAAAAGACTCTTCATGGATATAAATTAATAATATATATATTTTTTGATTTTGTATTACGTAGAGTCAGCTGCTTTAAATCATACAAGAGTCAATTTATGTAAATTAGTTAAAACAGCGGAAAAGAAAATAGACGACATCTTTGTTCATTTGATAAAGTGAGCCGTGTCTTACATCAACACAGTGAGTATATTCTCCCCGTGGCGAGCTTTTAAAAGATTTAGAGTGAAGTCAAAACTATTTTTTGTCATCATTAGAAATGACTAGAGTTGACATGTTTGTAATGAAAAAAATTAAAAAAGGAGGAAGAGTTTTTAGGGCTTCTCTTTCTTCTTTTTTGTTCATTATTTAGTAGGTCGTTGTGGTTTTCAATTCCCCCTCTGAAGTAAGCATTTGTGCCTATCTTTATTGTAAATTCTTATAAAATCCATATCAGAATAAATATAGGTTTATGAATCTGAATATAATTGCAATATTTCTCCTAAACCAATTTCTTTTTTCTAAATATCGAGGGTTCTCATCTTCATAGCAGTAATGCAGTTTCTCCCCTCAAAATCATATACCAGGGAGCTGGTATTTATAAAAGTCTTAATTCAGAAGTATCATATATCTCCTGCCTTCTCCTCGCACTCTTTTGTTTTCCTTACAAAAATGTCAATTCTATACATGACAAATTCATCCTCCCAAATGAAGGAATAAAAAATATATAATCCTGCGGACGCCCCTGAGTGGGTACCCTCATACTATTTCATTAAAAAAATAATGCCCCTTCTAATATTACACAGTAAACTTATATACAAGTAAAATGTATATTTGATGTTTCTCAACGATATAGATGTAATTATTATTATTGGCAGATCCTCAGAGTATTTTGAAACACATTTATTTATGAAATACTTACATGAATATACATGCACTTATATAACATCTACTTTCTTATAGTATTGTATTTCTATATAATACATGTATGTATAACCAGAGGGGTGATCACGTTTTAATTATTATTATTAAACTATGTTATTGTTTTGGCCTCTTGAACGCAACCTAAATTATATTTCCGTGAGTTGATAAATGAATGGAAAAAAGTAGAACAGCAGCATTTAATTCCTTTGTTTATAAATATCTTGCTAACATGAAACACTTATTAGAAAACAAAACTTCGTTTTCTCTAGACATTTCCAAATTATGTGGCCTTTACTCCAAAAAATTCTTATTTTTGGTGCTAATCATAAAAACAACATCTATATATACTATCTGGTGGTACAAACGGATAATTTATTCAATAGTCCTAGGCATAGATGTAGGAGTTGATATACATTGGGACAATATTTTTTGTTTATGAACATATATTTTTTTTAGAATATGTTTTTTTTTTTGATAACTTTATTTTTTAATTACTTTTTTAAAAATTCAAATATATATCTAATCTTTACTCTATTAATTTTCCCTCATTGGGGCTCCTGTCTCTTTTCTCTTGCTAATATTTATAGCATTTTCTAATATTTTACATCATATAATATGTGGTCTTCCAAGACGCATAGGCAAGCAATTATAAGAAATGGATACATTCAATTTGAAAGGGCCATATGAGGGCATATATGAGTCTCTTTGATAAAGTAATCTATAAAATAATGGGATTGTGTTCAAAAAAATTTTAATGTTGACGAACTTAAAATATGTTGAACCAAATATTTTATTTATTTAATATTTTGCAGAGCTCTGAACGTCACAATGGCACAAGGTCTCAGAGGAGCATCGGTTGGGAACCACTGTTGTAAAGCCTTTTCTTCAATGCAGTGATTTCCATCTTTTTCATATTAGGCGTATTTTTTGGGGAGGCCACAATAAAAAAATACATTTATTGATGAACTCCATAACCTCGTAGTGCCCCGAACAAGGATCACTACTCCAAATAACTATTCTTTTTATGAATAATCACAGCATACCGGGTTAACCGCTATGAATTTACTCCTTTTTATTATACAAATTTTGAGAGGTTCACAGTCATTATTCCAAACAGCAATGTAGTAAAACACATAATTAGCTGTCCATTGCTAAGAAAAACATTGTCATAGTTGCCACCATGAGCACACAGTACGAGAAGAGGATTGAGATCGCAGCGCTCCTCTGCGTGAGATTGTCCCAGAAGGTCATCTGGGAGGAGACTAGGACCTCGAGTATCCATGCGGGGGAAGGTCAGGGAAGACACTTTACAGGAGCAGGCCGGAAACCCTCTGTGTCCGTGAACCGCCTGAAGTTGGTCTTCAAGAAATGCCGAATTTCTCACCTGATGATATGATCAGAAAGATGAACAAGTTTCTATCAGCGGTATCCATGGCTCTAAAAAAAGGCAAGAGGAAACAGAGTACCTGTAGACTGATTGTGAACTTTTCTGTGAGAAGACACTTACTGTGGACCCTGTCTTCAATAGGCTGAATGATCTACTTTGAAGGTTTTTACATATCTCCGCCCCCCCCTCCCCCTCCTCCCGATTAAAAACTTATTCTCATATGTTTTGATTTAATTTTCCTTGGTCACAATTTTGAAATGAACAATATTTTTTGTTGTCAAATTTGTAGGTTATTTGTCGATTTTTGCATCCTAAAAAAAGATTATTTCTCAAGTTTGTCTTTAAATAAAGAAAAGTCCTTGAAGAGACATGCTGTCAAAATTGTAAAATATTTGACAAAAAATTCCCCCACCCCCAAATAAAAAAAACTTAGTACCACTCTAATAGCAACATCCACATCTCAGAGACTAACGCATGATTTTATTAATTAGTCCGAGATGTTGGATTGATCGACTGAATTTTGCCAAGCCACTAAGTACTGTTACTGCTTCCTAATATTCCTCATTTTTGAATATAAACATTGCAAGACAAAACGTATATATATATACCTAGTCCCATTAATATATTCATGTCTGTACACAACTTGTACATAATAAAAGAAATATAGGCACACTAATAAAATAGTATATGACCAGATGTTTTCTATCGTGTTACTTACTCCGTGTAAGTCGTTCCAAGAGGAGGTGTAGGTATATTGAGGGGGATTGACTTGAAAATAATAATAACAATAATCTAAAATACAAATAATAAATTTGTAGTTACAATAATACGCATATAAAATATGATGAGATAATGAAAAAAACTATTTACAGGGCCTCCGCAGGGGCTGTTACCTTTATTGTGTCTCTCAACTTTTTATCCAAAAAGAACCAAATAATATTCATTAATTAAGGTTGTCGTTCACAGCTTAATAAACGCTAATTCAAATGCAACCAATCAACGTTCAGAACACTAGTAAGAGAGAGTGAAGCAGAAAAATCGACAGTTGAAGTTTGTTACTCTCTCTCTCTCTGTCTATCTCTCTTATTTCTGCATTTTTTATAAATATCAGAGGAGGGGACTTTGAGTTGAGTCCAAATTTTGAAAACTTACGACTTAATTATAATTTTTATAAATAGATTTTATAATAGATATTTGTTTATTTGTCCATGATGTCAAGTGTGAAGAGTGAACTTAATAACAATGCTATTTATGTTCTTCTTATAATCGATGTGCCTATTGTACATATATTGGGATTCAAAATTAAACATTTTACATGTAGGGAACATGAAAAAAAAATAAAAGATAAAAAAGTGGAGCATGACACTAAAATGTTTGGGAAGCACTGAGTTAAGAGTATTACTTTAATCCAACACTAACGCTAGATTATATCCATGTAGACAATAGTACTTTGTAAAGTATAATTAATTAAATTGATGGATACATAATAATTAGCTAATTAACACTAATTCATTATTATATAAATACGTTGATGTAAAGGGAGAGACGTGAAAAGGCTTGACCTTTCATATATATATGTACATTGTACACTCAAACCTAGTTTTTTTATTATATATTTTACCTTAATTAATTAAGTATCCCCAAACGACACAAAATAAAATAAAATGATTCCAGGTAAATGCTTTATTTAATAGAATAAAGTCAAATCAAGCAAAGAACATCCTTCATTTTACAAATGTAATCGAAAGGTGATTTTCCACATCTATCGTATGTGTACACGTACATACAAAATGTTTGGGAATGAAAAACTAATTCTTACAACTCTGCAATCATACCAAATCTTCAAGCCTCATCAATTTTCCAAAAAATATATTTCATTTAAAATGTTTCTTGTTTGGAGGAGTGAAAATCCAAGGAAAAAATACATTTCTATACACGTTTGTAATAGTGTTGAGACTTGGCTCGATATCAATTTTTCTGGTTCGGTCTTCAGTAATTTTTCTAAATCGATTTGTAACCAACAATACTGTCAAGTATAAATGTTTTCAAATAGTGGATCGATTACACAGAGGAACACTCATTTTGCACAAATGAATTGAAGCTAAAAAATGAAATAATCTTTGAGCACAGAATCCAAAACTGATCTCAGTTTTGGATTCAGTCATCTGAACTCTGAAATATTTGGGAGTATAGTAATTCGTGACTATTATCGTTCAGAATCATTTCTTACCCTAAAAAATCCCCAAATCAAAAGTAGGATTAATAAAACTTATATAAAAGCAAGGGAGTGGATAATATAGGTGTGTCTGTTAGCGTCTGCATTCTGATTGGCTAAGCTGAGTGACGTCACATATATTGTATTCATTCAAAAGTTAAAGCAATAATATTAATATAACAACGTGAGTTGAGAATTTATCAATGTGGTGGATGATATAACTCTCTTCTATGTAATGGTCTGGTCAAGGGATCTCGACTCTCAAGGCGAGATCTTATGAACAAGTGTTTCACTCGGTGGATCTCGCCCTGGAAGAATTCCATAAAACGACGAAATAATCGACTGAGATACCCAGAGAGGAGCAGAGAGAGTTCTCATTCTCCACCCACAGCTCTTTCTTTGAAGTTATTGAAAGTCAACTCTGCTTCGTCTCCTACTCTAAGAAAATTATTCCATTAATAAGGGTCCTTCAGTTTCCTGGATGTACATAACGCAGAAATCACTCATCCCTATCACATTTATATCAATTCCATTTATATACTGTACTTAGTGATATACAATACGGTATATACGGATAATTATACAAGAAAGACACTTCAATCTCACCCCTGATTGCTTTATTACTACTGAGTCACATGACATTGGAAAACAAGTGGAACATAATTCTAGACTGGTAAAGATAATGTGCTTCTCTTTTCTCGATATTTTGGTCTGCAAAGCATATTCTACTCTGCTATTACATATAAAACTTATTCGGAGCTGTTAAGTGAGTATGTATTTTACAAAATATATAACACACTTCTAAACTTCTGTAGACTTATGTTCAAATATCTGAATGTCATTGAAATTCCTTAACTTATTGAGTAGGGAATCCTTCTCTAAACAGCCAAATTGTTTGTCACCATATTGGAATATTACTCTTGCAAAGATCTAGGATCTCAACACGAATAAATAAATTATTAAACGTTTTCTATACTAGATAATTATAAGTTGTTTTACTGAAAACAATTTTGTTAAAATGTAACAATATAATAATACGATTGTTTTAGTATTGATTGAAAAAATAATAAAATGTCAATGATATTCTTCAAAATTTACATTCCATATTTATGAGTTCTCCGTTATTTTCTTATCTTATCTTATTGATTAATTCGGCTTTATTTTGCACATGCAAATGTTATTTTGTTATTGTGATGGTTGCCAGGTGAGTAGAAACTGATTTCAGTTTTTATTGCAGTCATTTGAACTACGAAATATCTGGGATTATAGTAATTCGTGACTAATATCGTTCAGAGTCATTTTTTACCCTAAAACAATCCCCAAATTAAAAGTAAGATTACAAAAACTTATGTAAAAGTGTTTTTATTGATTCTGTATCTTGTTCTGAAGTCGATATATTTCTATTATTAGGCTGAAAAATGACGAAAAAAGACTTTCTTCTTTAAAAGATACATATTTTTCAAATAGATCTTCTTTTTTTTTAATTATACATTGAATATTTTTCTATCATATAAACTATAGTATTCCTCATCACTATGCATTATGAATAAGTTATAGGGGCCTTCAATTCATTTGTACAAAAATTGTCCCCCTGTGATATTTTTCCATATCATTCTATGAATAGATCATCACCCCAGTTATACAAGTTGTACTAATATGTGATGTATCAACATAAAAACAATATTGAACAACAATCAAGAAAAGAAGAAATAAGAAATAAAAAAAGAAAATACCGATGTATTTTTTTTACTTTATATATAGCTCAATATTTCATAGACCTATTTGAATCAATTATATAATTTAAATTCAAATTTGTGGGATGAGCTTAGATATCCGAAAGTTTTATCAATAGTTAGGAATATTTAATTAATTTAAGAGACTTTTGTATTAAAATAAAATGGATCAATTTCTCACTCTTTTATCATCACTACTTTGAGAGGAATTTGAGAGGCCTCCAAAGGGGTGATAAGAATAATTTGTATATAAAAATTGAGGATAATTCGACAAAGTATAAAAATATACACTTAATTTTGAAAAAAATAATTCTAGCCTGCTTTTTTGTTAACGGGGCACAAGTGAAATACTTTAAACTTAATAAGACGTAATTGTGTCGATGATTACGATTTTGAAACACACATAACTTCTTCCACAAATCCTTCAGAATATTTGTCTGGATTGAATTTTGAATTATACTGTCCTATATTGAACATCTTTAAAGGACCTAACAAAATTTAAACAACCTCAGACCTGTATTAGAGTTCCAGACGCAACCTCAGTACCAATTTGTAATTGCTCTCATCTCCTGAGGATGTAATACATCATTATTTGTTATTTTCTTTCACTATTAAGCCTTTATGGTTGAGTAAGGCAAAATTTGAAGCCTTAGTTTCTGATGATACTCCTCCGTTCCTTTTGAAACCCCCAAACAAAACCATATTTTTGGGCGCAAAATTTGTATGTGCATGCTCTAATCATTTTATATTTAACTTTACCAAGAATTTTAAAATACCCCCAGCTGTATCTTAGAAATAAATTGACTATTAGCCCACATAATAAAACTATAGACGTTATTTACGTGTACACTTATAGGTATGTATCTTTATAATTTAATTATGCAAAGTTTTTTATTCGAAAGCATTTTAGAAAATATATATAGCCCCAAATATAACTTCATCAACTATTCTCAAAAGTTGTCTTTTTGATTATTGTATATTAGGAGTATCTATTTTCCTTAATAAAACAGACCAATCATATGTATATTGCAACAAATGTGTCGTATTTTCATGCCCCAAAGCGCAATAAATCATATTAATTATGACATCATCAACAGGCGCATAGAATAAAATGATGATGTCATCAACATCATCATTACTCCTAATTTCCTAATTGTTCTATGTAATTATATATATTAAAGTATCATATTGGAACTCTTTCTTCTCTAGTAGAATTATTTTTTCCATCAAACAATATATTATTATGTAATAATCATTAAGAGGGGAGTCTCCATCCCCCTCCCACTCAAAATAGTAAAGTAATATCCCTATAGATGGGGAGGATCCCTTCATGAAGGTAAATATCATAGATATTTGTGATGATGGTTTAATACCCATGTATACATTTAAGATATTCAAATTGAGTTTAATTGCTAGATAGTACATACAAAATAATATCAACCACTCAAAACTTGACCCAATTGTACCTATTCAAGTGGAGATGATTATAAAATGCACCATTGTTGATAAATGACATTAGTAATGACTGAGTCATCCTAGATGGATAATTAATTTATTTATTTCAAATCTGAAAATTGAAAATGGAAGTCGCTTACCTTTACTTTTAAATCCTGCCCAATAACAAAACAAGTAACATTTCTTACTTAACATTTATTAAGTCAATAAAATTCTTTAAATTGATGAGGGAATATATTTTCTATAGATAATTCAAGTTATATTAACAAGAGTCATAATTCAATGTAGTACCATATCTCTCGCCTTCTCTTCACGCTCATTTTTTCTTTACAAAAATAACATCCTTACTTATATGTTTTCTCCCTCCAAAATCATATAAGAGGTAGCTGATCTTAACAAGGATCTTAATTCAGTAGTATCGTAAGACTCACTCTCGCCTTCTGATCGCACTCTACGAAATTTCCATCCATAGTTATAACTGGAATCAAAAACTACTGCATAAATACAAATTTCCCAGTTAGGTAACTTCGGAATGAAATATTTTATTTATGTATTTCTAGTCATATAATGAGGTTCTATTTAAATTTTAAAGAGATTCCCACCCACTTTAACCTAATAGAACGGATATATACTCCAAGTTATATATAAGTTCCTACTACCTATATAAGTATATGTACTATGCGTATAAATTGAATACTATTCTTTCAAGTGGTTATAATATGAATATGGCACCACTGACAATTTGATTATTTTTTTTTTTTTTCCAGATATACATATATTTCCAGTTTAGGACAGATTTCTTATTATACCTACATATATAAGATTTTTATTCCTCGATTGAAAAAAAATGTATATATATTTTTGCCTGGACTCTAGGGTTTCTTTATTTAAATGTTATTTTAGCTAATAAAACTAACTTTTATGTGGTCAGTTATTGTATTATATATATATATATATATATAACATATGCCAGTATTTTGTAGAGATACATTTTTGCCATTACTTTCAAGGACTTTGAAGTGAGTAATTATGCAAATTCAATTATGTATATTGTAAAAGGGTTACACCATTTAATTAATTTCAGTACATACTTAATCATTTTTGTAAAACTTGAATCTACTCGAAAATAATGTAGAAGCTATTAGAATATTTTGACCATGCAGTTTTCTATTATCTATAAGGAAGGGTAACTATTAAAAAGGTAAATGTTGATTTACTTCTTTCATAACTTAACTTATATATTGTTGAGAGGCTTAAATAAATATTTCCGGGAGTACTTGGATGATTGATGAAAATTTAATTTGAATTTCCAGAATGAGAGAGATTCAAATGTGTTGGACAGTGAAATCAGACTCCTTTCCGATTCACCGTCAGTAAAGAATATGTAAATTAATCAAACTAAGAATCCCTTCCTTTAAAGTCCTCCATGTTATTGATTGAGCAGAAGGTCACGTGGGAATCTCTTTCAAATGATGTTGTTCATATACAGAGAGTAGTGTATGATAATGTCATTGGGGATTCTCGAGATTAGACTTGGTTACTTCAATGAGTCACTTGAGTTCATTCAGAAACAATGGGACGGTTTTAGAGGGTCCTTTGTTCAGGCACTGCCTTTGATTTTAAGTAGAGTTGATTTGCTGGTAATGAAAAAACTACCATTAAAAATTAGAAAAGGAAAAACGGTTGTTGCAAGTGCTCTTTTTTCTTTTTGCTCATTATTTACTAGGTCGTCGTGGTGTTAACTTCTCCACCTTGAAGTAAGCCTTCTCGCCTATCTTATGTATAAATTGATATAACAGTGATTTACAAATAAATATAAATGAATTTAAATATAATAACAATATTTCCCCTCCACTAAGCTGTTTTCAGGTCTTAATTCAAGAGTAACAAATGCTTTGCTCGCGGCTTCTCTTTGCTCTTTGTGTTTCATTATAAAACATGTCAACTCTAATTATAAGCAATAGGGGGCCTGCAAGTTTTTCATAAATAAATTAATAAAAGCCCCTCACATTTTTGATAATTGTTTACAGCTTAGCAAGAGCTGATTTAAATGTAACCAATCCACGTTCAGAACAATAATAAGGGAAAAAGAAGTCGAGAAATTGACAGGTGACAACAAAGTACGGTGTAATTTTGTATGTTAGTCAGGTCAAACCGTGTAAAAGGCAATATTATTATAGCCAGGTTAGTTAGCAACGATTTTCAGTTCTGACTGAAAATGTAGTTGCATAACCAATGACGTCATTGAGATTTCAAATACTGATAATAAATTAAAAACTTTATTATAGCCTTAACAAATAGTTAATCAATTGAACAAACAAATTTAAGCCACTAAATTTTCAAAGTTTTTACTTATCTCTAAAAGTTTATATCCTATTTATGAACTTCTTAATTAATAAAATAGATTAGAAGGATATAAAATATAAAAATATTCCATTTCTAAATTTAATTATTATCATTTAATATTGGATCAAAGATAACAAGGAGGCATTGTATTATTATTGAAATGCAAAAAGGTTATGCTATTGCTAAATAGAATCAATATTTGATTCCAGTTAATAAAGCATTCTATTTTGTATTAATATTAACATTAATGATATTGTGCATTGTACGATTTCAAACTTTTAATAAATATATTAAGGTTTAGAAGATTGGTGTACAAAGGGGGACAATTGCCCCCCCCCTATATTAACGCAAATTATGTTAAGCACTATTTAATAGGAGATCATCTTTTGCAAATGACTTCAATAATGCAGAAGCTATCTACTGCATGACTTTGTGTCAATAGGAAATCTGTTTTCTGGTTCATGGATTGATAACTTGAAACCTCACATGAAACTGAAATAAATCATTTTGAAAAGATGAAATCAGTCCAAATCATTATTCAGCGACGAAAAATTATGGACTAGTTAATTATAAAGAATGGATTAAAACCAAAGGATACATCTTTCCTAAAGTAGTCTGTACTTACTCAAAATACTTGGCAATAGTAATTTAAAATTATATAAGTGATATATAATTAAAGAAACAAATTATACAAATTTATTAAAAGGTAAAAGAAAATGTCTAGGTAAAGGAAGCAAATTCAGGCATGTTAATTTACGTCTGAATTCAAGGATCCTTGGGAATTAGAGAAAGAAGATACTGGATTGGAGTAACGATCATTTTCATAAAAATTTAAACAATAGCCCGAATTATAATATTTAGGGGAAAGTGTCTATTTATACATATATAAAATGTATACTAACATTTAATTAATTATGTATGTGTGAAGTAATACAATATCACTTATCAATATTATAGCAGAAGAGAATAATGCATCATAATAAATACAAGCTTTAATAGCAAGTTATTTAGTGATTAATATATATTCAATAATATATCATTATGAAATTGGATATAGTTAAATACGTGTAATGTCTAGCAACCGTTTCTATGACTTTTATACTTATTTATATACTTTTTAACTACATTTTTTTTTACTTTTTACCCTAAGATAGGATCCCAATGACGTCAGTAGTAAGAGAAAAACAGAGAGGTACTTAATAAATCTGTTTTGCTTTGTCCCTGCAATTATTGTGCTGCCCAATCTTGATCTAATAAGATTGTTAAAAGGTGTATTATCCCAGATCTACATATTTGTACAAAAATAAGAAATACATTAAGTTAATGTGTCACTCTCCAAATACTCTTGTTGGGATTTTTCATCAAGGTTAACTCGATAACTAGAATATAAGTACCACGTTTATTTGAAATTTTAACAGTCTATGAACTCTTATAACTTATTTTACCATTTTGTTGAGTAAAACTTGATTCTCTTTAATTCAAATGCGATCCACTCGCCCACTCATTTTTTCAACTGCATATTGGTGATCCTATTATGTACCTATATACGAACAAATAGTATACATTGTAGTTAAGTTATTAAACTTTTGTTTGGGGGGGCAGATACATCATTATGCATTCAAGGGTTTGAATAAATATTGATCCGTTCTTTGTGGGAACCTGGATAATATTTTATTATTATTATTTGGTCGCATCCGATGAATAATGGTGAAGATTTTCTAGCTTGCCTGTTTTTTTTGGAGTTGATAATCTGAACAATGATTTTTTAAGCTGTTGTCACTGTTATTTAATTCCTGAGGAGTGAACTTTCTTTCTTACTAGATTCAATTATATTCAAAACCTAATTGAACATTCGTATATGCCGATAAAAGACGGAGTTATAATTGTAAGTTCTTTTTGGATTCAGAGTAGAATTGAGGATTGATATCGGAGTAATTCTTCCCCATGTATTTATTTATTTCCTTATCGCCCTCCTTTCTGTCACAGCTAATTGTAGATGATCTAATGAAGCGTCATAACAGCTAAGCTGCTCTCCTCCAAAACAGGCTTGAAATTGTCAGGGTTACCATTTTGATTTTCGGTGTGTTAAATTATTTATGAGCATGCTCAAAATACACAGGATTTTTATCACTACCCATGAGCATTAAGAAGGCATTGCAAAAAAAAAATATGGCACCCCTAAAATAGAATCCCATTTTATAATATAAAATAGAACTATACAAAAGTAATTAAATAATTAGTCATAGCATTGTAATTATTTCTCACTTTATCATCCATATCATGGATAAAATAATAAAACAAGAAGATGGGGAGACCCGTGGCAACACGACACGGTTGCCACAGTTTTCTTTTTTTTTAAACATAAAAGGCTATAGCCATTTACATCATAATTGTATAATATGATGTAGATTATTGTGAAAAAAAATCAATCTCTTCGAGATATTGGATATAATATCTGTTTTTCGGGAGTTGAATAAATTTTTAGTATAATTTTGCATTGTTTCCCTTCTAATGTACCATAATATATAGAAATTTAATCATTCAATCTCATAAAAAGTCTATTAATATATTTATTAAAACATATTCATTAATCTTTTTTTTTTTTTTCTAACTCAAATTCGATATTTTTTAAACGTTGCAACCGTCCCTTGCTTCGGAAACAGTTGGCCAATTTGACGAACCGCTTTCAAATGCATTTTGTGGGAAAACTATGAATCAATATAACTTATAAATATATAATAACAATAGCCAATACATGTGGCTATGTTGTTTTAAAATTTGGTGAGCCTAAATCAAACCAGTTCGAAGTAATTGAGCGAAAAACAAAGGGGTTCAACTATCCCCGGTCTTTTTTACATTCCATCAAAACTTAAATATTGACAAAAACCAAAAAATATGATGAACAATTGAGAATTTTATGGAATTCCTTCGATAGTAATCCAAGGATTAGCTCATTTCCTTTTACGTGCTTCCTCTTTTTAGTATTTCTTTAAATATGTCCCATATGTTACATTACGGATGAGGCTCAAATCTAAACAAGAATGGTAAATAATAAAAAAGATGTAAGTGCACTTACTTACATATCTTTCATCGTCTGAATTTTTTAGTTGCATCTAGCTTATTATTATCACACGATGTGTAAGAAAATTTCACAGAAGTAACCATATGCATATTCAAACATAGTTATAAGATAAAATCAATCACTTATTTGTCTCAAACTTTATTCAATCTTAGATTAAAACCTTAGGAAAGTCCAGTGTTATTCTTTATTTATTTATAACCATTGAAGAAAATATATATTTGCTAAAGAGCAATGTAATTTTTTTTTGAAGATTCTTCTATCATTTTAAAGTTATTTATATATATATATATACAATGGTATTAAATTTATAAATATATCTATAGGACCGATACATATCTATATAAGTATTAAGCAGATAGATTTAATCCTTAATGAAGACCTACTTTGAATAAATCTGATAGTTTATTTTTCCATTATTGATTGACCCTGAACTCTACTATAAGTAATCATATGTAAATTCATATCATCTCAATTAATCTTCAATGATTTGATTTACATACCTACATACTCTAACAACTTTGATCATGTTTTCCTGATTCAATGTTAATCTGTTTTGTATTCCTATCTAGGATTCACATACGAAGTTTTACTTCAATTAGAAGCATCTTGCCCATAGATTGATTTTAACATATGAATATACATATACCACAAATGCAACCTCATTAATGGAGCCTTACAAACAAATCATTATTCCATTAAATTACAATTATAAAAGAGAAGAATTCATTTTTGTTAAAAAGTGTTGAATGATGAACGCTCAGACACGGAATTATCTTATCGTCCATTAATTTGTGATTTAAGTAATTAATCATGGAGCTGTAGATAGACGACAGATATAGTATGAAAATCTCATTTTTGCTGTGTGAAACTTGAAAGAGTGCTCCAAAAGCAATTATGAAGTATGACTCAATTTCGTCAAAGAAAGAGCTAATTTTGTATATAGGATTTTCTTCTATTCCTTTGAGATTTAATTTCTAATCTCATAACTTGTTTATTTGTGAGTTTGGATGAAGGGTGTCTAATTAAATATTAGCGAAGGAAGACATTTTTTGAGGGAATATCAATGATAAAGTTACTATACTGTCAGTTCCTTGTATACTTCACTTGTATTGGAGAAAAAAGCATCTTGACGAACCTATTTATCTAAAGAATACTTGACATTGATTAATCCATGTTCCACCAAAATGATCAAATCAAATAATTTGTTGAATCAAACAGTAATGGTTATAAAAGAGAGGTTGTGTAGTTTTAAAAATGAATAATTTATCCTAATGTTAAGTAATCCATGTCTTGCCGATCTTGAAGTACGGTAATTTTCTTTAAAGATACGGCATAAAGTAGCACATAATATCCTGTGATGTATTTAATTTTGCTCTAACAATAACGGAAATTAGTCATATTTCAGTCATTTCAAATTTGAAACATCATCTCATATTTCGTTGCCTTTTAAATATTATTTAAAAAAATAGCACTTACTTACTTATGTAGGCCTCGCAGTATTATGTATTGTATATGTAAACTAGCCACCACTATGATCTTTATGAATTTATTTGATCCTACCTAATTTCAATTAACTTTGTATTTAATATATGCACATTGAACATTATACTAGTGGCATTAAAATATAACTTTACAGGGAACTAAAACACATTTATTGTTTGTATATTATATATATAAATTTCAGTTTCAATTGAAAGAAAACAACAATAAAAGACTGAGGAGCCTTGTGAGTAATGTTTGATAAAAACATACGCTTTGCAGGTAGGTTTAAGAGTGGGAATTTGGAGTATTTGTCCCGTTTTCATGCTTGATTATAAAAAATAGGGGCCCAAAACCGAGTAGATCATCTGGAAAAAATTATAAGAATATATTTTTTCTAAAAAAAGTCATCCAAATAATTTGTTACCTTACGATCATATAACAAGAAATAATCGTAAAAAAGACCCTTTATATTTTTTTTAAACAGGGATTCTCAATTTATTAACTAAAAGAAACATTTCGAGATTAAATTCAATTTATAAAGTTAAAAGAAAAGAACCCAGTAGATTTATATTTGCCATAAACTCATGGTAAAGCCTGTTGTGCTTCTAGGTAACAAATAAATCAGGATTAATAAGCAATTTGTCCTTCAAGGACGGACTCCATATTATATTAGAATAATTCTTTAAATTGTATGCTAATTCAATCTTCTCTAATCAATCCATCCTCATCCATCTATAATCTACATATGATACAAAAACTAACAATCCTAGAATTGTACTTGTAGCCAACATTACTAAATCAAAAGAAAATGAGTCTAAACTATCCAAATTCCAAATACATAATAATATATAAATGGTACTTATGCTATAAATCATTAAGATCGAAAATAATTATGTTCTTTCAAGAAACTATTTCATTGGTATAAGCTGTAAAATCGTTTGTTAGTGAGTTGAGCAGAAATGATTTTTTAAAATTCTGAGCCAATATTTTGGTTGAGACTGCAGTCTGAAGCCATGGACCGAATTTGGAAACATGGACCAAAAAAATATTCATATTTTCTGAAAAAGGATATACACCATGGCGTTACCTCACTAACATACAAATTTGAACTGTATTTGCTGGTAACTGTGGATTTTTTTATCCCCTCCCCCCTATCAGTATTTTAAAAGTGTATTGATTTATTTCAAAATAGCTGTTTAAATCATTCCTAACAATTATCGAATAATTATTCTATAGTTAGGAAGAATTGGCTTACTACTTGAAAAAAATTTTTTGGCCCTTTTTTCTGTTCATTTTTCGGATGAAATGTACTGAGATATAGTTAAGGACGTGGGATAATAGGTCTCATAAAGACCTTCTTTTCTTTTTTTTTTGTACAGGCTTAATGTTGACCGCTATAGACTGATCTTGAATTGAATTAGTTTGGTGCTACAAAAATTATAATTTTATAGACCAGTATTGGATTTTTAGACTGAAACCCAACACTACTTGTCTAAGGTACCATGATGACATAATATGGAATGTCACGATGGCATCAAAATATTTCTTGATGCAATTAATTTTATAGTTCACATGGAAAAGTCATCCATCAAGCATTACAAATGAATAAGTTAGAGTAGACTGAACACTTATCATGGGCAATTGATGTAACTGGGTCTAAGAGTGTTGTGTTTTTTTTTCTGGTTCGGTCGTATGTGATTTTTCTAGACTGATTTGGTTTGAAATTTCAGTCTAGACACTCGCATTGATCTTGGAGCAATTTTCTCCTTTAATTAGGCATAGGTACGAGTTGAAAACATCAAAGCGTTTCCTCACTAACATAAAATTTTACAATGTATTTTGTTGTCAACTGTTGATTTTTCTGCTTCTTTTCCTTTTATCAGTCTTCTGAACGCTGATTGGTTGAATTATAATTAGCTCTTGTTAAGCTATGAACAATTAATTATTATAGATTAATAAATCATATGGTGAGAATAATGTTCATACTACTTCCAACTGAATTTGGGGCCTTTTCCTTAGTTTTAATTAATAGAAATGGTTGCGAGATACAATAAAGGTGGAGACGTAAATATTAAATGCTTCGTACGGGGTCACAATACCGATGTTCACAATTTCAAAACTCACATTACATCATGAACAATTTATTTATAAAAATAGTCGGGGCAGAATTTTAAATGAGACTGATCAAGATTTTTTTTTTTTGTGGAAACAGTATGGACGTAATTTCTCAATATAATCCATCCTGACCATATTAAATATGTCCTTCAAAAATGTATACGGTCGCAGACTTGTTTAGGATTTTTCATGCCAAAACCCAATCTATGTTCCGAGTTGGAATGTTGAATTCCTTATTTAAAATCTTAATAATATGTTTTAATATCATCACCCTCATCATTTACAAGGAAGTGGATATTTAGATAGAGATGGAAGCAAGGGTGAATGATTTCCTATGTGTATGGCTGGCTGCTTTAGTCCATAACTATCAGTCACTATCAATGGTATTATCTACCTTTAAATATTGGCGTACATATTGTGCCATCATCTTTTTCTCTACATACTTTAAGATCCTTTTTAAGGTAGTAACAGTTATTTTTTTGAGGCATTATTTGTAACAGTCAATTCATACATAGGTATTATACTATTAAATGACTTTATACACAAAATTTATTTCTTAATCTATTTATTTAGGAAAATAATAATAAGAAGAAGAAATATCACTCTATTTAAATTATGCAAATTGTAATTCGGATTGCAAATATACTATGCAACCTAATTATACGTAGTTTTACGAAGAGAAAAGATACTCTGATATAAAACCATATGACATTTTGATAAAAACCGTCAGCGGGTTTCAAGGAGTTTCTGTGTATTTTTTATCTATAGGCTACACAATGGTTCGTATAGACTTCTTCTTTATTATTGTAAGGCTACAACATGCCCCTCATTTCCACGTTGCTTGCCTTGCGCAAGAGTTAAAGGTTTATATTACAGACGCTCCCATTTTCTTCCTTCCTGACTATCCACTCAAGATGCATTTTGTTTGATAGATATAATCAACATTATTATGTATGTACATATATATAACTACATCATAATAGTAGAACAGTGTATATTCAACTTTTGATCAAAAGTTGAATGGCTTAGTGGAAAAGAGTGGAAAGGGAAAATCTGCGAATCCTTTTATTTTGATAGTTTCTTCTTATTTATTTTGTATGTATGTAAGATGATAAATAGGGTGGTTTGATCACAAAATATAAAAAAAAGGCCGGAAGTGAGATCACCTGTGTGTTGTTTGTGTTTTTCTCGTTTAATGGTTGACCTTTGGGCACTTGTATGATTTTCCACCTGTTTCCTGCGTTTACGTTTGCCCCCCTCCTTCCTCCCCACAGTTTTTACTTATTATTATCTACGTTCTATCCTAATATTATGAAAAGTAGTATTTGCAAAGACGTAATTTACTGCTTTTACAAGTGTATAATTAAATTGATTTAAGAAATAATAATATGAAAGGCCTGATTTCTTCTTCTTTAGTGGTGACTTTTATTAATATCCAGTCTGAACGATACTACTGCTGCCTTTTTATTCCTAGTGGAAACATAGGTACTTTTATTTTATGATATTTTACTATTATTCTAAGAAAAAAGAAAAGAAATGAGCGCGCGTGCTTTGTGATCCGGTCATCCCACCCGCCTTTTTTTTGTTTCTTCTTAAGAAGAAACAGATGCTCGAGTCCATTGGTGGATTCCTCTTTCTGTTTTGTTTTACTCAGAATACTTCAGTCCTTCTTTTTCTTTCGAGTTATGTGCGTACATTTCTATACATGAATGCCTGATTAATAATAAGCAGTGATTGGAGTTGAGGGATAATTTTGATAGAGTTCCACATTGATTTGGAATGGATTCCCCACTCAGCTTTACTATGGATTCTGATCCCGGAACGATCCTCACGGATCGTTCTTCCCGGAGATCATCCTGCTGCTCTAGTTCTAGTCGAACCGTAACAGTTTTATACAAATCTAAGAAAACTACAACAGGTTTATTCAAGAAAAAAGTGACAGTCTCGGACTCTGGAGTCTATCAGAAGTAAGAAACCTATTCTTTGTCCCTTTATTTGTGATTGATTATTTTTGGCAACAGATGTGTTGTCCATTTTTCCGCATCCTTGAGTGCTCTCATCTGATGAGCCTTCAATGAAATATTAATATATATTTGAAAGAATGGAAGTGTTTTAATTGCAAACTCTTATTTATTCATGAATGGCAAAGGATTGAATCCCACACATTCATGGGTTGCAACTTCTAAGGGTATTGAATATTACTTAACTGATTGAACACTTTTAATTAGAATAACATAGAAGTTTGGTTTTACTATTGGAATGCATTTCAACACTTTAGTATGCACATTCCATAATTACCTAATGACATCTTTTTATCTTGTTTCATAACATTAATTGCTCATTCATCAAAGTCCACCTATTTTATATTTTCCCCCAAAACTCCCATTCCTACAGACTTGAAATATAAATCTTGAAGCCCTCCTACAGTATTTCTTCATGAAATGAAGGAAAATATCACCAGAAAAAATAGATACTATTAACTAAGAAATAAACAAACAATAATTTATAAATATTATTTGTAAAATATGTAAATTGTAAGATAAAAATTTCCTTGTGCTGAAGTGTTCTTAGTCCTGGAAAATGCACAATAGACATTAGTACTGACTAATAACTATAAATTAAGCCATTTCTCTCTCTCTCAAGTCAATGAATGACATCATGCAAAGATACAATATATAATAATATATATAAAACATAAACTCTTTGAAACAAAATTAATTTTTCATTCCTGGAGCTGTCCAAATCCTAAGCATTTGCGAGTATTTTTATAGTTTGCCATCTGAGCAGTATTTAGTATTTTCCAAAGCTGTTTTCATTATCCTTTCATTCTTGAGGAGAAAATGTCCAAGTTAAGTATAAAGTAACAATATTAATGACAGAAAACATTTATGATTTGTTGGGGAGTTGTGAATGAAAGTCTCTATAGGAAGAATTGAAGATCCACAATGGAATCTCTGCCTATGTCCTTGCTGGATACAGAGGTGGATTTGGGTTTATTTTCTTCCACTCACGGGTGCTTGTAGATAAAGTAATTGCTCTCCTTTTAAGAATTATACGCAAATTGTCAGGATTGCCATGTTCATTTTCCATTTCTTTCTTTTTTTAACATATCGAAAGTCCTTAGGGTTACAACTCTTATAAATTCTTTTTAAACATATGTCGTTATTTTAGTCAATACACTTGGATGATAAAAATGATTCAACCACTACAAAACACTTTTCCCAGTCACTTATCTTCATTATTCCTTTGATTGCCTGCAAAATAATTATAATTATCAAATACTTTTTCCTTGGGAGAGATAGGCATTTGAGTTTTTACTTCAAAATGATCTTCCAAGTACCCATATTAAGACGACAATAGGGCTGTTATTTTCATATGGAGTTTTATATTAATTAATAATAACATGTTGTAATAACTTTTTGAGATATAACTTCAAAGGGATACTATTTCTATCTTATTTACTAATGTTTTTGAACATGCCATGAGTAGGATTTACTAGATTTTTTTTCTCTCTTATCTCAAAGTAATTACTATGTTCATGACTGTATTAAAGCTAAAAAAAGAAACAAGATGATGTTGAATACACTCATTTCCACACTGTATTTATTCCGTTTATTAAATCCCTTATTTGAACTCTTATGTATCATGGGCTAATTGTTGAGCTGTATTTTAGTCCAAATCAGGGTTGTTGATGGGGTGGGCTTAAGGCCTCTCCCCAACATAAAGTATTTTTTGTCCTTATAACTTAGAAATTATGGCAAAATACTTTTTTTAAATCCTGCGGACCCCCCGGCAAGTACACTTGGTTCCAAACCCAGACTCAAATTCCATGACTAGATAGAATATTAAGTACAATTATATATTTCATTTGGATTGCAACCTAGTTAAAAAAAACCACGGATATTTATTTCATTAGTCCCTAGTCACCCAGACAAGAAGTAAATAGTGGGTACATGAATAATAAATTCCTTTCATAGCTTAGTTGGACTTTGTACATTAATGTATACAACGTCAATTCCTCAAAATATCCGTGTTAAAATGAGAATTCATCATAAACCATTCCGAGGCCAAATGGCCGCAATTCTAAACTCATATTGGTCACCATATCAAGTCCTGAGTTCTTATGGTATCGAGTCCATTGAAAAAAATTCAATTCCAAGTCAGGACTTCTTTGGATATTGTCTTGAACTATCCGTCTATGAGTTGAACTTATGTAGTTTAAATAAAGTGTTTTACTTACCCTTATTATACTTTATTCAATCACGATTAAATATTTGATTTAAATTCATGGCTTCCTCACTACATACTGATCAAATCCATTTGAACTTGTCATCAAGTATTCATAAATCCTTTACATACTACACATACATGGTTCATAAGTATGTATTTGGTGTTTAAAAAAAATGTATTTCTAAGAGTCCAGAGGAAGTAAAATTATTTTATAAAAGTTTGTTGTATAAACATATTCATATTCTAATTTAATGTTATGGTAGTTGTTGAAACGTTTTTTCTTCATTTAAATTTTCAATGACATACGTTTATTTCGATTTGAAATGTTTGTTTTATTCATTTTGATATCCTTATATGCTATGTGTGTTCTTTTTTTTTTAAAAATTTTTTAAAGCCAGTTTCCAACCATTTATATGTATTCTTTTTTAGTGTGTATAAGGATGGATGAATAAGGGGTTGATTTGGGAGTTAGAGAGAAAGGGGGTGCCTTCATGCTTGTGATTTATGGTAGAGATTTTATTATTCTGACTTTCTCCTTGGGAGGATATTTATAGTACATGTACAATGTATTTTGAGTGTAGATCCAAGGCTATATCAATTCTCTAGCTACCTTTATCTGATTACGTAGTGGTATGTTCGTTTTACATAATTTATAAGTCATTTAGGATTCGTAAATTCATTAACAAATTCCTTTAGTTGATAATTGGTTAATAAATGTAGTATCATTTTCTTCGTTCCGATTTCCTTGTCCATGATTGGTACACACACACACATTGTTATTTCTCCTCTCAATTATCTTTATTATGCTTGTAATGGATTCTAATGATCTCCAAGATACTCAAAAATAGTGATTATATTACATTATCATATTGAGAGCAAATTGTCAATTATCCCTTCTCAAGGTCTTTTATTATAATTGCACTCAACTTTGACATTGTTTTGTAATGTTAATTAATTGCTAGGATTTTCTGTTAATGCAGTTCTCCTCAAAAATATTAATAAGGAAACAATTTAATGTTATATAAACCTCCCATTTTTATATATGTTTACTGCAGGATAATATGTACTTAATTGACATAGGTAGGGAATATAATATGAGTAGGCAAATCAAAGTTAGTTTATCTAAATAATTCGTACTAGTTATATGAGTGTCATTTTGAACTTACTAAGCATTGGTCTTTATAGTTTATGGGGATTTCTTATTCATGTTTGAAAATACATATTGACATATGGGTGGGTCTATATATTTTGAAATAGGTAGATAATCCTTCCGTTTGAAATGGATAGTCATATGAAAATATAATTTCTTTGAAAGAGAAATTTTCTTTGAGCAGTCTCTCAACGTTGTATACCTAAAAAATCCTATAAATATTTGCATATCGTTGAAAAACGATTTAATGTGTTTATTTGTAATGAACCTATGTTTATAAGGACACTCAATGTCTAAAGTTTGATGACTGACCCATCTTTGTATTCAAAGTTTGAAATTGTAGGAAATTTACATTCATATGAATTCGGAGTTTCTTACATGATCAGACTCAAACTTGGCTTGTTCCATTCTTTGGTTATATAATAATACCTAAGTATAGCAGGATCCAGTCAATTAAATATTTGTGGAGGTCATTTTAGGCACTTCGGGCAAGAATTATTATGGGATTTTTTTAATGGTAGAACTATTCAACTTTTTTTTAATTGCACTAAATTTGAATCATAATCTTTTTTTTAGGAAAATATATTTTGAATTTGCTCAAATTTTTCCTTTAATTGTGCATATATTTTAAATTTGTCCCATGTTCTAAAACAGTGGGTCACAAAGTTTTTACATTGTGTACCATCTGAAAAATATTATTAAGATCTCAAAGTACCATCAAATTACGACCAAGCGGAATATATGTACAATAAAGAATACTAACCTATTTACGACGGTTTTCAACCTATCCCTAAAGGGAGTTTACGTATCATAGTTTGAGAATCACTTTTCTAAAACATAAGGGTATTGGTTTTGAATATTGATGTGCAATGTTTCCCTCTAAAACCCTCTTTATATCACTGCCATTTATGATTACATTGCATTATCTTGTTTTATATTTAAGATTTTAGGCAGAGCATTTTCATATTTATTCATGTATTTTATCGGATATGATCAAAAATAGCTAAATTTACCGACTCAAACAATATTTTGATGAATAAAAACTTTGAAAATTTTACTCTGAATATAAAAACAAATATAGGTCGTCAAATTTTAATAAATTATTGGACATTGCTATGTAAATATACTTTGACACAGTTCGGAGTAGGAATGTATCAGTGTGAAAATTTAGTTCGGTACGTCTGGTCCCATCCTAAATTTTATAGAAAACTCTTTGATAAATGGATTCATCATACATTAGTCTCTATCATTATATGTAATAAGCCTAATTTAGACTTCCATCAGGTCTAAATTAAGAATAATGGCAAAAAAAATCACATGCTTTAAATATACTTAAAGTTTTATTAACTAGTTCAAAAGCAAGACAATTCACTGTAATATTATTGAAAATGATGCCCTTTAAAATTCCGGACTTTTTCAAGGACCGAGAAATCGACACGAGACACAACAGATTTTTGGTGCAACCCTAATCTATGAAAGGAGTTATATTCCATTTTGTAATGGTTCTGTTATCAAAACCGTATTTAAAAAAAGAAAAAGAAGAGTGAATTTTTTTATCCCTGACTTCGTTGTACATCAATTTACTCTCACATATGTAAGTGTATTTCTTACTAAATTGAATTACTTTATATAAATATAATATTATACACATAGAGTACGTACTTGAAACTTGTGTGTTTTTTGCATAAATTAGCTGTGCAAAAAAATATGATAGGTACCTACTTGTGAATTTCCGTTTCAAGTAGGAGCACCATGGTTTCCCATAGCATCGTCATACATATACATATGTGTATTTATTATTTAGATTTGTTTTTAAATGATGAATGATTTATTTTATTCAAATGTATATTTACCTTTTTATATAAATGTGTGTGTAGGTACAAAATGCATATTATATTGAAAATGATTGTATATGTGAATCCCTCTATGCACCTGTAGTAGGGCTCTATAGCTACGTTTGTAATTTATACATAAACACACATCTATAAACTAAATTATGGTTATTAATAATTATCATTCCTTACGTAAACTTTTAGCGTGGAGGATCATGATATAATATATATTATGCTCTATGTATTTGATGGACCTGCTGATTCTGAGTGGAAATGGGGTCATATAGTATGACGATAAGATAATGTTTGATGATATTATCTACATATCATGTAGTATCAAATTAAATTACATACTTTTATTTTTAGTATGAATTAACAATGTTGCGCTGGGGCCTTTGTTAATGAGACATTTTACTGTCATTTATCAACACTTTTAGTATCATCTAATTGATCTCAAATAAATAATTGAGTAAGTATTTTATTTTTGAGAGAGAGGTATATTTGACGTCAAACCCTTACTTTAAAATTCATGGAATGGTTGTTTTCGTCTCTGGGAATTTTTTTTCTTTTATATAAATTAAAGCCTAGACACTAGTGGGCGCTTCCTCCTCCAATCGGTTTAAAACAATTTTTAAATCTTTCATGGTTTAGTTAAAATATTTATACTTATATGTCTGTACATATTGTGTACAGGTTACAACTCGTATTTGCAGATTGTACAACTATTGTACGCCATATTTAATTACAACATCAGCTATTTTAATTGCCAACTACTAAGTAATAGGGCATGAACAAACTGAAATATATATATTATCCGCAAGGCGGTATGACGGTCTGTAGCTTGTTGATTAAAAAATAGCAGATCCTGAGAAGGATTTTCGGAGTTCTCTCTTTGTGAGTAACATACGCCTCTACTGAATATTAAATAATGTGATCATTGTAGAGTTGTATTATTTCGCCGCAAGAGAGCGCCACTCTCTGTCGCTTTGTTAACAAAATAACATAAGTAAACAGATATTTATGACCTATTGATAATTTTATCACAGTTTTATGATTGGGAGTAGTGTTGTGTCGGTCCTTATTTAGGACCGCGGTCCAGTCCTGTCCCATTAGTCTGTCCTTAAAGAAGGTAAAATTGATCCCTCGTGACGTCAATGAGGGTGTTTTTCCTAAAGTCCTACAGACTGATGGTTCTAAGGACTAAGAATGTACTGGACCGAATGAATAAGAACCGACACAACACTAATTGAGAGCCTGATTATGTTTTCCTAGAGGGAGGCTGGTTTTAGTGACTATGGACCACTCAACTATTATTAAAAACTAGGGGGGCTGACCTCCAGTGATTACGGCCTTGTATAATTCCAATTTGATTTATCAAAATTAACTATTTATTATATATTTAGCAGGGGATATAACTGGGGATTTGAACTATATATAGTGTCACAGAGTATGCATTTAGGAGTGTATTTAACTGGGCATTTGAACTGCATAGATAGTGTCACAGGCATATCATTTTGTAAGTTCCATGAAAAAAAGAAGTAAAAAATTACACTTTATTGGCCATCATAGATGTAGTAGAGAAATTCGATTTTCCCCTCAATATTGAGACTAGCAAAAAAAAAGCACTCATTTTCCTGGTGACCTTTTTTTTTTTTAAAGCAATACATTCTTAGTTGATTTTTTTTTTGAAAAGGTCTAATATTTCCTAAATGTACCTTATTATTTCCAAACTTATTGATTTTTTTCTTTCATTTTGTGGGTAGGGGCAATTGCTATGTCGAGCATTTATGGAATATTCAATCATTGCATTGTTCTCATCAATGGGATACCCTAATTTATTTATCCCATTTTCTTGTTGCAACTTGTACATACATCATAAGTATGGTGAATAACTGGATTACCTTCATTTCCTTGCGCTATATGCATTAAAATAGTACCTATCTCTTAATTATCTTGTAGTTATATTGTAATCAAAATGAAATAAGTAAATCCATGTTTACGTTAATGTATGTATTTGTAAAAAAATACATTTTTATGAATATACAGAAGAATGAAATATCAAATCACCCACGTTAGATAGCTTTAAAATAAATATAATAATAATTTGATTCTTATTCATTATTTTTATTTATTATTAAGACAAGGTTTGTTGCCAAGCCTGTGCTAATTAATCTCCCTTTTGCAGTAGGACGATTGACTTCGTAAATAGGTAGTTGGAATTGTAAAATGTTTTTCGTTTAATATTGTTTTAAATGTGTAAATTTGGGTAAAGCTTTTTGAGGAAACTTTTGAAGGGTTTCTATCTGGAAATCCTAGACCGGTCTGAGACAGTTATAATTTTAACAACTTGAATAAACTTAGGGTCTCATAATACAACTCTGTCTAAAAACAAAACAAAAAATAAATCACCTTGTTTTAAGAAAAAGTCTATGTAGTTCGGGTCTACATTTAACTTCGATCCATGTTCAAACTGCAGTTTAGACCAAACTATCCTTCAATACTAATACCGAACCGGGGCAAACAGGTTTTTGGATGGAGTCTCAACTAGTGTTGTCACAATACAATTTATTTAGATGTTCCTTTAATCGGTCAGATAGAGTTGTACAGATTAAGTATAGGTAAACATTATAATGACTTTATCTGACCTAGAAAATGTATTTCAAGTCTTTATGCATAATGTATATATCCTTCTCTAGGAGCGACAGTGAATCGAACTCAAGCACTTTTAGTGTTGTGTTGGTCCTTATTTCAAACTTCAGTTCAGTCTCGGCCCGGTTCAGTTCAGTCATGTATATCAGTTCTAAAACTAATAAAGTTGAGCCCTTGATGACGTCCCTCAACCTTTTTTTTCTTTAATCAGTCCGAAGGACCGGTCCGAAAGAGGGATAGGACCGGGCCTAAGACTGGACTGGATTAGATCGAATAAATAAGGATATATACAACACTACGCATATTGAGTTCAAGATGATAATTTATCCCAAGCGCGTCGTCCGTAGGATTTTTGTTTCAGAACTTTGATGACTTTTCTGAACTAGGGAACCATTTTTCATTCTTTTTTGTTTTATAAAGGGCAATTTTGTTAGTTGTGAGGGGAGGATCAGAAATTTTAGTAGTTACATTATCGGCGGGTTAATGTTTGTATGACGTGTTGGCACGGCATGCATCGATTTAAATTCCAAATGATTATAATATCATTTTAAATGTGTCAGCACCCCGGTACCAAAATTGACCCGGAAAAATAAACAACACGAGAAACAACATTTAAGATTATTAAAATTAGGTACTCATGTCCCCTAAACTAAGCCTTTGTGACAGAATTATGTATAGAAAGTGAGTGATTATGTGTTTTACACAATCAAGTGTCATATATTGTTGATATACTTTTTATTGTAATATAATATTTCCTTTTATTCTAGGTAAGCTTTTGATTTATTTATTTTTTAATGGAACCTTGGACATTCATTTAGATCCTTTGATGATATATGTATCGTGGAGAGTACATACTAGGGAGAGGAAGATAATTGAATAATACATGCATGTGCTTATTTCGAAATAATCAAGTATATGTATACACACACACATATACTTCCTATGGTGATGAAATTGATTCTTTTAGGCAGACAAGGGAGAGGAAGTAAAAATATTTTGAGTTTTTTGAGTATTTGGATACTCAATATTTATTTAGGGTTTTTTTTTTTTGATCGTATCTTCAAGTTATAAAATTAAAGATGCAAATAGTAATATATTTTCCTTATTGAAAATAACTAAATTATGCTGTTTATTTGGTAAGAGGAATTAAAAAAAAATGGCAGCCTTGAAAATATTGGGTAATTAACTTTGTTCCATGAGCTGCTATTTTTTAAAAATATTTTTTGATAATATCTACATGATTGTTCGCTGAAACAAGCCTTGTAATTAGTCTACAAACTCTTGGGTTGCAAGTCATTTTAGATATGTGTACATACAAACTATTTTTATTCCATATGATTGTATCAGATATTCAATGTTATCTTATGCACGTCTTTGTGATAAATCAGGAACTCGCTAGCTATATGTACATATCAGGGTTTCTCATACCTTGGGAAATATTTCTTGAATGTCGTAGTCCCGGAGAGATGATACAGTAGAACATAAGCAATTTATTTTATAATTTAAGAAGGAAACATAGATTTTAAGCAAGTCGTAGAAAGTCAAAAATGAGTCCATGCTTCATCCTCTGTTGGAAGGTGAAGTTATACTAATTGAATATTCATTTGTTGGTAAGCTTCGTTTGGCATAATTTTTTATCGATTCCCATAATTTTCATTGTGTATACATAATGTACCATCGAATTGTGAATAAACACTGGAAAGGTTTCATTGACTTTGTCAAAAATTGACGGATGTTTTCCACCATAATATCATCTATGTACTAGAGCAATAAAAACACAATGCATGTGAAACAAATTTCATCAAGAGACCAGGGACAACCAAGATAGAGGGCAAAAAAATCTTGTGCCATTGCTTCTTGATGAGTTAAGTCCCGTATCATCTCATACTCAAAGGTCTCATTACCAAGGTCATAAGCTGAAGGACGATTAATAGAGCAATGACAGGAAGTCTGGATGTGATTGGATAAACTGTAAAAAAAAAAGAGCGGCCATTTTGGTTTTCAAAGGGTGTCAAGGTAAGACGTACGCCTGAAGGTCATGGAAACATTGGTCTTTCCCTTGTTGAAGACCAACTACCTCAACGACAATTATATTTTCCAGTAAGACTCAGCCTGGCTTCAAGAAAAATTAAATACTTTTAAAGTGGTGTGAATGCAACTTGGCGAATTAATTAGTCAATATGACCAACGTACTTACTAGACTGCAGTCCTTATAATAGTATCTGTGGTGCTATCGAAAGGAAGGCTTTTTTGCCATCTCTAATATGAATGTTGATGCTTTAAACGCTGTTGTGGAGAAGGAGTGGGTTTCAATGTCGGAGGAAAACCTGACAGACCTTCAGGAGGGGAGTCTCATTGTCGAACTACTTGTACTTTTTGAGAACCTTTATAAAGTTTAGCTGGTGAAAAATTCGTTCATGATTCACAGGGACACTCTGTAGATTATCAAAAAGTTGTCTTAAGTGAATCTTTAATAGTATTCGACTTTTTATTGAATGAATGACATAAAGGTAGCATGTACTATTAAATAATTAAATGTAATATTTCCAGGGAATTTCTTGTTGATGTAAAACTCTGATAAAACGGGATCACAGGAAGGGGACTTTAGTAAATCTGAATGTACCTACTTAACTTACGCCGCTTTTAAGTATTCCATTCTCAAACAGAAAATAATATTGGTAATGTTATGTACAAACATTGAGCAATTTCAGTTGTATGTTACTGTTTTCTAATTGATCTCCTCACTAAGATATGGATTTGTTTTCCCATACAGTTAAGGTGTGGGATTGACACATTTAGACGAATCCTTATCATGCTGTTAAGAGGTTGGATATTGTGTACTGTTTATATTTTTGATAATGATTATTATTCGTATATCATAATAATCCTGCATTTAATTATATGATTAAAGGTAATTTTTAAGATACAACTTATGATAATTCGTGATTAATGTTTTATTTTTTTATAAGGTCAGGTGTTGCCTTAGGAAATCAAACTTTTCCCCCCTATCAACATTATAATGAGGCATAAAATGAGTTCTTCAAAATACAATCATGCTATGCTAAAGTTGTTCTTATGAACAACCTTCAGTAGAATTTGCATATCCTTCCTCGAATAATGACAAGAAACTTACGAGTCGGATATTTCATCACTTCACAGATATTACCTCAATTATAATTATTTATCTCCTATATCTTAAAGCCAAGACATAATAAGTTAACCATTTGGTTGATTTGTTATGTGATGATTTCATCCTCATAGAGATTATGTTCAATAATAAATTTTATTTATTTTCTCATCCATACTTGACTCTGTTACATTGTTCTTCATATATATGGTCAAGGTTTTTGCATGGTTTTCAAAATATAATCACTCTTTTATTATTATTTTTTTATGTACATAGGTGGATATACATATTTGTATGTAAAGTGAGTTGATATACATAGTAAACCGGATTTGTGGCCAAGTAAATTTATGGTGAAAAATATGTATAGTGTAGAGGAGAAGGACTCTTATTGAAATAAATGCCCTGTAAAATTGAACTTCATAAATTATAATCACCATACACAGAGTGAATAATAGACTGTTTTCATTGAGACGTCTGCATTCTTGATGAATATTTAATCGTAAAAAAATTATAGTTTTAGAATATGGAGCAGTTAGTTTTCTTCCAAAATTGCTCGATTCGAAGACGTCTTCAATGCTTTTACTACAATTTTTTTTGGTGAGGATGAAAAATTTTTATGCTAAAATAACGGTAAAAACTTTTTTTTGAAAGATTTTTTTTTTTTTAAAGTAATTTTGGCAAATTATGCAGCAGACCTCCTAAAAATTTAATATTTTAATTTTTTTTTTCTAAAAATTTACAATTTTGTGAATAGCAATAGATTTTTTGATTTTTTTTCAAAATTTAAATTTTGAATTTGTTCCAAAAAATTGCAAAAACCAAGATCCTCCCAAAAACGCCGCTGAGGTTAAATATAAGTCAAAAGGGTTATCAATAGACTTAGGATGTGTGAGCAATCACTCAAAAAGGTCTCTATTTGACCTTGTAACACTTGTGTTCATGGAAAGTGGCTTCATTCTATGTAGAAAAAGTCGGAATCGGTGTAATTCTTTTTAATTTTAATAAAAATAGATCTATTGGATCTAAATCAATATTTATTCTGTGATTATCCTTTGTTAATTATATAGCAAATATATCATTGGGTTTAACTTAAAGACACACCTACCTCTTTTGTAAGTATTATATAGTATCCACTAAATCAGGGGTTGGCAAACTACGGACCGCATGTGGCCTGTATATGTTTTAGTTACCTGTCAAAAAGCTTCTTTGAAGTGCTATTCATGTAATTCCGGGGAAGTTTCTATAAGTGTATTTTTATATCTCTCGACCTTTTTTTTCTTTGATAAGCCAAAAGGTCCAAAATCACGTAGTGGTTGCCTATTCTTCCCAATAAGGAACTATTATTTATTAATAATTATTGGGAATTGTTCAAAGCTTAACAAGAGTTGATTAGAATTCAACCAATCCACGTTTATAAGACCATTAAGGGACAAGTGAAGTAGAAAATTGTAGAAGTAGACAAAATGGAATTTGTACCCTCCACGAACAAAATTGAACGGAAGTTATGTTTTTGCCTCTGTTTATTTGTCTGTTGATTATGGCATTAGTTACAGACAGAATCTGACTTGGTACGAAGATTATTTATGGTCACAGTCATAGACCATTCAATTTTGATAGGTTAAAGTAGCACAAAACGTTAAAAATACATAATGGACCAAAGCTTTGGAACATATTGAGGTATAGAGATACAATTGGTGTCCTTATGTTTGTAGGTTTAATAAAAATGAAACCATTGGCGGAGGTTTGGCTCTATCAAGTGCCTCTTCTAGTTGTTGATGTTTGGGGATATGATTGTAAAAAATCATTTCTTAATGATACACTTTAAAAATTACAATTTTCTAGTATTGTCACCGAAAAGTGTTCCCACTCTTGCACTAAATACTTTCAAATAGATACGCATTTATTTTAATTTGAATGCGAAGCAGCGTAGGCCGAAACTGCATAATTGCATTTCATAATGAGTAAAAATAATACTTATCCATTTATTTGTTCAAAGACAAAGAATTTTACATAAATTGATAAATATATAAATATTTGAAATGCATTCCTATATCACCGAATGAAATTAATGATGAAGATTGCGTGTATTATTCATTTAATTGTTTTTTGTGCTGACAGTAAATCAGCAGAGGCTAAAAAAGTATGTATTAGTGTTTGGGTTCGATCTAAAAATCCTAGACCGGTCTGAGACTTTTAAAATTTCTGTAAGACCGAACTAATTTGGTTTACATTGGTCTTAAAGAAATATTATGTCCCACAAAAAAATAGTTTATTGATCTTTCTCATTAAAAGTTTGGGTGTAGATCCCGGCGTTACTATGCTAATGCAAAAAATATACTACATGTATATCCTTGCGAGCTTTCAATGTCTCTACTTCATTTTTATTAATGAGTCTTCTAAAAGTTAATTGGTTTAATTAGAAATAGCTTTTGTCAAGCTCTGAACACTTTTCAACAATTATTGGTTAATAAGGCCATATGTAGTTGGGATTAGGTTGTGTAATGCTCTAAAAGTAACGGACTGAGATGTGAAACCATATTTTGAAATGGTTAATACTAATATAATGACGTCTTATGAAGTTTCAAGTGTTTTATATGTGTACTACGGTGTTACCACACTAACATACAAATATATTTGTGTTTTTTTTGTCAGCTGTAGACTTATTTGCTTCTTTTACTCGTAATATCAGTATTTTGAACGTTGATTGGTTGAATTTGAGTTGACTTTTGTTAAGATGATGTGCACAATTCTCAGCAATGATTGAATAATAGTTGGCTAATTAATAATTACCAACGGATTTGGGACCTTTTTCTGTGATTTTTTTTGGCTGAAATATTTTTCAATATAAATATAGATAATGACGTAGTATACAACAACAAAATTGTTACACGGTCTGAAACCACAGTCTTGCCCAAAATATTGGTTTAGAAGAAATACTTCAAGTCTAAACTGGGAATAAAATTGGTCTCGGAACGAGTCTTAAACATTATTTTGGATTTATTATGGAACAGCCACCTGTTTTAGCGTGTCACCTGACTTGGCGACTATATCTAGGTTTTTTAAAGTTTAGAATTGTCATAATATAGGAAACCTGGTCACCTGCACAAAGCAGTCGCTTTTTCAGTTTCCATTGCCTGGCCGCTTATTACAGCTTTGACTGTATATTGTACTTAACTCAATCCATTTTCTGTCTTGTATAGTGATAATTTTATATTTTCAACATCACGGGTTTGTGATTAGTATACATAAAATAGGTATATAATAGGTAAAATTTATATACTTTATTTTAATAGGGATATATGTATACCTAGCTATGTAGGTACATATACACATTATATTATTCATCATCTCATTCTCCTTACTAGACAGCCTAGAAAATTATACTTCAAAGAAAGAAACTTTGTTATAATAAAGTTATTAATGATTCGTTTCTTTGGTCCATTTCTCCCCCTTCTCTGAAAGACTTGCATGTCGATGTATTTCATTCCATGTTTGTTTTTTTAACCCAGGAAAAGGTTTTGTGATTTAATAGAATATATTTAGATAGATGTTTAATTCCCAAGGAAGAAGTACATTTAAGTTAAATACCCTTAACTTAAAGGGCTTGTACATAATATTAAAATGATGTATCCCATTTGTGTTTTTGTCACGATTATATTTATAGAATACAATGGAGAGACTCAATTCTATCTTAATAATTAATAACAACATTGACCATGAATAGTGTTCCTGCGTGGGTTTTACATATTATAAAAATATAAATTCTTGTGTGACTGTAATTTTTGCAATCGATATTTTGAAGGTAATTTAATTTATATGTTCCCTGGTTGATCCTGTTGTCCTTCAAGTCTTTGTAGGAAAACATAATTAAATAAACTATCTCTCCTGTTTGAACTTTTTTTAGCTGTTTCTTACAGTTAACTATAGAAAAATGTAGATTTTATTTTTTGGTCGACTTTTTTATCTCTTTTTCCCTTAAGCTATAAAGCAAAGAGGAAAAACGTATCTCTGATTTCTTGTCTATGAAGGTTGCATAGCAAGATTTTTTTCTTTTTTTTTTTTTTGGGGGGGGAAACAACTCACATCGAGTTTGTTTTTTTGTTGTTTTTTTTTCAAAAAAAATCAAAACCCATTCACGAAAAATTAAATTTTTTTGAACAATTTTCAAATTTTTAGTGAAGAGTTATGGATTTTTCAAATTTTTTGTAAATAGCTGTGAATTTTGAAATTTTATTCCCAAAAGATTGATATTTTAAATTAAATTTTTCAAGTTTAAAAAAAAAAAAATTAGATTTCCCAAAACCAAGAATCCCCCCCCTCCCCGCAATATACTCCTGTGGACGCTTTTGATAGAGTATCTTGTTTTCACCTTTCCTACTCCAACAATCGTCTCATCAATATCAAAATTTTATAAATGTATCAAGACAGAAACAAATAAATAAAAATACACCCACGTCTTCGTTAGGAGTGTCTTTAATGATGGGTTTCCCTCTTTCTCTTATCTCATGTGTCAAGTGATTTACATACATTTCAAAGTGTCTACATCATCACCACTACCTATCCTCTTTCTCTCTATAAAAATGTATCCGATTCAGCAAAGGACTTAGATCCATTTAATTTACCACACTTTTTTATCATAGCCCAAAGTTGTAGTTTAAATATGCATTGATAGGTATATTTTTGAGGGAAAATAATTATATTACATTTTTTGTGAGCTCTCGATTCACCGTTTACTAGTGTTCTATACCTTGATTTATAATTGTCAGATATACATTTTTCCAAGTAGCGGACATTGTTAGTCATATTATTAAATAACAATCTCGGGGCGACATTTATCTGTGACTCGAAAATGATTTTTTTAAAACACAATTCTCTCTCCAACGAGTTATCAGATTTAAAAAAAGAAAAGTCAGATTATTTAGGTTGATGGATTTTAATTTATTTGATTTAATAAATCATCTTCAGCCTCAATTACAGTCTATACGAGGCCGAAAATGCGAGCAGGCCTTCGCCAGTTGGCCCTTTGGTAAATCCTGGAATTATTTTTTTGATCCGACTGAATAGTTTGTCATTGGTGTTGCAAATACAGCAAAAAAAAATTCCATCAGATTGAGATCCTGCGAGATGAAGTCGTCAAAACTGTTTGGGAGTCATTAGAGCAAGTGGCACTTTTCCTTGGCCTTTTTGTCGAGATCTTACTCATCTTGTATGATTAGTAACGAAGGTTTTTGTGAATGCAGAGCTGTGTCAGTGACACCGCCAGCCAACTTTTGGAGAAATTGCCCTGATAGACTTCCTTTGGTCCTCATTTATCATTTGTTGGACTCTGGTCACGAATTCTGGTGTTGGACACAGTTTTTTCGACCTCAATCCGCATTGTTGTTACCTCTAAATCACCTTTAGAGCCCTCAAATTGCCCCTTTACTTTGTTATGTTGTAGCTTCCGGCGTGATTTCAAGTAGGGTCCGTACCTTTTCCACATATTTAGGAGAACGAATGTGTCAATTGATTCCATTATTTTCCAACTATTGCAGGTTTAAACAAACTACTTAACAAAAGAACACCAGCTGAATAAATACATGTGCTTAACAAAGAGAGCGTACCAAAGTTGTGGTATATATAGTCTGCGTACCGTGTAGTTCAAAGAATATTAGCTAATTATATTACTAGTTAGCTAACCTAGTTATTGGCTAACAATTATATACATACTTTCCAAAGGAGCAGAGATTTCAGCAAGATGTCACTTTTGAGTTACAAATATTTAGGTACATAACAGACACAGATGACGTTACTTTATCACGTTTTCCTCGTGATGTTTGCGTCTTGTTAATTCAAATGAAAAGGTTGAGTTTATTGAGGTTACACTATTAGTTTTGATGTAATTTATCACATCTTCAGCAACCTTAGAGAACAAAAAAGTATTTTAGAGCCAACTAAGTTTGTTAACTGACAAAAAAACAGTTGGTAATTTATTCCCAGCTATGGGAATTAATATTTATTTAACAGTAGAAAATTATCCATTGCTTAATAACAGATAACTAATCCGATGTTTCGAGCATATTTAAGTATGTTTTTATATTAAGAGGATTACGCCTTGTTGGACAAAAATTACAGGAGAGAACATAGTCGTTGTTTCGCCACTTTTTTATATAACTTTGAGACTCTGTGGCTTTTTGGAAGATACATAGTAAATCACATCATAGATCTCTACTTATTTTTATCGTTACTTCCTCTTCAGTTCACTTAACATAATTTGAAATTAAACCTGTACATGCATATTATTTGTACACAAAGTGCCTATGATTTTTGACTGAATAGGGCTCCTTGTCTATTAAGTAATTGTTATTATTACTTGTAGGAAGGTTAGACCTTGACTCATTCCTCAGCAGTTTCATTCTAAAAAAGGGGTATAATGTGTCCATTGTTCGTGTTTTTGTAAAGGGATAAGAATGATGAGGAAAGATGACAAAGTATCCTTTCATTTGGAGGGAGTTGGATTATATGATTCCTACATGGATCTTATAATATTTGTAGGCACATAAAAATAATGTTTTCGTAATTTTTTCACTCCATGGATATTGATTTTTAAAAATAAATAATTCCTAACTTACACGATAATTTTACAAATTGTACCTAAAATTAAAATTTGAATAGTATTTTTTAGTCTTTTTGTCCTGTAAATATAAAATTTATGTGAAGGAAAAGTGATGTGCGCTACGAAATCTTTCTTTATTTTTATTTTTTTTTGTGCTAAGAAGTAACCTTGAAGACAAATACTACTAACTTATTTTTATAAGTTAGTCATTATTTAATAATATATTTAATACACATTTATATAGATACCCTAAACCATGTGGAAATTAGGAAAACATAATAATACAAGAAAAAAAAAAGATTTTTTGAGCAAGTCTATAATATTTTAGTCTCATTTAAGGAAATGAAATTCCATTTTTGAAAATTTTATGAGTCATATTTTCTAATTAAGAAAAGTTATTAGTTATTTATATACTTTACCTTCTTGTGTGTGTTTTTCTCTACCACTACTTTGAATTCCCCCATTTGTATGTAGTTTGAGTTGAAACTATTATGAATCAGTATAAGTTCAAATTGAGTCACCCAAATTCAATTTTCTTTAATTATGTGTGAGACTACAGAATTCAAATAATGCCGGTATGTTTAAAAAAAGAAACACAAAGTGAATGTGGTCACCCTCCCAATATGAAGAATGTTTGTTAGAAGAGCAGTTTAGCTGTGATTACGTTTCCTTAGATGAGCTACGAGCATCTATGACATGAGAGAAATAAGCACAAAACCCACTCCGGATCTAGGAAAGATGTATTCACTGAGTCCAACAGGGACTTACACTTATAACTCTATAGGGTCGTTCATGTAAATCCGGATCACATTTAACTGCATTCTGATCAATAACGGAAGCGCAAGTAGAGGTTTGAAATTTTATTTACAAATTCTAATAATAGTAAAGAAAAAATCATTCAATGTGTCCGCCATTTTCGCAAATCATTCGCTTGATATGTCTCTCTAACTCCCCTAAAAGAAGTAAACCATGGGCCAGGTTTTGGGATCCAAAATCGCACCTTCTCTTCTTTCAATAAGTTTTGAATCTTACTGGCCTTGCAAAAGAGGGTAGAGTCTTGTTGAAATAGGAACTCTACACCATTCAAGAATAACAGCTTTGGAAAATAAAAATAAATCATTTTCTGATAGTTATTACAAAAAAGTGTTTTTATTGGATAATTTTTGGATTGGTTGGACTTTTATCGTGACATGAGTATTATATGTATATGTTTTATAAGCACTCATAATAAATATATGTATGTACAATTATCAAGAAAATGAATTATATACAAACAATTGTTAGGGAATTAACTGTTATAAAACATCAGTTGGGTTATATGTATATTATGAACATAGATATTCGGAAATACCATTTCTTGGAGAAATATAATAATATGTATTTTTTTTTACCTTAAATGCTTGCGTGCATGTTACCCAGACTGTGGACTCTGGTGAGTCGACATATGTTAAATATTGATTTCCTTTTATTGAAATGCGTGCAGTAGACTATGTAGGACGTAGTTCAGGGGAGGACAAACTTTTCTGTGATGGGGCCACATTAAAGCTAATCTTTAAAGGACTGTATTCAAAAAAGGGTATTGTTTAAAGTTGAAATTATTTATATTTAAAACTATTTAGTAATAGAAAATTTCTATGAAGCTTTTTGACGGTCCGTAGTTTGCTAATCTCTCGTGTAGGTAGTATTAGATCTTTGTTGATCGTAGTAGAAACAATTAACATATGCAATAAGGTCTTGAATATCGCCACAGGTGTGTAAAATATGTCTTAGAAGGCGGGATTGGTTAATTTTTAGTTGGGAATCTGAAAATTAATTTTTATTTCCATAGCCTTTGTCATTAGTATTTAATTCTTGAAGGCAGAACATCCAATTATAATGTAATCACTATTGCGTGTGCGCATGAAAGTCGGAGAGTAACAATGAGGGTTTACTCCTCAGGAGTTATAAGTCCTTGTTGGATTTGGAGTAGGATTGATGATCCACATGGAAGTGATTCCAGCCTAAATAGATCTCCTTCTATATGAGGAGTAGAATGAGTGTTTATTTATTTCAACTGACGGCTGCTTGCAGCTGATTTAGTAAAGCAGCATGACAGCTAAGCAGCTCTCCTCCATAACATTATTCAAATTGTCAGGATTACAACCTTTATTTTTACATATCAACATTTCATATTTTATGTATAACTAGATATAGCCTTTCTTGGTGTGAGGCTGATGTATAACAAGTCACAATTTGATTTGACTACACTTAAAACTCACTGGGTGTTCAGTAAACTTGTTTAACTTATCTTTCTTTAAAAAGTCATTCGGTTAAAAATAAACTTTAAACAAATTCTGTGGACGCCCCTAAAACTATACGTTACAAAAATATTATTCCTTTTACACTAGTATGTTGACCCTTTTTATACTGATTTAATAATATAAGCTTTGTTTAACTGGCACTTAAATAAGAAGAAATAATCCTGGAGTCAAAGTTGACAAAACTATATGGAAATAACCTAAATAGTTACTTCAAAACAGAAAATTTAATTTCACTTACGGAACCTTATATCGATAATATGCACAAATACATAAATGCATTTTTGTGCATGTTGCCACCTAGTATGAATCTGCGAGAGCGGAAGGGCGGGAATGAGCGTAGAAAAATTAAGTTAATTGTCCATGGCTAAAGGGAAATGTGTGACAACGTGAATATATTAAATTTATGTATAAGGTATATATTTTATATATCGTCACAAACCTTTAAACATGTATTTAGATCATAAATGAGTATAATCAATAATTTAATTAATTTCGTTTATAGCTTTGTCAAATCCATTATTATTCATTTTATGTTAAGGCCTGAATAGGTGATCATTAAACATTAATAAATCATTGAGGAGATAAAATGAAATATTTGTTATTATGCAATCTCTAAGGTTCCATGGTTTAACAATCCCATACATTAAAAATAATTAATGATGAAAGAAAGAAAGGCTCTATCATTTATTTTCCCAATGGGGTTTGAGCAAATTAGAAATCAATGACCTTAACAAGGAAGTAAATGTTTAAAAATATATATCCACCCAACCTTTGAGTTTCGTAATTATTTTGTAACTTCCTTAAATGAGTTCATTTAAAAAATATTTATTTTATATTATGACTTGTTACTTTACATAAATAATATAGGGTATCAGTTTTTTGTGAAGGAGGGAAGTGAACTTGGAGTGACTCCAAATGAATCTTGGGGCAAAATATATTTTCAAGTTTTCAAGTCTTGTTTGATTAATCTGCATTTTCTTATTCGTTAATGCAATTATAAACCATTCTCCCTTATTCATTAAGAGGCAACAATTAAAATTTAGTAGGAATTATAAATTCATAAGGACTATGGCTCGTGGGCCGTATGAGGCCTCGTAAATACTTTTTGTGACTCGTAATAATTAGTGTGTTATTAATGTAATCAAAGATAAAGGCTCTAGATTTAAATAGTTTTTGTCAACACATACCAATCTGTATTATATCTTTTAACCTCTTCTCCAAAAAGTGAAGGAGAAAAGGCTGTAAGGTAAGTTGATAAATGGCACATTATTCTCAATAATGAGACTTAGTCTCAATTTAATGGGAGAAAGTTGTTTACAACTTAACAACAAATAATTCGAGTTGAACCACTCAACTTTCAGAAAACTAATAAAGGGCAAAAAAAAATGAGTAAATCGGCAGCTGTCAAAAAACATGGAAGGTCTTAATGATTTGTGGATTTTACTGTGAAAAAACAATGGTGTTTTACTTATAAAATATTCCATATTGCCATTTTTATATATTGAACATACTAAGGAATATAACTTAAAAAAGGCGTTCTTTTAAATGTGGCCTTTTAGAAATTACAATTTCCTTAATGTAGACCTTTCATTTTAAAGTTTGTCCACGTCTGGTGTTGACGCGTTAGGGCTTCTATTAGACACAAAGTACATAATTTTTAACCTTCATCATTTTTTTGCAATTTTCATGAATAGGATGGAGTGTCAATATTGACTTAATGTTGAGATTATTTTTATACATACATTGTTCTCGCTATAATTAAATGTGCCATGTAGCTACATAAATAGAGCCAGGGTAGCCTACGTTACTTCTACCAACTTATACATTAAACTTTTATTAACATATACCCAGAAATGAATCATTAGCTCAATAGAATAAACGCCTCGATTAATTACTGGATTCAATTGTACGTACTTCGATTGGATGCGCTGATGACATAAACATGTTATTAGGAATCTTTGAAAAAATATTTTTGTCTTTTTATCATCTTAAAGAGGCTTTGTCTTTCTTTGGGTTCCCGTAGGTGGAGGAGGTTGTTTTTTATTCTTCTGAAGAGGCGTTTATTTGGTCATCATCTTATAACACAATATTTATAATCTTTAAAGCTATATTTTTACGCGTACATACTTGCCTTTTGATAATAACTAATCACATTGCAGGATTTAAATCCTATTTTAATGGATAGATATGTTCTTGTTTTTGAAGCACATTCAATATTCCATTTTTGTTTGAATATAGGATTTCAGTGTCGCAAAGGAGTTGTTCTTGTGTGTGTTCTGAAGTCTCAATTCAATGATGTAATTTGACTCTTACTCTCATAGTCCTATCATCATGTGAGTCTCAAGGTTAGATATTTGTTCTCCTTTCTGATAGTACCTCTCTCACCATTACAAAATATCCATTTTCGTAATTAAAAATATATGAGTACTCCTCATTTTTTTATATATTATTTAATTGGGTTAGTATTACACAAATAATGATACTTTTACTTCTTGTGGGATCCGTATTTTTATGCACAAATGACGCTTAATTTTTATTTTCTGTAGAACCCGGTTAAAACGTTATTATACGCTTAATAATTGTGACAGTTTTTTTAGTAGGAAAAGGCTGAGACGTCATTTTGGGAGGTCAAAATTAATGTTTTGCTTCATAAAATCGACAAATTTCCAATAAATCTTCGAGAAACTTAATAAAATAACTGTAATAATGAAAAAAAAAAGACTTAAGATCTGCATTGAATACTACTTGATCCCATTGATAAACACTGATATTTGAATTAATTCGAAATTATATGCACAAAAATCCCTAAAAGGTATTTATTTGTATAAGCTATTTTGGATTGATTTAAGACGAGAAAAGTTGGATAATTAGAGGAAACTATCTGATTATTTTCGATATTAATTAATTTATACTAAAATATAGAAATAAGATTGTATAACAATGCAATATCCCAATTTACATGCTAGGGCCCGATCTATAATAAAACTAGGCAATAGAGAGATAGATTTTTGTTAGACGTTAAGGTTTAGGTCCTTTTATTTATTGGTCCCATTTTGACATCCAATATTTCACTATTTCCCATAATGTTCATGAAAGAAGGCCTTAATTTTTCTATAAATTGTTACTGTTTAGACCCCCCAAAATGACTGACATTATCTCACTTCACGTAAAAACTCTCTATTGGAGAGAAAATGAATGTTTCACCATTAATAGGGTCGATAAATACTTTTACTGAAAAATTATTGGCCCAGGTTTCCCTTGTTCCCAGTGATTACCAGTATAGAGTATTTTATTAATTCGTGCATGCGGTTTTACTGTATAATAGACAAATTTTGTCGGTTTATTGAGATACTAAGAAGCAGGTTCTACTGTAATGATAAATAAAAACCAATTTAGGCAAGATATGTATTGTCTTCTATAAGTCGAAATAGTTTATAGATCTTGTTTTTTAGTCATCGCACTTAATAGTATTTTATTGATCATATTTACAAAATCTAGAAATGATTTTATATCAATTAATTATTAACAATTACTATTTTGTAAATGATGTAAGCAATAACTGACTATTTGAATTTTTGAGGATTGCTCAGATACTTGTAGTGACGATCCATTCTGTAGAATTAAAGCTACACAGGTTATAGAACTGCCTGGAAATGTAGTTATTGTCTTTATAAACGGGTTTTACTACTACCTGAACTCATGTATTTATATATAGACGACACAATATTTATGTTATTAAAGGTTCAATTAATGAATTTATGTACATATGTACTAGTGTTGAGACTCGGTCCAAGACCGATTTTTTTTTTTTTTTTGGGTTTGGTCTTAAGTGATTTTTTCTCCACGGATTTTGAGCAAAGTTTCGGTCCAGATTGCGATCTCAGGCCATAAACCGAAATTGAATCGTTTTCAAAGGGTGGCGCTATTTTTTCTGTCTCAATTATTGGACATATTTTCTTCCCTATCTCTAAGATTTATGTGTTGCAACCATATAAAATTTCTGCAACACATTTAATCAAATATGCCGTTATTGTCCCTATGCTCACAATTTTGAAACACACATGATGTCATTTAACAATTCATTTATAGAATCGGTCTAGACCGAATTAAAAATGATACTGATCCAGACTGGGGTTTTCTTTGGGACCGTTCCATACCAAACTTCTTTAGAGGACCGAAGTTTGTTCGGTCCATTAAAGATCAACGCTTTCTCAGGCCGGACTATGATTTTCAGACCTAAACTAACACTAGTATGTACGTTGGTAAATACAAAATGGATTCTATTTTGTATGCTTACCTATGTGTTCATATTTGGATAAACTTTTTTATATTCCATAAATGGCCTATAGGTTTTCGTAAAGTTCATGCACGTCCTCTACTCATCTCCAAAATTGATTGGATTTTTCTCTTACTCGTTGTCCCGGTTATAGCAGAGATGCAACTAGTTCTTATTTTAAATTTATGTAAAGTTGGTGCAATACAAGGCTAACAAGTATAAATCAAGTGGTGCAACGATTATTATCAGATTATTTTTTTCTAAAAAAATTAAGTTGGCTACAAGAAAACTAGGGAAGCTGAGAGCCCCATAATTTTTTTTATAACTAACTACGCCACCTCCATGAAATCCCCATTTCAATTAAATTAATAAGGTCCTTTTAGGAAGACGAGAAAAAATTACATACATGATAGAAAGTGACATCGTCTGTGGAATCTCAAAAGCGACATCTTGCGGAAGGACACTTAATATCCTAGCCAAATATATCAAACTGTTTTACCCACTCTCAACCTCGACTGTCAATAAGGAAAATAAACATATGGTATATTTCTTGCTGCTAATAATTATTTAGAGACTAATTAATTTATACACCCTCTCATTGTTTCAATTATTCGCTTGAAGATTCTCAGACTTCTTGATGATCTTAAAATGATTAAAGTTAGTTGGAGATATGCATTGTTATCAAAATTTTATAGGTTATTAACGATTAGGATTCTGGTACTTGCATGAGTGGCTTTTGTCATCTTAATAGAACAAAATTATATTGGATACTCAAAAGGTCCGAATAAAATGCCAGTTTTCGGAATTTTGCAGCCTTTTTTCGATGCAATTTAATTTTTTATGAAAGAGGTGGGAAGGGTTAGGTTTGTAAACTACAGAGAGTATAAAATTTCCCCCATTATTAGGTTAGGCGTGGCTTTACTAGTTTGAAATTTGTAACTCTTAGAGATAAGAAAGGGTATTTTGATAATGCCACTGAGAGACGTTCTTCTTATCTAGGACATGAAATGTTGCTTTCCCCTTATATTGTCCTAGATATTAACTTTTGTTATCAGCTAACTTTGTTGTCATTATCATTTTCTATTTGATGATACTATCAGTCTTTTAGGCCCCCTAATTTATGGTTTGGTACAGTAGTACTATTACATACAATAACAACTTGGATCCTTCAAGAGCAAATTCGGTTGTAGAAATAATAATATTATTTGTTATTGAGGCTCAGGTGTTGGTTTTTCCTTAGTGGAACGTGGGTTTTTTTTAAAAAGATCTTCTTGATTGTATGGCTATATATTTATTGGCTATGAAAGTATGTATGTCCTATAAATCTATTTTCCTAGTAAACAATCCAAATACTACTTTTATTTATTGTTATTATATGTACTTTTGTTTGGGTGGAGAGTTGAATCCCTATTTATCGAGGGGATTTTAATTTCCTTAATTATCTACACGTGTTTCTCTTTCTGACTCTATATAAAAAGAGACGTGAATTCATTTTGTAAATGTTTTAACAACAAAAGTTGCTCCCGAAAAGTCGATATATTTTTTGGTTCTATAATATTATACTTTTGGTTTGTATGATCAGAAACTTTTATTCTCCAAAATGTACATCTAGTTTTAAAAGTTTTTTAAATGTGTATTTTGTAGAGTTTTTACTATTATTGATCTCTATTTATATTCAGGCTAGGCTCTTTAAGGCTTTCAAAAATGAGATGAAAGTTATATATTTTTTAATTGATTCATTATTCATTTTTGGACTTTTTTATGGATGGATAAAAACACCCGATGTACCATCCATCCATTCTAAAAAGTATCTGTACAAAGTTATATTATAAAACGTTTCATGTTGAGTTGCTGACGATTAGAGGCATACTGTAGTCCTTCTTTTAAGGATTGAGCGTAGTTTTCTACCCGAATTCTCTTTAATTTTTCCTCTAGTTCCAATTTCAAGTTTATGTTTTGATTCAACTCCTTGGCGATTCCTTTATATTCCTTCTTCATTTTCTCTATTTCCGAAAAACTAATTTCCTTTTCTCTCAAAAGGCTTTCATTTTCCATCATGATTTCATTTATTTTCATCTTTAAATGGGTTATTGAGACAAGCTGTTTCTCCATTTTGACTTTGGCTAAAGTCTTGTTGTTTTTATATCTGTCCATACGATCCGCATAGACCTGATTCTCCAGAGCTAGCTCTAATGTATCTCCTTTGGTTTTAAAAACTCCATTAAATGAATGATGATCTTCATCCAGTATGAAAAAATCATTCCGTTCATCACCTTCATCATCGAGGACATAGGTGTCTTCTATGGGATTCATATAAAAGAGTTTTTTGTTTAATGATACATATGTAATTAGCTCAGTGATTATAGATAAATTCCACATTGTATTTTACAATGTGGAATACCTCTGATAATTGTCAAAAATGGACACCAAGGAATCATAGTGTATTTTAGAAAATGACTTCTGCAGGACAATGGAAGGGCTTTAGAAATTTTTTGTGGTTAGCTTTCTTGTAGAAAAAGCGTTATATGGGAAAGTGGTTTTTAAAAAAAATCTAAATGTGGGTTACCCCATCTATCGTGCGTGTACTCGTCTACGTATATATATATTTAAAGGGTTCAACTCTTATTAGTTGATTAAAGGAAGTCTCCATGAGAGTAACTTTTCTACCGATATCGTATATGCATATACACGCTCGATAGATGTGACAACCCGTCTTTAATCTTCTTCTTTCTTTTCTTGTTTATAAAATTTTTTGTTTAAATTCAGGCTTGACCAAAAATTTTAATTCTAGAATTTTATTGAAAGTATTTTTTTTGTCTATTAATCCGCTTTCAAAATAAATCCTGCACATACCCCTGTATGTAACATTCCCCAACACTAGAATTTTGTTGTCAAAATTTGTAATTATTTTTTTTTTACAGATTAAAAATAATGAATATATTTATTTGAATTTTTCTTTCTTTTTCTAAAAAAAAAAAGAGTCCCTTGTAACAGTTCAGGTGAACATAGGGTGATAACTTACTCATTTCAGAGTTCTCTTTACTCATTTGGCAAACTTCCTTATACCTTCTCTCCAACCACTGTAATTTTTCCTGAAGTTTAATCATTTCCAAGCGATGAGGTCTCATTTTCTCAGTGATAATATGTACTGCCTTAGCGTGCTCTGATAAAATCTTTTGTTGTGGACTCCTTTTTTCCGTCTCTTCCTCGGGATTTGTAAATATACTTTTCATCATTATAATTTTACTTTGATGTATTTCCTTATTGAGCCTAGATACTTCCTCATCCATTTCATGTTTCTTCATGGCAATGGCCTCCAACTCTAATCCCAACTCGGTGTTCTCCTTCATTTTCTTATCATTCAATGACACCATCTATGGATTTTAAAAAAGGTTGAGTAAATTGCCAATCTTTTTTAGAATAGATACGAGCTATGGTTGTACATAAGTGCGAATGTTGTAGTTATGTGCTATAGAATATTTATTGATTAGGAAATACATATGTATGAGCATTACATCTTTTAATTACTTTTTGGAGGTTTTTATTTCATGAGCTTCACAAAAGACTTCTTACATAAGTAAGGCACCTTACAAATAATACAATTTTTGCTGTTCAGCCATGTGGGTTTCTCCTCCAACACGAAAAAGTTATGCTAATTAATTAAATAACTAATTGCCACAACTTTTATATGAATTATTGTTTTCTAATAAATGACTTCATTCTAAAAAAATGAATTGTACTTAATTTATATAAATCAAATTATCTACCTTTATTCGTATTATTCATACACAAAAAGGTGTTGTAAGAAATATTGTCCATTACTATTGGTATAAGCTATTAATTAATTCACCCACTTATTGTTGAATAATGATGTTTTATGGTCTTATATAAAGAAATACTACTAGTACTCCACCATTCATTTGAGATTGATATCAAACAAGCTATAATATTACTGTCTCAAGGTGTGTTTGGTTTTCTTCGTCTGACTAAAAGTCCAATCAGAAAAAATTAAATAATTCGTTGAAACGCTGTGTCTCAATCTATTATTATCTCCAATACAAATACTGTCACGGATTGACTATGAAAAATAATGTATTTTCCTTAAAATGCATTAGATAAAAAGGTTAAGAAAATTCTTTTTTAAAAGGTCATAAAAATATAAAAAGGCCATTGAAATAAAGTAAATAAAATATACTTTTTCTTAAAAAGGTTGTTAGAAAAAATAAAATGTATATCCTTTCTATGAAAAAAAAAAAGTCATTTGAAAGAAAGGTCAAAATTTTATTTTCTAAAATTTTGCCCTAGGCTCTACGATGGAATTATATGCATATAGAATAATCACGCATAAAGCTTACCTACTTTTTTACTGTTTCCTCTCTTGAAGGAATTGATTAAAAAATGAAGTTGACACTCTTTTTTTTTTCTTCTTTCTTTCAACCGATCACTTCTTTTATATTCCCCTCATGTAGGAATATAAATGCTGCGTGATTATTTCATATATCTAGAATTCTAGGGGTCTATTTACACTAAAACTATACCTCACCTGGGGGCGTCAAAAAATATTCTAAAGGGTTTGCCAAGTTGAAAAAAAGATGCAAATTTATTTTCTAAAAAAAACAAAAAATACAAGACCTCTTAGTATTTGACCCCTTAGAAAGAACTAATAAATAAAAAAGGCATTAGTAAATGTGTTGCATTGGTGCGCTAAAATTTCCATGTGGCCTTCCCTTTCAAAATATTGCCATTCCGTTACTGCACCCAATTGTTTTTATTAAAGGGAAAATATTTTTTTATTAAACTACCTTTTGAAGTAGATTTGAGTACTCTTCCTTAAGATGCTCTGGATTTGATTCAGTTTTTCCACTAAAAAGGTCCATTTTATGCTTTCTAAAATATTGTACAATATTTGTCTGGGCTTGTGCATTTCTTTTACGAAGCTCCCGTTTCTCTTTTATCAATGCATGGTACATTTCCGTCATCTCCTCTCTCGATAAATTACCTTCTTCTGGTTGAATGTAGTAGGAAGTATAGGTTGATGTATTTCTCGGTAGTGTAAGGGATGCAATAGAAGCTCCAGATACTCTTCGACCATGATCGTAGGACGTTCCTGGAGGAGAAGATATGGGACTTCCAACTAAGGACATAATAATTTCGTCAGAATGAATTGTTTGTTCAATAGAAATTGCTTTCTCAGACTTGCAATACACTCTATCCTATAAATGTATTTATTAAATCATGATAATACGCCATGAGTTAATATAAAAACATTATTGAAATAAAATCAAAAAAAGGAGAAGAACCAATTTATTTTTACATCATAGCCATATGTCATAGACCTTGTATTCAAATTTCTGGAATGAATTGAGAAATTCAAGAGGGTAAACTATAGCTAAGAACCTTGATTTGATTTATGAGACTTAATTTGGACACAATAGGGCCCCTTTAACATAAAATTCATTGATTTTTAATACTTTCATTGTGACGTTGAATTTTTGGTACTGTAAGTGTAATTTTCGGTGCCTCTTAATTTGAATGATTTGCTAATATAAACTGACAACAATTCGTCGAAGAATACAAAATATATAAAACATACTCAATTTTGTAAAAAATGATTATAACTTGCATATTATGTATTTCTAAGCAGGTCATTATTGCACATAAATTCAACAATTTCCATAGTGTTGTGAATAGACAAATAATTAAGAAATAAGGATATTTTTTATAGTAGATGAAAAGTACGCAATAAATGTTGATGAAGCGATTGTTTGAAATACAATTGATGTATGTACATACTTATATACATATTTTATTGATTAAACGACGAAAGATATTTACTAACTTTTTGTATAGGTGTTGATTTTGATGTCTTTTAAAGTATTAACATATGTATTTATTTGTTAGTCTTAGACAAGGCGTTCTTATTGGATCATAGAGAGGGTGACCAATCCTTGAAGTCATATTTAGTATGTAAATAAAGAGAAAATGACTTAATTTATTATATTAATTTGTATTTTCTTATAAACTATAAATATACAAAGGCTAAAAAAGCGTAGTCAAAGCAGTAAATGTCTCACCCCATGTCATTGAATATTCTTATTCTTAGAGACTACCATAATGGTTTATCCTTTCAACAGCTGGGTATATGTATATAGATTTTATAAAAGGATGAATTATATGTTATTAAGTACAACGTTACTTCGCTAACACAAAAATATACTGTGTATTTTGATGTCAGCTGGAGATGTGTCTCCTTCTTTTCTCCTAATCATCGTTCTTAACAACGTTGATTGGTTAAATTTAGTTCATATTATGCTGTTAGTAATTTTTTCATAGTTTGAAAAAATGGACCAACTACCAAATGATTCTAGGCCCTCCCCCCTGTTTCTTTTCTGAGGAAAGGTTGCGGGACACAATAAAACTGTCATATAACCTTTTATGTGTTTATTTTATTAGTAGATAAAAATATTCTTGAAGAAAGTACTTTTTATTCACACTTGTTGACTTACCTTAAGTTTAAGACGATTAATTATTATATATATACTGGTATTTACCTACTCTCCCCTGGGCTTAACTGTGTCAATTAATCACTTCATCATTACATGGGTGTCAAATCTTACATAATATTATTTTATTCTCAAACCTATATCTTATTTTACATTAATAAAATAAGTTTTCCCTTCTTTTTTTTTCAGAGAAATTAAAGTTGCATCAGGAGAATGGGTGAACGAGTATCTCAACAAGATTCCTCCAAAGAAAAAACACTCGAAACTCATACTACCGGGATCTTCACTCCTTGAAGGCGCCACAAAGAAAAAGAATATTCGGAGATCATGGACTATTTCTAGTAAATCGACTTTATATATCCATATAATTTGTATCGTTTAGAAAAATGTTTAAATCCATTGTTATTTGCTGTCATTTTATGAACAAATGCTATTTGTTCATAAAATGCACTTTGAAAAATGGTTGTTTTTTTTGCAGGTTTCAAGGTAACTCAAGGAGTATAGGAAGCTACTGCTTACTTTTGATAAATGTGCATATAAATAAATACATTTATTTAGGAACATTAATTGTTCTTCTATTCAATTTTGTTATGCCATTATCGGCTCAATTAAATATTATATATCTTGAATGCCCCAAAAATCCATCAAATGTTTTAAATGCACATATTTCTATTAGGACACTAGATTATAGTAATTGAAGGTATAAAAGTAAGATTTCATGACTATCAATATGGTGGTAGCCTTTATTTTTCGAATTACTATTTTCATTGTGTCTGTGGTTAATAGAATGCAATAAATTACTTTTTATTTATAAACTAGATGTAGGTGTAAGATAGGGAAGGCCGGAGGCAGATGTAATTGTCTCTTTTTCTTTGACATTAAAAAAAACTATAGCCACAAAATTTACATTATAGTTGTATTTTACGATGCAATATATTAATGTGGAACAAAATCAATTATTTTGATCAACGTTTCTTTAAAATATTGTATGAAAACCAAATGTCATTTTTTGGAGGAGTAATACTCTAGTCATTTTTTCATTGTATTTGCTGTAACTTATAGCATTTGAACGATTGATTATTTTACAATCATTTGATATAATTTTATCAAAATTCAAGTCATTCATTGAGGAGAAATTTAAGATATGGAAAAGGCTCAGGACAAGGAGGACAGTTGCAACGAGTTTTCCAATTTCCCTCGTTTTGTTTATACTTCCTTATCATTTAGTATACTTTCGCTCTATAGAGTTTATTCCATTTATAATACGGATCATTGAAAGCTAAATCTTTAAAATGTTCTTAATAATTATATATTCCTCATACAATATTCTTTAGTCTAGTTTTTTTTTTAAATTTCTAACCCATATTCCATGTAATTTGTAAAAAAACTACTGACTTAATACTCATAATACCTTCCAATCATAAAGATTTTTCACGTGATGTCACAATTTTGATGTCGTCGATTTTGGGGCCCTAAACAAACAAAGTTTGATAAGAATGAATATAGTGAGCTATTGGATGTCAAAATGGGGCCAACAAATAGAAAGACTTACTCTCTATCCAAAATCTATCACTCTATTGCGTCATTTATATATATATAAACCTTAAATGTATTACAAAATAGGTAATTACACCTAACTATACAATTTGTTATAGTTATAAATTAACTATAATAATGGAAAGAATAAGAAATTTTTCTCAAACGATTCGACTTTCCTCGTCCTTAATCGACATTGTATTATTATTATTTTTACAAAAATAGCCATTTTTAGGGATTTTCAGTACATATTACTTTGATTGAATTCGAAGATCAATGTTTATCATTGGCTATCTCATAGAGGTATTAGGGGGTTTATGTCCTCATAAAGTCATTTGATGGAGTTTTATCAAGATTTATAGGAAATTTGTTGTTTTTATGTAGTAAATATATCAACTTGCAGCCCCCCTAAATAGCGTCTCCTTGAAATGATGCAATTTAAGATGTTATTGAAAACGCTCCATAGCAGTCATATATTTATGTTGTATATGTTTTGTTAAAGTTTGACGTATCTGAGTTACAACAGCTCCAGATAATTAAGCCCAAAAACAATCAGTATCACAAGTGTTTCCCGATCTCATCTACCGTTTATAACATTTTAATAACCTTGAAATATTTTATCATAATAATTGAGGGCTTTCCACAATTATTGAATAAGTTTTTCGTGCTTAACTTTTGTTAATATTGTTGTGCATTGTTCGAATGACGTCATTTTAATATATTTTTTCTTACATTTTATAGTGTTTTAATCAAGTAGTCCAAAAAATGATTGAATACTGCAATTGCATGAATATACTCGTATATTTATAATGTAAATATAATCCATTTTGATACGTGTATCCTTATATATATATATAAGTATATAATTGATGGGGTTATATTTGTTAAGTGCATCCATTTCATAAATGTTTTATATCCTCTCTGATGAATATTCAATGAGGTATCATCTAAATTGATTTTTTTTCTCATCAATTCTATGGGCATTATTTCTGCGTTGATTTGGGCTAACTAATTTTTCATATCAATAAAAATGTTATTTTTATTGATCTATTTATAGTTAAAGCTCTATGTAAAACTTCATATTTTGTTTTCATCCAAATAAAAATCAATTATAATTAAATAACTTTGAAGCAAACAATCATCATCCCCTTTACTATAAATTTCCCATGATCATTATTGGTGCATAATTTAACAATTTTAAATTGCAATTGAGTTTTGTTTTGTACTTTGAATCTTCACTAAAAGAGAGTTTTTGTACATAATTTAGTATCTGTACTAAAGCATAATCCCATGTTTGTTCATATTCTAATTTAAAAAAATTATATCATTCTAGATCCGTCGGGAACATTAGGACCACAAATACCCGTTCGTCGTGTTAATTCAGGGGATCCTGAGTTAAAGTCATATGCCAAAGTAGATGTATCAATTATTCATGATGATCTTACTCCAAAAGTTGCTCCTCCCCCTGTTTTTATGTCTGTACCACAAGCTCCTATCCATTATCGAGGTGCCCGATCTCTCCGAGGAAACGTTCCCATACGTTCTCAATCTATGTCACAGGCAGATTCAGATCGTTTCTTTGCAAATGGGGCTAGAGTGATGTCTAGGCATAGAAACGATCAGTACCGTCGTCCCTCGCAATCATATGAAGAATCCAGCTCTGAGAATGATGAAGGCCCTCCGTGGGCCAATGGTAGTCGCAATCATAAATATATGAATAAAAAGTACATTTATGCCTCAAATACAAGTAGTCTTGATAGGCGAAAGCAAAGGCGCACAACATCTACCGCTCGTCCACATCCAAGTCATAGTCTTCCTCGTCCACCAAAACGAGTATCCGAACATGAGGATAGGAGAACAGTGAGGGAGCCGACTCCAGATTACGATGATTCCGTCATATCTTCTGAAGCCAAGGAATCTTTGAGAATGAAGTCTGATTCGGGTGTAGATGAGAGTACATCCTCTTCTACCACCAAGACCAATAATTCTGGGAAAAATTACTACGGGAGTAGTGAAGGTAAGAAATATATCTGCAAAGAAGTTCTAAGAATGCTAAAGACGTGGTAATTACTGCTAATGTTACTTGTACTGTAGATAAGCACCTCCCTTCAAACTTTGTGCATGTATAAATTCAGCTTTTTATTATTACTTTTAAAATATTGCATGTTAAATACTCAATGAATATATGTTGTCTGATCTTGTTATTTACACTGTATTTGTGCGTTCAAAGTTTGAATATTGGTGAAATTTGTAATAATAATTAATTATTATATTCCATAAGTTAATATAATATGTATATAATTAGTTGAAGACACTGATGTGTCCTCAGTGTATTCAATATCAAGTTTTCGAGATTTAACTGGAATTCCGGAAGAGGATGAAACACTTGAAACCCCATCTGGGTCTTTATCTCAAATTAACACACCTAATGAAGTGAAAAACAACATTTCTGCCAAAGATTTTACTAACAATCTTCGTTATACTATACGTACATGGAAAGAACAACAGGAAAGAATGACCAATGATTTCTGATGAATTGGTTTTAACCAATGGCAAAGAGAAGTCAATGATTATAACAATAAGCAACACTAAGACTATTTTGTGTTGCTTTGCTTTTTATATGACTGTTCTCATCATGCTTATTTTAGTTCTCCTTTTACTTTTTTCCTTCTTTTTTTCACCTTCTTTTCTTAAGACTCTCTTGTGAATGATGGTTATTTCTTTTATTTTCTAATTTCTTACAATATATTTTATCATATAACATGTTTCTATATTCTTCAAATGTATCTTTCTTTTATTATATTTTTGAGTTTAAGAATAAAGCTTTCTTTTAATTAAAACATTTCTATCAAATAAATCTGATATCCTAAAAAGACTTGTCGAATTTGAAAATTTATCAAAACTATTTACTCTAACACATACAACTGTAATTTTGAACTAAAATAATGCAGTAACTAATCTAGCTAACAGTAATAAATACGATGAAATCCTAAGACATAATATTCATTCGAAAGATCTATTTTTTAAATACAAAGTCCAACTAAGCCATTGGCATTAATAATACAAATTTGGGGAAAGAGAGGTTGTGTGAGTAATTTTGAATCAAATGTACCGATAGTTATGGAGACACTTGAAATAAGGTTAATCAAGTATTATTATTTATTACTATTAGACGTTTCTCATTTGTTATTCCAAAGTAATTATTGAACACAAGTGTTATTGTTCGACCTATGTGTAATAATACAAACTGATATTATTGTATTAGTTAGCAGAACCTACTTGTTGCGTCTTGAGTTTGTCTGTAAGTAGCGTAAACTCTATTAATAAATAGAAAGGTGGAAGTGCTGTGTGGTCCAGTGTTGTAAATATATTTATATTAGTATATATATCAACGAATTTTAAAGATCCATTGCTTAGAAATGCATTTCATCTCTAATTATATATTCAAACACTTTCCCCCCATTTTATTTTGACATAAAGGAGAAGTCTCTACTGCTATGTAAGAGACACTCCACCAACTTTTAAAAGAATTCCTTTCAAAGAACGAAAATGAATGGTGCACTTGACATAACTAATAATTGTTATGTAGGTACATACGAGAAAAAAAAACCTGATCTCTCTTGAGCATTTTATGTGCCTCAATGCAATTGATGTTGTCGTAGTTGTTGTTATTTCACCTCCAGACACTCATTTAAAATGACCATTTTTATTACGTATGTCTTGAATGAGCTTGTTTTAATTAAAGTGTACCTATTATATATTGATTGAGTAACATAAGAACCTGTTTGTTTTTTCATTTATAACTACTTCTTTGAGTAATTTAATTAGTATATTATGCGTAGAAAAAATAAACTTAATAAGTAATGTATATTATCTTCTTTGCTTACAACAGACTGTTCATATAATTAAAGATTTTATTGTATTTTTTTAATCTGTTGTAAATGAATTGTGAGGTTTCCACTGTTTGTCATATTAGTGTCCTCTCCACTCTCGAAGGAGGAGAGAAAGATTTTGGAGTGTCAGAGAGAGAGAGAGACTATAGAGTGTGTCTGCCTTAATAGTTACTTTATTTCTCTTTAGGATAGCTTTGGAGTAAGTGGATCATCATTACCGTACTTTTGTAGGGATATTTCCACCGTAAATACAATCCTTTTGTAACCCATGCACTTTGATTAGTTAGCTTAATTAATATTTTACATAATATATCTTACCTTAGACCATAGGTGTACAAATGCTCTCCTATTTTGACAGACCAAACAATATTCAGGGAATCGATTTGTGTTAAATCTTTTTTTTTAAAAATGCAATCTTAGTCCCAAATTTGTATGGAATTAGTTAATGAAGTGGTAAAAGATTATTATTTCCAACGCATTATGCTGTTTTAAAAATGTAATTTGAAGCAAAATTCATAACACTGAACTTGGATAAATTTTCATTTAGTTGTAAATTTGTCTACAACAAAGCGATTCTCTAAAACCTAGTATCCTAGTATAAGTACAAGATCTGTCTGAAGTAAAGTACAAAACTATTCATATTTTACGTATTGGTTATGGATGATTCCTCTTATGATTTTGGCTCCATGATGTATTTTAGAAACGTAATAGTCAATCTCACTAACTACTTCTCTCAATAATTACCCCACACACGCACACACTCCCTCTGTCATTAACCTCTTACAATATATAATAATTAATTATAAAAAAGATTCATTTGCAAATAGAACCACTCGTGCATGATTCCCAAGAGCATCATGGTATTCTTTCATACTCCATTCCATGCTCTTTTTTTCATGTGGAAGACACCCATCCTACTACAACATATCAATATGTAGTCACGTGAAAGTATTTATGTTTATTTGCCATTTCATTTGATTAATAATTATTTTGTACATCACTAATCATATAGAGAAGACGACTCAATCAGTAAATTTATTCTATTGTAGTTTGTATTCCCATTACCGTCATTTATTTCTACATACCTAAATGATCCGATTATTTGTTTTTGTTAGGGTAGGGTAGGACATATTAGATATATGAATTAATAAATTCTTTATAAAATACTTTCTATTGAAGCCTTACTTAGTCGTATATAGTATACTTATGCACTCTGTGTCCTACTAGTATTTTTTCTGTATTCAAATTAATAGCAACTATGATCGTAACATTATTCTATTCTGGGGTTTTACTTTTTTAAATATTACTTTTATAAAATTGCGAAATGACATCGTTAACTGTTAGTTTGTACAAATGATGACATACTATTTGGTATTTTGAACTCAATACAACATTGTTTACCTTAACTATGCAGAAATGAAGTAATATATTTCTATTTGATAGATGGTGCTGCTATCTCATATACCCTTGGATTATATCTCATCAAGAAAAGCCCCTGCAAAAGGGATTTACCTAATTAATCCATATGCTCTTTCCGAGTAAAGATGGAAATATATTATTAATTATTTCAAAGTAAGGTAAAAAGAATATAGAGAGAAATAATGAGATTCATTGTTTCTGTCGAGGAAAGCCATCACTGAATCATTTCATTAATTTACCTTCGTACATATAGACAATTTCTTTCTTTTAAGTGTATTTAAGTGAGTATTTATATTATTAATTCTTTTTGTGGTCGGTAGTGTTTGGAATGTTTGTACATTCTTTTCTTTTTTAGTTTTCAAGTATTTATTAAGTGTTGTCTTTGCTCTACACATATACCTAATATAATAATATCTTTAATTATATGACTCATGAATGTATTTCGGATTCCTTTATCCCTCCAACTGAGATATAAATAACCGTTAGTACATAGAGATAAGTAATGCCATATTTTTTATGCCTTTATTAGTATTATTAATTAACATATCTTAGCATGGAGCTTTATCCTACTTTCTTTCCTTAATAAATCATATCTATACATTTACAATAACCAATAATAATCTATTTGGCGTGTGTCATTTCATTTGTATGATTAAAAGTGTTGTTTCTTATTTGCTGTGCCAATTTATATATGTATATGGTTTTTAGTCTCATAATAATTATAGTGATATATATTTTATTGACTTTTCTTGTTTTTCAGGACGTCGACACTCTTTAACTGAGAAGAAATACTTCAAATTGGAGGAGGAGGAACATGATCGTAAGAGTTCTCGAATTGAAGACATTACTTTAAGTGACTTGGAAAGTACTAGAGTCGATGATTACGGTAGTTTAGCCGGTGATCCTGAAGATGATGATATACTAATTTGTTCTGATAAGAAAAAGCCTCCAGAAGGTAATGACTTTAAATTAGTTTTTATATCCAGTTGTGATTCATCAAAAGAATCAGAAATTAATCCAACGGATCAACAGCCGTACAGAAAGTCTAAAAAGCAAAAAGATTCAGCTCCGGAAATCCCCCCTAAACGAAATAAATTAATACGTTCTATCAGAGACGATTCTTTACTATCTGATAGTGAAAGAATAGCTCTTTCTTCGCCAAGCGTTTCAACTATTAGAACCTCTAATGCAACAAAAGATCCTGCGAGTCCTTTAAATGGATCCCCCGGAAGAGTCCCTAAAGTGCATCATATACCCATTATTTTAAAAAAAGATGACACGGACGAAACATCTAGTCAAGATGCCGAAGTACGAAGTATTTTAAGAGACTCGAGATATTTTCAGACCATTAAACAAAAGGAATTTCTTCGAGTCTCACTGTTGGCTGATGTAACCTCCATTGTTCCTACAAGTCCCAATCGTTCTCTTTCAGAAAGTGATTTAAGTGAAGTGCAAGATTATCTACTGGGAAGTTCTCCCTATTTACCCATAGCTTGGAACGAAGAAGAAGAAGAAAAAAAAGAGACAGGTAGGATCTCAGGTACGGGCGGCCCTCCTCTTCCACCTAAAACGCGAAGGCAGCGCGAGCCTAAGTCTTCATCACTATTGGAAACCTTTGTCGATGAGCAAACAAGGCCATCAAAGAGACTAGCTCGATCCTATTCTAATGTTGGTTCGGATCTTAATCGTTTAAGGCCAGTGAGACGCTCCAAGTCGTATAAAGGCTCCAAAAGTGTTACTAATATTCGTTTTGAAGACTCTGACATTCAAGGGAGTCATACCTTACCTAAGAAGAAACATGCTCCCCATGAACAAGAAGAAAATAAAGAAGATGTGATCATAACTCGTCAAGGTGCGAACTTCGTTCGAATTCAAATAGGACCTAGACTCTCTGCTACACCTGATCTACATCATACGTCAGTAGAAAGAAAATACTCGCTTGAAGAATTAGAGGTGGAAGAAGGTTTTCCCTCAAATCAAAATAGGACTTCCAATCGAGAATTAGACAATGATTCGGATATAACTAGTTCTAGTGATAGAAAAAGTCGAAGACGAGGAAGTATTGCACTCATCAAGACTTCAGATACCGAAGGGGACTTTTTAGATAAGGATCCAAATAATAATCATCATCACAATCGAAAAGTTGTTAATCAAAAAGAGTTATTAAAACGATTGGACTTGAAAAGAAAGGAATTGTCACTCCTATTAAATGGCTCTGTTGAAAGCATTTCAAAAGACTCTAAATCCGTAGTGTCAGATGTAGACTCAGTGAGTACAACTTCGGCGTCATATACAATTCATCATTCGGATGAGGATGAATTAGATGAGAAAAAGAGTACAAGAAGTGTACATTCTTACAACAGGCGAAACGAAGAAGAAGAAAGAATGAATCTTAGTATGAATAAAAGACCTGGAAAAACGTCGTCAATAGACGATACCTGCGCGCCTGCTACTCCTCCTGCTTCTACCACCACTTCTATTCCTTCTTCATTATCTACATCTTCAGTTTTAAATCCCGATTTGCCAAAGCATGAGACTGCACCAAAAGTGTCAGATTTAATTGCAAAGTTTGAACAAAATAAAAGTGTTGTTGTACCATCGAAATCCTTATCAAATATTTCTAATAAATCCAATGGTCATCACCTAGAAGAGGATGAAGAAACAAGATCTTTAGATAAGAATTTCGAAGGGGACTACGACGACGAAGATCTACCTCTTGGAGCAGAAGCCTCCTCTGTATCTCAATCCCAGCGTGACACAGTTTCTACTGCTATTACTAGTGAAAACGGTGCAAGAGAATCTTCTGCTTCTCCACCACCTATGGCACCTACTGTTAGAAGGAATAGCAACGGTGCATACACCAGCTATGTTTTCATTAGCTCTAATCCAAATGAAGATTCCGTTGCCTCTGCTCCTTCGGATAGAGTCACTGTTCATTCCGGTGGATCCTGTGTTATGACAGTTCAAGATGGAAGATCCTCAAATATTAGTATTGTTTCTACAGAAAGTTCGGATCTAGGATCTCCGACTAATGAGTCTGAAGTAGAGCCTAATTATGATTCACCTCCTGATGTGCCATCTAAAACTACCCTTCGACCCACTGTACAAGACATTCCTGATCTTCAGCGCTCTAGAGGAGGAGAGCCCTTGAATGTTCCTTCAGTAGGAGATGCTGACGATTTAGATTCGTTTGATCCTAATGTACAGGATGGAGGTGAGGGATTAGCTAACTATTTTACGAATTCCTTGGAAGCTTCCTCTGCTCCTTCAAGACGACGAATGCGACCTTCTGTTATAAGGTCTGCTAGAAGAGTTGAAAATGATATTATAGAGAACAATTGTGATCAAGAAGATGAAGAATCTACTCATCAAGACGAGAGCCGTCATCATCAAGCATCAGAGGAAGAGGAGGAGGAAGCATCTTTTGGAGAAGAGGAATTGTATTCTGATGACTATGATGTTGATTATGACGACCAAGAAAATTTTATGGATTATCCTATGTGTCAGCCTGTGTATGACGACTCTGATTATTCAGAGTCGGACCTGCTTTCCTCAGGTGATGAAGACTTTGGAGGTGAGAGAGAAGAAGAACTGAGAGGCTATAATAGGGCGATTGATTTTACCCTTCACACAATAATTGAAGAATCTTGTGAGGATTCTGAATCGGATTGTAACTCAACTTCTCACCACCATAGTCATTATCCACCTAAGAGACAATCAGATCCGTCTGAATTAGAAAAATATTTTTACTATGGAGTAGGAGGAGGTGAGGATCATCATGATAGTTGCGAATCATCTTTTTCTGAAGAAGAAACTAATCATAGGATCATAGAAAATGTTAGTGATGGATCTGGATCAGATTGCTTCTCTAATAATTCGAGGTCTAAGAAATCGATATCCCAGAAAGCTATTGAAGAAAGGGAGAATTCCTCTGGAGCCACAGAAGAAGAGGATGACATGTCTAATCATTCTTTAATTTATTCTAAAAGTCAAGAAAAAAGACGCTCTAGTGCTGGAGACGCAGTCACAAATGAATCGCTTTCAAGTGATAAATTCCCTCTTCCCATTAACCCCATTGTTGGGCGAATAGAAGATCAAAGGACTGAAGTTTCATCTCCTCCTGTCAATGGACCTGTACGAAAACACAAGTCTCGTGACTCTGGTTTTGTTGGTTCATGCGATGACCTTTTGAGAAATGACAGCTCTAGCCTTCCTCACTTAAACACTGATTCAGCACCCAGTCTTCCGTCAGATGATGGAACAACTGATGGATCGATAAAGTATATTTCCTCTTCTCCTCGTTTTGAAAGATTAAGTGAAATACATGAACAGCCGAGAGAAGAAAATGAAGATATAAAAGTGTTATCCAAGGATAATTGGAACTCTGATGATGAACCTGTCTTAATGATGAATAAAATGAAGGACTTCTTCAGATCCATGCTTCCTGACAACTCCCATCCTTCATCATCTAGAGTGAATCCCGACGAAGAAGCTCGTGAAGAAACCTTGTCGAGGCTCATGAAGTCAGTGCCAAGTTTGGAAGAAGAACAAGTAAAAGAAATTGTTGAAAGACTAGGAGATGAAAAAACTTGGACTGCGTCATCGGATTCCTATCTCAATGATGAAGAAGAGATTCTTTTTTCAAAAATGAATAGAATGAGTACGGATCGACGTATTTCGGAATCTGCTATGAGGCAATTAAGCTCGAGACTTATTCTTTTAATGAAAGAAACTGATTCATCCAAGAAAAAATGGCGACGCTCTTGGAGTATGTCTAGTGAGAATGATAGTAGTCTTCCTAAATTAACATTACTTCCCACTGAGGCCAAGATCCGTCATACTACAAACTCTCTACCTCGTCTAGGAACGAGTTCAATACAAAAGAGCAGAATTCCTTCTGAAGTTCCATCTACTAATGGTAATTCAAATGGCCCGATCTCTGGACCAGCAAAATCAGCTAGATATCGCCCTCCAGGGGCAAAACCTCTTCCTCCTCGTAAAATATCTCCTTCCATTATTACTTCTTCTTCATCAATAGGATCCATTCGAAAATATAGTTCAGAAAGTGGGATTCTAGGACGCTTTTTAGGTAAGCCATCTTATTATTTTTTTAAAAAGATTTATTATACAAAAGCCATTTCATTTTGACTTATTGATTTAGAAGGGCCATTTTCATTATCGTTGAAATTATTATTTCATGTAAATTGAACTCCACAGGTAGGCAGTTGCATCCATACTTGTGAATACCTACTTGAAATTGACTTCACTTTTTAGTCATTAAAAAAAAATTCTCATTTTTTCTTATTTTAATTTTATATTGATTAAGATGTTTTTCTTAATGTCGGATAAATTAGTGTGAAATAACTTTTTTTTTCTTTTATGAATTAATTATCTTCAACTTTTATACTATTCATAAAGTTAATTTATTATTGTGGTTGTCGACTCTTTTAAAAAAAATCAATTTCGTTTAATATGGTTTAATTTCTTATGTTTGTGCATGGGTTATGTAAGAATGATGACCATCTTAGATTTTTATCAAATAATAAAATATAAAGTTAGATCATTTGTTGAGACAATTACGTACAAAAAAGGTAATTTATATCTACTCAACGACTATACACTTTAGTCTGAGTAATAAACAGGAGTCTTATCTTTAAGATCATACCTATTAATTTTGCAGTCATGTGTATAATATTAGTCTATAAAGGCATTGATTGATGAGTAATCCTTTATTTTATAAAAGGTTTCATTTCTTTTTATAGATGTCTTCAGTTAAAAGCAATATTATCTCAGAATAATTATTTATATTGAAAGGTACCCTAAGGATGAATTTTTTTTATAAGATAATAAGAATATACCTATAATAGTTATTTGTACATAATATATATTAATCAAAATTGTTTCTGTTTGTTGAGTGACATGCAACAAAAAATAGCAATCTTTATTTGTTTTTACTCACTCAGTCGAGGGTAATATCAAATGTGATGTGTGCTAGACAAGACCATTTATGTAAGTAAGTAATTTCTTAACTCAATAAAGACAAATACATAGATACCTAAATACTAAAGCTACGCTCATGAATTTGATAATGACGAAATGTGTTTCCATGTATATACAGGCATGTACGTTACTTATAGTGTAGTGACGGAGACGCGCTTGTACCCTTATCTATTTAATTTGTGTACATACGTATAACATGTAGTTGAGTTAATTGGTATTAAAACTTACATATATGTACATTAGAATGTTTCTTACTATGGTGTGGTTTCTTTTTCTTCAAAACATAGACCAAATAAATATTTTGAGAAGGTTGTGCACAGCTTTTGAAGTTTATAAATTATCTGAAAATAGTCAGTATAAGTTAAAAAAGAGCAATTTTTACTAAATAAATATACTAGATGAATAAGTAGTTTACATACATCACCTAAAATAATTGTTTATTATATAAAAATGATACTTAAAGTATTGTTGTACCGCGTATAGGGCGCACTTTTTTTTGTGCGTGTTCTTTAATAAAAATGGCATTTTTTGTAAAGAAAAAAGAGGACGAGAAGAAGGTTGGATGTAGCAATATGATATTACTGAATAATTAGGACCCTTGTTACTACTATCACCTGCCTGTTAATTGTTTTTTGGGGGAGAAAATGAATAAACATAACTTTCTACATTTAACATAGCATTGGTACAGGAGAAATATTATAATTAAATTCATATATATTTGTTTTATTATACTTCACGACGACCACAACGACCTATTCCTAGGGTTGACATGTTTGTAAGGGAAAAAAGAATACGAGGAGACATAAATTGTACTACTGAATTATATTTAAAATAGTATTAGTGAAGGGAAAATGCTATGATTATATATTAAATTCATATACATTTTTTTTCATATTTAAAACAATTTACACCACCAATAGTTGAGAATGCTTACTTCAGAAGTTATCGCCATGACAACCTATTAAATAATGAACAAAAAATAAGAAAGAGGCTCACACTCCTTTTCTAATTGTCAACTGAATCTATAACATAAGATCTAAACAATTTTTGGAATTTGTTTTAGGAAGTGGAAACCTCTTAAACACGGATCATTATGGGTCAAACTCTATACTTACGAAAAGAAACTTTTTGGGCTATGACCCCCCTCAACAGCAATAGTTCGAAAAAAAACTATTTTTAAGAACCAGTCTAATGTACATATAATGTACCAATACCAATATATGACTTGATGTTGAAGCCTCTACATAGTATACTAACGAACATACATAACTCTATACAATAAATAATGTATTGTGAAGTTAATTCTTTCTTTTAATGTATCCTTGAAAATAAAATATTATTATTAATAATAATAACATAAAGAGTTAAACATTTTACTTTTATTCTTTCGGAATAATGTATTTTAGCGGTCAGTTATTGCTACATAGCTTACTATACACTGTGTATATGTATGTACATTGTTTTATTGGAAATTATATAATTATGTATGTGTACTACCTATGTGTACAATCATATTAATATGTAATCCCATTGGGTCTTGTCTTTGTTCATATTTGTTATTATTTATGTACCATCATAATTGTATTGCTACTGCATTTCTTAAAGCCTGTTTGTAGGAAAGAGAGAAATTCGATGTGGAAGAAGGAGAAGGAAAAGGTAACTTGCTCAATTGCATTTTCACTTTTTTTCCCTCTCCATATTTTTAGTGCATAGATCTATGTACTAAAATCTACCTATGTTCTTCAATCTTTGATATATCTAAGCTATAACAACTCCTTTGTCCTTCTTCGTTGAACACTGACATATTACATAATTATGCTCCGTCAACACATAAGGAAATATAAATGATTTCTTCTTAAAATTGAGTCTGTAGGTAGTGTTGTGTCGGTTATTATTTAGGACTCAAGACTACAGTCCCGTCCAGTTCAGTCTCAGTCCCGCATATCAGTCCTAAAAACTTGTAAAATTTGGTCCTTGATGACATCACTCAACTCTTTTTTTTTAAATCAGTTTCTAGTATTAACAGTCTGAAGGAGCGTTCCTAAGAACTGTAGGTATTTAATTTGTATTCTTCGATAAATTAATTTTCATTTCTATTAACAAATTTATTCTGATTAATTCTTTGGAGGGACCGCAAATTGTACTACTTTAAATAGCAAAAAAGTATCATCCCCACGGATGCCACTCATAATTTTATAATATCCATAGATCTCTCCCCCCTAAAAATCTCGAGAATCAACACTCAAATCCCAATATCAGTTTACTGAGTATCAATACAATTCGACACTCATATTGAATCAGTTATATTTCATATTCTTCTTCACCATTAATAATATCTGCTGATAAGTGTAGAAAATAATTTTCTTTTAAGCCTATTTTTGTATTGTTGATGAACATTCTCCTGTTCAAGTTTCATTATTAAGGCTATAAGAGGCTTCCAATTGGAACTTGTTCCACCGTTCTTTTTAATATATTGTTTTTGTTGCAGTTAAAACAGACGAAATGAGAGCGAGTAATAAACTCTTAACACTTTAGATAAACCAGGTTAGAAGATGTAATCAATATAATTAAATTAAAAATCATTTTTTTTCACGTATAAATCCTAAGATTTTGACATTTTGATAAAAAATCCTCTTTACGTAACCTCAATATCCCAAGATCGTGGGATATATCTGACCGCAATGAAATTGTAATTATAAATTGATAGATTTTGTTTGGAAGGTACCATATCGGGCCCAAATTAAGTTTTATTCATCAAGTGAAGATTTTAAACTAGATTTTATATTCTTGGGTATATCAAGGCATTCCAGAAATATGTTATGCAATATATGTATAAAAAATACATAGGAGTTTTCTCTTTTTCTGGATTTTTGTTCAAGATTGTTTTTGTGTCAACTTAGAATACTATACGTATTTGCAACTTGTATATCCCAAATATAATAGTAACACATTTTCCTTCTTAGTTAAACACTTACGTCTTACCTCTTACATATTACACACATGAATGTATCGCATAGTTTTTAGATTTGTAACATGAGAAGAAGGACAAGTAACCTTGGTCTTTTTTTTCTCCCTTTTTTAAAAATACTCATATGGAAGTCATCATTGAAAATATAACACTACTAAGATTGATTAAAGAACAATTCATGTGATGTCCCTTCTTTTTATCGCCTTAGTCCAGATCCATGTAGGAATGATCAATCAATTCATTCTTATAGAAATAATACATGTACATAGTATTGACAAGGTTTCTCTTTTTCCCTACTGCAGAAATTAGATAAAGATAAGAAGCGGATTGATTGTATTTTGGTACATGATTATTTTATACAGATATATTTGCATTAATGTCTGTTTTATATCATTGCCATAATTACAATAATAATTATTTAAAAAAATTAAAAAACGAATCATCGACGTATTGATATATATGTCATCATTTTTTTTAACTTTCAATTAATCAATTAATTTCAAGAGACCTTTAGAATTGTGGACATCCATGTTGATAATTAATTATGTACCTACCTACCCATATACAGGACGGGGGTCTAGAATGAGAGTCCCATTAATTTTAACATTATTAAAGTAAGAGTATTGTGGGCATAGAGATTTCGTCGCACAAGTCAGAAATATTGTAATGGAAGGATGGCCCAGTTTATACTGCAAATGAAGTGCAAAGACAATTTTGGTTCATTTCCCTCTTTACCTGATCTAGACTTTGTATAATAAGTTATGGTCTAGGAGGAGGCCAGGCTCAATAGGGACTCGCTAATGGGAGCTGCGTCGGTAAAAATTCTGATGGACGTTGTGCGTACTAGTTACACACCAGTGAGTAGACCCATGGAATTCTAGAGACCTGGAATAATCACCCCGAATTTTTCTTCCCACAGAGGGGAATATAAAATAAGTAATTGGTAGAAAAAATAGAAGGCATATTAAGAGAATCAAGCTAAGCTGCATGCGTGATTATTCCATGTATCAAGATTTCTATGGTAGACCTAATTGCTCAAAAGTAGGGCAAGCAAAAGAATGATATACTGGTCAACTGTTGGACAATATTAAACCTTGTAGAAAAGTATTCAAACATTTTCTAATAGAAACTATAATCTGTGAGTAATTTTATACATTTTTTGATGGGACTATATTTATAGATGTTATACAGATAAGTATATGGATAAGTTAGTAAATATTACGAAGAAACAAATAAAAAATAAAACTAATAATGGATTTTATGCTGTATTTGTCTTCAAAATAATATTATTCCTGATTAAAGGGTGGATAAGAATGGCTTTGTTTTAAAGGATATTATTAATAATAATTGTCAAACTTTTATTCATATTTCCATATTTATAATTAATATTTTTGAGAGGAAATGACTTAGTGCTCGATGTGCACTATACGTTGGCATAGTTGTGTTTCCTGATTTAATATGGGAAAATCATATTAGTTCATCACAATTGTGGTGTGTCAACACAAAAACAATATTTTATACGTATAAAAAAGGAATAAATCCGAATTAAGCTAAATAGATTCGTAAATACATACAATCGTATAATTCATTTAATATATTTGTGTCCGTTATGGCCTTTATATTCAAATTTATGGTATCAATGTAAATACACAATAATGTTTACTATCGATTTATTAGACTTATATGACCCTCATATTGTCCTTTTCAAATAGAATAGAATATGGTTGTATTTTTCTTTAATTATGACTGGGAGTTTTTCCAACCTGAAAGTATAGTTCGCTAGGCCCTCCATAGGATTAATCCGAATATTTTATTTACATAAATAGGTTGAAGAATACAAAATATAATTTTGGGGAAATCATTATAGCTTACTTTAGAATTAAATGGTCACAATTCATCTCGATTAAAGCTACCTTGGTTGGCTATCATTATCCTTGGGTTGACATGATTACCTCTTAATATGTAGTTTCATTTAATTGCCTTATTTAATGCACGCTAATCCCTTTACTAGCCTTCTACTTTTTTAATAAAAGTAGATACATATGTCAAGGATAATCCTCAAATGACATTTCTGCATAGTTATTTTCTTATGCATGTGTATATAATCTAAATATATGTATATACAGATGTGTTTCTATACTCGTGGGCACGAAAAGGGATTTATATTCTTATACGAGTATGTACCATATGTTGCAGTCTTCTTCTTCTTCTTTTGTTCATCTTTCTTGATTAATTCATATTTCTTCATGTTGAATGTATACATACTGGAGTGTTTCTCAAATTTTTTCAATCAAGTTATTGGTATAAAATTTCAAGGCACCCCTGTATAAAATATGAATAAAGGTGTAGTGAAAATCCAAGTGTCCTGCTTGTTTAGGCAGGAAGTAATGCGGTCGCTCCCTGTCATTGTTCTTGATGTATAGATAAGTTTTAGCAGAATAGTAATAGCTCTACTTGAAGCGATCTTTGTCTCCAAATAACATTTTCAATGTGCAAATTTCCCTCATCTCTATAAGTTGTTGCTGTCTTGTCAGTGACCAGTACTCTCCAGTGTGCTTTAACACAAAGATTCACGAAACCCAGTCAAGCTGTAGAAATGGGAAATGATTTTTAAACATCTTTTAGATCTTTGGATAAGAGGTCTGCTGTTTACATAAATATCCAACAAATTCCTCAAAAAATATTAATAAGGACCCTAGGATAAGGAAGTCCTGAGAGATAGGAAATAAACACAGATCCCACTCCTTATATAGCAAGGATATCTTCAATGTCGATTATCAATTCCACTCCAACTCCAACAAGAGCGTACACTTATAATCAGTGATGCATAAAATAGGTCTGGCTGGTGTGTAAGAATTTAAAAAAATAACGTGCTCACCCTAACATTTTAAAAAATGTTTAAAGGAGATCAGCCTAGCTCTCATCACTGGTCATTAGATTAGCCTAAGGCAGCCCCCAGAGGATGGACATTTTACACATATTCCACTTTTTATCAAGCAAGAGCATAAGCAGAAATTACTCTGAAATCGATCCCATCGCTAATTACATTCCAAAATATAAATGTTGTCATTTTTGTTGGCACTTCTAGCACAGCCAGGAGGCATCCCAGTGCGCTCGACACCCACTTTGAGAACCACAGATATCCAGTACATATGTTGGTAACATTATTTATCTCCATTCTTTTGTTAAGAACGCTAAGATATATCCTGAGGGTAATCTGTACAAAGAAGGAGTTGAATGAGTAGGGACTTGTTGACTTGCTCTTAAGAGTGTTTTGCGTACTGGGCAATTGGTAAATATTTAGGGAAATACAAATGGATATGTATGTGTGTATGCATTAAAAATCATATATACAAATATGGTTATTTGTTGTCCGTAATCCTTTTATTATTGTTATTCAAATAATATCCATATGGGATAAACCTCAAAATCATGCTCTTTTCATGTTATTATTATTACCTCTTTTTTTTGTCTTTTTTTTCCTTTTTTTTTTTGTCAGGATCCCTTCTTTTATGTATGGTTGTGATTTGTTAATTGTATTATAATAGCATAAGTCCACATCATCTTGCAAAGGAAACGAATCGTATCATTACTCTATGTATACCTAGTATTATTATTAATAATTATTATTTATTGTATTAAAATATAAAAGAAGAATGATGACATTTGAAGGACTTTCAATAATTAAATTGTGCATAAAATTATTGCTGTATGTATGTACCTATGTGAATATAACCGGAAGTAGTTCTCCTTTATAAATATTAATATTAAAAATACATAGTACACTGCCCAAAAAGAATAATAATAGCAACTAATATCACTAACTAAGAAGTGCCTCATATTTTATTCAATTAGGATTTTTGCTTAACACAGAGAAAAAACAACAACAGGGCAGGTGTGACTAGGATTAAGATTTATCTTTGGAGTGGGAGGAGGGTTGACTAGTTCCATTTTTTTGTTTTCTTTTTTAAATGCAAAATTTGACAGTTTTTTTATAAATTGTTTTTTTAATTTCGTCAAATTAAATTTGAGAGCATATTGTCACTTTTTGACTGTTAATTATTTCGAAATTTGACAAAGAAAATAAAGGGATCAAGTTTCTTTAATGAAAGATATCTACTTCATTAGCCCTAACTATAAATCCGTCGATTATAAATATAAGCTGATCTATATTCCTACATTTCCTCGGAAAATATTAGTTGTGGTAGTAAGAGCTTTGGATCATTCTTATATACTCAAGCGTATCCAAATACTTCTAGAAGAATTTTATTTATATTTGCTCGGGTATTGTGAAAGTGACTGGGAATTAAGTAAGTACATATTGTTAAATATTTAAAAAAAATGTACCTTATTATTTAATTTTTTGATAAATGTATTACAAGTTTGACATCAATTTTTCAACATAAATATTTTGAAATTAAAGAGCAAAAATTTAATTAGGGAAAGGGGGAGGAGGTTTACTCCTTCTCTTCTCATAGTCACGGGTAGAGTTGAATAAAATATGTCCTAGAAAGCGGGGTGCGACTTTTTTCAGTTTGTAATCTAAACAGAATACGTTATTTTTCATAGCTGTAGTCCTTTAATTCTTGAGAATAGAACATCCAAGTATAAAGTAATAGCTAGTGCGTGTCCTCATGATAGATCGAGAATAAGAATGACTTCGGACTAATTCCAGGCTATATACGGAGTGGGATTTGTGTATATGTATCTCATCTCATAACTACTCGCAGCTATTCTAATATAACGTCATACCAACTCCTCTCAAACATTCTTCAAATTGTCAGGATTACCAAGTTCATTTTCGATGTGTTTTTTATTTTTAAATACTGTCAGGACATACTTTAGTTTTTTACATCCTTGTTCATGGTCTGATTTGGTGGGGGGGGAAGAAAATACGACCACAGATATGAAGGTATGTATGATTTATGTAATATATATACTTGGGTGAGAAGAAAAAGGCGGGGCAAATAGCTAATAACAAGACTTAGAAGTACCTATATGCAATTATTTCACAGAAAGTAGTAGGGATGATGATTACATTATAATGATAGATGTTGATTTCAAGTATTAGAGACTAGGGAGACCTTAAAGGTTAGTTTATGGTTTGAAAAAGAAAAGAAACAAAACATCAAAATAACAAAAATCCCCTTCATAATAATACCTATGAAAGTACCTTAAATCCACATACCTACTATGATTATTATTTTTCTTTGTTTCAATTCAGTCTTCTTCTTGTGGTATGCAAAGTCAGAGAGAGAGAGAGAGTTGGTTAGTCGTAGTTCACAGACTATGTAATATATATTTATAAATATAGGTATTATATATAATCAAATTCTTCATACACATTTCCGCTTTCCTCTTTCCTGCTGGAGGACGTACGTAATTGCTATTATCGTTGAAATTATCATTTAGAAAATGGATTGATTTCATCCGGTTCGGTCGGGAAATCCTACATCAGCAAGACGATCTAGATCAGTGCCACAAAATACATTTAATAAATTTTCCTTTTAAAAAAAACGATAGGAAGTTATTTGGTAATGCCAAACTTGGCTTCAGAGTTTGAGACTCGGTATGGACTCCAATGTCGTTGTAGAAAAAGATAACTTATGAGTTTTTACATTAAAGAAAATCAAAAAAAAAATTGGTCTCTGACCGATTATCTAGACTAAATTGTATAGTAATACTCTGACATACGAGTTTAATCCGTTCCAGGACGGAGCTCGTAAGTATTCAAGGTAAATCTGAATGTAGGTAAAAAGAACAATACATATTATTTTTCTTCAGAGCGAAATTAACTTGAATTAATTGTTTTTATAATAATTGATGAGGATGACATTTAAATGTGTTGTCTTGCTCTTTGTTTACTACTCAGTCCTCTCTCTCTCTCTCTCTCTTTCTCTCTACTGTCCCTTTGTCTTTCTTGAATATCACAGTACAACAACAACTCATCATTCATAAGCCATGATTGCTTTTGTTTGTGTCGACTCTGACATCTGACGTCGTGATGATGATGTTGATAGAGTCTTCTTATTACTACGAAGTGAAAAAAAGGTTTAAGCTGAATGAATAGAAAAAATGTCATGACCAATTGAAATAGCATTACATACCTACCACCTAATATTATTTTCTATTCATGATCAGCTGTTATACTGAGTATACATGGTTTTGTTATGGGGGCTACATGTAATGACGATTAATGACTCACCATCAATAAACAGATATATACTAATACTAAATAAATTATTGGGGCCCTGATACGTAATTTATCTCTTTCTTCATTCACTTTATAAATAATATGTAGTTCAGGTGATAATACATCTCATACAAGTTCATTCTTTGGTAGTCCATTCACATGAAACAAAAACAAAACAAAAGAAAAATGGAAGATAAAAAAAGTATCCGCTGAACTAATCTATAGAGGATTATGTACGCTCATCTAGATATGATTTCTGAATCATATATACATATTGTATATACCTATTAGGGTTGATACTCGGTGCAAGACCGATTTTTTCCCGTTCGGGCTGAACTCTTTTTAAACCCAACACATTTTTGTAAAACAATATTTAAATATGCCAAAATTTTGATTAATAATTATGTTTATTCAATTTCCCCAGATTATAAACTCTTTAATTATTTATTCATCTCACCGAATAGGATTTTTTTTAAATAACATAACTACTTAAAATGCCCCCTCCATATAATAATGGCTCAAAAATGTTCAGAACTAAAAGACTTACAGGATTTTTTTCTTAACGGATTTGAACCGATATTTCGGTCAAGACTGCAGTTTGAAACCGTTGACCAAAATTGAAGTTGTCGATAAAAATTTCCCCTTCTATAAAAAAAAGGTCCCATATAACTAGGTTTGCTTTCGTCCTTATTTAGGACTGAAAACTGCAGTCCCTTCCAGTTCAGTCTGGGTCCAGTTCTAGCCTGCATATCAGTCCTAAAACTTATCAAGTTCGGTCCTTGATGGTGTCACTCAACTTTATTTACTCTTGTTTAAATCTGTTCTAGTAAGTCCTAAGACTGGAATGAATTAGATCGAATAAATTAGGACCAACAAAAGAATAATTAAAAATATATTTCCTCAAACATTCTTGTAGGACCGGATCAAGACCAATTTTGGTGTAGATCGAATTTTACTAGGAGACTTGGTATCAGACCGTTCTAGGATTTTCAGACCGAAATACAAAACAAACATATCTATTTGTATGTATCAAAATATATAAATATAGTCCACGACTCTTTTGTTTTAAAGTTCTATAAATAAGTGACTTAGGAGAAGGAGGAGGAGAGACTTTGATGTTATTAAGGAATATTCAGGAACTACTGCTACTACATATTACATATATGTTAAAATATTATGTATATATATATGTATATCGAATTCATTTTAATTCCAGACTCAGTTGAACATTAAATTATACATACATAGCTCTAAGTCAAAATTTGTCAGGGCTATGAATAACTCTGGGCTAAACTACACTACCACTCTTTCAATATAACCATACACACTTAAAAACTATATATAGTATCCGTGGTTAGTATATGTTGTATAAAAGTATTTAAATGGTTGCTCCCGAATTCTTATTAGATATACTTTAATTGAACTCTTCCAAGGGTAAATTATTATAATTATTAATAGAAAGACAGAAGATCTCTTCCCCCCCCCCTTTCCCTGCTCTTTTTCGGTTGTTAGTACTTAAAGCAGCTATCATTATTATTATTTTAAGGCTATCATCATCGTCCTGCCCTTTTTATTAAAAATCATCCGACATATTTTTAAGTAAATATTATGTACCATTTCAAAAAATCAAATAAATCAAATGTACACAAAACGAAGCCTGTCCTCAAGAACATTAATCATTTATGAATGTACATTGTAAAGTGTGTCTAAACAAATCGTACCGCACCAGCTCCATAAATACATAAATACTTGTAACCAATGTTATGTTATTATAAGTAAATTGTTTCGAAATTTATCAACTTTCATACGCTGTAGTATTGGTTCTGATACGTCAGGAAACAACGAGCCTGGAGGCAAAAAGACAACGGATTGCAGATTTTCTCCACCCCATCACTTTGCGAAAATTATGAATTGCTATGTTGAGTTTGTCTCTAAGGTCAGGATTCTTATTAACTGCGGTGAGGGCCTCTCCAGGAAGCAGGAAGTGGAGGGAACAACAAGACTGTCACTGTAGACTTTTTGACCGGCGTAAAAAAGGTTTTGAAGCTCTGGTTGTATGCCAACTACCCCAAAGGAGATTACTGTCGGCAACAAGACTCAACATCTGTCCATAAGAAGTCAAGTCTCGTTTTAGAAAATATCACGGATTTATGGCCTCCAAATGTGATGGTCATAGGTACCGCAGAAGGGTCATATTTTTAAAAAATAATGGACGATGTTATTAATTATAAACATAATAAAAACCTATTGATTGTCAAAAATTTGATTTAAATCCTACTATCAAAAAGGCTTAGATTTCCTTATGCACACTGTATTGTTTGGAAAATAAATAAGGTGGACGTCTCTTCCTTGACTCTTTTCTTCATCATCATCCTATGCAAGCCTCAGGATATATTTCATATGAACAAATACTATTTAGTTTTCTTCATTTGAATGAATTCAACTCTAATGAGGCAAAGAAGGACGGGAATGGAAGAGAGTAATCCTTGGATTTGATTCAGTAGGATTGCGGTGCATGTTGGCGTATCATCAGCTCTGCATTACTATTTACATATCACTAACAAATCTAATTGTATATTATAGAATATAATGTTGTACTTGTATCCCTTCTTTCTTTATTACCTTATTATTTTTGATACATTGAGGTCATTCAAACTTGATAAAATTACAACAATGGAACCTTTTTTAAAAAAAATGAAAAAAAGTAGAAACACCAATCAATAGATTGAACCTTTTTAATTGAGTCATCAGGTTGCCTCTCAACGTGAAACATAAACATCAAACCTTCCTCATTTATTTTCAAAATATACTTAACAAGAAAAAGGATATTTTAAGCATGTACCTTTTGAAAAGGAGGAGTCAAATAATGGACCTTTATCATGGCATGGAAGTAGTAGATGCATATTTTGAATTTGTAGCCAACCGTATATTTTCTTTTTTCTTTATCGTCAATAAGTAGCAAATGTATTCTTTTACATACTCAAAGATATGAACCTAGTGGCCAAGCAAATACCATATGATACATATTTGTTCAAAGTAGATGTCTACACAACACATTTTTCTCTAGTAGGGGAGAGCGAGTAAAATTGAGTATTACTCTATAATTACCTAGGAAACCTCCATAAATTCACACCATTAATTGAGTATTAACAAGGGAAATTCTGCAACGGGAAAAGGGGAAAATATATGGAACGACGTAGCTCAATGGACAACATGCTTAGGAGAAATAATCATTATCTTGAACTGAATGTGCGTTGGTTCGATACTCGCTTGGTCACAGAGTTTGTAAATACACTTCAAAGACAATTCCTTGGTCTAACGGAGCATTTGTAATACTATACGTATACTTAATCAGTGCAAACTCCATCTGACCAATTAAAGGAACATAAAAATACATCATAAGTGTAAATTGATTAACACACATCATTTGTGTCTTGTATTTTCCAACCCCAAGTGACATCTTGGGGTTGGAAAATATCTACTTCAGCTAATCGGTGCGTTTCCTCAGCTTTTTGTTTGCTTTTCACATTTCTACTAGTTATGAAATGCTTTTTATGGGTTTTTTTCTTCATTTTTTAAGACCTGTGACTTGATGGCTATTTGTGCAGAAGAGTAATTATTTCCTATAAATTGTGAGTCATGATAATATGATTAACGAAGTCGAATATTTTTGTTTGTTTGCTTGTTTGTATCCTTTTATAAATTGATATGGGGAAGAACTAAGAAGGTCAGAATGGATGATTATTATAACGATTATTTATAGTACGTCATCATCATTATGTTCTCTCTCTTTCCTTCTTTCTTCTAACTACCGTCATCATTTGCTAAGAAATTATTTCTTTGTAGTTCAGAGTATATGTATGTAATATGAAGTATATAATATCTATAATATACAAAACCATTAACATTCTTTAAATATATATATATACCTATTTATATTTATAAAATCCTTGCGTTTGACTCGCTTAGCGTCATCTTCTTCCTGGATATTATTAGACACACAAGTATAATAGTGGACTCAAAAAATATCCTATCAACTGGACAATAATGATTATACATTCCTACCAATAAATGTATGTACTTCCAATGTACTTACACGATCCAAAAGAAGAGGATAATTTGAAGACCGTCAGGAACTACTTTCACTCTCCTTAAAAAGAGACTCAACTCTGAATACATTAAATCATTAAGTAATGGATACAAATTCGTGACCAGCAAAGGAGGTTTTTTTTTTTAAATTGTAAAAATCACAATTACCGAACATACCTCTTAGGCTCATACCTATATATTAATAAGGTTTATTAATTTTATTACCATTATTCTTGAGCTCTATGTAATAATCGTGAGATTGACCCCTAATTTGAGTATGGGGCACTACATACATAGGTAGATATGCTTCCCCTCTTCGTTAATACTTGAAGGTCTCACATACATACATTCATAAATAAGCACTTATAAATTATAATGTGTACTTATTATCCCTCTTTCCTTATTGAGTCTCTTCATTCCTCCTTATTATTGCTTCATATCCCGACGACTTATTGTAGTATTTCATCCCATAATGATCATGTCGAATTATATATGCGTAACCCCTTATAAGGGTTTTTGGAGAGCAAGGAAAATCCGCGTTATATGAAATCCAGGTCGTACTGGGACTTTTTTAGTACTAAAATCCGTAAAATGGGATAAATTATTTTTCAAAGTCCCTTTTTATTATGTTTCATTTATGTATAAAGGTTAGGACAATAACACATTTTATTCAACATTAATTATTTAAAATAATGTATGCCAATAATTGTAAAATTTCATTTTAAACGGGTATTTGCTTCATTTTTAAACCGTTCATTTCAATACTCTAAAATTTAATTAGTCGGAACTTCACCAATATTTATTTAGCAACCTTTTTAATTGCAAGTTTTTGGTATAATAAACAAGTTAATCTAAAGTTTATGTATCAAATTAAATACTTAACAAAACCCTCCCACTTATGAACAAACTTAGTTTTTTATAATTTAATATAAATATATAAGAAAACGCGATATTAGGGAATATACCGCACTATTCAGGGAGTCAGAATAATTCCATATACAGCGGTATACCGTAAGTAGTGATGTCTTTAAATGTTGCTACTTGTGTGTATATGCAAATTGTACAAGTTTCAATTTCTTAGTTTCAAAATGCATTATTTAATTTCAATTTTGCTCATTCTAATACCCAACTATACATTGAACCCATCATTTCTTTTTGATTTAGTAGAATTACAAGGTTGTTATGGAGTAGTATAATAGCTAAGATTTGAAAGCCTATAATGTGCTACAAAATACGTATATTTTAGTAATTTGTATTAAAATAGGCAAAAATTACACCATTAATATATAAGACTATCCATGAACTATTCAATTATTGCATTACTCTTGTCAAAGGTACTGTAAATCCCACATTCAAAATTATTCCTCTCATTTGTTGTTTTCAACTTGTACACAACATATATATAATATATATACAGCGGAGAAAATAAGTATTTTATCCCTTGCGGATAGTATAAGTTTGCCCACTAATAAATATTTTCTATTGGATTGAGGTCTGGAGACTGGCTAGGCCATGACCTTAATGGGTTTCTTCTTGGGTCATTCCTTTGTTAAGTTATCCGTATTTTTTGAATTCTTTTCGTTCTGGAAGACCCATTTTTTAGTGCCCTTACCCGAGGGAAGGAAATTGTGGCACAAGATTTAGGGGACAAAAATCCACAAAACATAATATTCTGTTAAATAAACCTACCATTCAAATGATTGACCGTTTTTTTGTTTGTCAGTGAGCAAACTTATAAAATTGGGAAGGGGTGAAATGCTTATTTTCTCCACTGTATATACATTATACAATAAGTCTCAAAGAGAGAAACAAACATGAGTGGGAAAATGATTTTTAGAAAATTCAATTATAAAAAATAAAAAAACACATCATGTTGTTAGTTAGTTAACACATTCTCTTTCGTATAATTAAAATTAGTCATGTTGTAATTATTATTTTTATTAATTGTGTTGTTTTGCACACTTGTTTGTTCTTTTATTCGTTTTTTTTTTGTAAAATCAAGTATCAAATAACGAGAAACAACTGCCCTCCTTCTTAGAGAGTCTTTGATTTTTGTATATATGAGTTGGAGGAAGTGAATTGCTAAGTCATAGTATTTATTTGGTACATGCCACAAAAGAACACAGTCTTACCAATTAGTTAATTAAATACAATATATTTGTACTTTAATGCGTGAATTCTTAACAAACAATTAAAGAAGAACCCTCCTCTTACATCCCCACCCAAAAAACTCTCCTCCCACATCCTTTTTCCGTATCATTTTCTACTCGTGAGTGGTGTGCATATACATATACTGTACAATGCATATACATTCCTACTGAAGTTGATAACTTGGAACTAACTCCATGAGAAAGGCATACCTCGAAGCCATAAACTTCTTTTATTTTTCTTTGATTTCGCAAGAGGGGATTTGTCCTCTTGAAGAAAATTGTAGAAATTATTTTCCACTTGAATTCAACTTTTACCTAACGAAACAAAAGAGAGAGAGAAAAAAGTCTTAATTTATTATGCTATTAATCAACGGGGGGGATTTTGTATAAAATTTAATGATCGTGGGAAAGGGTTGAGAAATGACGTGCGGCAGAGTGGATCAGGATTAGAGAGGGGGGAGAGAAGACCACCAGAGAAGCATCTAAAGGGCTAAACTGCTTGTGAACAAATAAATACCATACCCAACAAAAGTCCCTCAAGTACGTGCTTTTTTAAATAAATAATAAATACTCTCTGTTAAAACAATAAGTAATGACTCAGAAATTGTTATTATTTATTTTAAGCTTCCGTGGCCCTTGTACATACATAAAAATAAATAAATAATAATAATATATTATACAATCATATTTACATGCTGTTTAAACATCCGGCCCCACGTGGGCGGAAATTGTACAATAATAAGAAAGAGCCCTCTTGTCTTTATTAGAAGAAGAAAAACTACTATATACTACAATCACTTCCAATAAAAATAAATAAATTATGGTGCTATTGATAAATGGTGTTCTTAAAATGGGGGGTTTGTTTAAAATAATGATAATAATGAGTTCAGAGTAGATCATCAGGTAATGGACATGGAAGTAGGTGGGCAATAAGGATTGAGACGGACAAATGATGAACGTGTCAAATCTCTTCACTAATCATGTATGTTGGGCGGAGGAAATAATATATATTTATGAACCAAACTCAATATGATGATTATAATTAGTGATGAGCCGGTAGCAGAATTTTACTGCTCGAGTTTCTAAAAAACAAGACACTCGAGAAATTATGAGCTTTACTCGTTACTCTCCCTAACACTTTTTGAACGCTAACAAACTCGTCAGTCAAAAATTAATACATATTTTTTTAAAAAGCTATTGAATATTTGTCACTTATAATTTGTTTTTCCCTTCTCTAATATGTTGTGTTGGATCGGTCATAGGACTTTTTTCCTAATTGTTCCAGTCTTTTTCACAATTCAGCAATCTTTTGGACCAATTAGTCGGTACTTGAGTCCAAAAATCTACTCTATTTTTTTATTTTCTTAACTAGGATTGATGAATATAATAAATGAAGAAAAATAAACGTATAATAAAAAGTTCCTTCGAAAAATATAATTTTGAACAGCTCAAAGGACGTTGTTTGTAACAACTTAAATTCAGCAATGGTATTTACCATAAAATACCGATTAGGACTTAGGACGGATAAATGATATTAGGACCGGACTCATAAGACGGAATTCTTTTTAAATTTTTAGACCCATCCAACACTACTAATAAGTAATAATAAGTTTCTCATGACTAACATCCTCCTTCTTAATCAGCTCGGATCACGCAGATTTATTTCTCTTGTGAACGCAAAACTTTTTGAATCCGAATAAAATAAATACGTTTTGAATATTCAGATGCTATAAGTATAATGGACTCGAAAAAGAAAAATGGAGAATGATGTGAGTTACGATAAATACTCGCATTTTAGGTACACGAGCCGAGTTTTTGTTGTATTTTTTTGTGTACTTCATACAACTGGAGTACCGATTGACGAGTTTAGCTCCTAGTACATCACTAATTATACTACATAACTTAATAATGGCTTCACTATCTGTCTTTATTTCTTCGCTTAGAGTGTGTCCTTCAGTTGGACGTACTCTTTTAATGGCATTGTCCTAAGGGAAAAACTTTAATGTTCATATGTATTTAAGAGAGCAGTTCTTTTGAATGTGTATGTGTGAAGGATGAGAAAAGGCCCTAAGGTTTGTTTGGAATGAGTAAAAAAGAAGCTGTCTGATGACATACCTACATCGTATGTACAAGGTACACATAGTCTGAATATTGGACGTTATTTATTGCGTAGGAAGTTGATTTTGGGGACAAGTGACAGGATGATGGTGAAAGTTAGAAAATGTTCTAAAGACTTCTTCTTCTTGTCTTAATCATATCTTATATACATGTAATGCAATCTGCAAAAATAGGATGGACATGTTGAAAATAAGGGAATCTGTTGGGTATTTCTTAAATGCAGTTCGTCCTAATCTAAATATGTATTACAAATGGTGTGGAGATAGATCTACATATTTTAATTCTTATGTAAAATGTATTTTCTTGTTTTATTTAAAAGAAAGAATTATACATATATTAAATTATATTATGTGCCTATGTAACTCGTACATATTAAGACATTCCTTATCGAGAAGGAAGTAACAAGATTTTGCTTCAAGCCATCATCATGTGATAAATATACATACGTATGTATATGTAATTCCACTTCTTGTTTCCTCGCAAAACCATGTCGTGGTTATCGTCGTAATAGACAAACAGAATATCTTCTAAAAGTGTCAGTCATCATTGGGCTAATCCTATTAGCAGTGGCTTTAATTATATGTGTGATTAAATCCCTCTTGAGAAGAATGAAATGATTATTTTTCGATACCTTTGGGAGAGGGGGATCCAACTAACAAATAATTTTAAGTTAATTAGTATGATGATGATGGAAGATTTCCGTATGTTCTCTTTTTTAATTCAAATACATTCCGTCCATCAACAAAAAAGAACAAAATTGATCATATGTATTCTTCGACAATTTATATCCACAAATTATTCGGATTAATCCCTTGGACACGCCACAAATTGCACTACTTAATGTAGCAAAAGTTCATCTTAACAATGAAATAATTATAAACTTAAGATGTAATTTGAAAGTGACCATATCGGGGGCCCAATTAAGTCTATTAAATCAAATGAAGGTTCTAAACTATATTCTATAACACTCTTGAGCATATCAAATCATTCCGAAAGCTTGATTACAAAGCCTATAATTGAACGAAATATTTATATAAAATATTGGGTTGTATGTACAAGTAAAGATAGGATAGATCCACATTTTCTTGGATTGGGCTCAGTTTGGACATAAATATTCGAGTTAATTTCGGATTCAGTTCCGAAACCAAAATAAGAGGGATATTTGTCTGGAATTTTATAAACATTTTACCCGAAGTTCGGACCTAAATCAAATAGGATCCGGATTCAGGTAACATTTCTACTGATAACAATAAATAAGGCAATGTAATTACTATAAGAACATAATTATTAGTTATTGTCATAATTATTATTTTATAAAACATTGGAATAACCACACAATGCAACTGTTTATGGAGATGTCGCTTTAAGTACTAATGAAGATAAATAGAGATGCTACGTTCATTATAATAGTATAATTTTTTTTTACCTAGGATTAATTATAAAGTAATTCTATTTGCTTTATAAGATCCGTAAAAGTTTGAGTACCTGAAGACTTTTCGGATGTTGGATAATACTAATTTACTTATAGCGTATCTGAGTACTTTAGATTCAGATATAAAACCAGTCTTAAATTTATGAGTAGGTTTCCCGGGACATTAGGAAATTAAAATTTTAAGAATTATTTGCGCTCCTTGTTAGTGTTGGTATATATCTTTGCACCCTTTTTTTATAAGGAAACAGAGTAAGTTTGCCCGGTATTGCCCCAGACATTAAGAAATTAAAATTAATTCTGAACTCATCTGTTATTTTAAAGGAGATTATAAGGTTTAGAGAAGAAAAAATATTGAAGTTTAACTATCGTTCCTTCATCTTTCATATTATTGTCAAAAATCCTGCGACTTATTCTCTTTTCTTTTCTTTTTCTTCTCTAAATCTTATCATATCTCCTTTATAAAAAGTTTGCAAAGATACATACCAACATGCGGCGAGAGTCATTCTTAAAATTTTACGGTCTTTACTTTTTGCTGTATAGGAAATATTCGTTTGTTAGTCAAAAAATTAGTTTTTTGTAAAAATGATATTATCAAGGAGGCATGGCCTTGAAGGCCAAAATATTTTTACCAGAATCATCTCTAAGCCTTAAAACCGATATGAAAAATTTCAGGAAAATCCATCGATTGGTTTGGCCATTATTTCAGGACTCTCACACACAGACACTCGCATTTAATATATACATAGATTACTTGAGGCTCGTGAAGAGACAAAAAATACCTCGGATCTTTTTTAAGATCCGTAAAAGCTTGAGTACCCGAAGTCAGTTCGGATCTTTTTGGATTAAACAAGCGATTATAGCTTATATATATTTGGATTATAGCTAACCCGGGTAGTTTAGATCTGGGTCCAAGATCCGTCCTATCTCTATGTACGAGTATACATATATGAAGTACAAAAAGATACATTAGGCATTAGTCTTTTTCTTTTTGTTCTAGATTGTTTTTGTGGTGTGTAATCACCACAACTGCATATACTTGAATACGTGTGAACTTGATTCAATCATAGCTGACTCAATGTAACTGACGATGAATGTGTTAATGTCCTTCTCATCCCTTCTTTTATCAAATTTCTTTGTGTGTTCGTAAATATAGGTACAATAAAAGATACCTACGTTTAAGGGTGGAAAAGAAGGCATTGAACTTTTGTTTTAGCCGTATGTAGGTATGAACAGTGCTTTTGTGTGTGGCATCATCCAATAATCCTTTTCTTCATCCCATACTTGATGTCGTGGCTGCATGAAAGGAAAAGGTGGAAGGATTAATTAACAACTTTGTATGGTCCATGGATATTATTAGAATTCATTCATAGCTATGACATTGCATTATGTACACACATTTAAGTGTACATATGAAAGAAGCAAGGTCTTTAATTACAAATGAGATATAGGGTAGGTTACGTGATTTACTATATCCATGTCATTGCTCATTCATATTTTACATACATCCCAAATGTACGTTCATATTTCAATATTTTGATTCATTTGAAGGAGATGTAATAGATAGAATTGATTCGATTGATTATGTTTTTGTTGAGAAATCACAAATTATAGCAAATTAAATATTGGCTTCTTCATAAAAAGGATCTTCTTTATACTGTTCTGTTGTTTGACATCAGAATTATCGTAAACAATGCAAAAGACTACTTAAAGCCTAGAAATATATAAGAGGAGGTATAATATTCAATATAACATTCCAATTAGGCAATTGTTAAATTATTATTATTTTCTGAAGAGAGATTCATTTCGTTTTACCATACATTGAATTTTCATTATTTTGACTTTTTTTTCCATTATTATTATTTTTTTTTTAGCTTACAAGTTGTTTTCTCCTTTCTTTTTTTAACTTTTTATTTGATAAAAAAAAAAAAAAAAAATTGTGTTTGCATAAAAGAAAAACGATACATGAAACAATTTATAAATACTTACATATATGTATTGTATGTGCTATAATGATCGCTCTTAAATCTTTTGCTTATTTATTTAAATTCTCGTTTTCATCATTCTCTAATGACTTGTATAAATATCACAATTCAAAGTAAATAGTTTATTGTAACAATATTCCTGTATCATTATCAAATACAAAATCGATTTTTCAAATATACATATTGCGTATGGCCATTGTGTAACAACTAACTTTGAGGTTGGTTGTTGTTTATGCGGCTTGCCAGAAGTGTTTGGCGTCAGTTAAAAAAATTGCATGGAATAACAAAGTATTTATTCCATAATGGTGAAAAAGCCAGAGTGGTCTTGTTGTGAATCACGCCGGACAACACAATGTTTAGATTGCAAACTTCTGGAACCTGGAAAGGTTCTTTCTCTGGAGAGTCGGGAAGGAACTGGAAGAGTTTCTAGGTGATTATGAATCAAAGGAAAGCGTGTTGATCACAAGATGACGTTTGGCTGCCAATGGAATCAGGATTTCATTGATGATGGTCCATACAAATCTATGAGCGCTATTGCCAGGAATATAAAACTCTCCTATAAGGTTGATCAGGAAATATGTAGCATATGATTTACGATACAAATCATACAAGATGCAGAGCTCAGTAACTTCTGACAGAAAATACTAACGTTGACCTGGTTTTTTACTTTGTTGATGCTCAGGGTTCGGGAGGAATCCTGGAATCTGCCAATGGAGGACTGTCATCAAGATATGGTTCCATTTCCTAACCATTGTAAAACATTTTTAGTTGAAAAATTGCACGTAAATCACTGTGTCAAGATTGTCTGTTATGTTAAACTTTTCTAATTCACTTATTCTTTTTCTTTAACTTAACTCGCTTTTATCCCAATAGATGGCGGGAGAGTCAGATTCTAGATCTGTGGTCAGTAGACTTTTGAATTGATGCCATTTTTGAAATATATATATATTTCAAAATCTCAAGTATTCCCATTTGAGAACCACTGAATTAGGTTATTTAATCACGCAGTTCATCCTTTCTCACGTTTCTACGTTACGCATAATTTTTTAAAACATAAACAAGGTAATTCCTTGAATTTGATGTGATGAGAGTAGCAAGTTCTGCCATTTCTGTGACAAGGTGTTACGTAAATTGTGGAGAAACAGACAAAGTTTCTATTTAAAAAGGTCACTTTATAGAAATACAATAATTATTATCGAGAAGGTAATTTCATCATGAAGCATGCCCAAATGGGCAGTTTTGTAAATAAACTTTTAAATTTCAATTAAGAAGTATTCGTCGATAAGAGTAAATAGTCAAATTAGATATCATTTTGGAGATCGGGTTACAGAGTTCAATAGAAATGAGAGATTAACTCCAAGTGGTTATATAAATCACTTTCAAATGATTCAGACGTGAGTCCTTACCGATACGATGAACATTGTCGTACATTCATATGCTGCTGACCCTTGAAAACACAAAATAATAAAAAGGGAAACTAAAGGTTGTTTGATTTAGATGAGGGTGTGGTAAGAGACACATAGTCATTAGACATCAAACCACATTAGTCCTATTATTATAACGGATGTTTAATAGACGACGCCTGGTGTGACTCCCTACCTTTTAAACCACCAAATAACATGTATGCAATAGATACAAATGGCTATCTTAATTGAAGTAGTAGTTGTTTTTGCTGTTGCATTTTTGATTGCAAGACAAAACTGCATGCTTGCTCCTGCTGCATTTATTATAGAAGTAGAAAGGCAAGCAAAGAGAAAAAAATAACTAATTCACAAAGACACCACCAGCTCGAACTGACATTCTACATTTGTTATGCACGTATAAACGTAGACTTACTGCCTCTATGCGTCTTCGTCTTCATCATTCATGCATAAAAGTTAAAAATATACACTTCACTTTTATTACTAGCGTTAGTATTAAAAATAATAACTACATTAAATTGATTTGTTATTTGCCAAATGCAATAACTACTGCTAAAGTATTGAATAAACAAATACTTTGGTTTAAACTTAATATTTATTCATCTTGGACTAAAGGGCCCCCCATTAAGTGCACTTATGGATGGACATAATTGCTGAGGAGATGTTAATAGTTAATTTTAGAACACACCCCAAATAAAAATTTATTTATTTATTCCTCATATTTGTTTTTAATCCTACCTATGAATATTGAGACCAATTTTGTCATTATATTCGTATACTTTGTGTCGTTTATATTTTTATATCCTTTAAAGATATGCTATATGGATTCATTTTTTATATTATATTGGGATGCTTTGGGGATCAAATGTTCCTCATGATATCGTAAAGTAATCTATTTGATCCTTTGGTGTTTTTTTTCTTGCAGAGGATCTTGACACACAACACCTATGATGCCTACAACAGATTTACCATGACGGAAAGAAAATCAATTTCATGTTTATTTAATTAAATATTTATTTTAGTAATGACCTCTTCTACAAACAAACTTTTTCAAAGGAAATAAAATGTTTATTTAACTCTTCTCATGAATATTCGGTACTTCAATGGAAGGAGATCTCCCACAAAGGTTAGATAATAAGATTTCAATCCATGAAAAGGGATGCCAGCGTTTATATTAAATGACCTGAAACGTGAATTGTAAATCATGTCTCTTCTCCTGATTGCATTCCGGAATGGTTCTTTACGCGAAAAAAAGTCAATAATATCTACAAGAATGGTGAGGAGTATGACATTTGAGTCATACTCCTGCATCATCTTTGTTATGGCTATCCAATTCTTTTCTTACTACCTGAGACTTTGACTTTTCATTCTAGACTCTAAAGTGTGTCGTATTAGTGTTGGGTTTTGGTCCAAGACTGATACTATTTTGTTGGACTAAACTTATTTGGTCACAAAGAAAAATTCATTAAGCCAGGAATTGTATTCGTGGACAACGACATGATGACATCATATGAATTTCAAAGAGACTGCTCGAAAAAATTGATACACGGGTTGAAAGACCTCACTAACGTATACATTTACAATATATTTTGTTATCAGCTTTCCATGTTTCTGCTTTTTCTTCCCCCTATCAGCATTCTGAACGTTTATTGGTTAAATTTGAATTAGTTCTTGTTAAGCTGTGAACAATTCCCTATAATTATTGAATAATAATTCCATGTTTGTTAAGAATTGGATAACTACAAACTGATTTTAAGCCTTTTTAGGTTTCTTTTTTGGAAGAAAGGTTGTAAGATACAATAAAATCAACGATATGTGTAAAACTTGTATACGGACTGTTGAACGCCCAGTATGCCCTGTCAGCTGATGTGAGGCGATAGTATCACGGCAAAACCTTATAGGATTTTAAACATTTATGGAATGTGAAAAATTCAAGCTCAGAGCAAAGTCTATATCACAAGAAAAATGTGAGTAATTAGATTTTTTTTTCTCAAAATTTCCGACTTCCTCTTTGTGTTTACAGTTTGAAATCAGGTCAGGTTTTGATTGGATAGGAGGAACTCTAGTGGTCATTTTTGTACATAAAACATTCATAGTGAGAAAATCGGTCTTTAGAGTGAGACTAAAAAAAGATTGGCCCTCAATCAATTTGTTAAGGATTAAATTTCGGTACAAGGTCTTGGACCACGTTTGGTCTATAAAAAAGACCCCGAGTCTAAGGAATATATAGTATATTCAAATATTTATTTGAGAGGCCATGATTTAAAAGAGTATTTGCTATATAGATTTATTGATTAATTAATCTACATGGATGCATCATTACATTCATGTATTTGTAATCATTTAATTATTTATGCAATTAATGGAGATCTATGTGCCTACATAATATAGTAAGATTGTAGATCATATTATGTAGTAAGGAGCCCTCTTATGGTTAATGAACTTGACTTATTGTATGTACATATGTATACACAATATCTATTAAGCAAATATCGTTTATTCTTTATTTTATCCATCAAAATAAAATAATATATATATATTAGCAAATAACAGCAACCCCTCGACCAAAAATATATAGAACAAAAGAAGTGTTCTTTATAGTGCTAGGCTTCGGTCTGAAAACATCTTAATTTTAATTAATTCGGTCTAAAGTTTTTCTTTTATTTAGAAAATTGAAAAATTAAAAGTTTTTTATGTGCAACCTTTCCTTTAGAAAAGTAAATATCGGTACAGATCGATAAAAAAATATCACTTAAAATCCAACCGAACACCAATTCTTATGTCATTATTATATGTCTACGTTTTTGGCTGGTGGTAATAATCTAAATTAGATTTGAATCTTTCATTTTTTGTAAATACCTACATAGTTATGGAGGATGATATCTCTTAGCTACAAATGTACATGGTATTTATTTATTTATTCGTTTAACCGAGTTAGTGTCACTAATAAAGGAATTTGGCCTTGCTTTTATAACTTATAAGCTATATTTCCCTATTTGTAGAGGAACTCATTAATTCTAGTGTATCACGGATTATTTGTGTATTTATTAGTATTTATACTTATTGTTCTTTTTTTAAATGTAATTATACTTTTTCATAATGGGGATAATTCTACTAATTACAGGCATAGACATATATTTATGTATATACATATACATATGTACCTATGTAAGGATGTAGTGTTGTGTCGACATTAGTTGTTAAAGAATGGACTTGAGTCAATAAATTAGAAATGGAAAAAAAGGAAATATTCCAGTAGCTACACACTATTTTTACGTACTATTGTGGAGATGAGCATTCATGACCTAATATTTTTTAGTAACTGTGAGACTGTAAAAAAATAAAGAAATTCAGACTTTTGAAACGAATGTTTTCAAGCTTCATTCTGCAAAGTACATAAATATTTGAGCTATCACGCCACAATTTGTTAAGTACTGTCAAATCCAGATACAAGAAACTGCTATTTTTCAGAGGAAAAGTTGACTATATCCGAACTTAGCTTACATCTGAACTATATAAAAAATCCCATTTTTTGGATACTTATGATTAACTAAAACTACCTATTTAGAGGCAACGCGTGTTTGATTAGATCCTGTTTTTTTAGAGATCATCGAGTATTTTCAGCATATCTTTCAGCAAATGTGTTTTTCGGGGGCACTCATGATGTGTATCTGTATTGACTGAAAATCAATATGAAGCGAATACAAAATAAACACACGGAACAAAAATGCTGGTGCCAGACTACAATTTGTACCTAAAAAAGGAAGAAAAAAAATCCTCCATCAAAAAATTCTTCATTATCATGAATTCCTATGAAATCGATAGCGAAAAAGGTATGAAAAAGTTAACTAAGCAGATTTTTTACTTTGTGTTTCTTCTATGGGAAGTATTTTAGGTAGTAAGAAATTGGTATCTGAGAGAACGTTGACTCTCAGCATATTTTTATAATATCCGGATTTGACTGTATATTTCTTTCTGTTAAAGTATACAATTTGTAGCAATAAAATGTGCATTTACACCTAGTCGGTGGAACTCTATAGGACCAATGATTGTAAAATCATTTGATGAGGTTTAGTGATAAATATAATCAAGCCATCTCTGGTTTTTCGAATTTGAAAATCGACTCACCTTTTTAGTGGAGTAGAGTTGATAATTATTTGAACCGACACAACACTAGTTATATGGGACTTGCAGTCGGAAAAGTAACCTACAGGAGAAAGAGGCCTACTTTAGCTCAAATACTCTATATGTATGTACTTTTATATCTCTTTATATACCTATAATGTAGTACCTTCATACATGAAACATCATTCTTTAAATTTCATAATTTTTTTTTTGCCTCCTTTATGTTTGTGAAGAGAGAAAGAGAGAGATCTGTTCTTCCTTTTTTTAGTGGATTCTTTTATTCTTTTTTTTTAAATTCTAGAAAGTTTCTTTTGTATAAAGAATAACATTTAATTGTGTCTTGATGACTTTTAATCGTACTAGGTACTGAAAGAGGGAGAAGAGGATCGAATCCTTTTATTTTCGTATATATGTTTTGTACAAGTACAGATGTAGATGGTATATATATTTATGGTCTAATATTAGTTACTATTTTGATGAAAGTTACAGATTGATAAGGTGTATTCTGAAGCACGCTAGTAAGTTCAAATGACCAAAGTTATATTTACTCCTAAATACATAGTTGCCCAGTAGTTTTGATAGATCAAAATGAAATGATAGCATCAATTAGTAGTTGGCAATTAAAATGTTGTGCACAAGTTGCGATGTATGTATAAGTTGTAACTTGTAAATGCAGATTGTACTAGTTACAATTTCTTACGTTTAATTTCGTTTTATATCATTACTACATCCGTCATTTTAATTACCCACTACTAATTGCTAATTAGTAAAATTTCATCCTAAAGGGCAAAAAAAAAAAAAAAAAAAACATTCTCAATCTATTGAACATGAAAGTAAAGGAACTTCAATCATTGCATAATATACTTATCACAAGTCTTAATCTAAATTATTCCTTTGGAATTAAAATTAATCTTATTTTGAGTTTCAACTTGTAAACAATAACAGTGTTTAGACTCGTTTCAAGACTGATTTTTGTTTCGGTTCGATCCGGCGGCATCGAATCAATTTTCGAGGGGCGGGGGGCAAATTATATAATTGCCCCTTCATCAGGAGTGTCTGTAGGATTTTTGAAAAAAAAAATTCTGCTTTTTTTTTTATCAATTCCATGTTTGAAAAATACTTTTTAAAAAAGACAAGTTTAACATTTTTTTTTCTTGACAAGATGATAATTTTATATTACGATAACTACAATTTTGTTTCAAAAAGTAGAAAATCCTTAACTCCTATGGTTCTGGGATCACTGATTTGGTTTGAAGATATTTTTTGCCGGATTTTTCTGTCCAGAACACAATTTAAAACTGCGCGGATTTTTTTATATTTTTTAAAAGTCATTTTTGCACCCCAAATTTCTGATTTTAAAAATAAAATAGAATGTGTGATTGAATCAAGACTGGCATTTGATGGGGGACTTAATATTACTTTAATACGTGTTCAGAACGAAGTTGGATCAAATTACTTAATGGGACAACTGTCTCAGACCTACCTATGATTTCCAGACAGAAATCCAAAGCTTATCTCTAAGCCTATATAAAGTTGTTTTCATTCATTTGATTGTTTATATGAGCCCATGTATTTATATCACAAAATTGATTTTTTTTTTATTTGCTCAATAAGAGGGGGGAATGGGCTTGGGAGGGTGCCATATTTCCATATACAATATATACAAATATAGTCAATGCTGGATGCACCTTGAAGAATATTTCATATGAAGACTCCATCAGTATATGAATTACAAATAAAATGACCATATATGTACGTAGGGATTAATAGCATATACATATCTACTAGTGAATAAATGTTTGTATCAGACAACAACTCTATATCGATTATTATATATATTATATTGAAACGGATTTGGGCATGAGGTATTTAATATTTGTGTGTTCCCTAAATTTATATGTATAGATCGATAAATATTAATCATTGGATGTGTGTGTTTGGCAAGAAGGTGTCTATCAGAAGAGTATAAGTTGTACTCTTATTGATATAAACTGTATATTTCATAGCATAGTAGCATCCATAATTATATTTTGTAGGATTGTTGTTTCTACGCTTAAAGGTCATGCATGAAATGATGAATATAATTTTGAAACATTGATAATAATATTGATACATAATCATGGTATGTAAAGAGCTTTGAAACTATGTACAATTTCAATACATATACGTATACATTGATAGATATTTCACAATATGTGCTGGATGGAAATTCTTTGTTATTTTATTTGTGCATTAACAACAACTACATTATCATACGCTATACCTATTGTCTATTGCTATATATGTATGTGTGTTGTGTACATGTTGCAACTCGTATAACCAAACTTTGTATTTAAATGCATTATTCAATTATAACATTGGTCATTCTTCTACCCTACTATAGATTGATACTATCATTTTATTTTGATCCATTAAAATTAAAGGGTTATTATTTATTTATGAGGGCATTTAAAATTTATAATGTACCTCAGAATACTTATATTTTAGTCATTATTATTGAAATAGTTCAAAGTTACACGTTTAATATATCAATAATTGCATGATCCTCATCCCAAGTACTGTAAATCCTCATTTCAAATCCTTCCTCTACTTTTATGTTTGCAACTAGTACACAACATAAATATGATAATAATTAGTGATGGATTGTAGATGGTTATAAAAATCAGGTTTGGGTTTGTTTTTGAGCATTGAGTTAAGTCGAGTTTGTGTAAAAGTGTCTGGGATTTAGATAAGTCAGATTGAATATCTCCTCAATAAGGCAGTCCATTATTATTAATTAGTGTTGGATCGGTCCTAGGACTGCATTCCTAATCAGTCTTTTTTCTAATCTGTCTGGTCTTTTTCAACAGTTGGAATGACGTATTGAGTAACTCCCTTATTTTAGCTATTGTAGTTACTATGAAATACCAATAAAGACCGGTCCTTAGGACCTGACTCATTGGACTGCAGTCTTTTTACCTTTTTTTAGACCAATCCAATACTACTATTAATCAAAGAATGGGTATGTAAATTTAGAAAATATTCATTTGCATAATAGGAAATTATGTATTTCAAAAAGTTGTGTCTACATTATCACAACAAAGCATAACTTAGATTAATTAAGGCTTCTTTTATATTGTGTAGTGATTACCATCTCAGCTTCATGATCACTACCAATTCTATTTCTTCATTTTTGATAAAATTTTGATTTTTCCATTATATTAATCTATAGTCGAATATTTTGAGTTTTGATCAATCGAGTTCGATTTTAGTTGAGTTTTTCCAATAACATTTGTAGGGCAAGTTCCAGTCATTTTCAAAAAAAAAAAAATTGAACTATAGTAAAGTCAATTTTTTTCGAGTTTGGATAATACTCGAATCCAAAACTAGTATAAAATAAAAATACAAGTGTGATGAGTGTTCCGTTCTGCACGTACAGACTCAACTGCTGCAATACGACGCAATGTCTTATTATTGTACAATTTCGTTTACCTGAATAGATCATGTGTATTTTGCTTTTTATTTATTTTTATTTTTTGGTAGGTTATATTTCTCCCTCTCTTCTCACAACTTTAAATTTTTATGATCTCAATTTCCATCTTGTTTATTTTTGTAGTAGTGTTTTGACAACTCGAGAAAACATCAAGTCGACTTGGGATGTTAATATTTAATTGCAATTCAATTTTTGTATCCCTTAAAGTTGTCCTGGATTTCCTTTATGGCAGTAAAATTATGGATAGAGGAAAATGTAATAACTGTCAAGAAAGGGCTTAAATAAAACCTCCTTTTCTCATTTGCAACGGATATTTATAAGTTTTCTTACGTTTGTCAAATGTAAATAATCTAAATTCGATTTTTTTAGTCACTCTTCCTCCTCAAGAAATAATAATATTCACTCAGTATAACTGATATCTTAATATTTTTTATTTATTATGCCTTTAATATTATAATTAAACATCATTTCTTTAAGTACAATCATATAGTTGTTAATATTTTTTAATGTTGAATGTGATAATTGATAAATATGCATTGTCAATATAATAGGACAACCTAAGTATACATCTTTGACGTCATCACCCAAGCGATTTCAAACAAATTTTATTCATCATAGAGTTCCTAAACTATGAAATGGATATTTATTTTTACGAATTAAGTATAAGAATCTCCGAAAATACATCGATACAAGTGATTCTCTACATCCGAATATTGAATTGAAATTATAAATCTTAGTGTTATTTCCAGATTGGCATCCTAGAAGTCTTTATATACTTGAAAACAGAGAAATTCAGACATTTGAAATCAATGTCTCAGATCAATTTTATCGATATTCGGAATATGAAAAAATTTCCAAGTTTCCAAGCTTCATTCTTTTAATTAAATATTTGAGGTATGACAATTTGACTCTTATCCCTGGACATAATGTATCCCTATTTGGAGTTAAAGTATGTAAATTGTACACACTAACTCTTGTATTTTTAAATTGACTGTGTTGGTTATTTATCTTTCTTTTCCATTTGAATAATTCGAGTAGACCTTTACCTTAAAGTCGACAAAACACTTGTTAGTTTGTGAGTCCTCGAGAAACAAAAAAAAAATTAAAAATAACAAAAAAATCCTAGGAACATCCTGTAAAATAAAATAAAAGACTTAAGTAGGCTAACTATATATATGTATACAATAGAGATTCCTATTTAAAAAATTTTTTTTTTTTTTAAGATTTAGCAAATTAACTTCGAGGAACAATTTTATTCAGATGTCATAAATGATATAATTTTCTTATAAATACGTGAAAAAAACTCCCAATCCCCTCCGTTTTTGAAGATTTTAAAATTATTTTTTCATAACATGACTGCCTGCCTTTGTATCAACTAAAGTACTTTACTTAGATATTTAATATTCTCTAAATAAACAGCATTAGTCTTAAATGAAAGTAATTGTACCATTTTAATAGATAGGGATGTATGTACTTGAAAATATAGTTATTTTTTTTTTTTTGGAAACTATAAAAAACGTCTTAAAATGATTATAGAAGTACAAGGACCAATTCGTCAATTTGGAAGAAGAATCTTCCACATTGTTCGAAACCAAAATGTGGGCTTAATATTTCAATGGGATGATCAGTTTTTAAATTTTGTTCGGGTGCCAACAAAACGTCAAATAATCAGCACTAAAAAGTGATGTCAGGTCGTGATCAAAATTATGATAATAGATACATAATTGATTATAAAATAAATTCTTGATTTTCATCTCTCTAGAGCTTTTATTTGAAAAAATATATATATATGTCAATTTTTTCATTGGTCTCAGTCATAAGAACAGAAAGAATCTATCTAAAAAAAATCACTTTTTTAATCATTCCATGTCTCCAACGTGAATGGAGAATGAAAATGCTCAAAAAACTAGAAATTATAATAGAGGCAGATTAAGAGTTGGAGGCAAGTTTAATTATTCTACAATCAAAGAGGAATTTTTAAAATCAATGTACCCTTGAAAACGACCAGACCATTAATCCAAACTCATTCTTTATATCTAACTATCTTTGAGTCTGGCGATTATTCTTTGCCCATCATTACCATAATGTTGTTGTGTTTGTAACAAAATGTTCTATTATATTTTTTTGTCTTTGTATATTATTTCATTAATATACAAATAACACAAATTCAAATTTCAAACATATGCGAATGTAGCATCTCTCAAAATACAATATATATATATTAGTTTATTGTACGATATTTATTTTTATTTTTTGTATGATATGTCAACTATATTCATAGGTATTTGTTAGTTTATTGCCTATTTAAAAAAACAACAACAACAACATTACTTTAGAGCTGCTCACACCCCTGTTGCTGCAGATACTAGATTTTTGCAAGGGCTCTTTGTCTTTTATGTTCTAACTTATATATATATATGATACTCGAACAAAGATATATATAGTTAGATAAATAGATAGCAAATTATAAATACAAAGTGGCGAACGTGTATTTTTATTATCTTTCTTTGTGAATGCCCCTTTGTGATTTTAGTTGAATGTATTAGCCTGCATACATGTATGTGCATAGCACAAATAGCTCGCCATCATTATTGTTGGCTCCTTTCTGTGTTTTTGTGTGTTTTATAATTTTACATTAGTGTTGTGTTCACTCAAATAGTGAGTCCATTTTCAAATTTGAATTAAAAAAAAAAAAAACCAGTGGACTTCATAGTTTCATTATGTAGGCTTGTTTTTTTATTATTAATAAACCTCATCAAATGTTTGAAGTTTTGTGTGTCGTGGCGCTGCTGTATCAAAAGGATTTTTCTAATCAATCACAATTTAACATATTTTTCTCAAAGAGAAAATTTTATTTTAATGATTCCAACTTACAAATATGAGCAATGTTATAGAACACATAATTAACTGCCGATTGCTAAGAAAGACATAGTCCTAGTCGCCAAGATGAGAACACAGTATGGGAAGAGGAGTAAGATAGCAGCGCTCGTCCGCGCGGGATTGTCCCAGAACGTCATTGGTGAGCAGAATGAGGCTGGACTAGACTAGACTACAAGACTGTCCATGCATAAGATATATTTCTAATCATCTTCCTCGAGGCCCCAGCCTGCTCTCCGATGGCTTCTGGAGTGCTGCTATCTCAATCCCCAATAAGTGTGTGCTCATGGTAACGACTAGTACAATGGTTTTTGTTTTAGCAATCGACGCCTAATTATGTGTTGACAACATAGAAAAATTGTAAAAAAAACAAATTTTAATCTCTCAAAATTTGTATAGTAGAGATGGGTAAATAATAACGATTGACCCGGTACATTGAAAGAATAAAGCTATCAATTTATAATTGTTGGAAATTAATAAATGGTTGGTGACTATGTTTAGCTACTTCTCTTTCCTTTTATAATTCATCGTCTTGAATCGATTCTGAACGACTCGACTCAAGTCGAGACAACACTATTTTCATACATACAGGTTGGATGATTATTTCTATGTATTATGAAGAGGAGATAAAATAAAGACTGGCCAATGGTTTTGATGTATATAGATGATAATGATCTCTGATTACTCAATTTTTGATGATGATCCTCTCGTTACATATACTACTAATGGATTTAAAAAAAAGAATTCATATGAAATACAAGCCCTTTTTTATTTATTGTACCTACCTATACTTGATAAAAGTATGTGGATTGTAAATGAATCATGGCAGACGACAACGCAATTAACCTCTTCTATTTTTCCAGTATGTACATATATTGGTAATAGGTACATATATGAACTTACATACTTGATCATAATAATTGCTTACAATTAACCCTAATGCTAATAATAAAGTGCATAATGAGTAATGAATGTTTATTCTATGATGAAGGTATACGTATAACAACTAAATGTACTTACTACTTTGAGAGAGGGAGTCAATTATGGCTTAGTTTTTCATTACATGTATACATATGATGTCTCTACATATGTATAGGTATATGTATTCCATGTTCATACATTACATTTATATTGATGTACGATATGACCTAACTATATTTTCAAATATGCACTTTTATCACTACTCATTTTTAAATAATAATGTACAGTACTAATCATTGTACTAACATGAGTACATGGAAATGATCATTCTGCATATTCGTAACATCTTATTTTAAATGCGTTTGCATTAGATAAAAACAGTCCCGTAACTAGCAGACTTACCTACTTATATATCTAATATGTTGTGTTGGTCCCTTCATCCTTTCCAGGGTTTCTGACTTACTAACGGCGTAGGCAATTGCCCTGGAGACGCCCAACTGCTTGGAGTGTGAGAAAGGAAATTTTTCCATCAGGTACAAGTGACGTTTTCTCGACTTGTACGTAAGCTAGACAGCTCAGATTTGTTTATTGTTCTAACTAATTATTTATGCTTTGATAACTCGAAATATGAATAAATATCTATCACTCGAATTTCTATTAATTATTGAATTATCAATTCCGTTCAGATTTCAATGGACCATACAGTACTACAGTTCTGGTCTACAAAATATATTACTGCCTTTTAGTTCATGAGTTGGAATTCCATTTGCCCTACATACAACGTGCATAGGTAGTTTTCAATCATATCTGAGTAAATGATTTTTTATATAAATATGTACACGTCCTGGGAGTGGGTCAAATAATATAATTGTTTTACACAATATTTTTGAATTAAATAATATGGAATTTTGCTCCTTTATTTATAGACCTTTATTCGTATTATATCATACTTTTTTTTCTGTTGAAGTAATACTCATCTCATGGAATTCTTATGTACTTATGTAATTACATGTATGTATATTTCTAACGAGGGTTTTGAATTTGATTTGTCCCATTGTCGTAAATTCCTTCTTTCCCCCAATCATAATTGTTAGTTGTTTCGTAATGTTTATTGAATCACTTTATTATTTAATTTTTTCCTTAGTGATGACTAAATGTATTATACAGACAGTGTTGTGTATTCAAGATGAACGGATGTTATTTGTCCAATGCCACAACAAAACACTTTTTGTTTTGATTTCCATGTCTTAGAAATATTTATGTTGTGTACATATGTATTTATTATAGGGATATGTAGACAAAGGGTGGTAAGCATATACTATATATGTATATAGCATTTTCTCTTGAAAAAAAATAATTGAACGTGAAGGAATTTTATTGATTATAAACTTCCTATAAACTTTATTTAATTTAAGTATACATACATAAATCATCAATATTTTACTAAGAAACATGGAATCCTTACATAGAAAACTAGCTATATCAATTTGTATTTAGTACCTACACACTGATACACGGAGAAAGAAAGGAATAAATTTTAATTTTACATCAAAATGGTAATATACCGGTTGTGTCAAATAACCCCACTATTAAAATGGCTATAACTAGAAATTTGATCTGTCAATTTTAATGATTCTTCAACGACTAATAAATAGACAAATATCACTTTATTTGAATAACATTTTGATTTAATGCAAAGATAGAGAGGGGCAATCGTTCGAAAGTTGCCAAACTCCTCCACCTGAGGCACTCTCGCCGAAATCACCAAACAGGCTGTGTGCAGACATAAAGACCGTGTACAACTTCCCTGATTGTAATTTTGTTCTGGAGCAAGATGATGGTGCCCTTTTGGCTCTGACTATGTGGTCCCATGAACTATTGGGGCAGGACCACGTGTCTACCATTTTCGTCGGATGTCAACCAATGGGAGGGAGTATTGTTTTTCAAGCCTTGCGTGTAGCAAAGTCTGTCATATACGTAACTCCATTACCAATTTTCTCAAGGTATTCGTTTATACAATGTGGAAAGAGATGAAGGAGGCCATGATGAGGAGGGAACCTTTCAGAACCCATTTGTTTTGAAGGCTGAGATAAGTTATTAACAAACTATGTGTTCTGACTAGATCTTGAATAATGTTTAGATGGGCAATAGGAAATTGTTATCTAACACCCAGTATGTGGTCCCACGTCATTTTTTAAAGGGATCTTTGGGTTGATGATTTCAATTTTCGTCCACTTTTGGTTTACAATTACAATTTCGATCTAGACCAAAATGTCGATCGAACCCTGAACAGAAACAATTTTCAATGGCTTTACAAAATTCTAGGTTACTTATCTTGAATAATAAATGCATTTTCTTTATTTGACTGTAAACTGCCTTTCTTGAAGAAGAAGAAAGTGACAAAAATGAAGCCTTCCCTTCATGAGTTGTAGTGCTGAGTACCGTACCTACATAGCGTAATTTCTATTTAATGATAGCTAGTCAAACCCCAATTATTGTTATTATCATTCTTAAGGGGGAAATGAATGTGTTACACATATGAATGTGTGTAATTTATCTCAATTATGAATTGATAAGACATCCATTCTTGGATTTGCGCACCTCTAAATACATATATACATGTGCATATCAATTCATCAACTTTGAATAAAACCAAAAGAGTATATGTTTTGTACACTATACTCGTATGTACGTACGTACAAATCCATTGATATTTTAGAATGTAATTCATGCCTTTAGCTTTCTTTCTTTCTTTCTTTCCTTCCTCACTCTCAGTTACTCATCAACCACGTAGGAGGGATACAAACTCAATATGAGGTGATATCGAAAACACTCTTATTCCATTATTTTCAATTAAGGGATGTGTGAATCAAATGTTTAATATTTGTTTGTGCTCATTGTACATATCGATGATATACCTACGGTATACATTCATAGTTGAAGGACTATGAATGTATACCGTATGCATCATAATGTCTTGTGAGGTATAAATAGAATTCAAATTCATTGCTCTTACAAAAAGATTTTACGAATTAAGCTAATATTACCTATTTGTCAAAAATTCTTCCTGCTTTGGCAGCAATAAAAGCCTCTAATCTATACCTAAAGGGTATGCATACTTTTCGGATATATTCTCCCGACATGTTGTTCCATGCTTTTGCAATGGAGGAATTTAGGGACGACATTATGATGATAAGTGCCTTTTTGTACTGAAAGCAAGTGGATTCAGGTTTGGACTTAGGGATACAAAAGCTACGAAGCTTTAATTATATGTAGAGATACTAAGGCATAGTCTTTCTTTTTGTAGGGTTTGTGTCTACACTATGTACATATTTGGGTCATTCCATAATAAATCTTCACGAGCAAACGTATTTGACTAAAACTTACTATGAAATTAAATTTTGGATCTGTAATTAATCCTACTCTGAGGTCTTCATAGGCCTTAAAGATGAAACATTTTTATGAATATTTAATTAGTAATATATTGGAAACCAAAGCGGGGACAAACAAGTAAAAAGCTATCAATTAGTATTACAAAACTTATGTTATAATTTCTTTGAATTTTGTTATAATAAAAAAGAAGTAAAGCCTTTATGTTTTTTTGATTTTTGTTTAAATTTTAACCATATATATAGTTTAAAAAAAAAGGTTTTATCCAAATAATAAGAAAATATAAATGAAACTATGATTTTGGATTATGTACTATACTGGCCCCTATCATTGCTAATAAAATATTCATCAAAATGCTGATATCTTCATCTTTAAAAGACTCAAAACTCAGAGTTGGATTTAGTTCCAGATCTAAAATTTCATTTTTGAGGTGGTTTACGATCACTAATACCATATACCAAGCTTTATTCAGAATCAATTCCTCTTGAAAATTACCCAAAATTATATTTCATTATAATAATAATACCATACCTTAGAGTAATTTATTAGCGTAATTCAGTCAGGAGCAAAAATCCTGGGAGATAATTAAGTATCCTGGCTTTTCTTCTTCTCAATGACAGTTTTAAAAAAGCTCTTCCCTGTATGTAGCGGAGCATGAATGTGTGTGTTGTGGAGAGAAAAAAAAAAAGTACAATGCAGCATGCTATAGCTTGTGATGATGCTCTCCTCTTCTTTGTACGTTTGTTCACTGCTTTTTAGTTTCACTACTACACTACCTACAATATACTCATCAGTTACATTTTGAAAGACCTATCAAAAGGAGATATATGTATATAATTTGTTGCAGTAGTTGTCGTTGTTAATGATATAGTAGGAGCAGTGATCCATCTTCTGGGTTAAATAGGTTCTTATTCATACGTGATTCTCTTTATAATATGAGTAGCACTACTCAGTATTCTACATTCAAAAACGCCCCGAAAGAAGAATTACAATGGACAGGCGGAGCAAGGTCCCTGAGTCATGTTCAGGAAGAACAAGAAGGGGCCGCCGATTCCCCTTCATGTTGCCATACTCTGACTGAATATATCAAGTGGTTCGTTTTCAATGTCCTTTATGTCTGTTGTCCATGCTGGGATGCATCCTCTTACTTCGTGAATGAAGATGGAAATAGAAGGCATACACATCCGTCACTACGCATTGATCACTGACATATGTCCAAGGGAGGGAATATCTTGAATTCCATGCTCAAAACTTTATGTTCTGTTAAGAGTTTTTTTCTACATTAAAATAACCTACTTTTATCAATGATAAACAAAATGAATATATCAATGATCAATGGCGTAATGTAATATCCATCTCTGTTGTAAATGAAAAACAAAGTGACAATATAGATGATCCTAGCATTAATCGAGACAGAGTTCGTCTTCTTCAACCACGAGACTCATCCCTTTCTCTGGCGTCTGATAGCTCTACATTAGAACGCTCAGCGGCACGTCGCTCTAATCGTCCCAAACCTCCACCTGATCCTAAAAATTGTGGACCTCCCTCTGATTATCATCAAAATATACCTTTAAAAATCAAAACGGAGGAATCTTCTGCTGCTGTTGGTCCTCCTCTTCCTCCGAGGACAAATCGTCCTCCTCCTTCCTCTGGAGATGATGGTCCTAGAAAGAGAGCCGGAAGCACGTCTAATCCTGGGCGTTCACGCAGAGAACAGGTTGATTTAAGAAAGGTGGCAGTTTCCTCAGGGAAGGGTTTGCCTCCAATATTTGGAACAAATGGAAAAAGATCCCTCTCTTGTGCTCAGCTATCGAGTAAAAGTAAGACATTTCCTTATTAATATATATATATAGATTTGTGTCTTGCTATTGAACGGTTCAATCATAAATTAATTATTATTATCAAATGTCGACATATCGAATGAATTTAATTGTTTAATAGAGGGGGAGGGAGGGTCTAAGAAATAATACATTTGTATATATATAAACCTATTTGGACAGAACACGGTGGAAGAAAGAAGGAAAACGTAATGGTATCATTATTGATGGCTATCCAATATGGGATTCAATTTTTATTTATAGTTCATGGTACATAAATATACATATTGGTATTACTATTATTTCTATCTCAATGAGGCGTTGTTATTTCCTAATAACATCTACAGTTACTACATATTGTCTTTCCTATCTATTTCCTATGACTTACAAAAGACCCTGAATCTGCCCAAGGTGTTCCTTTAAATGAAAGAAAACTCAACAACAGATCTCTGTCTTATCTGGGTAGGAAACAATTTTTTATCACAGAGTGTGTGTCATTTTATTTCTACATCACTTTGATCCGCATAGATAATAGTCGACAATTGGAGTCTCTACTCATTCAAAACTACAATGATTCAGAAGAAGAAGATGATGATCCTTGGGAATGTTTTTTTGGAACAAAGGAGGAAGAAGAAAAACCTTATTTATCCATTGAAGGAGGCTTAAATAAGAGTACGAGTATTATTTTGATCTCCAATTAAAAATAACTAAAAGTACTCACTAATATTAATCGTACATAGATGAAGGTAGGAGAAGAAAGATGGGATGTGGTGCATTTTATCAAATTAGTGAGTCCGTCAGACATGAGAAATCCTTTTCTGAAGAAGAATTGAATAATAAGAAGATGAATGATGGGGGTAGTTTGTTTTGCTCTTCTTATCTATCTACTAAGTGTTAAAGAAAAAGTGTATTTATTATTTCATTGGGGTTAAACCAGACGCACGTCTTTCTTCACTCTTTTAAACATTTGGATTTTTTGTCAACTACTTTGCGTTTATTGCAAACAACACTCTTCTTTTATATAAAGATCTTCAACCTTCAAATAAAAACCACTCACTCTTTTGTATTTGATTTTGCTCTGCACGATTTGGGATTATTTTATACAAATAGCTATACAACCTTGACTAACCATTTGGGTATATTCTGTATGGATATATTTTATAGATTCAAAAATGATTCTCAAAGCTAGCCATTATCTGGCTTCTCCAGAGAAAGAAGACCATTATTTGAATGATGGTAAATAGAATTTTTTTATTTATTCAGTTTGATAATTATTCATTTACTAATGTTCTACATATTATATTCGTTAGTTGACTCCCTATTTAAACGAATTGGACCACGAAAAGAGCAAAAAAAAGACAGTGAAACACCCAAGTCCGACTCTGAATCCAGTCTCAATTTCAAGGATATTTTCTCAAGTAATCAGTAGAAACTTTTTTTTTTTTTGAGTTTGAGTTGACTAACATTCTTTTTGTTTTGTCAAGATTCTACTGAGAAAGATAATTATTTAACCAAGTCTCAATTGAGTGAGACGGAAGGTTCTATATCTCAAACTGCGGGTAATTCAATCTTATGATTGGGATACTGTGTTAGTTAAATCTTTCTTCTATAAGTAGTGGGGTATGATGAAGTTATAAAATCCAAAGCACTTGAGAAGGTCTTTCAGGACAACGAAGAATCCAGTTTGAATGGTATTCCATTCCAATAGCTCTTTATAATTTATTTACATATATATTTATTATCTATTATTCAACGAACATGAAACAAATGAAGTGGATAACTTATTCAAAAAAGTTGGAACAAGGAAAAAGAGTCGGGAGGCTCACTTCGAAGGTGAAGTTGTACTCCGTACTCAACCAGAAACCGATGGTACTCTGAGTTTGATGCTCCTTGAACTTTGATTAATTTTTGATATTGTTTTCCTTCTTTTTTCATCAAATGCTTTGATTAAAGTTGAGGGTGAAATATTCAAGA